>NC_134083.1:25047625-26247625 GCF_000715075.1 Nicotiana tabacum
TTTTCATCATTAAATGATTATTCTTTGTTCTTTAAATGTACAGGAAAGCTAATATCTATTCTAGCTGTGTATGTAGATGACATTCTACTTACTGGAGATGATTTGGAAGCAATTCAGCATATCAAAGGTTTTCTAAATACTGAATTCAAGGTCAAAAATCTAGAAAATATACATTATTTTCTAGGGATGGAAATTCTGTGAGAAAAAGAAGGTTTCATTGTGAGTCAAAGAAAATTTACCTTGGACATGCTGCAAGAATTTGATGTCTCTCACTTGACTCGAGTTAGTTCTCCTCTTGATCCTTCTTCTAAGCTTCAAGCTGATGATGGTCAACCTTTGTAAAATCCCACAGTGTTTCGCCACCTAGTTGGGAAACTGAACTATTTGACTAACACTCGTCCAGACCTCTCCTTTGCAATTCTTACTCTCAGCCAATACATGCAGAGATCATGTCTCTCTCATTCCACTGTTGCATTGCGAGTGTTGAAATATTTGAGCTCAGATCCGGGACAAGGGATTCTTCTCTCAGCAGCACCGTCATTTTCCTTGCTTGCATTCTGCGATGCCGATTGGGCCTCTTATAAGGAATCCAGAAGATCTGTTAGTGGATTTTTTTATCACACTTGGAGGAGCACCCATTTCCTGAAAATCAAAGAAACAAGTGTCAATTTCTTTATCATCTGCAGAGGCAGAATACAAATCTATGAGAAGAGTCACTGCAGAACTTACTTGGCTTGTTCGACTTCTTGAAGTTCTCTTTGCACTAGTAAATCTTCATATTCCTCTTCACTCTGATAGCAAAGCAGCTATTCATATCGCACGTAACCCCGTCTTTCATGAACGCACAAAACATGTGGAGATTGACTGCCATTTTGTGCATCAACAGTTCCTTTCCGGCCTAATTACCCTATCTGTTATTCCTTCTAAAGACCAATTGGCGGATCTCTTCACAAAGCCACTTTCAAGGGTTTCTCATTCAGAGATTTTGAGCAAGTTGGGGGTCACAAGGTTACCCTCCAACTTGAGGGGGATGTTGAGAAGAAGAAACCCCATTCTAATTCTAGGATTCATGGACTTGTGATCAAAGACAAAGAAGAAGAGTGAAGGAGTAAGGAAAAGAAGAGGAAGTGTAAAGTGGTCTTCTGAAGAAGTTTCGATACATTTGATGTCTGAATGTCTGAACATCTTTTGTTAAAGACTCACAATTGGGCCTACAAAGTTATTGGGCCTCTGCATTACTTTTGGGCTCACTAGAGTAATTTGTTCTTTGGGCTAGCTGAAGATAAGATTATATTTTTATTTTATACTTTTCTTATTTTTGTAAATAGCATGTGAGTTTGTTATAGGATGGATAATAGAATAGGATACAAGTGTATAGGTAGTTATAACTTAGATTCTTTTGCTGTAAAAAAATAGTGCACAGTACCAACATGAATTCAATTGGAAATACACAAAAATATTCTCAAAATTATATTTTCTTCCCTCAAAATCTGACATTCAGAAAAAAAAAAAAATAATATTTTTATATTTGTGTCGTATTTTCTTCATACAAGGGATATAAGTGTTTGATTTTAAAATATGAAAAACTATCTGTTATTGAGTCATATTACAAGCAGGGGCGGAATTCTTTTACCCAATGTCATACATATAATACGACAATTTTAACAAATACAATATATAGCACAGGAGTGACACCACTTAATGCAGTACTCCTCTTGGTCTAGTGGTGTAGTGCTTGCCTCATTTCCTTGAAGATCAAGTGTTCGATCCTCCTTGATAGCTATTTTTTGCCAAATTTTGAAGCTTATTTTGTTTGAAAAAAAAAGTAGGTTGAGCAAGATTTGAACTCCTGACCTAAAATTCTATAACCACCGGGATATCACGTAATCTTTTTTTTTTTTAGTTATGGAGAAAATAAATAATAAGTAATTAGTGTCACATTTTTTTTTAAATATGACACTGCCTGCAACAAGTTCTGCGTACCCCCGTGACTACAAGGATGTTTAGAGTAATTTAGTAAAAGTCAATTAGTTGCACTTTGCAAGTCCAATTGTCAACTCGATTGTTTAAACATGAATCTCCAACTCATGTCTGGTTTTCCAATCTTGGCAATACGAGTAGCATAACTTATTTCTTATAAATAGGAATTTTGGAAGAAATCAAAGGTGAACATAGAAGTAAATAATGACGGCTCGATAAGCTCTTATTCATACATGACATACTTGTACACTCTTCTCTTATTGGGTATAAAAGATACTACGAGATGTCTTGGGTATCTCTGAGGACTTGAGCTAAAGGATTGTTTATTGTACATCCTATACTTTACCCAAAAAAATAAGAGTATTATTTAATCTTTTTCTTTGTAAATGTATATTCTATTATCAATTAAAACTTCGAAGTGACATTGTAAAAATATGTGTGCTAAACATTGAAAGAATTATTTAATAGTGTTGACAGACAAACTTGGCTTTATATTAGTTAAGTTGGTAGTGAAAACTTCGAGAATATTTTTGGTTATTTTAGAAGTTATAGAAGGCCAAGAAAAAAAGTTTGGGTTTTGAGGTTTCACAACACAATGGGTAGAAAGTGAGAACAAGCATTCTAACAATTGACCACGAAAAAGAATAATAACAATCACGTATTGAATAAAAAATTATATATTTCTTGAAAATTTGATAGCTGAATCAAAGATAAAGATAAAGATAAATAAATCAAGTTAAACCCAAACTAAAAAGTAAGAGTGATGGAAGAAGAACTATCATCTTTACAATATACTACGTAGTAGTAGAAGATTCTAAATAAAGAGATATTTATATAAAATACACATATAACAAAGTGTATACGGTTAAAACCGAGCCCACCCAAATTTTCTATCTGACCGGGACCAGGGAGCTGCATCGGAGGTCGGCCCCATAGTGGATCAGATCGAGGTACGAGGACAAAGTATCAAGTTTGGGATTCGAGGTACCTATCGAGATCGAGGCCAGCAGCAATCGAGACCGAATAAGACAGGCATCGAGCAAGATCGAAGATAACATAATAACGGAAAGGCGAAATATCCGTGAATGATTGAAGATCATGGCGAAAATCTCTGAACGAATCAAATTAGGAACGGTTAATTAGCTAACCATGAGATTTTCTTCTGTAATTAGAGTTATACCATAAGTAGAATTCCTCTACTATATAAAGGGGAGTATTAACCATTTGTAAGATAGATTGTTCTCGCATAAAAAAGCCAATATAACGCTCTCTCGTTAGTTTATACTCTCTTGTTCATCAGCTTGCTTTATTTTTAACTGCTTTGGTATCAATCAGTTCGAGGGCACCCTAACTCGAGGGTTGAATTCCATTTCAACACTGGTTCGCTTTACTTTATAGTTCATTTCCGTTATTAATCTTCATATTTATCAATTAGTATTAAGTGAAATCACGTGTCCTTGGAACCATATTATAAGTTTAATTGTTATCCAATTTTAAGGATAAATAGTTTGGCATCCACCGTGGGACCAAGGATAATAGTGATTGCTTAATAATGATTCCGATAACACACACTGCTTTATACTTGTTCTCGTAAGAATCTTTGTTTTCAGGATAAACATATCAAATTCACAAGCAGCGCCTACACACGGTGACAACAACCTCGAATTTCACGGAAAAAATGACAATATAGCCGCCTCAGGGATCGAGGCGCCTCAGGTTAACCTCGAGGGAGCACCAATTGCAAATCCCATTGATGCCTGTTCACATGTCAACCTAAATGCAAATTTGGGCATTGATCCCGAAGGTAGCGTACGCAGGGAAGTTCGATTAGGTGGTCGAGGTACGCAGGGCGGAGAAGATGGTGGAGTTAACCTCCAATTGATATTCGAACTATTACAGGCTTAACAAGCCGCTATAGTACAACTACAAAATCAGCACCAAACACCGAGTAGGATTGAACTAGAAGTCGTCCACAGGACCGAGCCTGTGCGGAAAGGTCGAACGCCAACGAATTGGGGATTGACCCCGCCATTATGAAAATGCTTGAGGAGCTCACTAAACGGATTGAATCGGTAGAAAAGAAAATCAAGGCAAATGACAAGAAAGTAGAGACATACAACTCCTGAGTTGACCAAATATCAGGGGCACCGCCGATTCTAAAGGGTATGGATTCAAAGAAATTCGTACAGAAGCCTTTCCCTCCAAGTGCGGCTCCGAAACCCATTCCGAAAAAATTCCGAATGCCAAAAATTCCTAAGTATAATGGGACCATCGACCCTAATGAGCATGTCACTTCTTATACGTGTGCAATAAAAGGAATGCCTTGGAAGACGATGAGTTTGAATCTGTTTTACCAAAGAAATTTTGAGAAATCTTGTTGAAAGGAGCAATGATATGGTACCACAATTTGCCGCCTAATTCTATCGATTCCTTTGCCATGCTTGCATACTCCTTCGTAAAGGCACATGATAGAGCAATAAAGGTTGCAACTAGGAAGTCAGACCTCTTCAAGGTGAAACAAAAAGATAACGAAATGCTGAGGGAATTCGTATCTCGGTTCCAGATGGAATACATGGAACTACCACCGGTCACAGACGATTGGGTTGTTCAAGCCTTTACTTAGGATTTGAACGAACGAAGTTCAGTGGCATCACGATAGCTAAAGCATAATTTAATTGAATATCCAGTGGTAACCTGGACCGATGTACATAATCGATACCAGTCAAAGATCAGGGTCGAGGATGATCAATTAAGGACCCCTTCTAGTTCCGTTTATCCAAACATGCCCGTCAGCAGAACTCAAAGGGATATCGACAGAGAACCTCGGTCGAATAGAGATCGGTATCAACCATACAACACAGATCATAGGAACAACAACCTAGGACACAATCTCATCCAAAATGATCCAAAGAACGATCGAGGACAGATCTCTCGAGGGCTCATGAGAAAAAGTGGCTTCGATAAACATGTTGATCCCACAGAAGCACCACGATTATCAGAAT
Source organism: Nicotiana tabacum (assembly GCF_000715075.1). Taxonomy (NCBI): domain Eukaryota; kingdom Viridiplantae; phylum Streptophyta; class Magnoliopsida; order Solanales; family Solanaceae; genus Nicotiana; species Nicotiana tabacum. The sequence goes on from NC_134083.1 coordinate 25,052,608, forward strand.
ACAACTTCACCATCGACGCATCAGGTATTGTGTCAGCCATTGGGAGAATAAAAGATACTAGATGGCCCAGACCCCTACAAACCGATCCATCCCAAAGAAACCCCAATCAAATATGCAAATACTATGGTACACGTGGTCATAGAACCGAAGACTACAGACAACTAAGGGAGGAGGTGGCTTTTCTATTCAATGAGGGTCACCTTCGAAAATACTTGAGCGACCGAGCTAAGAACCATTTTAAAGACAGGGATGCGAACAAGAAAAATGAGCAGGAAGAACCACAACACGTGATTCACATGATCGTTGGTGGGGTCGATATTCCACTAGGGCCCATGTTCAAACGCACTAAAGTATCAATCACTAGGGAAAAACGAACTCGAGACTATGTGTCAGAAGGCACTTTATCATTCAATGATGAGGAAGTAGAAGGGATCTCACAACCCCACAATGATGCTTTGGTAATCTCTATCCTTATGAATAAAATTCAGGTTAAACGTGTTTTAATTGATCCAGGAAGCTCGACCAATATTATTCGATCGAGGGTCATGGAGCAGCTCGGCCCGAATGATGTGCAAGATTAAGATATCCTCAGGCCATGGCATGGTGTCTCCCAGCTATGAGGATGATGCATTCGGACTATGACGCCTTCGGACAAATTGGCTATGTATCAGCCCATGAGATGCAGAGATATGATGCTTGAGATAAAACAAGACAGAGCTTAGTCCTATGTAGAATCGGGAGCAGAGCTTAGTCCCGAGAGAAGAGAATAATGCAAGGTTTGGAGCAGAGAAACATTTGTGGTTATGAAAGAAAAGACAATGTTTAGTCTCATGCAATGAGAAGGCAATGCTTAGCCTTGTGCAGTTGAGGAGGCATGGCTTAGCCTCATGCAAGATGGAGACAGTGCTTGGTCTCATGCAAGGGGAAGGCAATGCTTAGCCTTATGCAGTTGAGGAGGCATGGCTTAGCCTCATGCAAGATTTGAGACAATGCTTAGTCTTATGCAAATGGAAGGCAATTCTTAGCCTTATGCAGTTGAGGAGGCAGGGCTTAGCCTCATGCAGGATGGAGGCAGTGCTTAGTCTCATGCAAATGGAAGGCAATGGTTAGCCTTATGCAGTTGAGGAGGTAGGGCTTAGCCTCATGCAGGATGGAGACAGTGCTTAGTCTCATGCAAATGGAAGGCAATGCTTAGCCTTATGCAGTTGAGGAGGCAGGGCTTAGCCTCATGCAGGATGGAGACAATGCTTAGTCTCATGCAAATGGAAGGCAATGCTTAGCCTTATGCAGTTGAGGAGGCAGGGCTTAGCCTCATGCAGGATGGAGACAGTGCTTAGTCTCATGCAAATGGAAGGCAATGGTTAGCCTTATGCAGTTGAGGAGGTAGGGCTTAGCCTCATGCAGGATGGAGACAGTGCTTAGTCTCATGCAAATGGAAGGCAATGCTTAGCCTTATGCATTTGAGGAGGCAGGGCTTAGCCTCATGCAAGATTTGAGACAATGCTTAGTCTCATGCAACGAATAAATAATAAGTGATAGTGGAGTATTTCTTAGTTGTGGATGAGTTCGGTAGCCTTGTTGTTGTGAAGACAGTGATTCTAAGGTGCGCACGTACTGGCGACTATCTCTTGTTCCTGCATTCAAAGAAAAATCGTGAGTTTTGCAAGGAAGGTTGGTTCGTGCCTTTGTCTGCTCCGCTCCGTGTTGGAATCTTATTCAAGTTACCATGGGTAGCATCTGGCTAAAAATAAAGTTTTTGAAAAATATGCATGCATAGTTATTCAAAACACAGCAATGTGTAATTTAAAAATTGATTAGATGAACAAATAACTGCGACATTGTTAGAGACATTACGACCCTTTGCCATAGAATTTTGAGGGTCCTCCTCAAAATTCTGCCCTAGTTACCTAAACAAATCTTTGGTTGTTCCGCATACAGTGTCGTTGGCTTAACTTCCTTCGAAATTTTGAGGGTCCTCCTTACAATTCTGCCCCAGTTTCCGATTATGGGGAAAATGGAAATTTTATTGAATTGTGACTGAACCCACAAGGCTGCCTACATATCCCCTCTTAAACGGGAATCAGGTCAAGCGTAGTTCAGTTACATTATAAGAAGAAATATAAATAGTTTAAACATAGTATCTTTTGACTGCATCTGAGTTGATAGGCTTTGGCCAAATTTCTCCATCCATTTCTGCGAGTATGAGTGCTCCTCCTGTTAGTACCCTGTGAACCATATAAGGCCCTCGCCAGTTGGGTGAGAATTTTCCTTTGGCTTCATCCTGATGTGGAAAGATCCGTTTCAGCACCAGCTGCCCTGGTGCAAACTGTCTAGGTTTGACCCTTTTGTTGAAAGCTCTGGACATTCTATTCTGATAAAGCTTACCATGACACACTGCATTCATTCTTTTCCCATCTATGAGGTCTAATTGTTCATAGCGACTTCTTACCCACTCTGAATCACTGAGTTCAGCTTCCTGTATAATTCTTAGGGAGGGAATTTCTACCTCGGCAGGAATGACGGCTTCAGTACCGTAGACCAATAGGTAAGGAGTTGCCCCAGTTGACGTGCGGACTGTGGTCCAGTACCCCAATAAGGCAAATGGTAACCACTCGTGCCATTGCTTGTGGTTGTCTACCATCTTCCTCAGTATTTTCTTGATATTCTTGTTTGCGACCTCCACGGCTCCATTCATTTGAGGCATGTATGCTGTGTAATTCTTGTGCTTGATTTTGAAGGTCTCGCACATAGCTTTCATTAGGTCACTATTGAGATTGGCAGCGTTGTCGGTGACGATGGACTCTGGAACCCCAAATCGACAAACAATACGATCTCTGACAAAATCTGCGACGACTTTCTTGGTTACAGCTTTGTTGGATGCAGCTTCAACCCACTTTGTGAAGTATTCTATGGCCACTAAAATGAACATGTGCCTGTTTGAAGCGGCGGGCTCGATTGGTCCAATGACATCCATTCCCCAAGCGGCAAAAGGCTAAGGTGCACTCATTGCATTGAGTTCATTTGGCGGCATCCGTATCATATCTGCTTGTATTTGGCACCGATGACATTTCTAGACATACCTGATGCAGTCTATTTCCATAGTCATCCAAAAATAACCTGCGCTCGGTATCTTCTTGGCTAAAACAAAACTATTCATGTGTGCTCCGCAAATTCCATAGTGTATCTCTTCGAGCAGTTTGGAAGCTTCCTTGGCGTCAACACACAGCAATAATCCTAAGTCTGGAGTCCTTTTGTACATAATCCCTCCACTTTGTAAGAAATGGTTGGACAATCTTCGGAGCATGCATTTTTTAGTATGATTTGCATGCTTCGGGTACTCTCATTTTGCCAAGTACTCCTTGATATCATGGAACCATGGATTCCCGTCTGCTTCTTCTTCAACATGAGCACAGTAAGCCGGCTGATTATGAATCCTTACCGGAATGGGGTCGATGAAATTCTTGTGTGGATATTGTATCATGGAGGACAAAGTGGCCAATGCGTCTGCGAACTCATTCTGGATTCTCGGGACATGTCTAAACTCTCTCTTCATGAACCTCTTCATCTTCTCTTGCACATGATATAGATATGGTAATATCTTGGTATTCTTTGGAGCCCATTCTCCCTACACCTGATGTACCAACAGATCTGAATCGCCAATTACCAGTAATTTCTGGATATTCATGTCAACGGCCAAATTGAGCCCCAATATGCAAGCCTCATATTTTGCCATATTATTGGTGCATGAAAATCTAAGTTTCGCAGATACCGGATAATGTTGACCTGTTTCTCACACCAAAACGGCTCCAATACCCACTCCTTTGAAGTTTGTGGCTCCATCGAAAAACATTCTCCACCCGTCGTAGGCTTCGGCGATATCTTCTTCTACGAATGATACTTCTTCATCAGGAAAATACGTTTTTAGTGGTTCGTATTCTCCTCCTACATGATTTTCCGCAAGATGATCCGCTAATGCTTGTCCCTTAACCATCTTCTGAGTCACATAGACAATGTCGAATTCACTCAACAATATCTGCCATTTTTCCAGCTTCCCTATAGGCATGGGTTTCTGGAAGATGTACTTCAGAGGGTCCCTCCTTGATATGAGATATGTGGTATAGGCATAGAAGTAGTGCCTCAGTTTCTGGGCTATCCAGGTCAAAGCACAGCAGGTGCGTTCCAGCAAAGAATATCGTGATTCGTAGGGTGTGAACTTCTTACACAAATAGCATATGGCATGTTCTTTACTTCCCGTCTCGTCGTGTTGTCCCAAGACACAACTGAAAGCCCCATCTAATACAGAGAGATAGAGTAGCAGTAATCTACCATGTTCTGGCGGGACCAGGACTGGCAGTGTGGACAAATATTCTTTGATTCTCTCAAAATCTTTCTGGTAGTCTTCAGTCCAATTGGTTGCGACATCCTTCTTTAACATTTTGAAAATCGTCTCACATATCATGGTTGATTGTGCTATGAAGCGGATGATGTAATTAAGACGTCCCAAGAAGCTCATCACGTCTTTCTTGTTCTTTGGAGGCGGCAAATCCTGGATAGTCCTGACCTTTGATGGGTATAGCTCAATTCCCCGGTGGCTGATGATGAACCCTAATAAATTTCCAGCAGGAACTCCAAAGACACATTTTGCAGGATTCAATTTCAATTGTACCTCTGAAGCCGATCAAAAAATTTCCTCAAGTCTGCTATGTGATATGTACTCTTCTTGGATTTGATGATGACGTCATCCACATATACCTTTATCTCCTTGTGTATCATGTCGTGGAATATAGTTGTCATGGCCCTTATATAAGTGGCCCAGCATTCTTCAGACCGAACAGTATCATTTTATAGCAGTACACCCCTATGGTGTGATAAAAGATGTATTTTTGGCATCCTCTTCATCCATCCAGATCTGATGATATCCCGCGAAGCAATCCACAAAGTATTAGAGTTCATGCTTGGCGCAATTGTCGATCAGTATGTGTATGTTGGGTACCTGGAAATCATCTTTGGGACTTGCTCTGTTTAGGTCCCGATAATCGACGCATACGCTAATTTTCCCATCCTTCTTCGGAATTGGAACGGTGTTAGCCAACCAAGTTGGATATTCAACCACTCAGAGAACCTTAGCTTTGATATGTTTGGTGACTTCTTCTTTGATTGTCAAACTCATATCTGGCTTGAACTTTCTAAGCTTCTGCTTTACTGGCGGACACATTGGGTTGGTAGGTAGTTTATGAGCTACTATGGATGTGCTCAAACCGGCCATATCATCATAGGACCATGCAAAAATATCCTCATATTCCTTCAGGAAATGAGTGTATTCTTCTTTCTCTGATGGTGACAGGTGAATGCTTACACGTGTTTCCTTGACTGTTTCGGAGTCTTCTAGATTAACTGTTTCAGTCTCATCCAAATTGGACTTAGGCTTGTTTTCAAAGTTTTCCACTTCTCTGACAATTTCCTCGGACATTATATCCTCTTCCAGATCCTCTAAGTCATTATCCTTATATTGCGTTGTCTCATTACATGTCACAGTCGTAAGTTCATCGGGGTAGGTAATAATAATGTTGTAGAAAAAAATAAGGTAAGAATAATAATAAATACTAAAAACATCAATGCATTTAGATAAATCTTGAAAACGTCAAACAGGTGTGGCTCGATGACCCGAGCAATTATTTCAAAACAAAACATGCTTAAAACAAAATGCTGAAAACGTCTAAAATGCTCATAAAAATTACTTTTAAAAATAAATGATGCTAATTGCCAGGCTACCCAGGAACTCGATGGGCCCTTGATGGTGCAGCAGTCCAGTTCTTGAGAATAACTCCCTTCTCCAAGGTCCGAATAATGAGGCCTTCATCCTCTTCCTCCTCAAATATCGCACTGCAATCCATGTCTCCATCATCCAGAAACAGATTCCTTATACCAGTTAGAACTTCATCTTCTTCGGACTCCCACATCATGTCAGCTTGGTGAAATGACTGGCTCAAATGTGGTACTGGTTGCTCTAGAGGGTAACAAGTATAACGCCGTGGTGGCGACCAATTCTAATACTCGTGCCAGGTATATTTATACCCAAGCCCAAAAGTTGTGCCGTGACGCTTTAGCTGTATTGGTTTGGTGATCCCCTGGAGATTCTTGCCGAGACCTTTGCCAGGCTCATACCTTGTCCATGCCAATATTCCTTCTATCTTACTGCTCTACCATTTGTCCTTTTCAATTGCGTTGACGCGCTCGATGCGATGGTATGTTTCTCCACCCAACTTCCTTCTATTCCCGATGACCGGAATAGTTTGACTGGTGTAAATGGGATTACTTCTGTCCCCATGGATGATCACTTCCTGATGGTTCCACTCAAACTTCACGACCTGATGTAGAGTAGAAGCTACCACCCCAATGGCATGTATCCAAGGTCGTCCTAACAATAGGTTGTAGGTAGCAGATATGTCCAACACTTGAAACTCAACATCAAACCAGGTTGGGCCCATATGTAGGCTGAGGTTGATTTCCCCAATTGTGGCCCTTTGAGACCCATCAAATGCTTTCACATTCATACTTCCTGCTCGTATCTCGTGCAGGCTTTTACCCAATCTTTTCAGAGTAGTTAGTGGATATATGTTAAGACTCGAACCCCCATCTATCAGGACTCTAGCAATGAACTTATCCTCAAATTGTACTGTGATATGCAGTGCCCTGTTGTGACTTAGTCCTTCCGGTGTTAGCTAGTCTTCATGAAAAGTGATCTAGTGGATTTCCAACACTTGTCCCACCATATTGGCTATCTCTCCACTGGTAATGTTGTTGGGTACACAAGCCTCATTCAACACTTTCATCAACGTATTCCTGTGTGCCTCAGAATTCTGCAGTAGTGATATAATGGATATCTGAGTCGGGGTTTTGTTCAAAAGATCAACCACAGAATACTCCTTTGCTTGCACATTTCTCCAAAGATCATTCGGGCCAGTTTCAATAATGGGCTGCTTGGAAGCATCTTCTTTATTTGTTCCCCCCAAATGCTCGGGCGTGTAAACCTTACCAGTTCTGGTCATACCTTGTGTTGCACCAGTTTCTTCCATTTCCTCCTTTCCTTCTTGCTTCGTAACATAATTCCATGGTATAGCTTTAGACTTATAAGACGGTGTAGGTGCTACCATCACGGTGAAGGGTGTTGTTACTTCAACCTCAAACGGAGTTGGTGTAGCTACCTCAACTTCAATTGGTGCCTGAGTTTGTACCATGATATGAGTGAGAGTGACCGCAGGTTTCTTTGGGTCATCACCTTCTCAAATAAGCCCAATTGACCCTTGCAGGTCCCATTCTTCATCGGTTTCTATCACATTCACACCCTCGCCCCTATGATCTGGGAGGGGATTATTGCGGATGTTAGGTGTAGCCTCCTTTCCTTGTATGACCTTGGTATCAATTAATGTATGTATCTTGTCTTTCAAAGTGCGACATTCGTCAATGGTGTGACCTTTCATGCTGGAGTGGTAGGCACATATTTTATTTGGATTGACCCATTGAGAAGAGTTTTCCATGGCAACAACGGGAATAGGGGTGACATATCCAGCAGCTTTCAGTCTCTTATATAACTGATCGATAGGTTCAGCAATAGGGGTATATTATCTGGGCGGCCTGCGATCGAAATTTGGTCTAGGTTTCTGATAGTTTTGGCGGGCTGGCAGGGAGTAATAGTATGCGGGTTAGGTGTTATAGGTATGGTAAGTGGTGGCAGGTTGTTAGTATCTGGGAGGTGAAGGCTGATATGTGGGTGGAGGTGTTTGGTATGTGAGAGGAGATTTTGGACCTTAGGCTACCATCACGGCCCCTACTTCTTTATTCTTGGATATACCCCCTGACTGCAAAGCTTTATTCATAGCATATAATGCCTCAAAATTAGTTACCATTCCGCTCTTGATCCCTTCTTTAATCCTTTCCCCCAATTTGATTATGTCTGAGAATTTGTGATTCTCGATAACCATTAACCTTTCGTAGTATTATGGATCCTGAGCTCTGACGAAGAACTTATTCATTTGTTCCTCTTCCAGCACTGCCCTTACTTTTGTAGCTTCAGACCTTCACCGAGTAGCATACTCGCAAAATGTTACCGTTGGCTTCTTCTTGAGATTTTGAATATAGATAACGTCTGGTGCGTTTTCTGTGTTAAACCTGAACTGATCCATGAAATCTGATGCCATGCCTACCCAATTAACCCATTTATTTGGGTTCTGACTGATGTACCAAGACAGGGCATCTCCAGTGAGGCTTCTCATGAACAACTTCACGCGGATTCTTTCATCCCTGCCAACTCCTACAAGCTTGTCACAATATGTTCTCAAATGTAACTTCGGATCACCTGTTCTTTCAAACATCTCAAACTTGGGAGGTTTGTAACCCTCCGGCAGTTCTACACCTGGCTGAATACACAGATCTTCATAGTTCAAACCCTCAATGCCTTTACCCCCTTCGACACCCTGGACTCGGCTTGTGAGCTTCTTAAGTTCCTCTGCCATATTCTTGATAAGCAGGTCCTTCTCGGCGGATTCTGGTATGTATGGGGTTTGTTGAGTGGGGTGAGGTAGAGTTTCTACGTATATGGGGTTATTTTGGTGGATACCGGAGATTTGGGTGTAGTAATGATCATTGGTTGAGTTCTGCGGATAGGGAGTAGGTTGTAGTGTATTTTGAGGAGTATGGTAGGTAGTAGCTTGTGGATACTGAGTCGGAAGATATCGGTGTTGAGGAGGAATTGGCACTGGTGGAGGGTTAGGATTTTGAGGAGGTATGGCGTATTGATGAGGTGCGGGAGGGTTTTGTGGATGTTGGTTTGGTGTGTTTTGAGGAGGTGCTGGGTTTTGGGCGTTCTGTTGGTTAATATCCGGGACGTTTAAGGTAAGGGAGAGGTATGCCAAGTTGCAGACCTGCTCAAGTTTCCCTTGCAATTCCAGTTTTTTCTGCTCCAACTGTAGAACTAAATCATTCTGTGCCGGAGTACTCCGACCATCTGAAGTTTTAACATTTTTAGCATGCGCAGCGTTATCTTTCCCGATACTACTCATGTCATCCATCTTAGCCTTTCCCTTACTTTTAGGATCGCTTGGAGGAGGAGTGGGCGGAGGGCCTCTGGGTCCGGTATGATACGCTGACGATGCCATTATGTAAGAACCAACCTTAGGGGATGGGAATAATCAAAACAAAGAAAAGCAAAAAGGTAAACAAGTCAGTAGGGGATTTTGGAAGGATATTTGCAATATTTAAACATACATTGCGGAATTATAAATTCGCGTCCTAATTTGGGGACCTCATTGTGCTTGGGGTAGGCCTAGCGACACATAGATTTGGAGAAACTTGATGCCGATAACTACCCCATTTCATTAATGTAATAAATAGATCAAACCTCTAAAATGACAATAATTAAAAGAGTTGCTAGTGGCATTTGCCTTATTATAATAAATTTCTAAAACGACTCTAGAAAAGAAAATAAACAACAATTCTATTCTATTTGGTCCAGGAGGGACCCTCTCCAAGCTTGTCCTTCTTGGCCCCATCGATCAGATTCTCCAGGTCGCGCATGTCCAGCAGCAGATACGCACTTGCTAGGTGTCCTCCTTCATTGCCCTCTGCGTTCTGACAATCCACAATCTTTTTCCTCATCTTCCCTTCAAGTTCCATCAAACCCTGCTCTAAGTACTCCAACCTCTCTGTTGATTTTGTAGTAACTTCCCTCCATTCATTGATTGATTCCATGTCTATCTTGTGTTGTTCTAAATGTCTGGCTTCAGACTCAAGGATTCTCTTGCGCAACCTCTTGTATTTTACTTGTGCTTCAGCAGCATCGTCTATGAGCTTGTTTTCTCGATCGATCCCTGGCTCGACTTCTCCTGCTATATCACCATCCAACCATGATAGGTAGAAATACACATGACCGGCGTGGTACCGATCTAGTTCGATGGTATCCTTTTCCACAATAATCTTCAGATGCCACATGTGTTGGGCCACACACTTGAATGAAATGGCATCACCCTGAAAGTCTGCTTTGTAGTGAACCATCTTAGAAACTCGCGGTATGACTTATTTTCTCCCAGCCTGTCTCATGACCCTGATAGGAGGATAAGGATAGATACTCCTCAACCCGATCAGCACTAATTGAGGAACATCCCTGGACATGATGATGAACTCGCTAGTAGGGAACCACTCGACCATCCAATGGACCTTGTCATCAGTCAAATTGCTAAAGAAGTGTACCCAATCCACGACGTTTTTCGGTTGTGCAAACCTGTCTGGGATAAAAGTCATTCTTTTTGGATGGTGAAAGGCTATGTGGTCATTCCATGGTCGCCGCGGGAATTCCTGACGGTACTATCCTCTTTGAAGATGCTCCAACAACCATATTTTCAGTAACAAATTACAACCCTCAAAATGTCTGAATCCCTTCTTACATCGGTCCAAAGCTCGGTATATCTCTGCCATGATCATTGGGACAATAGTGTAAGTCTGTCCCTCAATCCCTTCCATTAAGGTCTTGGTAACCATAGCCAAACGAGTGTGAATCTTGTCTCCTTGAATTGGAAATACTATCATACCCAGAAAACAGACGATGAACACAAAAACTCGACGATGAATCCAGCCTAGGGAAGTGATGGCAAACTCATCATGATAGATACGGTAGGATGTGATGTGCCAATAACGCTCGTAGAGGAAGTCGAAGGGTATGTAGGACTTCTTTAGGCAGACTAACTCGTCATTCTTTTTCAAACCCATCATTTTCAGAAATTCCCTAGAAGTACGATTTTCCGGTACCAGCAGACAAGGGCTATCCCAGGGTAGCCCGGCAAAACCTCTTATTTCCTCAAGAAGGGGAGTCATCTCTATATTACCAAAACGGAAAACAGCCCTCTTTTCATCCCAGAACATAGTAGCGGCCTCGATCAGTACATGGTTTGGCTGAATGTCCAGCAAATAAGGTAAATTTCCAAGAATTCTTTTCACATGGTTCTTGTCGCTTGGCGAGAGATTTTCCCACCAGTCTAGCAATAGAGGTGAGATACTTCGGACTATGCCGAACCTGGGGACGTCGTGCCTCATTTCTGCAAAACAAATAAAGTTAGCCCTTTCCCCCTCCAGGTTTGACTACTTACACATTAATGATTAGCATATCATCACGTTTTCTCCAAATAATGCACATATCATGATCGTGCCCGTTGGGATTATGGAAATCCCGATGGACTTTGGACAAGGCATTCCTTAGAGAGTTATTATGCGGACAACATTCTAACGCATCCTAGGTTTGGACATGATGCATACACAGTTAACATCAGAGTAGGGTTTTCTATAGAAGTCTAGACCGGTACCCTCAAGCGAACAACTTGAGAGGGAAAGGCACGGAACCGTCGACTGCATCGCTGATCGACTAGTTTTACCGCAAATAAGTCTTTCCAAATTTAAAAAGGGTAATATAGGAAGAGTGCGGACACTCATCAAGTGCCGCTATGGTATTAATTGCGCACGAGTGGAATATTATGCAGAGCATGTAATTATGCAAAAAATAAAACAACACCTCGTCAAGTATTTTGCATGATGAAAGCGATAAATGTGGTATTTAATAAATGTAAAGACAGGAAAGAAAGAAAAACAAAGAAGGAGTTAGTTCGCATAATGGAAAAATTATAATAAAGCGGTAAAAAGGATAGTGATTGGGAAAGACATAAAGATTGAAGCCAACGAACAAGGTTAAACGAAAAGTTGCATGTAAATTCATGTAAAAAGGGAAAATATGGAAGGGGTGTGCATGTAGCAAATAAACGGTGAATTTGAGAATAAAATAATAATGACACGCTTATCGAGGGAGACTAATTCACATTGACCAAGTTCATTATGGTAAGAGCCTAAGGATATCCCCAGCAAAGTCGCCATGCTGTCGCGCCCCTTTCTTTCTCGCGAAATCGTGTTTCGACGTTTGACAACTCTTTTAAAAGAAAGGGTTATTAAAAGAGAGAGTCGCCACCTAACAGATTAAGGTGTGTTAGGGCACCTATTTGCAAATGACTCAGGTTTACTAGTTTGCGCCACCAAAGATCGGGTAAGGGCTCAAATTACCTCGAGGAGAAGGTATTAGGCACTCCTCGAGGTCCACAACGGTGGGTCCCGGCCGAACTCAAATCATGTGAATTAGTCTAAGAGGAAAACAAATAATTTAGACAAAGAAAGAACTATTTTAACAGGAATGGGGGGGGGGGTTCCTATGTTTTTTTAGCCTAAAGGATCATTCCGTGCAACATAAATAATACTTCATAACTCTCTCAAGACGGGGTGTTACTCACATTATTCAGCGGGCACAGACTATCATCTCCTGCTACCCGATTACTATCTTTAAGTTGTTTACCTAAAGCGCTCTATTTGATTCTAAGTCGTACCCTATGTGTGCACTACCCGTCCCATACCTATGGTCCAGGAGGCATTTGGACCTCTATTTCAGGGTAGTTCTAGACCTTAACTTAGGTTGCTCAAAAGGAGAAAACTAGGCGACATACAAAAATAGTTAGGACTTTCAAATAGAAACAAGTATGGGCTTAAGTTACCCTCTGCATTTATACATCAAATGCATGCCAAACTGATTAGCATTAACAGGTTTTATTAATTGCAAAATCCTATAGGCAGGATATCTATGTGATATTGACAAACGAGCAGACAGTCGTATACAAAGTCAATTTCTTAATGTGATTATTAGGACCTACAAAGTTTGCCTACTGATTTTAGCATGATATAATTAAGCCTACCAGCATGGTATCTAGGTGTTTTGTGCGATAGTAAATAGTAGCCAGTCACAGAAACAGACCTAAAATTATTCGTTTTAATCCTACAGGCATGTTTTCTAGTGAGGATAGCAGCACAGTAAACAAGCATAAATAACAATTAAACAGATTCAGGCGTGCATTCTATAACTTGATCCAGTTTCAGCATTATAGGCATGATTTCTATAATCTGAGCAGTTTTGAATCCTATAGACATGATTTCTACAATCTGAACAGTTTTTGAATCCTATAGACATGATTTCTATAATCTGAATGAAACAGTATGCAAGCAGGAATTCACACACACATTGGACCATACCATTTCTATAGGCATGGTTTGTAACGGAACATAATTGGAGCCAAACATCGAGCCTATGGACATGGTTGCTAACACATAATGATCGAACACAATAAGACACTTAGAAGCATGACTTATAACATATAACATCCAACATTACATCATTAACCCTATAGGCAGGATTTCTATCCCCCCCACCCACTTTATAGCAAGTATAAAATAAGAACCCTTTCCCATTTTTACTAATACCCCAGAATTGTTATTACAAATAATTATTACCGACCAGAATTTAATGAATGAATTACAAGGTAAGTAAAACTATAAGGAGCCTACAGTAGGCCCAAATACACCTGGACAGGCCAGGCCTTCAACTCACAGTAGTTCCAAAAACCCATATTCATAGATACACAATAACCAGTAGTGAATGATTCACCCATATTTCAAGGATAAGCATACAGAACCCAAATCTCTAGTGTGTCAGAGTTCCCAAGGGCTTCAGGAACCCAGGGCAGTGCTCACACTAGAGAAAATGATCAGAAACAGTTCAAGGAAGACTAGGGACCAAATCCTAGTGTGTTAGAGTTCACAAGGGTCTCACATGAATCCTGAGCAGTGGCTCACACTAGGGAGGCCAGAGGACAGAACCTAAATAGCTTTGGCTTTCAGCCAGCAAAGAATGAGGATTCAGGAGAGTAGGATGGGATTAGGGGATACACTTAAGGACAGAATCACATATAGAGCATGTATAAATAAATAGCAAACATATTTGATCCTAAGCATACTTAATTAAGTTTTTTAAGAATTAACAAAGTCACATGCTAATAAGGCCAGTTCATAAACATATTCATAGTGATAACAGAGACTTCAGATCAGGCTAAGTCCTAGAAAGAAAATACATTGATTAGCAGTAGGAACTGATTAAGACAATCTAGTAGAGGTATCATAACATAGTGTGAATAGAACTAAACATGCCGTAACAAGTTCAACAAACAAACATTATAAATCTATTAAGGCACACATCTATACATGGCTAAAGACATATGAAAGCATGTTTAACTCTAAAAGATAGTCCTCAATAACACAGAATTAGGCAGATTTCATTAATCAATTCAAACTAAGTTCGACATATCGTAACTACAAGTAAAGAGCAGAAGATTCAATAACTCACCGGTTATGATGAAACAGGGAAGAAAAGAATCCAACAGTGTAGCAAATATCACCAAACATAAGTAGAACTTAGAAATTTCTGGCCTTGGCTTTCAGCCGGCCAGGAATCAAAGCACAGAGTAAAATTACTCTAGAGAATAGGAGTATACAGCTTTTGTTTATAGTAGTGAAAGGATCTTTCGAACTTAGAACCTCTCTCTTTTTTTTCAAAGGGGAGTGGGGAGGGGTTTAAATAGTGCAGAGGTTAGAGCATAGAAATAGCTAATTTAAATACTAAAGGCAAGTACTTAAATCAGTAAAATTGAACCCTAAATTTTAGGTGAAGATACACAAAATCAGTAGGAAATAAGGTAAAGAATCATATAGGCATATAATGAACAAACAAAAGATTATTATAAAAAAGGAATACTGAATCGAACCAGATTTGGTTCAAGTAAAAGGGTCTGAAACCCTAAGTTAGGTAAATCACAAAATAGGCAGAAAATAAAGGCAAGAATCACATATTAACATAAAAATAAACATAGGTAAGAAATTATTCAAAAAGAAACCTAGAATCGAACCAGATTTGGTTCAAGTAAAAGGGTCTGAAACCCTAAATTAGGTAAGTGAAGGGAATCGACAAAAATAAGCAGATTCATAAGTAATAGAATGAATATATGCGAAAAAATACTAGAAATCAGAGTTTGAACCAGTTTAGGTTCGAATCAAAGAAAAATATGGAACCCTAACCTTTAGGGTTTAATGTGAATCAATGAGATATGAGAGAATCGTTACAAAATAACGTGCTTGGACTCAAGGTTGTCGAGATTCAAGAGAAAAATATAGATTTGAACAGAATCAAAGCGGGGTACTTGCCATATTTAGGCAAGTACCTAAGTTACTCTGTGACATAGCACCAAATAAGGGAAAACACCGAAATGGCAAGGGAATAGGGAAAGAATCCCATTAGGAACGGGATTTGGGGGGATTTGGGTGAGGCGGCAGAATTAGGGTTCATCAGTAGAGGGGAAATAAGGGCGGTGGGTTTAGGGAAATGAGGGTTAGGGTAGAGAAGAGGGAGATATAAGGAAAGAGGGTGGTTATTTGTGGGCCGTTGATCATCTTTGATCAACGACCGAGATTTAAACGGACTGGGGTCGGGTTTTAATGAATGGTTAAGGGTAATTGGGTTAGGAGTATTGGGCTTGGGCTGGTTTGGTAATTTTGGATAGTCTTAGGTCCGAAATTAATTTAAAAAATGGGGCCAGATTTTAAATACCCAAATTTAACCAATAAAATAATTTGTAAAAATAATAGATAAATAATAAAAATATCATTTGTGCATAAAAATGATTGAAAATAAATATTCAACATTATAAAAATATAAAAAGGTTATGTTTGCATAAATAAAGTAATTATAAGTACATATAGGCTATTATTGTAAAAATATGTAATTTTAGCCTTTAAAATGCAAATATAATTATAACAAATATACTAAAAATATTTAAAACCTAATATGGGTGTAAATTATGGGTTTAGATGATAAAATAATCATAAAAATTATTTGTAAGATAGTTAATGGGTATTTATATAATAAAAATGCGGAAATAAATTGATTTAAAGTCTTTAAAAATTATGAAAAATACTTGTATATGCTTGTAAATCAAATGATGATGCATATGCACTATTTTAAAAGTATATATATATATATATATATATATATATATATATATATATAATTTGAGAGAAAAATTGGGTATCAACAATAGTTGAGGATGAGGAGAAGTATATGGAGACCTTGGTGAAGGTGGAGAGAAAATGTCAGATACCTCAGGCTCTAAAGAAGTAGATGAGGAATGATCATTTGATGGAGGTGAATATATAGATTATGTGGTGAAGGTTGAACTTGTGAGGTTTTGTTCTCAACAAAAGGAAAATAGGATTCATGAAACTTCACATACCTTGACACAAATACTCTTCCCGTTTCTAATTCCAGTAACTTATATCCCTTCCGATGAAGGGGATACAAGCAAGACACAAGTTGTTGCCCTTTCATCAAATTTCCCTCTTCCTTGAGCTAGTGTTGAAGCATAACAAAGACATTCAAAATTCCTTAAGTAATCATAGTTAGGCTTCTTTTGAAACAAAACCTCATATGATATTTTTCCTTTGAGAACACTGGAGGGCATCCTATTAATAAGGTGTGTAGCAGTTAGGATAGACTCCCCCCAATATGATATAGGTAGTTTAGATTGGAACATTAACCCCCTTGCAATCTCTAAGAGGTGTCTATGTTTCCTTTCAACAATCCCATTTTGTTGAGGAGTTGCTACACAAAACAATTGATGCAAAATTCCTTGAGAAGCTAGGAAAGTAGCCTCTTGTGTACCTTTTCCCAATTCCATTGCATTGCCAAATCTTATTACCTTGACGTGTACATATTAAATTACCTCTCAACCATAGACAGAAAGGATTTAAGCATAGGAAAGGCATTGCTTTTTGCACTTAACAAGAATAGCCATGTTCTTTTACTATAGTCATCCACTATAGTAAGGAAATACCTGAAACCATTATAAGTATTTGACCTATAAGGTCCCCATGTGTCAATATGAATGAGTTCAAATTTATGTTTGGACCTTATGCTACCAACAGGAAAATGATTTCTGGTATGTTTCGCCTTAGGAATAACATCACAGATAAAATCAGAATTTGGCTTACAATGAAGAAAATCTAAATGTTTCATTGCTGAAAATGGGAGGTATCCCAATCTTACATGCCAAAGATTAAAATCAGTAACAACATTAACTTGAACTGGACTAGAAAAGGAAACTGACTTTGAAATGGAATTTCTTCCTTTTGGAATTGAAAATACATCACTATTAAACACACCCTTAGACTTGACACTATTTGGCTCCAATAAATAAAGCCCCTCTCTAACTTCACCAAAATCTTGAGGACTCTTCATTGAAAGGTACTGTAACACACACTCAACAGATGTGAATAAGACATCATACTTGAACTGAGCACAAAACCTATGAACTGACAATAAATTGTATTTGAATTCTGGAACATGTAGCACATTGTTCAGAATATGACCAAGCATAGTAGAGATACTCCCTATATGAGTAACAATCACCTTGAAAGAGTTAGGTAAAGTGATATTTAAAGGTACATGGAGTGGAGTCAAAAACAAGAAAGAGTTTGGATCAAAACACATATGCTCTGAGGCACCTGAATCAATGATCCAGGTGTCTGATTTTAGACTGGTAAATACTGAACCTGAGTATTTTAGAATAGTACAAGCAACTGCATTAGCATTGATTCCTGCATTTCATGCCTGTGCTAGCTTTGCTTTCTTATACTATCGTATCATTTCTGCTACATGTTCCTTGATGAGTTGCTGTCCAAAATTGTTGTTGTTGAGGTCAGTGTTTTGTCCTGCTGAATTTCCATGCTCCTCGTGTGTCAGCACTACATTTGCCTGAACTTGATTCTGATAGCCTTTGTGGTTTGTGAACTCAAAATCTTCCGGGAATCTAATAATCCTGTAGTAGTCTTCTTGTGTGTGTCTTGTTTTTTCACAATAAGTGCAAGACACATTTGGATTGTACTTCTTCCTCCCTTTGAACTTCTGCTGAGGCTTAGCAAGCCTCTGTCCTAAATTGTTGAAATTGGGTGCCATGGTTGTTCCCTTTTGTGTTTGGTTTCTGAGTCTTTGATAATTCTTCCCCTGTCATGTGATCATGAAAGCTGGAAAATCAGTTAGAAGTTGTGCATTAGGTTGCTTGCCCTCTCCTGCTGCCATGAATGATATTGACTGAGAATTATGAGCATTTGCATAAACTTCTCTTTGATTTTTATCTTGTAAGAGAAGTGAACAAGCAACATCCATGCTAGGTAAAGGATTTATCATAAGAATGTTTCCTCTTGCTTGTGCATATATGTCATTTAGTCCCATTAGAAATTGGATCAATCTCTGATCTTCTACGGACTTAGTTAGTTTTGCCTTTCCTTCACAAACACAAACACAAGAGCAACATATGATAACATTCAAAGCATCTAATTCATCTCATAGTCGTTTGAGCTTAGTAAAGTATCCTGTAATATCACTGTTTTTCTGTGCTAATCCTGATAACTCTTTCTGCAGATGATAAAGCTTAGCTCCATTGGACCTCCCAAATCTCTGCTCCAGGCTGTCCCAAAGCTCCTTTGCAGTTTTGGAGTAGATTACGCTATCTGCAATATCCTTTGAAAGAGCATTTAGGATCCAAGAGATGACCATGTCATTCACACAACTCCAGTGCTCATATTCTGGGGATTTCAGATCTGGAGATTGACAAGCTCCATTGATGAAACTAAGTTTCTTCTTGGCTGACAAGGACAATAGGATGGATCTTCTTCAGCCTGGATATCCTCTTCCGTCAAATACAGTATTGATTAGTGTCATACTAGGGGAATCAAAATTGTTGAGGTGATAAGGATGATTGACATTATAGATTACTGATTTAGCAACATTGCTCGCATCACCAGTAAATGTTATGGTTGTTTCAGCCATTTTAGATTACTGATTTTGAGAATGAATGTGATGTAATTTTTTTGTTGATGAATGAACTGTTGGATCGAGTTCGCTGCTCTGATACCATGTTAGATTTTTTAGGGAAGAAAATATGATTTTGAGAATTTTTTTTGTATTTCCAATTGAATTCATGCTGGTACTGTACAATGCACTATTTATTTACAGCAAAAGAATCTAAGTTATAACTACCTATACACTTGTCTTCTATTCTATGGGCTATCCTATAACAAACTCACATGCTATTTACAAAAATAAGAAAAGTGTAAAATAAAAATATAATCTTATCTTCAGCTGGCCCAAAGAACAAATTACTCTAGTGAGCCCAAAAGTAATGCAGAGGCCCAATAACTTTGTAAGCCCAATTGTGAGTCTTTAACAAAAGATGTTCAGACATTTAGACATTGAGACATCAAATGTATCGAAACTTCTTCAGAAGACCACTTTACTCTTCCTCTTCTTCTCATTTACTCCTTCATTCTTCTTCTTTGTCTTTGATCACAAGTCCATAAATCCTAGAATTAGAATGGGGTTTCTTCTTCTCAACAAATATTATAATTCCTTATGTAATGAAAATTTTACAGAAAGAAGAGTTGATCTAATTAAGTAAATTTAAGATAATTTGAATCGAAACAATAAATATATAAAATATAATAAAAGCTAAAAATTCTTATATGATAAAATATTATTTAATTGTAATAATTTCAAAAGAATTGTATAATTTGTTTAAAGAAATACAAATAGCTTATATTTTAAAAGTGGAAGAAAGTTATTATTATTAATAATCAAAACTAAACACATAACACATCCTAGTAAAATGAAAGTAGTACTCCAGCTAATATTTGTATATGATTTCTACAATAAAAGGGGTCTAAGTGTGTGATTTTAAAATATAAAGAATTATAAGTAATTTTGCGATATTATAAGGATGTTTAGTATAAGAAAACCCCGAACTCGAACTCCGAATATGATACGGAAAATACTTGGCCCGACAATATAAAACTCGAATCAAACCGTGTCCTGATCCGAGACATCATTGTACCAGTAGTCAGTCGGCCACTGCTTTTAATCACATTCCCAAGCCCCAAACAATTCCTCCGGTTGTCCGAAAAGCAGAGTTCGATAATGGCGACGTCCTCTGCTTCTAGGGTTCCTGCAAAACCAGCGGGCACTTCTTCAATACTGTCGATGCTTAAGGCATACTCTATCCCTTTTATACTTTTCTGTGCTTCACTCTTCTATCAGTTAGTCGTAATTCCTCGTGCCTTTCCCCGTTCGCATTATGATGGTGAGTCCACACTCTAATTACTTCATTATGAATCCTGTAGATTCTTTCTTTTAGTTCTTTTTCTTACTGTATGCTGAGTTGCTTTTTTGAATTATGGCATGATTCTTGTAGCATTGGGTATCAAATCGCAAAGTTCAATTGAGGAAGTTAATCAGGCGTACGAGAAACTCTCTTCAAAGTGGTACGTCCTTTTCACAGGCATTCCATTGTTACATATTTATATAGTTCTTGATTACCTTTTGTTATACCTGTCAACATATATTGGACACTTTGACTTAGTCGCGGGACCGGATATCAGTGTCATATTAAAAAATATATACAGTAGATATACTTTTTATTCCAACATTGCTTCCTCTATCCTTTGTATGAAATTACTTCTTTTTTGGTTAATTCCACAAACACAATAAAGGATGGAGTTTAGACCCTATGGCCCCTAAAGGTTTCAATTGGACATAGGTACCCTGAAAGTAGAACACAAATATTTCCTGCTTGAAATTTTTTCTGGTAATTTGAGTGATTAGTCAACCTCATTAAGGGGTGTTTATGTCTCATTAGAACCTTCAGGGGTGTCGGTGTCTCCAAAACCCATACCTTAAGGGTGTGTGTGTCTGTGTGTGAAATTAACCTCATACTTTATACAATATTCATCACATAGGTTTACTGATTTTGCTGTCGTGAAACTTATAGATGCTCAAATCTTATCTTAGTCTAGACGTCTTGTCACTCTCCGAAGAATTCCTTGAAATTCGTCAATGGCCTTGTTGTTAAATAGCTGCTCTTGTTTGGATTTGCCTTTGTGTTATACTTAAACTTGTTCTAGTGGAAATGGTAGTCTTAATACCAACTACAAGGTTGTTCTTGTCCTTTGCCACATTATCATTTTCATTGCTAGTGGTTGTTCCCTCCATTCCTGGAGCTTATTGAAATGGGCCTCTTTATCAGTCTTTTGAAAGCACTTCTTTCTATGAAAGAGGAGTATTTCAATCTCTATCTCTCTGAAACATGTCACAATCTTCGCTTTTAATAGAATCTTATGGATGTAACATAACCACTACTCATAGAATCTTGTGCAAATTTTGCTTTTACTCCGTATTAGTGCATTTTACACAATCAGCAACTTTAGTATTTTCTGCTAATGGGTCACCATAATCTTTAAAAAAATTAATCCCCGCTAGATGCCCTTATGTAACCCGAGTGTGTTCTGCTCAGTGAAAAAGCCAGTTAATCGATAAAACATAGCTCCACTATGCCACTTCTTAAAAAGTGAACGAATGGAAAGAGAAAGAAGAGACTCTGTTATGCTTGTAAATTTATCCCTTAATCTAAGCGAAATGTTAAGTTATCGATGCTTGGTTTAAAAATTGTAACTTGAGAATCCTACTTCATTCGTACTTACAAAAAAAAAATTGTAAGTTGACGTTTATTTTTGGAAAATTTTATTTCCATTTTTTGCCAATGAACTGATAAGGTCCACCAACGTGATAATGTTTATAATATCCTTTTGCTGGGATGAGGTGAAGTAGATATGACTCGTGAACATTATATAATTGTTTTCCGTGAGATATGTGCCGAATGTGCTTCGAGTTTATTGCACTTTCACTTTTCAGCTATTCCACATCATTGCTGTCAAATCTAGTAATTGAACACCAAGGAAAATTGATTTGGATTTGTTTGTTGGATTTGATTTGCTGGAAATAAAATGGTATTATTTACAGGAATTTAGGCGTTGAGGTTCCTTCTACCATCGATTTTATCAAGGTTAGTTGTCTCATCACTTGCTAATTTAGTTTGCTCCATTACTGTATCTTCATGCTGACGTCCTCTCCCTAGTCTTTTCACATTTTCTTTTTGATCCGAACATGGTTTTGTTTGTTTTGTTTTTTAAAATATTATTTTCTTTTGACATAAAAGATTTGCTCATACCAACCGTCCAAATATTGCCAGATGCTTTATCCAACAGCTTCTTTATCATTATGGTTGTTTCTCTTATTGCTAGCTTGTACACATTCAATGCCTTAACCATGGTATTGCATGCATTTAGATCTGCAAGACACATCTTAGCATTTTTCCTAGTGCCATGGTATGTTCATAGCTGTTGCCTTTCCTGTGATTATAGGTCTTGATGTTTCTATTTTAGACAGCTGTTAAGTGGTCGATTTTACTTACCTGTTGCCTGGCTTTCTTGCACCACTTATCATTACCAATTTTCTTCACTTTTTCCTCCATACCATGAATTTTTCCCATGGCATGATTGCTGCATAATTATTTCACAGGCTCGTTATGCTTTTGAATTGCTGACAAATCAAATTTGGAAGGGAGATTATGACTTATTCGGTATTGATGAGCAGTTCGTAAGTTTTCTTTTCTAGTTTGTACAGATAATTTAGTACCAAAAATGGGAATCTGTAGATTCTTTCACGTTTCCTATTAATCTGTTCTGTTTTATTTTTTAATATATCTTTTCTTTGGCAATTCAGCATGTTATTGAAAAGGCTAAAGAGCAGTATGCCGGGAGAAGTATTTCAGAAATCAGCTTTCCTCTCCTGGAGACATTTTCTTTTGGTTTGTAACACCTCTTTAGATAAACTTTTGCTAGGCAAGCACTTCCCCCGCTGCCATCCCCCAACCCCCCAGAAAGATAAATCAGAGATAATGTGATACTACCAGTGATTTTAGTTTAGTTTTGTTCTTTCTAGATTCACTATCTATGCTTGTCTGATGCAGATTTCTCTATCTTTGTATGTTAGATCATGAAGACCATGCTTTTGATGTTATAAGCTCTGAGAATTTTCGATCCAAGCTTGAAACTGACAAGGCATTGTTAATTCAGGTTTAATATATGTGCTAAACTGGAATATTTCTTACTCTTTTGAATTCTTATGCATCTACAAGTTTGTGTCTTCATTATTCATCCTCTGTGTATATAGAGTTACACTGATTTACCTAGGCATACTATTTTATCAACCAAAATATACTCCCTCGTTTATATATCCGGGTGTTATGAAGGGTTAATTGCATCATTTGATAATATTGTTCAATAACATTCCATGAAACTCTTTTTGGCATGACGAGCATGTATTACTTCTATATGTATAGTTTCTCACAACTATATACTCTTTCATTAGTTAATTTTTATTTTTTCCATTTATTTACTCCTATGATGAACGTTGACCAAAATTCTTCTCTAGATTTTTTCTCCGGGGAGTGTGCGATGTGCTCAATTTTCAAACAAATGGAAGAGAATTGGTAAGAGTTTGAATATTTTTGTAGACATTTATTTCCCATCTATAATTTGCTGATGTTATTTGGTGTATTTCTTTTGTACCCTGCTAATGTTATTTGGTGTGTTTTTCCCATTATTTCTTCTATCTTGTCTCTTCAGTTACTTTGCTGGATGGGGTCGCAGATACTGGAGTTATTGATCTTGCTGATGTTCAACTTGCCACATATCTAGCTGAGAAAGGACCTGGCGGACTACCATTTTTTAGACATGGAAAGTATTTTAATAAACAAATGTCAATTTTACTTTGTCATTCCTCAAAAATGCTTCTACAGAATACTGCAGTTGTTAGATCATATTCTGCTAAAATACAAGCTTGGAACGCATTTCACGGAGTTCATATTTATGGCTGATATTTTATTCTTCCAGTGAAATAATCTACAGAAATGTGAGATTCAATTGGTAACTTAATAATGAAATAAATATATATTTTAGGGACTGAATGAGATGAGAATTAGATAACTGTTATGTTCGGACTGACATAAGCCTGGTATTTAAGTGGAGAAAGGTAGAGGGGCGGGCCCGTTATCCTCCGAGTTTCAAACCGTGCCTCTGGCCCTTGGGATTTTTGGTTGTCTTTTGCAAAAAAAGAAAAAAAAGGAATTAGATAGCTTTATGTGGTGTTCAGCAATTTAACTGCAGCACTTGACCAGTAATGGCTGCTAGTAGGTTCTGAATCATGTCTGCTATAATTTCATTATAGGAGGGATGTGATGGACTTGAAGTACTGAGCTCATCGAATTTGGAAAAGAGTACATATGAAGTGGCAATGCAAAATGCCTTTGCAGTAGTAAGAAGATCTGGAGATATGAAACTGAATAGTCGGTGGAGTGGCCTTATCATGATTAACTCTTCCCTAGATGCTATATTGTGTAAATTATACATTTGCGCCCAGTGAGCTATGATTTCTATTTTTGCATTAAGCGAAAACGGTAGGAGAAGATTTCAGATACACTAATCTTCTGCAGCACTCAGCTCACTAGGTCTAATATTCGGTCACTAAGAACAAGGAACCGAGATTGAGGAAAATATGATAAATTTTGATTATATACATGTTTATCTAGGACTTGCCTCTGTTTTTCCTTAGCTTACGATTTTGATAGGGGTTATCTCGTCCACCAAAATCAATTTGAATTGCAGTTCATTATGCTTTGACAGATTAACTGACACTGATGCATGAATTCCCCATCTCTTCACCCTTTTTAACTTGACTTATTGGTTTACTTACAGGAATTCCAGCATTTGTGGCTTTCCCCCCAGGTTGTAGAGGTTTAAGGTGCATGTCTAGGTGAGTTTCCTTTTCTCACCATTCTTCATGTTATTTTCTTGTCATCCGGACATGTATTCTTGGTTGGAGCTCAAAGCTAGAGTGTGGACTTACTTTGCTTTGAACACAATTTCCTGCTAATTGTATTTTGCTAATGATACTTGATAATCTAGGTATGAAGGAGAACTTTCCATTGATTCAGTTACTGATTGGGTTGCGACGACCATTCTAAGTTTGCCACGTATTCGGTACTACTCAAAGGAGTCAATGGTACCATGAGATTTAGCTTTCATCTTTTGTTTTATTCTGCTGTCATTGCATAATTTGGCTGATGGGGTGGGTTAATGTGTGAAAAAACTGAAAATGGCAGTTTCGTCGGATCTTAGGAACAAAGATTTTAGCGAGCTTGTTTTTTAGGAGTGGGCTGGTTTGGTCAAACTTCCAAAATTTGCTTATTTTGAGAAGAATTTGTCAAAGTAGATTTATCAGAGAAGCAAGTGTGAGAGAGTAGCAGTTTGGGTTTGTCAATCATTTGAGAACTGTCAGTAACCCATAAAAAAAGTGTTTTTGTCAGTATTAGAGAAACAATTTATATTTGACCAATCTTTCAATAAAGTGTTTTTGAGCCTCATATTACGAAAAAGCGACAGAATAGGTTCACTTTTTACAATCCATATTACTTAAACCGATAAACAATTTTGGATATTTATTATGAAAAGACTTTGTTATCATCTCAAAAAAAAATATTTATTATGAAAAGACTTTAGTTAAATCTCAATTTTATTTAATTAAATGTAAAATATTAATAAAAAATACAAATCAATATAAATATAGTTATTTCAAAGTCATAATTGCAATACTTTTAGTCATTTAATATTCATTTGATTGGTAAAGCGTATGTCTGTATAATTGTTATTATAACTGAGATACATACAGGTAAAATAAAGAGGGATAGTTTGGCAAATGTTAATTTTTGGTAAGGGTATTTTTGTCCTGTAAATTAATTTTCTATGCTGCTTGTGCTTTCAAGGAGAGGTTACAAATTTTTATTTCCAGTCTGCTGCAGAAAAATTAGTTTAAGCTACTACCTAGAATACTTTCTTAAAGTTTGGCCAAACTCCTTAATTCTTTGAAATAATAATCAAGTCCTTAATATTTCAAAACTCCTTAATTCGTCAAAATAGTTGAGTACCTTTTTTTTTTTTTGAAAATAAACCATTTCTTGTCAGGGAAAAAAAAACTATTTCCTGTCTCCCAAAAGCTTGGCCAAGCAGGCTATTAGACAACTGTGTTTCTTCTCTAGTTGTATATCGCGAGTTTTTCCACATTCACATCACTTGTGTCTGGCAACTTCTAGATGGATCAGTATGCATGCAAATTTTGTGCTTAGCTTGTTGATGATGGACAAGTTTTGCAAGCTTTAATACTTGACTAGCTTTATATATTCTGATTCACAGCTTCTTTTAATTTCAGGCACAGGATTTTCTGCTGAAAAGCAAACCTCACAAGGTACAACTTTTGACAGTCTTCCCAACTACTTTAGTTTAAAAAAAGAAAGAAAACTAAGTGATGAGAGATGGGCAGTTGCTGCAACTTATGATTGACTAGCTTGATTAACATGCACACTAAAGTATCTGTTAAGGTTGCCCTTTTTTTTTACCAGTTCTACTGCAT
Source organism: Nicotiana tabacum (assembly GCF_000715075.1). NCBI lineage: Eukaryota > Viridiplantae > Streptophyta > Magnoliopsida > Solanales > Solanaceae > Nicotiana > Nicotiana tabacum. Next base: position 25,078,925 of record NC_134083.1, read on the forward strand.
GTATACTGATCATATTTAACAGGTCAATTACAATGCAATTATCAAAGGTCATAATCACGTACTCCTCTATCTGTGTAAAACCATCTTGAAGAATGAAGGGCATCCCATCATTAACTTTTTTTTCTAGTTATAAGATGCTAGTGGTATTTTTTGAGCAAAATAATGGGATGATGCTCAAACATCCTCCTTAAAAGGCGATCAATAAGTTTTTTGAAGTATTGCCATAACAAATCACCTTCACTATGCCGTATCTTCTTTTAGAAAGTGATCACTGTTAAAAAATAAAGATCCCAAACAGCACTTTTCAAAGTGTCCTCTTAGTGTTTAAAATTAAAGTTAAATTAAATCCCAGTCCCTGAAAGGAAGAATATGCTTTATGCCTTTACCATTGTTTCCTAGAAAGTGAGGGAATGTTATGCTGTGCAGCTTCTTTTTAACTAATACTACATGGTTTAAATAACTGCTGTAGCTGGCATTGACTAAGTTGTCATGTTCTTTGATTTGTTCAAAGTCTCTGTCACAGGTTTTAGTATTTTGTATGGACTGGCTGCACACACACATTGCTTTGCATATAGCTTTACTAGCTTCTTCTTCTTCTTTTTTTTTTTTTTTGATGAAGTGTAGCTTGACTAGTTGTATTCTATGCAAGAATATACGCCCTGCTTGAAAATGTGAGGATATATTTCCATTTACACTAACATGTTTAGTACCCTGGTTCTGCCATGTGTACTTGTTTTAGGCCGCTTGCTTAGAATTTGACAGGTTTCTTATATTTCTTAATAATAAGGTCAAGGTCATTTTCTTCTCTCAAACTGGTGAACGGGCAACTCCATTTATTCGTCAAGCTGCTAAGAATTACTCAGCCTATGCTACATTCGCATTCGTGCTATGGCAGGAAGGAGAATCTTCATTGTGGTGGAATATGTAATGTACACTATTTTTGCAGTTTCATTTCCCGCTAATTTCTGCACTAGTTTTGCTGTTTCATTTTCCCGCTAATTTCTGCATTTTTCCTTTCCCGTCTCATGTTAATTTGTCTTTCTTTTTTTTTTTGGAGGGAGAGGGGTTGGTGAATAAGTTCTTGATTTCTGCTTCCCTTTTCTCCTCAAATCTCCTTCCTCTCCCTCCCTTATCGTCTCTCTTAGCTTTGTTGGTTTCCATTTTCTTTTGACTTTTCCTCACTGGGTGAATTTGAACAGTTTGGAAGTTAACTGGAAGGGATCAATAACTGCCAAATCATTTGACAACTGTCAAATCATTCTAAATTTTAGCCTTTTTTGGGTACATGTGTTACAGTGTTAGCACATGTTAATAACATGGAATTTTTTTTTTTTAATTTACATCCAAAAGTTGAGTATAATAGTTTTTGGATATAATAAGGTGAAGTTCAAACTTGCTAAAAGTTACTCTATTTTGAACACCAACACATTTACTTTTTGGAAAAAGGGCAAGAAAGACATATTCAGGAACTACAAAAATTTCTATAAACCACGGTTGTTTTATGGATTTGAACTCTATTTTTTTTTTGGTTGAAAATTGTAGTCAAGGATAAAAGTTGCTCGAGTACCCCAATCTTAATCATTTCATAAAAATGACATGAAGAGAGTACAATGTTTCTTAATTTTCATATGTTATTGAATTTGTTTGATTTTTTAACTTTTTAAAAGTTTCTTAATTTTTATAAGTTGAAATACCTAAATGATGATATCCTCATATTTCTTTATGTGGTAATGATTTAAAATGGTTCTAAGTAAGAGTTTACAAAAAGAATAAAGTATAGTTTATTTTCTTTTTGTTGACTTCAACCTTTAGAAGTTTTTCTTTAGCTGTAATTGTAAACCATACACAGGTTAATACTTCTATTTACATCTTCCACATTCTTTCAGAATGAGTCTCATTTTGGATTTATGTTAGAGTAGGTAACTTGGTTCTACTATCTTTGAAGGATGTTCATATCTACTTCTTTATTCCTAACAAACAATCAACTTGGCTTAAATCTCAAACTAATTGGGGGATTGACATGGATCCTCTATCCTTATGCTATATAGCCGATCATTTATTAACTTTCTTTTAAAATTTCACAAAAATATTCGAAATCTGTTCTGAATCTTTTTTCAGTTAGCAATCTGGTTGGCTTTTTATTACAGTTCAACTTGTGAGTGGGGTTGTTTTGTCGAATACAGAGTAATGCTATAAATAACAACTTTTGTTGTGGAGATCCAAGTTTCTCCACATGATATATGAAACCTGAAAATCTTGTTGTTTATAGTTCTGTACTGTATCTATCCATATGAAATAACAGAATTCCTACCTATTAAAGTGCAGCAACAGAATTTGAGCATTGATTGCTGTGGACAGGGGTGGTTAAATAGTACCTTGAGGTACTTTTTGTTTTTTTGGGATAAGTTACCTTGAGGTACTTCGTAATTGATGTACGTAGCTTAATAAAAGAGGAAGACATTATGTTCATTGGATAAGTCAGCCAATATGCAGCATCCCATAAAAGACTATTTGTACACTAATGTGTGGAACTTCCACGACGTGATTTGAGCTAGCTAATTCATGTTCTCCAGGCAATATTCTTTTCTTGTAGGATTGATTCCTCTTCCATGCCTAAGAGAAAAAGGAAAAAAAATAAAAATAAAAAACAATGGTGAAGCAAATAGAGCTCTTTGTTGTGAAATGCTGAACTTTTACTCGGTTATTCTTTTGTACTTCTATGCTCTGCTCCCTTGATAATTTTCACTTAATGATGATGTAAGATAACCTATTGTCCTATCTATACAGGTTAGGGGTCGAATCTGCCCCTGCCATCGTATTTCTAAAAGAAACAGGTGTCAAACCTGTTGTTCATCATGGCAAGTTCATTTTTCTCCTCATTTCTTATTGTATATTCTCTAATAACTTCTGGTGGCTGTGATAAGTTACGTGTCTAAGATGTTTATGATTGTAGGCTATGTCAACAGTTCATTGTTTGTGGATATTATGGAGAAGAATAAAAATCAAGGTACTTATCTTTTCTCCCTTTTACCATTGTATTTGGCTATTTCGTCAGTTTCATAGTTAGTGTACTGCATAAGTGAATTGAACACGTATTTTTTCATAAACTGCTTTATCTGATATTATTTGTGCTGTGGCTAATCAATTTGAGATTTTAGCAAATACATTCAAGTCAGCCAGGTTTATTTTGTTCATGTTACTCTAGTGTCAGCAATTATTATGTTTGAGCATTGACACTCATTTTAGATTGACTTAGCAAATTTCCGTCTGGAGTTATCCTTTTTATTCTTGTTGAATGTTATGGTTAGTGTTTCCAGTATCAATAGAGGAGAATACTGCTTCAAATATAAGTGTTTTTCACTCATTAATTTCAAGTATATTTCCTCCAAGTGATAAGCCACTTTACCAAGAATTCTTTTTGGTAATTAATGCTTATTATTAGAAAAATCATTTTGGCTAGAGCTGCCAGTAGTAGAGTGAAGATAGAAGACAATATAGAAATTGAAGTTTTAAAATCATTGTTATATCCTGCTTTGTGCCTTTGTGTGTGCTAATTTAGAGTGTCATGTTATGGCTTTAGATGGATGGTTAGTGTAATTTACCCAGATGCGAACAAGGAACTATATTTTATTACTAGTTCATTGAAGTGTAGTTTTTCATGTGACCATAGTAGTTATTGCAGTTATTCTGTACATATTGTATGCATAGTTGTGGCAATATAGCTGCTTCAAGTTTTACCAACATGCAAATTGGCGTAGGCACTCACAGCAGTATGAGGCATAAGTGGGCATTTTCAGTCTAAGTTGCTCCGACATGGTAGTTTAGGTGCCGCACCCATGTCGACACGACACTAATATGGGTGTGGGTATGGCATCCGTACCGGATCTGATCAAACAATTTTGGGTACTTTGACCACGACGGAAGGAAAAATTCGAGACGAGATACAATTTGATTCCCGAAATCAGAACCAAAAATAGGGTAAATTTGAAGAAAATAGCATACCTTATCTAGGAAATCAATCCTTTACTTATCTACAACTTGAGAATAAAAACGAAATCCACACTTTATAAGCTATACGTAAGTATTCCACAAAAATTCTCATAATTTAGAGATATTTTTATATTTTTGAATTATTTTTAGCCGTATCCGGCACCCGTATCCGTACTAGGATCCATATCCCCGAATCTTAGAATTTACATCTCGAATGATCCCGACCTCTAGATCCGCACCCGTGTCAGAGCAACTTAGTTTTCAGTTGACAATATGCGGAAAGACGAATTCCAGAATTTGTGTTGTGATCACAATTCAAGGATGGTTGTATTTGTTTTTATATGTCTCGAGATCTCGGATTTAGCTGGAGCAAGAAATTAAGATGCCAGGTTCTTGTGCTGTAGAATGCAATATTGAAACATGGCAAAAGACTTCAAAATATTGTGCCTCTACTAGTTGCGTCTTACATTCTTTTCTGAAATAGTATTAACATGGATCTTGCTGGTCTTTGTTTCATACTTCATCAGTGCTTCCACAATTGAGGAGTGTAACTTCGACGGAATTGGGTTGTGATGCGCGGGGCTTTTCACGTGCTGGAAAGGATACGAGGGTATGGTATTGTGTTGTTTTAGCTGGGAGGTATAGCCAGGAGCTCAATGAAATGCGTGAAGTAAGCTCTTTTTCCTAGTTCATTTTTCTTAATTAAAGCTTTAGACTGTCATTTGGCTTCAGCCTTTTTACTTTCTGTCTTTCTCAAGGTAGGGGTAAGGATTGCGTACACACTATCCTCCCCAGAACCCACATGTAGGATTACACTAGGTTTGTTGTTGTTGTACTATCATTTGGCTTATCCGTCTTATAGCCTGTTTGGCCAAGCTTCAAAAATCAGCTTATTTGAGAAGTGCTTTTCTCAAAAGTACTTTTGGTGAGAAGCAGTTTATGTTTGACTAATTAATTTGAAAAACACTTCTGAGCAGCAATTAGTATTTGGCCAAGCTTTTAAAAAGTACTTCTAATATCCTGTTTGGCCAAGCTTCTAAAATCTGCTTATTTTGAGAAGTGCTTTTTTCAAAAAAATACTTTTGGTGAGAATCGGTTTGTGTTTGGCTAATTAATTTGAAAAGCATTTTTGAGCAGTAATTAGTGTTTGGCCAAGCTTTTGAAAATTATTTCTAAGTGTATTTTTCTCAAAAGTGCTTCTCATAAAAGTGCTTTTGGAGAGAAGCTACATTTTTCTGCTTCTCAAAAACCTAAGTTGCTCGAACTCTTCACTTTCAGTGCCGCACCCGTGTCGACACGACGTGGGTGTGGGTATGGGTGTGGGATCCGTGTCGGATCTGGTCAACCGATTTTGGGTACTTTGACCAAAATCAACGGAAAAATTTGGGACAGATACAATGATTTTTGAAAACAAATCAAAAGCTAGGGTGATATGGAAGAAAATGGAATACCCTGTATATATAAATTTCTATGTCAGTCCTTTTCCTTTTATCTCCTTCTAAAATTCTACTCTTGTTCAATATTTTCTCCTTCTCAGAATACCTTGTAAGTTTTCCACATAATGTCTCATAATTTAGACATATTTTTATAACTCTATTTTTAAATAATTGAATTATTTTTTAGCCGAATCTTCACACCCGTATCCGTACCTGGATCCGTACCCCCGAATCTTTAAATTTGGATCATGAAGGATCTGACCTCTAGATCCGCACCCGAATCCGAGCAACTTAGTCAAAAACTGCTTCTGCTTCTCCTCAAAAGCACTTTTTTTCCTTCTAAAAGCTTGGTCAAACACCTCAAACATTTAGCCAAAAGCACTTTTGGCCCAAAAAAAAAGCTTGGCCAAACAGGCTATAATTGTATTCTTCTCAAAAGTGCTTTTCAAAAAAGTGCTTTTGGGGAGAAGCTATTTTTTTCTGCTTCTCCTCAAAAGCACTTTTTTTTCTTCCAAAAGCTTGGCTAAACACTTCAACTTTGAAAAAAAAGTACCTTTGCTTTTGGATTTTGAGAAGCTTGGCCAATCAGGCTATTAGTTTTTAGTTGGTTTATCTTTTCATCTGGTTTTAGAAAATCTGAACAGAGATTAACCGCAGATGCTGTGGGATAATGTGATAGAGGAGGAAGAGGGGGGTGGGGGTAGACTTTCTCCGTGTGAGAAAGAGATGGAGAGAGATTTTGGCACTAGTAATATCAGAGAAATCTGATGAAGCCCCTCTCTATTTCAGCAGTTTTGCCACTGGACTCATATACTTGCACTTTGGTCCACAGGGTGCCCGAATACGGCCCGAATGAAAGACCCAAGCCTGACATAACCAAGTCCTAGTCAGCATATGCACTTTTATGAAGTTGATGCCATGCCAGGCTACCTGGAATCCTGGGTCATACCAAATCTGAATTGGCTTGCTATGGATCACCTCATAAGACATAGAGCATGTGCATCTCCAATGATTAGCTCTTCCTTAACATTTCTATCTAATAACTTTGAGATGAAAAATTAATTAGAATTGATAACACTTCATATACAACACCTACAATAATCTATCAACAATGACATCTACTTGTCTGCATCTGCATATTACATATGCCTTCTCTTTTTAGTTGTCCTATATAAAAGCTTAAGATGTATTCGTTGGGATGCATTTTTCTGGTAAATTGCTCCAGCCCTCCAGGGCAGGAAGAGACTTTCCTCGGGCCTGAAAGACTTCTCATTATTACCACATACATTGATTGATATGGCTTCAAATCTTTTTTCACATTAAGCTACATGCATAAAATGTTAGATTGCTATGAATGTATGTTGCATTAGCTGATGGTGTGAATTACCTATCACATAAGACTGTTCGCAGGGTTCAAAAAACTCTTTCAAATGATGGAGAATTGACTGCAGTGGATCAAGATCCATCATCTGCACCAGCTCTGCTTGCACTAAAACAGAAACGACTGACATTTACCTGGCTTGATGGGGAAGCACAGAAAGTGAGCACCTCTTCTTGAATTTTGGCATTGCTTTGGTTAAATAGTGGTGTAATTACATTTTCTGTACCGCCAATAGTTTTTTGCACAATAAATAGCATCCCTTTTTTATTTTATAAATCAATCTATTAATAGCATACCTATTTCGTGGTGAACACGACCAGTAGTTGTCGTTTGACAGACTGTCAGAGTCCATGAAAAACTACAGAAAAGCATGCATGTAGAGCTTTTTTAGAATTTATTGTCTAGAGGGACATTGGCTTAGTGGCATACCCATTTCGTGGTGAATATGACCAGTAGGAGTTGTCTTTTGGCAGACTGACAGAGTCCATCAAAAACTACAGAAAAGCATGCATGCAGAGCTTTTTTAGAATTTATTGTCTAGAGGGAAGATCAAACTCCTACAACCTGACAAGTGTGGGTTGCTCTAGTGGTGAGCACCCTCCACTTCCAACCAAGAGGTTGTGAGTTCGAGTCACCCCAAGAGCAAGGTGGGGAGCTCTTGGAGGGAGGTAATAAAAAAAAAAAAAACTCCTACAACCTCTCATCTTAGATAACTTAACTAGGCATCTTTAGTTACTTGTTTGTGCCGATTCAACCTTCCATCTCAGATTCTTTACACCTTTTCCTGAAAATTCCAGCTCTAGTGGCACTTCTGTAGATTTACAAATTCTTGTGCACAATTTTGGAGAAGTTGCAGTAACGATGGTTTCATTTTATTTAGCTATTAAAGCATAATGGATATAGAGGATTCATGTAGCTCGGCTCCAACTAATTTGAGATCGAGTCTTAGTTAATTCATTAGCTGGTACGCTCTAATTCTAGTTGGTTTTGGGATCCAAACCTTGGTAAAGCTTGAAGAATCCTTGTGGTTTGAAAAACCTTTTGTTCCTTAATCTAGTTGAGAGATGCTCCCTGAACTTGATGTGATTCATATAACTGTCTTTCTTTCCCTTGTATGCTATTATTCTTCTAATTATAGACTTTAGTTATATTATCTAAGCATGTAAGATTTGGCTGATTATTTTGTTACTTTGTGGAACCCATGAGGTCCATCATGTTGGATGATTGTTCTTTGAGCAAAACTATGATTTGCTGTCACGTTGAATGCTAATAGCTTCTCCTTTTGTACAGAGTTTCTGTTTCTTCTACATTAATTCAGAAAATAGTTATGAGACCTGCGGGCCGAGGAGGGATATAACAGACATAGCACAATTGTTTATTGTACGCTATGAGAGGAATGGTACAGAGGATGTCGAAAAGCAGCCAACCAGCAGATACTCAGCATTGTACAATGTTGAAGCTGATCCTGCATCTCAGCTCGTGGCAAAATACAATGGTTCTAATAAAATTGAAGAGGTGAGTAGACTGACAGGCTCCATTAAATTTTGATAGCAAGTCACATGATGGATCTATTTCCACATTCTTCTGTAATCGAGTATAAACTCGTTAGTTTATCTATTAAATGTTCCATGACAGCAACACCAAATTATGTAAACAAAACATCGTCTCCCCTGTTCTGTGGTGCAATTTATTTTTCTGTTGAATACAGCCTTTATATTGGACAATCTATGACAGCCTTCGCTTGTGCACAAGCGGGTGGTTCGTCCCTCCAAATTGTAAGAATTTCAGTTCAATCCATTGCAAAAACACAAGTAGAACGAGAAAGATAGGAGATGGAAGCAAAACCACTTCTGGTTGCAATTTCTAAATCTCCTTCCATGGTTCTCTTCGGTCCACACAGTGACGGGCAGTCCTTTGATATTTGCTTCTAATTGAGCATTTATCTTTCTATTTTTTCCCTCCTAAACTATCCCTTTCCCAGTGGTTTTCTTTCTTTGAACAAAAAGTACATGGTTATGTAGACACGTTTAGGAGACGAATTAATTTTGGAAGTTGGAGCTAAAGGGTCGTTTCCTTTCCCTCATTGATGATATTGATCACATGTTTGATTCATGATACCACTTTTAGATAGTTAAGCAAGGTCCCTCATCAGGGAAAATACGTGTTGTGAAGCCGGATTAACTTGTTGGAAGTTCTGTTCTTGCACAACTCTTTATTACTAGGACATGCAAACACAATTCACTCATTTCCATCTACTAAGACTGCCTCATTTATGGTCAAAACCCTCCTTGTAGAACATGCAAGTAATATGCTAGATTAGCAAATAACGCTTGGCTCTCGAAACATTTGCCCTGTCTGTATTTGACTCAATTATCAGCATACATGGGAAATAACCTAGATAGGAAAATATAGCCTATCCTGAGATTTGTTGGACCTTTCATTCTTGTATTGAGCCAGCTACTTGTATGAGAATGTTCATGATCATTATACCTGAATATCTAATGTATTGTATATTGGAATTACAGATTGTACAATGGATTTCTGAGATAATCAAAGATGGCGACTCCAAGAGTCTTCCTTCATTTGTAAGTTAATTTCCAAAATTCTCTCTGTTGAAACCTATTTGCTTTAATTGACAAAGGTAGTTTAGAGGTTCTAAAAATGGATCTTATAAATGATGACCCCTCCTTCAAGATTTTAAGCCCTATTCATGACAGCAGTTGCCAGTTGGTTGAAGATGGTTCACCCGAACTTGTGCTTGCACAATTTCTTTTACTCTTTGCAACTAATCTCTATGTAATATTGATCTATCGCTCACTTGAATGGAATTATGGATACTAGTCTGGAAGGTACTTAATCAACGAGGGATGAGTGGTAGCTTTTAATATGTATTAGATATCGATATCATTATGAGATAATGGTTTCTCATGTTATTCAAGTATTCATATGTTGATTGCAAGGATGTATAACTGCAGAAAGCTGTCTTTAGCCCTTTTCTAGATTCCATCTCTAATTCTGTATCTTTATACCATTTTGTTACAGAAAACAAGGACTCCTGAATTGGTTCCGGAGGATGCAGATTCCAGTTGGTCATCTTGGTCTCAAGGAACCGTTGGCCCTAGTGGAGGATTTAATCATAGGATCAAAAGTTTCCTAAATAGAATTCACGATTACAGTGGTGATCCAAGGGTTGGACCCTTTCTGCTCCTGGCAGCATTAATCTCATTTGGTAGTGTTTGGCTGAGGAGAAGTAAGGTAGCTCAGTCAAGCGAACCAGATCATTCGAGCGAGAGATCCAATGAGCCAGAACATTTGAGCCGGCAGACCAGGGAGTCTGATCACACTCAGCCAAGCGCAAAGGTAGTGATACAATGTACCTAAAACTTGCTCTGGGCTAGCCCATGCAAGCACTCGGCCCTAGGCTATTTCAGTTTCTTCCGTAAGCGATCTTCTTTTTGACCTCTTTGAAAATTACGTAACATCGATCCTTTCCACGTTCTATCTCTTTGCAGGACGCAACCACACGAAAGCGAAGAAATCGCCCAAGAAACGATCTTGTTCCACCTTCTATGACTGACGTGGAACCGAAAGATGCTTGCGAAGTGGAATTTTCAGATTCTGATACTGGCTAGTTGGATTCAAATAACTGCTGGCTGTTTTATTAGCACAGGGTAGAAGCTGAAATTTGTTGCGAGCAGGCGGATGACTAACAACAACCTCCCTTACATAACTGGTTGCCTTGCAGGCATCAATACCATATACATTGAGATCGATAAAGTTTCTTGATGTGTAAACATATCGGTAGTTTAGTTTTAATTTATGAACAGAGAATTGATAAAATAGTGACCAAGATCATATGTCACGACTGAAAAACATTACTGCAAAAATATATCACGATTCTGATAGAGTAAAGTTCATTATAATATTTAGAATCTTCCATTTTCTTGCTTACAAATTGTTTTGTTACGTACATTGTTTCAATACTAATGCAGCAAAGTGTCTACAAAACTATAAGGACGTAAATCCTGATAATATTGAGTGTAATCCATTGTCTGTCGTACAGTAAAGAGTTTGCTAATAACCTTATTATTTAAATTCCATTGATGGAGGTCCTCCTATATCATTTGCTTAATTTAGAATTTAAGGTAATAGTGATATTATTTATTTGTGTTGAGCCTCGCTTTTTCCATCCATTCGTATTCAAGAAAAAAGAAAGACATTTAGGCCTAATCCCTTGATAAGCCCAGGCCGCGCGCAAGTAGTAGGAGTGCCTTGGCAATCGATCATCTCTCCAATCGGTTGGTAAGGTAGATTTTCATAGCTCGAGTTGATGACTGCTTCTGTGATGTTGAGCTCATCTATTTTATTTCAATTTTGTTTGTTTTCCGAGTTCTGGTTCTGGGGGTGAAGATCCTGTTTATAACCATTTCCAGATCCTAGTTTTACCAAATAAGGATCTGGCTTTATTTCAAATAAAAACATCATCTTCTAAGTCCAAGGCTTGGTAAACTAAGCATGCTTGTTTGCAATTCTTGATGTCTTATACTAATTAAAGGGGAGTGCAATTGGGAGTTGAGGAGTATTATGGTTTGTGTGTTGCTGTATGTTGGATTTGGAATTAACAGTTATGTTATGTTTTTGCCAGTTGCTCAGAGAAATGCAAAGTATACAAAGATGCAGAAAAAAGTACGAATACTTACCATTAAATAAAATATAAAAGTCCACACATAAACAGAAATTTATGGTTTAACTTTCATTAAACACTGAAAAGTATGATTTTATCTCTTCTGCTCTCTAAGTTGCATCATTGCCTGTCATCAAAAGAATCGTATCAATGAAAGAATCTTGTAATAAAGTTATAATTATTAGTCCTGCAACAATTGTGTTTCCCTTATTCTACCATGTTACAATTCACCATTCTGATCAAATAGCTTCAAACCCCAGCTCATATCCTTACAATGTCTCACATGAGGAACAGCATTACCTGTGTTATAACTTCCTGTTTTCTTTTTGCAGTCATAATTCGGAGGGGAATGATAACATGGCTCCAAAGACATATCGCGAAAACAAGGCGGATTATGTACTGTCCCATTCTCAAACTTGTACAAAATCCAGGGCTTCAAACCTCCAAGACCCTGAGCTACATATCCAAAAGTAGACCATGCACTTGTAACCAATTTGTCAGTTAAGCTCAGCAAATACATCTCCGCCCACGCCTTCCTATCGTGCATCAGCTTCTCAGTTTGTTGATGCTCCTCATGACTTGGCTGGCAAACACTAACAATCTCTCCTGTTACAGTAGGATTTTCCCAATACATGTTCCTAATCTCCTCGAAATATCTTGGACTAAGAGATGTCATCAATACGCTTATAGTCTTCGTCTTGCCAGATGAATTGACTATAGGCTCATTCAGGTTAACCCGTGGCAGTAGATTCTCCTTTGTTGTACAAGCTAAAATCTGATCCAATACATACTTAAAATTACCTACACCTAAATCAAAAACTCTAATTTGAATCCCTAATTTTTCATCTGCATTGGCCAAATAAGCTTGATAGTACCCAGTAATAAGCCCCCATACAGAATTTGTGGGATGAAAAAGGTACCTACCTAAAAAGTGGAACACAGTTCCTTTCTCTGGAAAAAGATTGTTTAACTCTTGCTCAAAAGATGGGATCAAGAAAAGAGCAGGGACATAATAGTTATTTGACTTCACAAATAGCCAAGGGATTTTCTTGAGAAAAGTTTGGTCAGTGTCACAGAAAAATAATTTATCTTGAGCATCATAGTCATGATTTAAATGAAGGTACATGAAGGGATGTATTCTAGACTTATTATTTCTCACCATATAACCATAAGAAAGTGGAGATTTCTGATTAAAGGTACTAAACTGATCAAGTATGGGAAAATCTGAGGGAAGCAACCAAGAAACTTGAGGAAAAGGTTCACAGAATAAGTCAGGTAAATTAACTCGGGGATCAACAAGAAGGACTCTATTTGTGAGAAGAGCGTAAAGGAAAGCAGAAGTTAAGGTTAGTATTCTGTTCCCTAAACCACTAAAGGATACCCAAATCACATAATTACAAACTGAAGAACCAGTACTGTATTGATCACCAGATTTTATAAGGTCAACAGTTTTGTTATATAATTCTGTATAAGGTCCGCATTGCTTGTGAAGTGCTTCATATCTTCTTAACCTCGAGATAAGATAAGACGAAGGCTTATGGCGCAGACCTTTGATATATAAGAGTGATTCATACCTACTCAGACAAGATGTTTCATCAAATCCAGAAGGAAGAAGGCCACCTAGTAGTTTATCTTTTTGCACTATCACTGGCCGAGGAATATCATCTTCAGAAACTGTGGCTGGAAAAAAGAAGAAGAATAGAGTAAGTTTATTTACTACTAGTAATATAAGTGAATCAAAAAGGTAAGGATGATGGAAAAATAAAGAGGAAACGAAGTACCTTTTGAAGGTTTAACATCAAAAAATCTTGCTTCAGCCAAAGTCCACAAGCAATCAGAAGGTAAGTTCCCAAAAACTATGGCAACTGATAATACAAGAGTCAGAACCATCAAACAAACGACGAAAAAAGCCATAAGAGTCATAGGATTGAGACCCCATTTCGATTCTGCAATCTTTAGAACGACACTGGATTCTCGATCAGAAGAAACTAGCTGATCATTGGAGGTTTTCTTGAATCTCTTCATAGTTACTCTGAATCCTGAACCAAGGGTATCAATCAAAACTGAAATACAAAGTTGCAAATGTGCAGAAAAACAAAATTGGCATGTAGTATAATGTGTTTTTTCTAAAAATAGAGTAAGAAACAAGGTATTGGTTGCAGTTCCTGCTCATGTCTTGGTTGATATGCAAATGCAAATTAAGACGTTGGTGGATACATTATGTGCCAAATTAATCATTCTTTCTTAATTACTAGTATTAATTACTGAGGATTGCTTTCCTTTGTGTGCAGAGTGCAGTTCATCTTGCCTCTTATCGGTATCATTGTAATTGCTATTTCCTTATTTGCGAGACATAGGCTTTCCTATGCTGGTGCCTTTTCATTTTGGCTATTAAATTTTTTGCTGCTTTTGATCATCCAAAAAATGAGGGTCAAATTTGGACAAACATAACATATGTGGCCTTCGTCTTTGACCTTTTATATTCGTTATGCCATTCAATGCATTACTATTCCAGACACATTTAACTCTGAATGAATATTTGGTGATCAATAAATTATAATTCGAACTACGTCCATGAGAAATTATAAATTATCTATATTTATCTTTCTATTTATTTATATATTATATTAAAAGTGGTAAGCTCTAAACTAAAAAATTAAATTACCAATTTACTCTTCTAAAAATTAAATACCATAATTACAAAAAACTATGAGTATAAACCGCCCACCCAACGTTTGGTACTCTTTTGCTAAAAGTCACAACCATTCATTCAAAAGCTATCTTTTCAAGTCTTTTTTTTAAGCTACTGTCTTCTCAAGTCTGATTTATATTTTATAATCACTATACATGGAGTAAACCGTGTCTTCTTAAGAGAGCTATGTCTCAACTTTAATTGTTAATCTGACGTTGATTGGAAGGAGACGCCAACGCCAGAGGTAAATGTTTTAAAAGCCAATCGTTCGAGGCTGAGAAGGAAGAAGTGAAAGTGGACATCAAAAGATCAAAGACGACACATGAATAAAAATATCATGAAAAACAAAGCCATGAAATTGTTTCTAAAGTATTCATAAAAATACGTGTGTTGATTAGACTAACCACTAAGAGATAGATAGGCTCTTAGCTCTTTAGTTCTCAAATCTTCACCGGTGCATCCGTATATTAATGGTCAAGGGACATGGCTAAAAAGCATATGGCATAAATGACAGCATCAAAGTAATGGATTAAGAAGAAGAAGAAGAAAGTGAAAAATCAGGTTCTACTTAATTCCTTTACTTATTCTTTAATTATCAATTGTTTCTGATTTATACAATTCAATATTTATAAATGTTAGAATTATGGTCATGGTCTCATAATTATTTTGTGTCTTGCATGCATGTTATAATTAAAAATAACTTTGTTAGTATAACAAGACAATTCTAATAAAGTATAGAAAAGTTTTATAGTAAATCTTTCGTAACATAAATAGCTCTAGATTATGGACGTGCGACGAAAGATATTCTCATATTACTTATCACTCTGCTATTATCTTCTCCTTGCTCTTGCTGATAAGATCTTCTATATATCTGAGAAAAATAAAATCACATCTATTTTCAAACTGTTCTTTGAATCCCCATTCACTATTTTAGTTTGTTGCAGCCCTGATATTGCACGGGCAATATACTTTTTACAAATTGGGATAATATATTTTTACTATCCACACCAATCCATCCTGAACGTGGTGGTTAAACTCTATTGTGATAGTTGAATCATTTCAGAAAAGTAGAGGGATAAAGCAACACTAAAATTCATCTTTTTGGTAAATGTATCAATTTCTTCTATACTTTTCTCTTTATCCAAATCCTATTTTATATTTTCAGATCTTATAAATATTTTTAATTGAGTTTTTGGTGCCTTTATCTAGATCCCATTAATTAGTTAAATAGGGAGAGAAATGAGAGCTCCTGGCTGCGATAAGGTTATTTTAAAGAAAGAACCATGACCATTGAAAGTAGATATCAACCTCTAAGATTTTTTTTTGTAAAACAAGACATTGAATAATTCTGACATATAGTTCAGGAGATATATGAACCTTTTCTTTAATATTATCTTACATGATTTTCTACTTTTTTCCAGTAGATATAATCAGTGGCGGAGCCACATTGAAGCAAAGGGTGTCAAGCGACACCCCTTCACCGGAAATTAAACTATTTTGCTAGATAAATTTTCTTATTTTATGTATATTTATTATACGTTGACTCCCCTTGACTTTTCGATGTATCTAATTATTTATATTTTGACACCCCTTGATGAAAATTTTGAATCCGCCACTAGATATAATGAATATGATTCATTATGCAATTCAACATTTCATATTCACTAATAAGTTTAAACTCTAATACTTTTTAATGTAGAAAAATAATTACTTATAGGTCTATATATGATGAAGCTAAAAAAATTGTGCCATGACATCTACATTAAAATAAGAAAGCGAAGTTTGAATATTCCAGAAAAGAGCGAACAACCTTGAGATCTAATTAATACCAAGGCGTAATTTGATATTGTTATGACCGAACAATATTAAGAACATATAATTGATCAAAGAATGCTACTTCCGATAACGTCAATTGGATTGATAAATATGATGGCTAGAAGAACGAAGATAAAGTTGGTCGTATAGTATTTTTTTTTCCTTCTTTATTCGTGAAAGTTCTTAAGTTTCCGCGAAAATATTAGATTTTGACATATTTAAATTTGTAAATATAATTTATATCTAACAAAATTAAATATTTCTTGAGTATGTGCACATTAACTAAAAAATAATATGATATACACGTGCAACGCACGTGCAGAGAAACTAGTAAATTATAAACGAGTTCATATTTTACAATTTGAACCACATCAACGTACACATTTATGTTGGGTCATTTTGAAAAAAAAAAAAGAGACCGGCAAGTGAGGCTTACTCAGTTGGTAAAAGCACCTTCACTCATGATCGTTAGATTCTGGGTTCGAGTTACGTTGAAGGGGAACCGTGAAAACACTATAAATCCTATTTTTCGGAATTTGTCGATATCCACATTGGAGAGATTTGTCTGCGTGTGTGTGTGACTGTGTCAGTGTGAGTTCAGACTACACATATAAATTACTTCTAAAAATAATGATCTAAAAACCAATCACCAGCTGTACAAAAAAGGTAAAAAAAAGTTATCTACTTACAACAAATTAATAGTGCATATGCGTTTGTAAATAGACGCATCTTACTGCAAAAAAAAAAAAAAAAAAAATAGATGCATCTCGCTTGATCATAGTCAATTAATACTATATATGTTTACAATTAATACTATATATGTTTACTTAATAAAATCACATAACCATAATTATAAATTGATAGTACCATTTAACGTACACATTCAATAAGAAAAATATTTTATATTAAAAAAAGTTCCTAATTTAAGTTTGTCATCGTTAGGAATAAGTTTTAGATATCCAAACTTCAGTATGATTATTAATTTCTTGTATTCCAACAATCTTAAGCGAGTAAAACTAGTCCAAAACAAGAAGAAAATCATCTACGTTAAGTGGAAGAAAATCATTATTGGATATTTATCCTTCGACTTTCTATTACGGTGAGGTTTGACTTTTAAGGAGCTGGCCATATAAAATTAAACGAATACCAAATGTAAGATGCATTTGTCTAATAGTTTTGCTTTTAAATTAATATTTTATTCATCAGCTATCACCAACTCATTGGTAAGAGTCCAAGATAGTAAAATCTAAAGACAATTTTGTTATGTTAAATCTTGGAGTAATTTTCGTTTTCCTTCAGTATATTATATACGGTATACAGAGTAGTATTATAAAGTTTTGAGTTTAACTTATGTACCATGATAACTGTGTACGGTCAAAACCGATTCTCGATCATAATGACCGGTCGAGACAATGACGTTTCAATCGAAGGGTATCCACATGACAAGCTCGGACGAATTCCGAAGTTGGGACGTTGAGCTTCGCGCTATAAACGGCAAAACTCGATATCATTATCGAGCCCGTATTCAAATCGAACTATGGGGCAACACCAATCGATACGGGCCCCAAATATCGATGCCCCAAGGCAGAACCGAGCTCGAACCAAGACTGGGGGTTCGACCTAACACCGAGCTCGAGCCAGTGCCAAGCTCGCAGACAAGAGCCGTTACAACCGCACCGAGGAAGAGAATCTTGGCGAGAATCAAGGAAGAGATAAACCATCATGAGTCCTCCACTATATGTATTATTTTATTATGTTGTTATAGATAAAGCGGTGATCCTCTACTATAAAAAGGGGGATAGACTGCAGTAGAGGCAAGTTCTCCAAGATACATTAAGATTTCATTGTGCTTGTTTTTCTAACTCATTTCAGTCTTCCCACCCATCATTCCCATTTTATAGCAAAAATACATGTATTGTCATTTTGTATTAAAGAGATTCGCATACCCTTAGAACCATATCTAAATTTAACGTTATCCGATTTTTCGAGTAAATAGTTTGGCGCCCACCGTGGGGCTAAGAGTAACAGTGATTGTTTGATATAAATCTACAGTACACTCCAGCTTACAACTTCAAAATGGCTCTACCTATCGACCTAGAAGCCGGCCTTCAAGATGAAACCAACAACTTGGTGCCCGGGGCCGGAAGGCTACCTGACGACGGCAACGAGGCTCGAATCAAAGAACCCGAAATTCGAGCCGAAGTACCATTGGATATCAATTTACAAATAGCTCTAGAAGCGAATCAGCGTTCTGAACCGGAAAGAAGCGTTCAGGGCGGTGCTCGACCCATAGCCCGAGACACCTACAGCATGGGAGAAATCGGGGTCAGCTTGCGTATAATTTTTGAAATGTTACAAGCCCAACAAACAGCGATAGCTCAGTTGCAGAGCCGAACTCATATGCAAAGCGGGCCGAACTCTAATCCACTTCTTCGAGAAGTCACCCCCAGAACATAGCCCGACGTAGTGAAATCAAACGAGCAGGAATCGGGAACCGCTCCTGAAATTGCTAAATTGCTCGAGGAACTCACAAAACGAGTCGAAGACAACGACAAAAAAGTGAAAACGTATAACGCTAGGGTCGATCAAATCCCGGGGGCTCCGCCAATGATAAAAGGGCTCGATTCGAAAAAATTCATACAAAAGCCTTTTCCCTCGAGCGCGGCCCCAAAACCAATCCCCAAAAAATTTTCTATGCCCGAAATTCCCAAATATAACGGTACGACCGATCCTAACGAATACGTTACCTCCTACACATATGCCATCAAAGGCAACGATTTGGAGGATGATGAGATCGAATCCGTGTTGTTGAAAAAGTTTGGAGAGACCCTCGCAAAGGGAGCAATGATCTGGTATCACAACTTACCACCGAATTCCATCGATTCTTTTGCCATGTTTGCAGATTCGTTCGTAAAAGCACATGCTGGTGCCATAAAGGTTGCAACAAGGAAATCAGATCTCTTCAAAGTAAAACAAAGGGGGTAACGAAATGCTGAGGGAATTCGTATCCCGATTTCAAATGGAACGTATGAACTTGCCACCGGTCGCAGACGATTGGGTCGTACAAGCTTTCACCCAAGGACTGAACGAGCTAAGTTCGACAGCATCACGTCGGCTGAAACAAAATTTGATCGAGTACCCAGCAATAACTTGGGCAGATATACACAACCGGTACCAATCAAAAATCAGGGTTGAAGATGATCAATTGGGAGCTCCGTATGGGCCCGTACGTCAGAACCACACAACCACTAAAAATCAGAGGGAAATCAACAGAGAACAAAGGTCGAATAGAGACCGATACCAACCATACGGCATAGATCGGATGAACAACGGTTCAGCATATGATGTGGTTCGAAACAACCGAAGGACTGATCAGGGACAAAATTCTCGGGGACTTATGAGCAAGAACAGCTTTGATAAATATTCTGATCCTATAAATGTCCCTCGATTATCGGAGTATAACTTCAACATTGGTACATCCGCCATCGTATCGGCCATCGGACAC
This sequence comes from Nicotiana tabacum, assembly GCF_000715075.1. Taxonomy (NCBI): domain Eukaryota; kingdom Viridiplantae; phylum Streptophyta; class Magnoliopsida; order Solanales; family Solanaceae; genus Nicotiana; species Nicotiana tabacum. The sequence goes on from NC_134083.1 coordinate 25,098,428, forward strand.
ATCAAAGACAATCGAAGGTGATATGAGATATAACGCCCTTTTCGGAAGGCCGTGGATCCACAACATGAGAGCCGTACCCTCGACCCTACACCAGGTCCTCAAATTCCCAACATCGGGAGGTGTCAAAATAGTGTACGGAGAACAACCGGCCGCAAAGGAAATGTTCTCCTTTGAAGAAGCAATATCAATATCCTCGTCTTCGCCGATAAAAGGATCAGGTTCAGAAGGAGACACAATCGGAGAGCATAGCGCCAAATAGCAATCACAAACATCGGCTTCGACCCAGCCAGGTAAGCAGAACATTGAAGAAGATGATAACGACCGATGGATCCCTATCCTTCATAATCCCCGATGATTTCGATGCCACCAAATCAACAATTGAGGAACTGGAGCAAATCATACTGATCGAACACTGGCCCGAACGAAAGGTATACCTGGGAACGGGTTTGAGCCCCGAACTCAGGAAGAAACTCATTCAATTTCTTATCAATAGCATCGACTGTTTTGCCTGGTCCCATTTAGATATAATAGGGATCCCGCCGGACATAACAGCGCACCAGCTAAGCTTGAACCCTAGGTTCAGACCGGTGAAGCAAAAAAGAAGGCCTTAGTCCGAGGAAAAGCCGCATTCATAAAGGACGAGGTAACCAAACTTCTCAAGATAGGGTCCATTCAGGAGATAAAATACCCCGAATGGTTAGCCAATGTAGTTGTAGTACCTAAAAAAGGAAACAAACTTAGAATGTGTGTGGACTATAAGGATTTGAACAAAGCATGCCCTAAAGATTCCTTTCCACTGCCCAACATCGATCACATGATCGATGCCACGGCCGGTCACGAGATCCTCACCTTTCTCGACGCCTATTCCGGGTATAATCAAATTCAGATGAACCCGGACGACCGGGAAAAGACTTCATTTGTGACCCGACATGGAACATATTGTTATAACGTAATGCCCTTCAGGCTAAAAAATGCAGGAGCTACGTATCAATGCCTAGTAAACAGAATGTTCGAAGAACAAATAGGTAAAACAATGGAAGTTTAAATTGATGACATGCTAGTTAAGTCCCTGCGCGCAGAGGACCATTTGGCCCATTTGCAGGAAACGTTCGAGATTCTGCGAAAATACAACATGAAGCTCAACCCCGAAAAATGTGCTTTCGGGGTCGGTTCGGGCAAGTTCCTCGGCTTCATGGTGTCAAATCGGGGAATTGAGATCAACCCCGACAAAATCAAGGCCATCGAAGACATCACCATCGTGGACAGCATGAAAGCTGTACAAAGGTTAACGGGAAGAATTGCAGCCTTAGGCCGGTTCATTTCAAGATCATCAGATCGAATTCACAAATTTTTCTCCCTACTCAAAAAGAAGAATGACTTCACCTGGACACCGGAATGCCAACAAACGTTACAGGATTTGAAACGATATCTATCGAGCCCACCACTGCTTCATACTCCAAAAACTGACGAAAAACTATACTTGTACTTGGCGGTATCGGAAGTCGCTGTAAGCAGTGTCCTAGTTCGAGAAGATCAAGGTATGCAATTTCCCATTTATTACGTAAGTCGGACCTTAGGAGAAGCGGAAACTAGGTATCCGCACTTAGAAAAATTGGCACTTGCGTTGGTAAGCGCATCTAGAAAGTTAAGGCCGTACTTTCAATGTCACCCCATAAGTGTATTAACCACCTGCCCACTCCGTAATATTTTACATAGGCCCGAACTATCAGGCCGATTGGCCAAATGGGCCATCGAACTCAGTGGGTACGATATCGAATATCAACCCCATACGGCCATCAAGTCTCAAATTTTGGCAAACTTCGTGGCCGACTTCACGCCAACCCTCATACCCGAAGTCGAAAAGGAACTCCTTTTGAAATCGGGTATATCATCCGGGGTATGGATCCTTTTTATGGACGGTGCTTCGAATATAAAGAGGTCCGGGTTAGGCATAGTTTTGAAACCTCCCACGGGTAACATTATTAGGAAAGCTATTAAAACTATTAGATTAACTAACAACGAGGCCGAGTATGAAGCTATGATTGCAGGTCTCGAACTAGCTAGAAACCTGGGAGCAGAAATCATTGAGGCGCATTGTGACTCTTTGCTGGTGGTGAGTCAAGTAAACAAAACCTTCGAAGTCCGAGAAGGTAGGATGCAAAGGTATTTGGACAAACTGCTTATCACTTTACACCATTTCAAACAATGGACCCTACGGCATGTTCCACGAGAACGGAATAATGAGGCCGATGCTCTTGCAAATTTAGGATCGTCGGTCGAGGTAGATGATTTGAGCTCGGGGACTGTCGTTCAACTTTCAAGATCGGTAATAGAAGATGGGCATGCAGAAATAAATTCTACTAGCTTAACCTGGGATTGGGGAAACAAGTATATTGAATACTTAAGAAACGGAAAGCTCCCTTCAGACCCTAAAGATTCCAGGGCCCTACGGACTAAAGATGCTCGATTCACGTTGGCTGCGGACGGAACACTATATCGAAAAACATTCGATGAACCGATGGCAGTATGCATGGGTCCGGGAGATACCAATTACATCCTCCGGGAAGTACACGAGGGTACTTGTGGCAATCACTCCGGTGCCGACACATTAGTTCGAAAAGTGATCACAGCGGGGTATTATTGGATCGATATGGGCAAGGATGCGAAAGAATTTGTTCGTAAATGTGACAAATGTCAAAGGTTTGCGCCAATGATCCATCAACACAGAGAGCAACTTCACTCGGTCCTATCCCCATGGCCATTCATGAAATGGGGAATGGATATCGTCAGCCCTCTGCCATCGACCCCAGGTAAAGCTAAATTTATTTTATTTATGACTGACTATTTTTCTAAATGGGTTGAAGCGCAACCGTTCGAGAAAATAAGAGAGAAAGAAGTTATAGACTTTATTTGGGATCATATCATATGCCGATTCGGGGTACCCCACCGAAATAGTGTGCGACAATGGGAAGCAATTTGTTGGCAGCAAAATCATAAAATTCTTCGAAGATCACAAAATAAGGAGGATATTATCAACACCATACCACCCTAGTGGGAACGGTCAGGACGAATCAACGAACAAGACTATTCTTCAAAACATGAAGAAGAGATTGAACGACGCAAAGGGAAAATGGAAAGAAATCCTGCCCGAAGTCCTTTGGGCATACCGAACAACGTCAAAATCCAGTACGGGGGTGACTCCATTCTCCTTAATATATGGTTCCGAAGCATTAATACCAGTCGAAGTCAGTGAACCTAGTCGTAGATTTCGATTCATGACGGAAGAATAAAAAAACGAGGCTATGAACACCAGCCTTGAATTATCGGACGAAGGACGAGAAACTGCCCTCATCCGATTGGCCGCCCAAAAGCAACGAATCGAAAGGTATTATAATCGAAGAACTAAACTTTGCCATTTCTAGCCCGGGGACTTAGTATTAAGAAAAGTCACCATCAATACTCGAAATCCAAACGAAGGAAAATTAGGACCAAATTGGGAAGGACCATACCAGGTGCTCGAGAATGTTGGAAAAGGATCATACAGGCTCGGCATCATAAACGGCAAACAATTATCAAGCAGTTGGAATGTATCGCATCTAAAACGGTACTACTGCAAAGGTACGACCTTTCCATATTCATCTAACTGACCCATGCAGAAGTCCGAACAAGAGCTGAAGAAGATCTTTCGCTTAAAAGCACGCGTTGCACTCTTTTTCCCTTAGACTGGTTTTCTCCCAAATGAGTTTTTCGGCAAGGTTTTTAATGAGGCAACCATCGATCGTGCTGCACTTTTGACAATATCCGAGGCCTCTTTCCAACCGACCTCGAATACCGGGGGGGCATCAAGGCCCTCAAATACATCGAGTTCAGATGCAAGAAAGTCATCTCACAACAATAGGATTCCAAAAGGAAAAATTATAAGAGCCAAATGGTCAAAATGAACCATGCTCATATAGATTGGCCCAAACATAAACACATGTGCAATGACTTGAGATTTATTGTGCAACCAGAATTAAGCCTATGGGCTACTTTCATTTCGAGTTCGAAATAATCACTCGAATATTAAGCCTACGGGATACTTATATTACTTTGAGTTTAAATCATTCACTCGACTAAGCCTACGGGCTATCTTTATTTCGAGTTCGAGCAAACACTCACTCGACCATTGCACCTACGGGCCACATTATCTCGAGCTCAAAACATTCACTCGACCATTACGCCTACGGGCTACTTACATTACTTCGAATTCAAATCAGTCACTTGACTATTAAGACTACGGTCTACTATTATTTCGAGTTCGAGCAAACACTCACTCGACCATTACGCCTACGGGCTACTTACATTACTTCGAGTTCGAATCATTCACTCGACTATTAAGCCTACAGGATACTGTTATTTCGAGTTCGAGCAAACACTCACTCGACCATTGCGCCTACGGGCCACATTACTTCGAGTTCGAATCATTCACTTGACTAAGCCTACGGGCTATCTTTATTTCGAGTTCGAGCAAACACTCACTCGACCATTGCGCCTACGGGCTAACTATCTCGAGTTCGAAATATTCACTCAACTATTAAGCATACGGGCTACTGTTATTCCGAGTTCGAACAAGCACTCACCCGACCATTACGCCTACAGGCTACAATATTTCAAGTTCAAAACATTCACTCAACGGCTAATAAGCTACTCTTACTCTGAGTTTACATTAACTCAACCAGTACATTACACCTACGGATTATGTTCCTTCAAAGTTTGAATCATCGACTCAACAAGAAAACCCAGGGGCTACAAATCTGATCGATCAGAGAGATTACAAGGTCAACATTCGATCAAAAATCTTCACAAAACAAAAACAAGTCGACCTAGTTATACATATATATAGAAAAATTACCTACGTGATTAAATTGCAAACATGAAGAATTAGAAATTAAGCTTCCTGGTCGAGCTCTTCCCCGTCCTCAGATCCCCTTTTGCTACCATCATCATCATCATCATCAGAGGCTAAGGCTTCGGCTTCCGCTTCGAGCTCTTTTGCCTTTTTTACATCTTCGGTAAGGTCGAAACCTCGAGCGTGTATCTCCTCGAGGGTCTCCCTCCGAGACCTACACTTGGCAAGTTCGGCAACCCAATGATCTCGAGTATCGGCGGTCTTTGCCGCTTCCCGGGCCTCCATCTAAGCAGCCTCAGCATCAGCCCGATATACAGCAATGGACTTATCCTCCAAGACTTTCGACGACTCAACCTCCGCCTTAGCCTCAGCAAGTCGTGTTTCAATCTCCTCGATCTTCTTATCTTGAACCGACCCCTTTTTCTTGGCACTTCGAAGTTGAACGTCGGCCGATAATAATTTTGTTAAGATGGTTTCTTTTTTCGCTGCCAGACGGTCGAGGGTCTCCTTCCACCGATTGCATTCAGCTCGGATTTGATCGACTTCTTCTCGAAGTAACCCGATCTTTTTGATCTTTTGTTGCAACTGAGACAACGAAGGGTTAAATTCCACGGTTGAGTCAGACCCATACTTTAACAGAACGAGTCTCACCTGCTTATCGAGCTCGACCCCTTCTTCACGGACCTTAGCCAAATCCGCTTGGAGGTCCTTCATAGCCTCGTCCTTTTGGCTGCAAAGAAGTCGCAGGGCATCTCTCTCACCTGAGACTTTCCAGAGCTCGACCTCACACTGGCTAAGATCGACTCGAAACCTACTAATGGCCTGCACAGTAAGAAACACGAGTCAAGTATGGAAAGGAACAAAGAAACCGAGTATGGAAGAATCATTACCCGAGTAATGAAATGCTGAGCCTCCTCTAATAAAAGAGAAGTGCCACAATATCGGAACCATCGTCGACTCCAGTAAAACAATCCCTAAAAGGATCCCCTACACCAGAGCCTTCGTCGATATCAGGAGCCTTCAACTCTCGAGCTTCCTTCAACACCTCCTCAGAAAAAGATGGAAGAGAAGGCGAATGACCCATTGTCATAACCCCGAGAAAATCACTTGGAGTACTCCGGTCGAGACTCAGGTCTTCGAAAACAACCCCGACAGTTACAGCCTCCATCAGCTCGGGAGCTCTCGCAACCTCGATGACCTCCGTAGATCGGACTACCAAAGCCGAGGAGCTATTTTCTTCTTCTTCTTCTTCTCTCAGTCGATGGACCGTGTCAATCGAAATGGCAATTACTTTTCTCCTCACCCTTCGAGTTTAAGGCTTGGGGTCCTTTGACCGAGAGGAAACTCTTCGCTTCTTATCTTCCCCATGTTTAGGGACTTGGGACTTGTTTCCTTCTTCACCGCTCGAAGGCCTCAAAGCGGCATCCCTGGTTACGCCTGCACAAAAGGAAATCGGTAACGAATATAACACAAAGAATACTTCGAAGGAAACAAAAAGCAAACCTCACCATGGTTCTTGGCCTCCCATCTGCCTTTTGCCAAATCGCGCCAAGTGCGCTCGGCGTAAGAGGAGGTTGAGGCTAACTTCCGAACCCAATCCTCGAGGTCAGGCACCGCTTGTGGCATCCAAGGGGCAGCTGAACATCAGGGAAGGACATAAAAAAAAAATCGAAAAAGGACATGAAAAGTGAACAAAAATCACTTACGGTCAAAATTCCATTCTTCAGGAAACGACATCTTCTCCTCCGGAATGAGATCACGGGTCCTCACTCGAATATAACGACCCATCCAACCCCGATCCTTGTCTTCATCGATGCTCGACATCAAATCCTTCGATGCCCGACCATGGAGTCTGATTAGTCCTCGAAAGATCTGAGGCCGATACAGTCGTATGAGGTGGTTCAGAGAAAAATCCAACCCCCCGGCTTTGATAGAGAAGAAATGCAACAAGATCACCATACGCCATAGATATGGATGAATTTGGCCAAGGGTGACTTGATACCTTTTGCAGAAATCAATAATCACCGGGTCGACGGGTCCCAGTATGAAGGGATAAGTATAAACAGTTAAAAAACCCTCCACGTAAGTGGTAACACTCTCATCGGAAGATGGAATTTGCAACACGACCTCGGAACCCCAGTTGCAGTCTTTTTGGACGGCCTCGAGGTGATCCTCCGTTATGGAGCACGTATACATCGATACGTGTTCACATCGACCCGGAACGGAGGAAGGATTCTCCACCTTAAAATTGGTCTTCAAAGTGTACGGGCCAGGAATATAGTCATGAACTGACGGCTCCACCGACGCCTTATCATCAGACGGCCGTGAGGAATAAGCTTTCTCCTTATGAGGTATGATTTTGGAAGTTTTCGCCATTGATATGAAAGGAAAGAGTGCAAAAGAAGGTAAAGAAATAGACAGCACCAAAATTCTGGTATGGGCGGCCCCGTAGCAGCGAAATAGAGAGGATAGATAAGAAAATTTGGAAGAAGAGAAGGCGCAAAAGTGGTAAAGGTTGTATGGAAAGACTATTTATAGACTAAGGCATGACGGTTCGGTATCAGCGGTGGCCGACCACCGTCTGACACACATTAAATTCTTCGGTAAAACCGAGTCGATGGGACATCTATCACATACGTCAAGATCGGATTCGATAGAAACGTCAGCATAAATTTGATCGAGCCGCAGGGAAATCATATCGTTCCTCGCCACATCCTTTCCGAGAAATGAGGGGACTATCTGTGTAAGGTCAAAACCGATTCTCAGTCATAATGACCGGTCGATACAATGACGTTTCAATCGAAGGGTATCCACATGACAAGCTCGGATGAATTCCGAAGTAGGGACGTTGAGCTTCACTCTATAAACGGCAAAACTCGATATCATTATCGAGCCCGTGTTCGAATCGAACTACGGGGCAACACCGATCGATACGGGCCCCAAATATCGATGCCCCAAGGCAGAACTGAGCTTGAACCAAGACTGGGGGTTCGACCTAACACTGAGCTCGAGCCAGTGCCAAGCTCGCAGATAAGAGCCGTTACAACCGCACCGAGGGAGAGAATCTTGGCGAGAATCAAGGAAGAGACAAATCATCATGAGTCCTCCACTATATGTATTATTTTATTATGTTATTATAGATAAAGCAGTGATCCTCTACTATAAAAAGGGGGATAGACTGCAATAGAGGCAAGTTCTCCAAGATACATTAAGATTTCATTGTGCTTGTTTTTCTAACTCATTTTAGTCTTCCCGCCCATCATTCCCATTTTATAGCAAAAATACCTGTATTGTCATTTTGTATCAAAGAGATTCGCATACCCTTAGAACCATATCTAAATTTAACGTTATCTGATTTTTCGGGTAAACAATAACATAAAAAAGATTGTACTATCGGATCATTTAAATAAAATTCAATATATCTATATATAATAAGTAATACTATTAGTTACCCAAAAAATAAGGAGTCAATTGATTTTGTGGCTCTTTACAAACTTGTTTTTAGTTTTATGACCCTATCTCTTTTTTTTCACATGAGAGATTTACTTTTACACGTAAGAGATCTGTCTTTTACACATAAGAGATTTAATAAGGTCATTTTCTTAATTTTAAAATTGTAAAGGGGCATGATACACAAATAGCACAAAAATAAGACAGAAACTTATAAGCACACAATTTCAGAAAAAAGAACTTTTAAAATTTGTATAGCTGTAAATTGATCTCATTAGTAAATATAAATAATTATAAATTATAAATTATTTTAAATATACTCCTTTCGTCTTAAATTATATGTCATATTTCTCTTTTACACGGCGCTTAAGAAACATTAATTAGAAAATATTTTTGACTATTTTACCTTTATTTATATCTTAAGATATAATATCTGTTCATTGAATATTATTTTATTTATGTGTTATCTCCATCTTCAAGAACCATTACTACTAAGGATAAAATGAAAAAAAATAATTAATTTTATTATAAACTTCTAAAATGACAAATAATTTGATATAACTATTTTTAGAAATCACGATAAATAATTTGAGACGGAGGGTAATTCTTATTAGGTAGATCACATAAATTACCATGGAGAGAGTAATTATTAATTATAATTATAAAGTTGTAGCGTCATTCCCGATGCAAAGATTAGTAAACAAAAGTGGCTTTTGGCTTTGGCATTTAGCCTTTAGGTTGGGTTGGGGGTTTTCTTCTCTAGTTCTCTTTCTGCGCTTGTGCCCATCATGCGATAAATGGAGGGGCAGTCCCAATAGTCCCTACAAATTGAGTCAGCAACAGAGAAGAGCCAACCATTGAAGATAAGCGAAGCCGCTATGCGAAAACCAAATCAGACACGTGTCAATCTGATATTTCATTCTTGATTTTTCCTCAAAAATAACAGTCTTTTGGTTCTTCTTGTCTTGAAAGTCTCAAAAGTTAGAGGGTAGTTGAAATTTTGAGCTCCTGTGCTTTCAAATTGACAAAGCACCAACTTTTTCTCCTCCTTAATTCCCCAAACAAGAGAAAGTTTGCTGCAAGAGAAAAAAAAGAAAATTTTCAATGGCAACAACAGCTTCTTGTGTAGGTTCATCAACTCTGTTACAATCCCAAATTAATGGATTTGGCGGGAGTCTTAAGCTTCAAAAGCCCAATTCACTCACTTTCACCAGGTTTTTATTAAAAAATTTAAGTCTTTATATTCCTTATTACCCCAATTCGTTTGATCGTTTGCTTGTAATCTTTTTACTTAAAAAGTTAATGTTGGAAAGAAAACTTGACTACTAGTCTGCTGTGGGAAGTCTTGAATCAGTCAATTCCACATAAAAATCTCACCTTGATGTTTTGGGTGTTCCTTTTGGTGCTGTTTTGATGTTCTCATCCTTACTGATAAAGAAGACCTAATTTGACTTGGCAATTATTAGAGTAAAATGTTTTGAGAAGATTATCATATTGAGTTTGTTTTTTTTTTTTTAGAAGGAAAAAAACGTTTAAGATCATGGTATGAAAGAAATAATAAGTTAGTACGATATCCAGTTAAGTTTGAAATAGTATTAGGCAGTACTAACTTATGACTATTTGAAGTGTTAGAGGGAAATGGTTAAATTTTTGCGGATGGTCTGAACAGGGAAAGAAGGTAGCATATAAGGAACTGAATGTGTTTATCAGAGATATAGGGCCACCAGAGGTATCATGATGCTGCATATTGAGTGGATTACCCTTGAAATTTTATTGGTCAGAAAAATATAGGAAATGGTTGATGAAAGTTGGTAAAGCTCTGAGTTCCTTTCAAGGCTAAAGGAGAAGACTTTTTTGCACTGGGGTTTTAGATATGTAATGTAGAGAACGATAAAGATATACCAGGAATTTTTGCTCTCTTAAGTTTGTGAATATGCCTTGCTGAGCTTAAACTAGTAAGGTTCTAGTAAAGCCTGAAGGAAGTGTTTCAATATCATATCCTATTGTACATGGTAAGAAAATGGTCTTGAAGAGTCAACATTATAAGTTGGATAATATGCAATTCATGTTCTCTTTAGCATTGCCTGTGGCGACAATTTAGTATCTAACAGCATCAAGAAACCACCTTCTTCAATTGGCTATTGACTGATAATGTAAAGTCATTTGGAAATGCGTCTTGGCAGTGCCAAGGTCTTTTGACATTCTGATTAATTCTTGTTGAAGTCACTGTGACTTCTAGGTTTTTCAACAAGCGCCAATCTTAACGTGAATTTGATTCCAGTTGCTATTAGCTCTTTATCTCTCCGATGAGATTATGCTCAGTTGGTGATGCAAATTTACTTAGGTAGTTGTAAAAATGAGCCAATTGTCTGCAATATCAGCTGAGTTTATGCATCTTTTTTTCTTTTTGGAGACGAGCCGTTTGTTTTCATTTCCTGCTAACAACTGGATGTTCCTTTCTTAATAGGAAGTTTATCCAGTAGTTGCTTCTCTTTCTGCAACTATGCCCCTTACAATAGCATCATAAATCTGCCCAAGTATTATTGCTCCTAATATTTGCTTATAAATGCAGGAGGAGAGTTCAAACTGTGGTGAAGGCTTCTTCTCGGGTGGATAAGTTTTCGAAAAGCGATATTATTGTTTCTCCATCCATCCTTTCTGCTAACTTTTCTAAATTAGGAGAGCAGGTTTGTTGTCACATGGATCCCTTGCTTTACCATTTTTATATATAGATCTTATAAAGGTGTACTTCTATTTGGAAACCAGATATGAGAAAATTTGCTATTACATTTACGAGTTTGATATATTGAGTAAACACATTTTGCCTTCCTTCTTTTAGGTCAAGTTCTTTTATGAATTTCTTCTTTTTGTTTCTGATTTCTCATAAACATGCCAGTTAAGCTGATTAATCAATCATAGCAGTAAGTGCTTTACTCTTGTACCTTTCATGCATTTAGGTGAAAGCAGTTGAGCAGGCAGGCTGCGACTGGATTCATGTAGATGTGATGGATGGCCGATTTGTTCCAAATATAACTATTGGACCTCTTGTAGTTGATTCCTTGCGCCCTATCACTGATCTTCCATTGGATGTGCATCTGGTATTTCCCATTGTTCATGTGGTAAAACTAATTTCAGGTCTATAGGCATGAGAATGCTTTTGCTAATGTTCAATTTCAACGGACCATTGCAGATGATCGTCGAACCTGACCAGAGAGTACCTGATTTCATAAAAGCAGGTGCTGATATCGTCAGTGTTCACTGTGAGCAATCTTCTACCATCCACTTGCATCGTACAATAAATCAGGTAAGAATATCTCTTTCTCGCTTTCTTTCTTTTGTTTGATATATACAAGGAGTCTTAAAAAATCTTAGCAACAATGTTTTCAAAAGTGTTGGTGTACTACAACCTGAGGAATTCCTCTTCATCCCTACTTTTTTGGATTACATGATAGGTTAGCCCATGCAAAATATATTTTTGGATCAAATACAAACAGTAAAGGGCTTTTTGCTGTTCTCATATACAAATGTTATGAAGGTATAAGTGCACAGTATGCAATTCAGATTCAGCTATCTTAATGGTATTGATGCATGGCTTTTCTTTGGCTGCTGCAGCTAGTTGTGTGAGCCTCAAGATAACGGCTAAAAGTGATCTCTCAAACAAAGAATTGCATTGTTGTTTCTATGAAATTTTCTGCATTTTTCTGTAGGAGCAAGCTACAAATTTGCTAAAAGCTTTCTTTTGGTGGGATTAGGCCTACCAACTGCCTTACCCTTGGTAAAAGTTTTGTACGTGGGACTTGTTCGGTGTCGTTGTCAATCTTCTGAAATTTTGGCATCACTTATCTAAAAAGATTTACTCTTGGTTCTGTTATCCTTCAGACCCATGAATGCTCAGAGGCATGCTTGTTTTTGTCAAATACGAGTTTCCTTTTTGTCAATAGTGACTATCTCATCATAGGAATTAGATTGCAAACCTCTTCTCTTAAGTTAAGATTGTTAGGAATGTGATACATAAGTGCAGATGTAACAGAATTACCACCAGTCTAAAGTTTTCACTTAGTATAAATTTTCGATTGTGAGATCAATCCATGATTCTTGGTGTCTTTTATCAGAAGTTTAAATACTGGTGTTTTTCATTTACCTTTATTGCATGCTTTTCTTTTAGGATATAAGTTAAAAATAACTTGCTGGAGTAAGTGACTAATTATTCGTGATGAAATTTATTACTTTTCTTGTAGATAATGCCTCTCTTGAACACTTTTTTTCATGACGCAATGCATCCAAACTCACATCATAGGGATTAGAAAAGAAAATGTAGAGTGCTAGTTTTTCTTATATCGAATACTTATTTATTGAGAGTTTCTTTTTTTTTTTTTACTTTTTCTGATTACCTTCTACATTAGATCTACTTTTTCTATTTAAAATGAACTATTCCTTCTAGAAAAAATGTATAGGATTATGGTTGGGTGTTCCATGATATTGAAAATGGCGTGCTGTAATTTGTAATTGTGGAAGCCTATATGATACAGAAATTCAGCTGGTGACATTTCAGAATACTATGATTTTGTTACCCAAAGAAAGTTCTAACTTCATGGTTAGCTTCTTATGTTTTTCCTGTCTTATCCATTATTCACATTATTTAAGTTTTTCTTGACCACCTTCGTAATTATTTCTGGTTCAGATTAAAAGTTTGGGAGCTAAAGCTGGGGTTGTCCTCAATCCTGGAACCCCTTTAACCGCAATTGAATATGTTCTTGATGGTAAGATGTTGCTTCTTAAAGACAATTTTTCGGAGATGATTACTCTAAGTATATTTCCTATTATTCTTCTGCTTCAACTTTCTTCTTTAATACTGGTTATGTGAGAGTCAATAGTGAAATTGGGAATTGTTGGCTTTGTATAGGTAATATAGATTGGGTATCTTTCAAAGTTGGCTTTGTATGGTAGAAAAGCATGTAAAAGCACCTTAGATCCTGCTAGTTAAATCATTAGGCTTACCTATGCTGAATATACTGTACAATGTTGCAACGTTTTAAGATTGGTGAACGAAGCGAAAACTTGGAAAGTGTGCCCTTGAACTACTTGTATATTAATCTGCATGCAACAGGGAAACCTGAGCTTAGAGATGCTGATTCGAAAAGCAAGGTGTTAGAGTCCCACATTAGTTGAGAGTATGTGTTGCAGTCCCTTTATTTGGTCTTTCGAAATCCTCCCTCATGAGCTAGCTTTTGGTATTAAGTTAGGCTCAAGGTATATTATTCTTAATATGCTATTAGAGCTAGAGCCGATCTTTATTCTTGGTTTGCCTAATGTTGGGCTCCAATTTTATGTTGTCAATGCTCCAGATGTCAGTTCTGGCTCCTGGCCTTTTGGGCGGGGTGGGGGTGGGGGTGGGGGGTGTTGTGGGGGTGATCTTCCAGTCTATAACCTGTATGCTGCCTCTAGAAGGCTAGGTCAGGTAAGGCATTAAACATTGGATCCAAAGTGATAAATTGCTTATGTCTTTATTTTTGTTTGTGCAACAGCTGTTGATCTGGTGCTGATAATGTCTGTAAACCCTGGATTTGGGGGACAGAGCTTCATTGAAAGTCAGGTCAAGAAAATCTCAGACTTGAGAAGAATCTGCGCAGAGAGGGTAATTCTTTTACCCTTTTTTCAGTCTCTGTAAAGTGCAAACTACGCAATGCAATGACATGCCTATTTTAACTTTGCAGGGACTAAACCCTTGGATTGAAGTTGACGGTGGTGTTGGTCCCAAAAATGCTTACAAGGTGATTGATGCTCTCCCATGATTATAACTCCTCTCCCAACTAGCTTGTCACTTGACCCTCATTAAATCTGAAAATATTTATTTTTCATCTTATATATTGGAATAAGTCATAGGATGTGAAGACAGGATAAATCTTACCTGCGGCATTTCAAGTGGCGTGCAAATGCTACTACTTGATTTGTACCTTGTGAATTCGAATCTTTTCTAAATTGTTCTGATATTCTATCAGTTTCATGGAGCACAGCCTTATCTTTCTCCATATCTTGCCATTTATTTTGGCAAACGTGTTTTATATTGTAACGAAGAGTAACCTACTTCTCAAATTATAGAGAATTGTATGTGATGATTACAAAGAGAACATTGTGCATCAAAGCAACCAACCATTAACCATGGTTCCTTGCAGGTCATTGAAGCTGGAGCCAATGCTTTGGTAGCTGGTTCTGCCGTCTTTGGAGCTCCTGATTATGCTGAAGGCAAGGATATAAAGACTCTTTATTTTGCTTTACTGAGAGACCCATAACTTGATGTTCATTAGTTAATAAACTTGGAACTTACAAATTGTGTAAACATGTTGCAGCTATTAAAGGAATCAAGACAAGCAAAAGGCCTGAAGCAGTTGCTGTATGAAGTTCCTGCCTACTTGGTTCAAGTCGTCATAACTGTTAATATGGAGTTGTTCTGTGTATGTTCATCGTCAATTTCTGATTTTTCTTCTTTATGTTTTTCAGCCAAATTTCATTAAGATTATTATTTTTCTTTACATTATCATATCTTTATTAACATTTGTGAACATTAGAGGGAGCAATCTTTAAGGTTGACCTTGATATATTTGTATTCATTGCACATACGGAAGTTCGTGCTATATGTATTTACAGTGGGAGAGAAATACCCGTTATCCATATCATGGTTTACAAGACGATGACTAGATTCAATTTTTTAATCAATAGACCTTTCTTTTACTATGTTTTGTGAGGCTGAGACAAGATTGGTAGGATGGAAGTATAGATCTACTAGGTCTTTATAAGTGGATTGCACTTTCATCGTTTAGTTCCTTACATTTCTGTGGAGTCCTCACAATAGCTTTATTTGCATTTGACGCAGATGACGGCGCGAATCCCAGCAGCAAAGCAAGAATAGTTGCGAGGCTGCAGCATGGTTCACTCTATATTCAGACATAATAGGGAAAATAAAATAGCCCATCTCAGAGGTTTCGTGTAATACAGTATATTGTGCAACTTATCTTGCATAGGGAACAAGATAATTCTACATTGAATATCCAATTTTCAATTATTTCCAAATCATTGGATATTTTGTTGATGTTTATGAGTTAGTGTCAAGTTCCGGACTAAATGCCCTAGCCCTCACGCGGAAGGAATAAATGGTTGCAACCATATTCCGTTGTGCTTTAGCCTCAATATAACATCACAGCGAGGGAAATTGTCTTTAGCAATCCATCAGATGATTATGTAGAATTACAACGAATTGATGATACAGATAGCGCTACAAAAATTCATAAATCGTACAAGCTAAAATGAAATGACGCCTAGAGTGAGACAACTCATATCTTGACTGCCAAACATTAAACTACAATTGGCATTCATTACCAAGTAAGATATAAATATAGAACCACAAAAATGGAAGGCCTACAAAAATGATGCCATACCTTATTAAAGGAATTTGAGAAAAGAAAAGTTTTAAAAAAAATAGAATACACGTAAAGAAGCGAACATGGGGAACATCACCATGAGAAAGGACTCGCTCCTAACAAGAAAATCTCATTTTCTATGTTCTTGATCCACTGACACACTCGATTGCAAGTTTTTATAGCTAGAGCCTGCAAGGTGGAATCTTACCAAACGTCAAAAAGCAGAAAGAACACAT
This sequence comes from Nicotiana tabacum, assembly GCF_000715075.1. Lineage (NCBI taxonomy): Eukaryota > Viridiplantae > Streptophyta > Magnoliopsida > Solanales > Solanaceae > Nicotiana > Nicotiana tabacum. The sequence continues at coordinate 25,114,417 of NC_134083.1, forward strand.
GTAAAGAGAACAGTTCTTACATTCCAAAAGAATTGGCACAAGAAAATTGAAGCTTAAACTAACAAGACACATTGAAATCCGGAAAGACAAAATCAGCTTTGACGTATTTATCAGCATTTCAGTTCACAAAAAACTGTAGATAAGACAGATGCCAGTTACTAAATAATATCTCGAATAATAGCTCTTTGACCATGATGCCTAAGAAGCAAGTCAACATATATCTAGGGGTGGCAGGATAAGATCATCTTGGGGTTAAGGTACACATTGGGGTAGATTCTTCAATTCAGCAAATAATCATGTCAAAGTGACATTTTGATTTCAGTCGTTAGGGCTAAAAGCCTTGTGGTATATTGAATTAAACTTGTTATCTTCCTGTTGTATATGGTAACAAAACAGTAGGGGGCCATGCACAAATCTCATGTGGTGCTGCAAGTGGTAACCAACTTACCAGAGTACAGAACAAAAGTGAACTAAGGTCTGTTAAATCTCCTGCATGTTTGAATCGGCACAGTTTCAATACCTAAACTGGCCCATGAATTCCTCATCCAAAGATAAAATGGAGTCGCCTATAGCTCATATAACACCATAAAAATGATTGGTGGAAAGACTATAAATAAAAGTGACATTCAAGATAACACTCGGACAAACAACAGGTTTAGAAGAAAAAGCAAATAATAAAACCTTGTCTGCCAGGGGATCAAATGCTGCATAAAGTTCGAAATCCTGAGTAACCCAGCACAGCAGAACTGCAAGATAAGGTAAGGAAGTCAATTCAAGAGGAACTAAACTATTATCATGGGAGAAAATTTTGGGAGTTGTTCTGTTCTACGTTTCTAATTTCCCCTACCAGAATTCGGTAACTACTTAAAAAAAGACAAAGAATTAAAGGTCAATACTGGAAAGCAAAGAGGCTTGGTACCAATTGATTACTACGTATATCCTTAACTAAAAAAATCCACTTGAAATCATTGCCTGCAAACTTCCAAGGGATCACACATTTCTCGCAATTACAACTCACAAGATTTTTTTTCCTTGCTCATGAATAACAAGGAATAACGGCAACCATGAAGAACAATAAAAATATAGGAGAATGCGTCCGTTTTCTTTTTTTAAATCTGTTACCCAACAACTCTCAGTGTCTACCCAAGGAGAACTTCTCCATCCCAACCTCAAAGCTTAGATAAAAAATTAACCTGCTCTATGGTACTATGCAAGCAGAAAGAGTCATAGATAGGTTCTGTAGACTTATTTTAAGTTTGAAAGAAAAATAGATTTACAATATGTAGATCGGATTATCCATGCAACTTGGACCTCCATCGACTAAATCTATAAATAGAAAGGTTTTAGCGCTTGAAGAGCTTTGCATATAAATAACACCCAAGAACGTACCATAATTTTCATCCCTTCTGAACTGAGTTTTGTGAGGTCCAACTCCTTTATCATGCATGGATGCATAAAGCTTCTGGTAAGCTCTATACAACCTGCAATAGAAGATATCATCTCACAGTTAAAAGAAAAGAAAAAAAGACAAGTAATGTTTGTTATGACAGCGTTGATTTTGCAGTAATACCTTTTCTGCTGTTGTCTATTATTTACTGGTGAGGAAAACTCGGACGACACATACTGGTCAAGATAAATACTTCGATACATAAAATGCCAAAGTCCAGCAGGACCACCAACACCTATGAATGCTTCAGAAAATCTGTCTGATGACTCTCTAGTATGTCCAGGCTGACCCAGATGAGGGGAGACTGCTCCGGACTGAGAACCATGATCAGTAGGTAAATCCTCAACACGCATGCCACCATCAACCATGGATCTTTGAGCTTCACCAAGTACATTGGACTCCAGAAGTACCTTTTCAATACGAACCCTACAAGATAGATTATAACAAGCTAATGCCTCCTGACAGAATTTAAGAATAGATATACACTGGAAATTGCAGTGGCTAATATTTCCCATGGTTCAGATCTAATGGAAACATAAGCAAAATTCTCAGCTTTGAGTACTGGAAACAAATTTACTTGAAAAATAAGAAGAGAAAAGGCACTATTTACCTGCAATCTTTAAGATGATGAAAGGCATCTGAACTTGTAGTAAGCAATATTAAATATGTGTCAACCTGTAATATACAGCACCGAATTTGGGTAATTTGCTATGAATAGCAATAGCATAAATGGAAAACTTTGGAAACACCAAAATCTTATAATTCTTGTAAGGCAGCCTACTACTACCATTCAAAAAGAGATTCAACTTAAAATCTTTCATCAATAGATACTTCCTCTATATTAAGCTGGCAGTCTTACTTTGCATACACGGAATAAGAGAGTTGAGATTTACAGTTGTTTAAGAAAAGCAGCCAAATATTAAAGTAAATAATATCTTTTGACAAATTTGAATTTTCTAAATATGTATCTGATGTCTGTAGTACATATTCAAAAAGTAATAAATATTAGTACCTTTGAAGGAAAGTTAACAACATTTTGGGAGGAGGGAACTATTAAAGAATAATTCTACACCTGCCCAACTTACATCAAGGTACTGCACATAAGCATGTAGAAATGCCATGGGGTTGTATCTTGGTAAGCAAATCGGTGAGAAGGATTCTGATGTCCTGCATGACACCAATGAGCATGTTATCGTATAGCCTCCAGGAAATTAGATAGTATAAATGGAATACAGACCTTAAGTGGGCTGTAACATATGCTCTTTAATTTTTTATTTTTTCTATGGAAGAAACCCCACCCCCACATTCTCTCTGCCCAAAAGTCGTCAATGGTCCTTTCCCAGTTTTCTTTCTTGGTGATCGGAACCCCAATCAATATTGGAGGTAGAGGGTCCTTTTCACTATCGCTCAGTTAAAATATATAATTACTCAGTCATCAATATACATTATATTGTTACGTAATATGTGACCAACCGTCCACAGTCAATAAGGGCGCACAAAAAAGTCAAAGACAATCAAAGCAAGAATGAGGAGCACGCATTAGGAAGTGAGAACATCAACTACACAGAATAGAAGAAACGAATTTGAATGCACTGTCATTATGATATCATGATAAACAAATCCTAGCTAAGCCAAAGCTACAAGCTGCCTCTGGACACGAGACAAATGTCCAAGAGAGAATCTATAAGTACAGAGTCATTACACCAAATTAATGGGGACTCGTACACATAACAACTACTATTGCGCCTCAGTCCCAAACAAGTTGGGTCGGCTATATGAACCCTCACTGACCATGATCCCCATTTAAATTCTTCTCAAGCCAAAAAATGAAAAGTGAAAATTCCCACACCAACCCCAGATCATTCGACTGCCAGATAAAATGTATTGGAGCCTCAAGAAAAAGTAAGGTGATCCTTTGTTGCGGAAACAACTTAATTAAAGCGCGTGGAAACCTAAGTGAATGAGATCTAGTAAAATACGATATGTAACAATCTATGTTGCGCAGACTCTCCAAAATGATGCCGCACCAGTGTCGGATCCTCCAAAAATACACTATTTTTGGAGGATCCGACACGCACCCGGCAAAATTTTCGGAGAGTCCGAGCAACATAGGTAACAATTAGCATAAGTGACCTAATTACACGAAAAAACAGAAACATATTAATAATGGTAAATTTCATAACGGCAAAACGCTACGACAGGATCCTCCAAGGACAAATACTAAAATTAGCATGGCCATTTACAGTAACATCTGTATCCCCCAAAAGCCAAACCTGCCTCGATAACTGACCACATTTAGCAACCTTGCCCAATCATTCATTCAAAAAGATCAGCAAATTCAGTAAAACTTGCATATGCACGTGTAACATGAATTTATCAATCATCTCCAAACATTTCCACCAGGTACACAAGTAAATGGCCCAAGCAAGAATCAAAAGTTAGTAGAACTTGCCTAAATGATTCAGAAGACATAACAAAGTTGGAGAGCAATAGCATATCATCAGGGTGAAGCGATGCTTTCTGTGCACCAACAAGACTGATAACCTGCAAATCAACTTTAAACAGGATGTTTTAAACAATACAGTAAACTGAGACCTATGTGCCTCCGAAATGTGCAATTTGAAAGAAGAATAAGAAATAGAAACAAGACCTTGTGTTTACACATTAATATGGCAAACAAGACCCCTGAGTCAGCTACATCTTGCAAGATGGCACCAGCAGCTTGCCTTGTCGCATAAGCAAGTGGAAGACATGTGTAAGCATGGAGAAAACTAGATGGGTTCCTGGAATCCAAATAAGCACACTTAATATATTAGTATAGGTAATGATATCATTAGCATAGGTAGGAACAGTTTATATTAAGAACCAAGTAAAATAGTTTGCAATCAAATCATCAGCAAGGTGTTTCTGAACAACATATTCTGAAAATTCAACCAACAAGCTTCCCAAGAATTCTTTTCCACTAGAATGTCCACACTGCATCTTAAACTTGAGCAGGAACTCAGTAGAGATGGAACAGGACTTCTGCAATATATAGCATTCATATGCTTTTCCTTTTCGACAAATATGTTACATATATTCTTGTGACCATCTTTTCCATAACTTATAAGCATGAATTTTGCATCTTATTTTGTACTTATCGCATCATCTTGATGCCAATAATGAAACAAATTACTTCATCAAAAAGAAAATAAAAGGTATCATGATGAAGATTAGTATACAGGCTGAGAGAGAGAGAGGGAGACGGAGGGAGGAGGGAGTGAGAGCATAGCACAAACCAACTGAACGAATGGATTAGAGAAGAGAAGACAACGTCCGTTCCTCCAAGCAAAGGAGTCATATCAAATTTAGAGTTCTTCTCGAAACATCTATTCACAGACTTCGTAAGAATAAGTATCATCTGCATTCATATAACAATTGATATATGAGGAATTGCATACATCTGTCAGAACAATTGGCAGTCAATTAACATGCCAAGGCAAACTCTGACAATAAAGCAACAACAGGAAAAAAGAGAAAAGAAAAAGAGTGACTTACCTGACCATAGAGGAGCTCTAGTTGTACCCTCAATGACTGATATGACTCTTCTGTACAGCTTATGCAAACCAAGTAAATAGGTCCTTTCACAAGAAATACAACCTGAAACACAAGCCTTAAATGTCTGTTAAACAAGAAAATACAAATCAGGCAGCAGCACCCTTTCAACAAAGTGCTTAAGCAGAAAAGTTTTCTGTTAAGTTGCCTAATGTTGCAACTCAATTGCTAATATTACAAACTCTTCCTAGGTGACCACTCACTTGCAATGCCAAATAGTGTTGGATATCTTTTCTTTCCTTCCTTCTTTCTTTTGATGCCAATTTTCGAAACAATAACATTCAAGCATTTAAAAAAATAACTTACAGATCAAACTGATATATATATATACAATTTACCTTATCAAAAAAAAAACTAGCATGAACATCCACAACCACTAGGCAATAATCCATGCAACTTCGAAATTTCCGAGCATGAAATGTCATAGATGAAGGTGAGGTGTCGACAATGCAAGAAAGCACAAGTTCCATCATCATTGCATTATGGAGAATTTTGAGACAAGGAGACTGACCTGGTGTTTCCCGGCTCTGACCAAGTTGACTCGATCACCCCTGAAAAAGACACCAATCAGGCAAACTTCAATATCCCGCTATGACTTCGCTGAAAAGGCAGGGGGTAGCAGGTAACAAGGTAGCCAAAAGATAAGCTTATAAGAAAAAAAGAACAACTCCTTAATTCATTAGAAAAATACCCATTCTCCACAAATGAAATGATGGCCTGCAAGGTGGCAGAGAATCCAGCAAGCTTGTGTTCATCTCCATATCTTCAAGTGAAATAAAAAAGAAAAATAAGAAATCCCAGAGAAAATTATATATGATGAAGAAGAAGTAGTTCAATAGTATATAGTACTCTAATTAATGAATGTCATTCAGTACTCCGGATGGGGGGCTTCAACACTGACCTTGAGTATATCGGTTTTCCTGAGTTACTCAAGACAAAGAAGTGCTTCTTTCTTTTTCTCCATGAAATAGAAGCATCATCCTGCACTTCATCAATCAAAAAAGTCAAAAGATAAACATGAATCATATCAACAATGGATAGTCTCCTTTACTTCCCCTGTGATGTTACTAAAGAATCAGTTTTAGTTGTCTGCATGTAAATTAGTTTCACCAACATAATTTTTGCGATAAAACAGTATAAAATATATTTTTTATTGTCTTTGCCATAGAGACAAGCTCCTAAACATACCTGGACTAGTCTTCTAACAATTCTAAACAAGACAAAGGATCATAAATTTCACTGCTAAGCGAGAGTTCAAACTGATGAAAATGCAGCCGGAAGTCTTGATTACTAGACTGTATGTATACATTGGGAGAAAATATAAAAAGTTGTAAACTTATACTTCCTCTGTCCCAATTTATGTAACACTCTTTCCTTTTTCGTCTGTCCATGATAAGAATGAAACTTTTCTACGCTCATAAACAATTTAACTTTAAACTTCTCATTTTACTCTTAACGAGGTGATCTATAGCCACATAAATTTCTATGGCTATACTTTGTGCCTATTCAAACACCCTCACATAAATTGGGGCAGAAGGAGTAAACCATAATTGCTACCACACCCACTACTTAATCTCAGTTCATGCCATCTAAAACCCAAAAGTGAAATTTCAGCCTACAAGTGGTCCTCAATTTGACCTTATTGCAGCCTACAAGTTGTCCTCAGTTTGACCTTACTATCAAGAATCAAAAATCCCCTGATTGCACAAGCTAACATTTAACAAAATTCTTCTCAAGTTATAACACTGTAGGATTTGCTAAACTAGCCACAACTACTATTTAGAGCTAAACATTCACCGTAGCTTCTGTTGGACTGACCTCACTGCCGTGGCGTTTCCCAGGAAGCCATTGCACTTGAGAGTCGGAAACTCCGTCAAAAGAATCACTATTCCCAATTTCGAGAATCTCACCATCGACCTCCTCCTCAATGCCAGAGGTCCTACTACTGGCGTTACTACTCCCTCTTTCACCCGCATAGCCACTACTACTAGGACTTGACGGCGCCTCCATTTCTTCCGAATTGTTCCTCCACATGGCACTCGAAGAGCTAAAGTCTTCCGCCACATTGATACGAGGCAGCTCTTCAGCTCCGGGATTCTCATTCAACGATCCATTCACGAGCTTATCCTGATTGGATGGCGAAGTATCCTTGGCATCATCGAATTCGGGTTCGGATTCGGGTTGACTGACTGAAATTGAGGACAATTGATTCTCGATGGCGTCCAAGGACTGATCAATAGAGTTGGAGCTAGGTCCAATCTTAGGTTTCCGATCATCGTCCGATAAGTCAGAGTCGGAAGGCATAGGTGAAGACTGTCAACGGCCGGGGACCGAAAACAGTAACAGAAGATTCAGTAGGATAGGGAAAAAGTAGGATGATTAACCTAACATTCAGCTAATACAGTAGTCGAAATTCAGTATCCGTTTCGTCCTACCAATCCAGATGTCTGTCTGCAATTCTTCGCTCCGCGCGCACAGAGCGAGTCACTTCTTCTGACCGGTAGGTGACTTCGCTTCGTACCGCGGAGATAAAGCGCTTGCAACGGTTGGACCGGTTCCGTATCTAAGCAACTTTGGGCTTTGAGTGTAAAGCTGTTTTTTAGATTGAACGTGGGCCTATAAATGAGCGTTAATTTGAAATGGATCCAAACAATACTCAAATAGTATACGCTTAACATGATATAGCCACTTTTAATGTTTCTTTAAGAATATAGCCATAATTTAAAAATCAATGCAAATATAACCAGTTATTTCTTGGATTGTTCCCGGACCTCAAGTATAGGAATGTACTGGGTATGTTGTTGTTGCTGTTGTTATTATTTCTTGGATTGTTATCCTTTTTCAGTTCAAACATTTGTTCATCGATCCATTTATGCATGCTGTAACTTTCTCCTTACCTTTAATTTTAGAATAATTTTTCAGAAATCACTATTGTTTAACGGCTATTAACTTCTTATAGCTACCGTATACATAATTACTTCCTATAACTGCTATTTAGTTGTTACGGTAATGTATTCATACAGTAGCAAAAAGCGCCTAAAAATCAGGGTAGTCCAGCTGTACACGCATTTATTCACATGTATTCGCGCCATGTATTCATGAATATAGCAGCAAAAATCGCCTAAAAATCATGGCAATCCAGTTGTACGCGCATGTATTCACATGTATTCATGCTGCTGTATTCATGAATACATCGGTAAAAACGCCTAAAATCAGGGCAGTCCAGCTATACGTGCATGTATTTACGTCATGTATTCATGAACACAACAGCAAAAAAAGGCCTAAAATCAGGGCAGTCAATCTGTACGTGCATGTATTCACATGTATTCGCGCTGCTGTATTCATGTATACAACAGTAAAAAGCGTCTAACATCACGGCAGTCCAGTTGTACGCACATGTATTCACGTGTATTCGCACCATGTATTCATGAATACAGTAACGACAATCATCTTAAAAATAAGTATATCCAGCTGTCTAAGAGAGAGGAAAAACATAAATAGCATATTTCATGCCTTATTTCATACCTCAGTGGTAGTATATACCATAAATACTTATTTTGCTATAAAATATAAATTGTAGCTATAGAAAATAATATTTTAAAATAATTTTGATTTATAATAAATAGGGTGTATACCATTGCTATACGAGGTAAAAATTTCTTAATTTTACAGGTGTTGTGATAAAAAATTCATCTTTGATATACCGAAATTGACATCGGTGATGTTCTTGAATTTTCTTAAACGAGATTGACTTGCACCTTATAAAATTGATGAATCAAAAATATATTATTTCTGTTTTACTTCTTTAGTAATGAGATTTTATTATTCTGCAAAAATATGAATACATTGGGGAGCAAACCATCAAAGATAAGAGGATAGGTTGTAAATCAAAAAATGAAGTCGACTTTAAGGAAGCAAAATGCAAAAAACTGCAAAATCTTGATAGGGAGCTCTCACTATTTAATAGCTCCTACGAATTAGTTTTTTTTTTGTAATCCCAGGAAAACCGCTATAGTCTCTGCCACAGTCTCTGCCCTTCGGGTAAGCACTCTGTGGTGAGCACTCTATGCGCACTGATTAAACCCCAATGTGTAATAAACTACATATCACACATAGGATGTAAACCGCACTAGACATGCCACGTGCGACTGGTTCAGACCCAAAAGGCACAGTGTGGACAACACCCCTTCAAACCAACTGGGCCTAAGAATTAGTTGGCCTGGTAAAATATTGAATTGTTATACGGAACAAATAAAAACACCAAAATGAAAAAGAAAAAAGATAAGACCACTAACCAGAATTGGCCCCTATATACCCATCAATTTGACAAACCGCCACTATCTTTAGTTCTCTACAAACCGGAATATTTAGAAATGCAAATGTTCAATAATTAGGCCGTCGATCTTTACAAATTACAATCTTTCGTCTCCGGAATGGCAGATTCCACTGCTCTGGCCTCTGGGTACCAATTTCTATCTTTGGAGTTTACTTTTATCCTTCGGTTATTCTCGAATTACATTGATCTCCTTCCCCATTTTCTTTTCTTGACTTGCCTGTAACTACTAGAATATTGAGTGTGAGTTATACTTTTTTTTTATTTACATTTTGATTGATTAAATCTTTAACATGGTATAATCATTGGGTCTTGATCCTTGAATTGGTACTTATTGTAGTGTGGTTTTACATTTTGATTGTTTGTTTGCTACCCCCACCCCCTTGAAATATTTGGTGAAACGGTACGAGTATACACGAGAAAGCGAAGTTTATGCGTCCTGAACTTGTCATGCAACTCACAAATCATTTTAGTAACCGAGTTCGTAATTAAATATTTATACATATTTAATAAATTATTAATACAAATACTGAGTCTAAAAGCTACTGGGTAAATAACATTGTGGCTCCGCCCTGCATATTTACTATATTACACCACTAATTGGTGGAAGTTGACACTCTCTGTCGGCAGATAAACCATACTTGAATGGAATTAGAATTTGGTGTCAGCTCCACTACGTAAGGTAAAGGCTTCATTGGCAAGTGTTGTTTCTTTTCTTCTTTTTTGGATCTTTGGTTTTGTGTAATGTGGCCAGCGATGTTGATTTCATTACGAAAATGGTTGGGATTAATGAGAGATAACATCCCAGAGCTGCTTAGCTGCAAGATTTGGACTATATTCTAGTTGCATTTTATTACTTGATTCGTAAGAAGAAGAATGTCATTTCTTTGAGCTAATATCAATTGGCATTTATGAATCAAGTTCAAGTTATGATAATTTTTGCTTTACTAAAATTAGACTGAGACAAGCTTATACGGAGAACATCTATAGTAGAACTAATGTGGTCTTTTATGTTAAACATATTGTTAATGCAACATGATATTTCTCGTGTCATTCTCATTTGGATTATCCTTGATAACTTATTCTTATTCCTTTTGTCTAGTTTTATGCTGGTTCTCCTGATAATTAGGAGAACTTTGTTGAATATTGCGAAAGAAAAGTTACCTTAGTTGGTGGCCGACTTCTTGATGAATATTTCTTTTTGTACCATAGTCAGATTACATCAGAAGAATCACTGATAGATAAGTCCAAATTTGATGGCTTTCCTACCAATTTCACCATCTTTGTCTTTGGCTAGGAGGGACATTTAAAACATAGCACTGAAAGGGCATCCTCAGCTGTGTGTGCTATGGCCTCCGCCCCAGAAACTGAAGCTTTTACCCCTGAAGACATATTCATCCTCTCCGGCCAAAGTAACATGTCTGGTCGTGGCGGAGTAGATAAGCATAATCATTGGGATGCAATTGTTCCACCTGAGTGCTGTTCTGATCCTGCCAAAATTTTCCGCCTTAGTGCACACCTCAACTGGGAGATGGCATGTGAACCACTTCACCATGATATTGATACGAAAAAGACCTGTGGTATAGGACCTGGAATGTCATTTGCAAATGCAATTAAGGACAAAATGGGAGCTATTGGCCTGGTGCCATGTGCCGTAGGTGGAACTGCGTTAAAGGAGTGGGGAAAAGGGACACACTTGTATGAGAACATGATAAAGAGAGCCAGAGCTGCCATGCATCAAGGTGGAAAAATTAAAGCATTGCTTTGGTACCAAGGTGAGAGTGATACATTATTCAAGCATCGTGTCGAGACCTATAAAGCTAATATGGAGAAGTTAATACATAATGTCCGTGCTGATTTATATATGCCCTTTCTGCCAATTATTCAGGTACTCTATCATAGTTTGTTTCAAAACTAATGCTGGCTAATTGAAATTTCATGAGATACCTTTATCTAAGCATTGTTTTGAATGATGAACTGATGTGAAGATCTATGGAATAAAGTTCTTGATCATTTTCAGGTACTCTAACTGCATGCATTATACATTGTACTATACGCAGGTAGCAATTGCATCAGGAGAGGGAAAGTATATTGAAGAGATAAGACGAGCACAAAAGAGGATTGACCTCCCAAATGTTGTTTGTATCGATGCCATGGGATTGCAACTCAAGGAAGATAAACTCCATTTAACGAGTGAGGCTCAGGTCAAACTAGGTCAAATGTTTGCTGATGCATACCTTACTCACTTTGCAGCCACAAAGCATTCTTCTGTTCACTCGTCAGTGAAACGATCCTTCTTTTGCTGTTGCCTTAACTAGATGAGCAGCTTATAGAAAGCGTTCATGGAAAAAGCTGTATCAGATCATTTAGTTGAGAAATGAACTACCACAAAACGAATTTATTAATTGTTCGTAGAAGAAAGCTAAATTATCTGTGTGAAATAGACGAAAAAAAGAAGCAACAGCTACATTTTTGCAAAGAAAGTAAAGATTTCATAACTAGCATTGGATCCGGCTTTAATATGTATAAACTATAAAGGATATGAGGAGAAGCACGAGAGATGGTGTAAGAATCATTCCGTTGTTCATTTAAGAAGCAAAATGGAAGAGAAAAAAAGAAAGAAGAGAAGAGAGCATGTAGAATTTTCGTACGTTCTGAAAATTGTTATAGTATCTACAATGTACAACAAGGAGATGACAAATAGAGTATCAAGTCCTTATAATTTATGGATTTTTATCATGTCTCTGTCATGTCCAGGCAGTCTTCTTTTTTCCTTTACTTTGTCAAATGCCATCCACTTATCGGCGTCCTTTCTATATACCAGAAATTGCTTTTTGAATTAACAATATCACGAACACTCTAATGTTTGAAACTTTCTACCCAATGCCATTGATAAAAAGCTGACAAATTCACAAATGTTCTTATGTCCCGACGACGACGAGAGCAAGACCATAGTGCAAAGGATGAGCACTTCTCTTCATTAACATTCAAGAATGCAACTTTCCCACCCCAACTGAACTGCAGCCAGGAGTTCTCCTTTGTCTCATCTCATGTCTAAGCATTACTTTCTCCTCCCACATGCCTTTGGCAGCATAAATATTAGACAATGCAACATCATCACCAACGACACTAACCTCTAACTTGCCTAATTTAGACCGAGCCACTGCAGCAAGTTCTACATTGCCATGAACGCCAGAGGCACCCAGTAATGTCCTCCATATTACTGCATTTGGCTGAATTGGCATTGCCAAAATAATACTATACGCCTCGTTTAGCAGCCCACAACGGCATAACATATCCACCAAGCAGCCAAAGTGAGAAAGCCTAGGCTTTAAGCCATACTCCTCAATCATACTTCTAAAATACCTTTTCCCCTCTTCCACCATTCCCGCATGGCTACAAGCCATTAAAACCCCTATAAACATGACATCATTGGGAACAAGTAATTGGTTCTTAGTCCCTCGGCTTTTACTTGATCTTGACTTGTTTTCTGCTTCCAATGCTGAAAACAGCCTTAGCGCTTCCTCTGCTTGGCCGTGTAATGCATGCCCAACAATCATGCAAGTCCAAGTCCTAACATCCTTTATTTTAACACTATCAAACAGCAACTTAGCTTTTCTGATATCCCCACATTTTACATACATGTTCAACAGAGCATTCATTAAACATAAATCCTCACTAAACTCCGGCTTTCGACTTATCAAATCATGAATCCACTCCCCTTTATCCAATGCCCCCAGATCAGCACAGGCCGATAATGCAACAGTGAATGTTACCTGATCAGGCTCCACGTCATCCATTTGCATTTTCCTGAATATCTCTATGGCTCTGTTTGGTTTCTGATTCTGCACATACGAGGAAATCAGCGAAGTCCAGCACACGACATTCTTATTGGGTATTTCATCAAACACCTGATGAACATCAGCGACATTTGCAGTTGCATCGTACATATCCATAAGCGATGTTTGAAGAAAAATGTTGGGTTCGTAGCCAAGTTTGATGAGTAGGGAATGGGCTTGTTTGCCTTCAATGGCCATGGATTTCTTAGTGCACGCTTTGATGACATACAGCAGAGAGTAGCTATCTACTGCAGAAATCTTTTTCCTCAGCAAGTCAGAGAACAGCGATATAGTCTTGATAGGATTAGATTTGAGGTAGCTTTTGAGAGTCAGGTTGAATCTTGCTGGTTTAAGATGTCTATGGAAATGGATTTGGGGTTGCGTTGCGCTTGTAAAATGTTTGGCCACCTTATGCAAGAATCTTTTCATCTCGTGAAAATGTGTTGAACTACTCTAAAGCGTACTTCATGGAGATAATTCTGCTGTTTTACAACAATCAGTCAAGGATGGCTAAATTCAAGCTAGTTGTGATCTCCTGTATGAATATTCTATATTCATTTCACTCTACTAGATAACTAGAGTATTATTTAAGCCTTTCATCCTATTTTTAAAAAATAATACTATTGGAAGAAAATACATAAATAGAAAGTGCTACTCCTACTATATTGTCACGGTATTCACTATTGATTTGAAACATTTTTGTCTGGGGTCATAGATCATTGGCCAGAGTTAGATTTAGAAACATTGTACTTAGTATTCTAAACATATTTTCAATTTTTTTTTTTTTGGACCGAAGTCCAAACATATTTCCAATTCCAATTCCAATTGACGAGTATCTCTTTGTGACTGCATAGAAAGGCTCATAAACAATTTGTAATAAGAAATATCAGCATCTTATATTATGTTCCTTTCACTTTAAAAGAAAGTCACTTTAATTTTATATATCTTGAAGGAATTAAGGGACAACTCCACTAGTAAACGACAGCCGGCAATTTGTCTCTGGTTTAAACAAGAGGCTGAATGTCAGTTGAAGAATCAGTTCCCGCCAAAAAGAGAGGATCAAGAGCTCTCCAACAACGTCTATTCTCTCTCTTGCAGAATTGCAAATCCATTAAACAGCTAACACAAATTCACGCCCCCATCATAACTAATGGCTTTACCCAGAAAAACTTCATTCTTGTTAGACTACTTTCTCCGTTTTTAACATCTTACAATCTCAAATATGCCGATCAAGTTTTCTATCATGTCCAAAATCCAAGTACCACCCTTTGGAACCAAATCATCAGGGGTTATGCCCGTAGCGAAAACCCACAGAAATCTGTTGAGCTTTTTAATCTAATGGAAAAATCGACTGCTACGCCCGATGGTTACACATATTCCTATGTACTTAATGCTTGCGCAAAAGGGAGTTTGTTCAGGGAAGGTCAGCAGCTTCATGGGAAGATTTTAAAAAATCGGTCTTTGCTAAATGTGTTTGTTCAGACCAATTTGGTTAATCTGTATGCAACTACTGGAGAGGATTACGGCGTTGATAATGCGCGCAAGGTGTTTGATGAAATGAATGAGAAAAATGTCGTGACTTGGAACTCATTGCTTTTTGGTTATTTCAGAAATGGGGATGTTGATGAGGCTCTTAGAATTTTCGATGAGATGCCAGATAAGAATGTTGTTTCCTGGACAACGGTGATTGCAGGAAGTACGCAAAACGGAAGATGTCAACAAGCACTGGCTTTGTTTCGCTTGATGCAAAGTCGCTATGTGGAATTTGATCAGGTGACTTTGGTTGCCGTTTTATCAGCGTGTGCTGAATTGGGAGCTCTGGATCTGGGGAAGTGGATTCATTCAAGTTTTGTTGAGTCCTCACAGTTTAGGAGTGAGCCAGTGCTGGTGTCATTGTACAATGCACTTATACATATGTATGCTAGTTGTGGTGAAATAGAGGAAGCTTATATGGTATTTCAGGGGATGCCGAGAAGAAACTCAGTTTCTTGGACCACTATAGTCACAGGTTTTGCAAAACAAGGGTATGCACATGAGGCTCTTACTATTTTCCAGCAGATGGAAAGCTGGGGAGGAAATGATGTTAGACCGGATGAGATAACGTTCTTGGCTGTTCTGTTTGCTTGTAGTCATGCTGGTTATGTCGATGAGGGGCATCGGTACTTTAAATGTATGAAAGAAACTTGGGGTGTGGAGCCGAGGATTGAGCACTATGGATGCATGGTTGATATGTTAAGTCGTGCCGGACTTTTTGATGAAGCCGTGGCACTTGTTGAGGCAATGCCTATGAAGCCAAATGAGGCTGTTTGGGGTGCTCTTCTTAGTGGATGCAAGATACACAAAAATGTGAGACTAGCTTCTAGCGTAGCTCAAAAGTTGGCTGTGGAGCTTGAACCTGATAGAGCTGCTGGCTACTTTGTGCTCTTGTCAAATCTATATGCAACTGATAAGAGGTGGCGAGATGTTGTCGTCACGAGACAGAAGATGTTTGGAATAGGAGTGAAAAAGCCTCCAGGTCAAAGCAGAATCGAAGCTGAGGGTACCATTAACAGTTTTCTGGCCAGTGACCTAAATCATAAGCATGCTTGTTCAATCTATGAGATGCTTGGTCTGCTCACTGGTCAAGCCAAATTGCAAGGTTACCAGCCAAGTGTTTCAGAGGAGGAACTAATAGTTTGAAGTACATCCGTGACAATTTGCATTTTCGCATGGAGTGAAGCAGCACTTCTTCCACCGGAATCAAGTGTCTGGAAACACATCCCGTTTCACCCAGTTGAGCCTCATTCCCCTAGTGATTTACTGGTGGACAAGTAATTTGCATGGTACATCTTTTCCTTTCAGCAGCTGAATGGCAATGGGAAGTCTTCTTCTGGAGATGGGGAATAGGTATCTCCAGATAACAATGGTATTACAAGATCTGGACTACATCAACAAACACAATGTGAGTTCTTAAATATCTCAAATGGATGATGAAGGCATGATCTGTTGAGGTTTTTGTTATTTAAGGATGAAATAGTCTTAAAATGAGGGTGAATGGGAAATGGAGGGAAAATGAAATTTTTGAGTAAAATTTTAAGTTTCCCCCTCTTGACAATGAGACATTGTCCCATATTGGAAGAGGAAAAGATTTTTGGTGGGTATATATATAATTGCTCTTCTTGTAACTCTGAAAGAGTTAAGAAGAAAGCAAGCCTCGCGCCGCCGTCGTCCTCGCTCGGCTCGGCTACGGCTACGGCTACGGCTACGGCTACGTAGCTACGGCTACGGCTTCGGCTTCGGCTTCGGATTTGGTCAAATGATTGATTTATTAATTTTTTGGACCAAATTTATTTGTTAATAGTAAATATTAACGTAAGATTATCCGCAATTGTAACGGATATGTTCCAATCCGTGTATTGACCACCAGCTGCAATAGCAGCCGCCTAATGCTCTTCCCACCATGGCCAAGTGCTTGCTCCACAAACAAGCTAGTGCATGCTCCACCATGGAGGGTGGAGGGTCGTTCATCTTCAAAGCTGGCTGCTATATATATGTGCAACAGCTGTTGAAGAAAGACACGAACGAAATACACCAAACTGAAAACGCTCAACTTTGGCTATACGTTGCACTCCTTCCTCTCAGCATTTCCATACGATTTTCTGAGTTTCTGCTCCTTTGTTCTGCATTGTTTTAACTTCAAACAAAGCAACTGTAAGTGTGATTTGCTACCGAACTTTGTGTTCGCTGAAACACTGGGTTTGAAGTACCGCTACACCAGTGTGTGATTCGTTCTATCCTGGGAGAAAATAATCCATTACCTTGGGTACTAGGAGGGGATTAAATTCCTTAAGGAAACACTGTGAATTCAGTGAGCTCGAATTAATTACTGTTTCATTACGATAACTTATATTTTGCAGAATTATTATTTACAAATACAGCAATATTGGCGGGACTAACAATCTTAAGGAATTTAATATTTATTTCTGTATTTGTGTTATTCTTATTATTCTGCAAACTAAAACCTTTGTGGTTTTGTGTACTCCCGTTTTGGAGAGTAAAGCCTTCGTGGCGTTTTGTTGGATATTAAAATCTACGTGATTTTTACTCTAGTTTGAAAACGTTTATTAAACGTTTGTTTGTGTCATTCTTTTACAGAAAAAATGACGACTGAAAGCGAAAACCAAGCTGTTCCGACGGTGACTGCCAACGCATCGACAAGCCGAACACCGGCGTTGGCACCGACAGAAAAACCCGGAAAATTTTCCGGGATTGATTTCAAGCGCTGGCAGAAGATGTTCTTCTACTTAACTACGTTATGTCTACAGAAGTTCATCAAGGAAGATGTTCCTGATCTGCCAGATAAAACTCTAGAGAATGAACGCTTTATCGTGATTGAAGCGTGGAAGCATTCTGATTTTTTATGCAAGAATTATATTCTTAGCGGACTGGATGATAATCTGTATAATGTATACAGTGGCGTGGAGACGTCAAAAGAATTGTGGAATGCGCTTGAAAAGAAATATAAAACTGAAGATGCCGAGATGAAGAAAATCGTTGCAGCAAAATTTTTGGACTACAAAATGGTAGATAGCAAGTCTGTTATTACCCAAGTCCAGGAATTGCAAGTGATTATTCATGATCTACTTGCTGAAGGTCTTGTCATAATAATACGGTTATAGAATCAGATAATGCTGAGTTCTTTGAAAATATATATCCGTATAAAAAGGAATGTGAGTCGTTTGGTGAAGGATCTAAACGACCTCGGGAAGAAACAAAAGAAAGTACATGTAATCAGGAGGATCCAAGACGTAGTAAACGTCAAAGAACGTCTACTTCATTTGGACCAGATTTTGTGACTTTCTTATTGGAGAATGAGCCTCAAACATTTAAAGAAGCTATGACTTCTTCGGAATCATTGTTTTGGAAAGAGGCAGTCAATAGTGAAATAGAATCCATATTGAACAACCATACATGGAAATTGGTTGATCTTCCTCCTGGAAATAAACCTTTGGGTTCTAAATGGATTTTTAAGAGAAAAATCAAAGATGATGGCACTATTGATAAATTCAAGGCAAGGCTCGTAGTCAAAGGGTATAGACAACGAGAAGGTCTAGACTACTTTGATACATACTCTCCAGTTACAAGAATTACGTCCATACGGATGTTAGTAACATTAGCTGCAGTGTATGGTCTTGAAATTCATCAAATGGATGTTAAGACGGCCTTCTTAAATGGAGAGTTGGAGGAAGAAATTTACATGGAACAACCTGAAGGGTTTGTGGTTCCAGGTAAAGAAAAGAAGGTATGTAGACTTGTTAAGTCTCTTTACGGACTAAAACAAGCACCCAAACAATGGCATGCGAAATTTGACCAAACAATGTTGTCAAATGGTTTTAAGATAAATGAATGTGATAAATATGTGTACATTAAAAATGTTCCAAATCACATAGTCATTGTTTGCCTATATGTGGATGATATGCTGATAATGAGTAATGACATTGCCAACATAAATGCTACTAAGCGTATGCTCAATAGCAAGTTTGATATGAAAGACTTGGGAGTTGCTGATTTAATTCTGGGAATTAAGATCCATAAGACTCCTCAAGGTCTGGCATTGTCACAATCTCATTATATTAAGACAGTACTTGAAAAATTCAAGCACTTGGGCTTTAAAGTTGCAAAGACTCCAATTGACGTGAATCTTGCATTAGCAAAGAATAAAGGCCAAAGCATATCACAATTGGATTATGCTCGTGTGTTGGGATGCTTAATGTATATCATGAATTGTACACGACCAGATATAGCTTGTGCTATAAGTAAACTAAGTCGATATACGAGCAATCCAGGCCAATCTCATTGGATGGCAATGAAACGAGTTTTGGGATATTTAGAACATACCCAGAACTTTGACTTGCACTACAGTAAATTCCCTGCGGTGATTGAGGGATACTGTGATGCAAATTGGATCACCGGTTCAACTGATTCTAAGTCCATGAGTGGATATGTATTCACTATTGGTGGAGGAGCGGTATCTTGGAAGTCGTCCAAACAAACATGTATTGCCCGCTCTACAATGGAGGCTGAATTCATAGCCTTAGATAAAGCCGGTGAAGAAGCTGAATGGCTCCGGAATTTCTTGGAAGACATTTCATTTTGGCCCAAACCGTTGGCACCAATATGCATACATTGTGATAGTCAAGCGGCAATTGGAAGGGCTGGGAGCGTTATGTATAACGGTAAATCTCGCCATATACGACGAAGACATAGAACCGTTAGGCAATTACTCTCTAGAGGAATTATCACGATTGACTATGTAAAGTCAAGTGATAATGTGTCGGATCCACTTACAAAAGGCCTAACTAGAGAGGTAGTTGAGAAATCATCAAGGGGAATGGGGCTATGGCCGAGAACAAGTCATTGTGGCGGTAACTCTACCTAGAAGACTGGAGATCCCAAGATCTAGGTTCAAGGAGATCAAACAAAGTCATTAATGACGGTTCAACATTGTCAAATAAAATTTTAGTCCGTTCTCGTGATGAGACAATGTTCAGTACCAAGGATAAAGCATTAAGGCTTTTTAATGATTTCTAAATTTAATACGGGGTATATCAAATAGTGTATCTACAGGATGACACGTTTAGGAATCGCCTATGTAAGTGTAAAGTGTTAACCGCTTCAAGGAGAACTTTGTAAGGCCAGTTCTCTACGCACTTATGAAACCAGGTGGTGTTCATGGCTGAAACGAACACAACAATGAGAATCAAAGATGGTTAATGGTTGATTGTGTGACTTATGGTTGTCTAGGTATACACCAAAGATCGACGGTTCAAAGATATCAAATCTACCGATTGACCGAGTATATCCGACATAAGTTCACTACGGAAAGTTCAAAGGGAAACCTACTTATCCAGATGCGATTAATCCTTGCTTGCAAATCACACAGTTTTTTCATGCATACTTCCGTGATATAGCCATTCCCCATTCATGTGGGGGATTGTTGAGGTTTTTGTTATTTAAGATGAAATAGTCTTAAAATGAGGGTGAATGGGAAATGGAGGGGAAAATGAAATTTTTGAATAAAATTTTAAGTTTTCCTCTTGACAATGAGACATTGTCCCATATTGGAAGAGGAAAAGATTTTTGGTGGGTATATATATAATTGCTCTTCTTGTAACTCTTAAAGAGTTAAGAAGAAAGCAAGCCTCGCGCCGTCGTCGCTCGCTCGGCTCGACTTCGGCTACGGCTACGGCTTCGGCTTCGGCTTCGGATTTGGATTTGGTCAAATGATCGATTGATTGATTAATTTTTTGGACCAAATTTATTTGTTAATAGTAAATATTAACGTAAGATTATCCGCAATTGTAACGGATATGTTCCAATCCGTGTATTGACCACCAGCTGCAATAGCAGCCGCCTAATGCTCTTCCCACCATGGCCAAGTGCTTGCTCCACAAACAAGCTAGTGCATGCTCCACCATGGAGGGTGGAGGGTCGTTCATCTTCAAAGCTGGCTGCTATATATATGTGCAGCAGCTGTTGAAGAAAGACACGAACGAAATACACCAAACTGAAAACGCTCAACTTTGGCTATATATTGCACTCCTTCCTCTCAGCATTTCCATACGATTTTCTGAGTTTCTGCTCCTTTGTTCTGCATTGTTTTAACTTCAAACAAAGCAACTGTAAGTGTGATTTGCTACCGAACTTTGTGTTCGCTGAAACATTGGGGTTTGAAGTACCGCTACACCAGTGTGTGATTCGTTCTATCCTGGGAGGAAATAATCCATTACCTTGGGTACTAGGAGGGGATTAAATTCCTTAAGGAAACACTGTGAATTCAGTGGGCTCGAATTAATTACTGTTTCATTACGATAACTTATATTTTGCAGAATTATTATTTACAAATACAGCAATATTAGCGGGACTAACATGATCACCCTTTGCCAAACAGCAGGTCAGCTACTTAATGCTTTTATGCATGTTTTGCTGAAGTTGAGTGAGGATTCAGCAAACTTGAGATTTTTACATAAAGTAAATTTTGTAGCAGGTGGTTGTGATTGGGGAGAGGAAAGTTCTTGCTGAAAGAGCAGCGCAGCATCCTGATTGTTGACTACAGATTATGTTCCAACTAACTGTGATGATGCTCAACATAGTTAAACTGCATGTACAGTAATTCTTGTGAACTCCTTCCCTTTTGAAACATAATCCATTTGCATCTCAGTTATTGCTGTCTCACAAAATAATGATACTCATTTGGCACTTAAATGAAATTGGAGAGGTTCAACAAGGTTGTGTATCGCATTATGATACACATGAGTTACATGCATATTGCATATGTAAATGGCACATTATCTGGAGTGGCTGGGAAGTGAAGTGATGCCAGAATGCTCTGGTGAAGCATCTTCAACAGCATAGTACTTCGCATGCTGGTTCAGCATCGAGGCAACATTTTGTTGGTAGTTAGTAAGTATTGGGGATTTGAGGAATTTCAAATTGTCCTTGAAGGCATCTCGTCTAGATTTATTACTATAATTTATCGGTGATACTAAACCTTGTTTATTCTCGTTGTTATTCTGGTTAGTTGTTGCATTTGAGACTTATAAAGTCTATAGTAATAGTTTTATGTAATACAATTTTGGCTTGTGTGAGTTGACTGAGTTCCTTCTTTATCTTTGGTTTATGAGAACAAAATGATAACCAGTTTTGCATGGGATCCGGACCTTTGCGCAGAGATTGACATTGCCGGACATTTTAAAGACATGTAAAGCTTCTTCATATAGTTTGTCTAAGCAAATAAGGAAGAGAGGTATACTAGGAATCCCCTGGACATGAAGATTGCTTGCCGTCAGGGAATCGTCTGAATTTCAGAATGTAAGCTATGAAAGAAACCGTCTAAATGGGTATTATAAATTAATTAGTAGTACTAATGTTCAAGTAATAGTGGCATACACGTTAGATCTACTAAAAAACATGATTCATTTGACATAAGCTTTTGGCTTTTGAATCATTTACGCTTCAGGATATCCCCTACGCTAAACAAAGAATATGGGACAGCCGTCATGCTTTCTCCAGCCCAAAAAGAAAAAGAAAAAAAGGGAATTGGTGGACATAATTCTCTCTCATTTCAACCAAACCAAATATTATTTGATTATTAGTACCTCCTCCTTTTCTGTTTCAAAAAGATGGATAAATATTTAGAAATAATTTAACAATTTTATCCTAAATAATATATATGACTTGTTTTATACCACAACTTTAAAAATATTTTTTCCTTATACTATATTGTTAGTCGAACACCGTCTCGTAAAATGAGACGCATGATTAGTTTGACAGTCACAAAAATGACTCCTTTAAATCCAAGTCATATATATATATATATATATATATATATATATATATATATATATATGTATACTATACGGTTTGTCAAAGTAAACGAGATGCGTGGGTAGGTTGTTAACCTCCTAAGGTACATATGGAGAAACTAATTTAAATTTATTTCTTAGAGTACATTTAGCTTTAGCTATTAAATCAAATTATACATTTTTTTACTTTATCAATTATTTCGAGCAATCAATTGAAAGCTAATCTAAATATATAATTGGTCACCATAATCGATTTGTGATAGTATGAGTACATTATTAATTTTCCTTTTAAAAAAAAATAAAAATAGAAGAAGAAGCGAGTAGGAACTAGGAAGACATGAAATTTGAAGCCTTCCGTGTGAACATTTCACACGGCTCCTTTTTCCCATTCAAAATCTCCCTCCCAAGCTATCACCAAAATTCCTCCCCTCCCCCAACTAACCTGGATGTCTCATTCACGTCTCTATACATAGCCACAGAACCCTGGAAAAAAGCACTATTTTCCTTCTCCATCGCTTTGTTTGTTGTTTCATCCCTAGTGTTTGATTTTTGGAGCTAAGGAAAAAACATGATAATGGGCGATGAGAGGATGGAGGTATCTTTCTTCGATGTCGAGACAACTGTACCGACCCGATCCGGTCAAGGATTCGCAATCCTGGAGTTTGGGGCTATTCTTGTTTGTCCAAGGAAACTCGTCGAGCAGGAGAGTTACTCCACCCTAGTACGGCCCACTGATCTGGCCCTCATTTCCACACTCTCTGTTCGCTGTAACGGTATTACCCCAGAAGCAGTCACAAATGCCCCCACCTTTGGTGAAATCGCTGACAAAGTCTATGACATTCTCCATGGTCAGCTCCACATCACCCAGCTCACCTGCATTTTGAAAAATTCTTTATTTTCAGCGTTTTTGCGCTGTGTTTTCTATTGGCTGACTTTTGAATTGCTTATTATGTTGTTTGTGCAGGGAGAATATGGGCGGGACACAATATAGTGAAATTTGATTGTCATCGAATTCGGGAAGCATTTGCTGGGATTAATAGGCCAGCACCAGAGCCTAAGGGAATAATTGATACATTGTCCTTATTGACTCAGAGATTTGGAAGGAGAGCTGGTGACATGAAGGTATATAAAATATTCCACCTTTATGGAAAAAACAGGCATATTTACGTTACTGAACTAGGATTAGTCAACTGATTGATAAACCAGTGTGGTTTGATGTGTTTTTCTGTTTAAATTACAAGAAAGCTCTCTAGAACCTGAATTGTTCACGCTAATCATATGAATTTGGTTTTACTCTCACCCTTTAGTGTTAGGATGTAAACAGCAGGTTTGCTAGGAGTTTGCTTCAATGGTTATTGCAATCTTTTTCTCTGTTGAAGCCACTGAAATAAGAAAGGAAAGAATTAAAAAAAATTGTTTTATATATATCCACTATGAGCATATGAGCTGATATCAGCCTAGTAAATTGCTCTATTCTTGTGAAGCATGTCATCGATGAGCCTAAACTTTATTTCTTTATGGTCAGGAGTGTCTTTTCGAATTTAAACGTGATAATTTCTGTTCTCTCAAAGCTTACTTTTTTACTTGGTTAGTTAAATGGATTAACGTAATGCTGTCTCTAAACTATGTTTTGCTCTTATTAGGAAGTAAAGAAAAAGAGAACAAATGGGAATTAAATACCACACATTTTAGAGAAGCATGAGTATTCAGTTTCTTTCTTTTTCTCTTCTTTTTGCAGTGCTTTAAAGATAAAAGTAAAAATCATTTTTTCAATATTTTTTAAGCAAGCATATGGAGTTTAGGCCACTTGCGCTAAACAGGAGAGATGCGAAAGTTTTGGGTACTGTAGTGAACTAGAAATCTCAAGGATACAAGTGTTCTTACTTTCAATAGTTAACTGTTGATTGGCTTCTTCTTTTTTTTCTATATCATTTTCCAGATGGCCTCACTTGCTACTTATTTTGGCCTTGGACAGCAAACGCATAGGTAAAGAACTTTTTTTTTTTTTTTTGGTGTTTTTTCCGTATGTTGAATATCAAATTTCAGTTATTGATTATTGTAACTAAAGGTTAATGCTCTTCGCCCTCTTGCTTACCTTTATTAACTTGCAGATTGGAAAGTGTGGAATATAATTGTTTCCTTCTTTTTAACGTCTCACTATGCTTATTCTTGCTCAATATACCTCAATAAGCAACATAGAATGTGTTAATAGAGTTTGGTTCATGTCTTAATTTTCTTGTTTTCCGCAATTTGTATGCAAGTTAGGTTGCCTTGTTTCTTGCATCCTCTTTTTGGCCCCTGTTGAAGCAGGGGACTGGGAGCCCGTGGGAGGGTAACTCTTGTTACTTTTAACAGAGAAATGTACTGCTGATGGGAAATGTAATGTGCTCTTCGTTTGATACTTTTGATGCTTCTTTTCCATGGAATTGCAAGTTCTTACTCTTTCAATTGATATTGAGAATGCAAATGTTCGTTGTGATCCTTCGCAGGAGTTTGGATGATGTCCGAATGAATCTTGAAGTGCTGAAGTATTGTGCAACTGTCTTGTTTCTGGTAAGCTAGTCATCCATCACCACCTAGTAGTATTTTCTGTTTGTTTGTTTGGTCGTAAGACATGTTAGTCCCGCTAATATTGCTGTATTTGTAAATAATAATTCTGCAAAATATAAGTTATCGTAATGAAACAGTAAATAATTCGAGCCCACTGAATTCACAGTGTTTCCTTAAGGAATTTAATCCCCTCCTAGTACCCAAGGTAATGGATTATTTCCTCCCAGGATAGAACGAATCACACACTGGTGTAGCGGTACTTCAAACCCCAGTGTTTCAGCGAACACAAAGTTCGGTAGCAAATCACACTTACAGTTGCTTTGTTTGAAGTTAAAAACAATGCAGAACGAAGGAGTAGAAACTCAGAAAATCGTATGGAAATGCTGAGAGGAAGGAGTGCAATGTATAGCCAAATCTGTTGAGCGATTTCAGTCTTGTGTATTGTGTGTTGTGTCTTTCTTCAACAGCTGCTGCACATATATATAGCAGCCAGTGTTGAAGAAGAACAATCGTCCACCCTCCATGGTGGAGCAAGCATTAGCTTGTTTGTGGAGCAAGCACATTCATGGTGGGAAGAGCATTAGGCGGCTGCCTTGTGGTCAATACACGGATTGGAAAATATCCATTACAAATGCGGATAATCTTACGTTAATATTTACTATTAACAAATAAATTTGGTCCAAAAAATTAATCAATCAATCGATCATTTGACCAAATCCAAATCCAAATCCGAAGCCGTAGCCGAAGCCGAGCGAGAGACGACGACGACGGCGCGATGCTTGCTTTCTTCTTAACTCTTTAAGAGCTACAAGAAGAGCAATTATATATATACCCACCAAAAATCTTTTCCTCTTCTAATATGGGACAATGTCTCATTGTCAAGAGGGGGAAACTTAAAATTTTACTCAAAAATTTTATTTTCTCTCTATTTCCCATTCACCCTCATTTTAAGACTATTTCATCTTAAAAACAAAAACCTCAACAATCCCCCACATGAATAGGGAATGGCTATATCACGGAAGTATGCATGGAAAAACTGTGTGATTTACAAGCAAGGATTAATCGCATCTGGATAAGTAGGTTTCCCTTTGAACTTTCCGTAGTAAACTTATGTCGGATATACTCGGTCAATCGGTAGATTTGATATCCTTGAACCGTCGATCTTTGGTGTATACCTAGACAACCATAAGTCACACAATCAACCTTTAACCGTCTTTGGTTCTCATTGTTGTGTTCGTTTCAGCCATGAACACCGCCTGGTTTCATAAGTGCGTAGAGAACTGGCCTTACAAAGTTCTCCTTGAAGCGGCTAACACTTCACACTTACATAGGTGATTCCTAAACGTGTCATCCTGTAGATACACTATTTGATATACCCCGTATCAAATTTAGAAATCATTAAAAAGCCTTAATACTTTATCCTTGGTACTGAACATTGTCTCATCACGAGAACGGACTAAAATTTTATTTGACAATGTTGAACCGTCATTAATGACTTTGTTTGATCTCCTTGAACCTAGATCTTGGGATCTCCAGTCTTCTAGGTAGAGTTACCGCCACAATGACTTGTTCTCGGCCATAGCCCCATTTCCCTTGATGATTTCTCAACTACCTCTCTAGTTAGGCCTTTTGTAAGTGGATCCGACACATTATCACTTGACTTTACATAGTCAATCGTGATAATTCCTCTAGAGAGTAATTGCCTAACGGTTTTATGTCTTCGTCGTATATGACGAGATTTACCGTTATACATAACGCTCCAAGCCCTTTCAATTGCCGCTTGACTATCACAATGTATGCATATTGGTGCCAACGGTTTGGGCCAAAATGGAATGTCTTCCAAGAAATTCCGGAGCCATTCAGCTTTTTCACCGGCTTTATCTAAGGCTATGAATTCAGCCTTCATTGTAGAGCGGGCAATACATGTTTGTTTGGACGACTTCCAAGATACCGCTCCTCCAGCAATAGTGAATGTATATCCACTTGTGGACTTAGAATCAGTTGAACCGGTGATCCAATTTGCATCACTGTATCCCTCAATCACCGCAGGGAATTTACTGTAGTGCAATTCAAAGTTTTGGGTATGTTCTAAATATCCCAAAACTCGTTTCATTGCCATCCAATGAGATTGGCCTGGATTGCTCGTATATCGACTCAGTTTACTTATAGCACAAGCTATATCTGGTCGTGTACAATTCATGATATACATTAAGCATCCCAACACACGAGCATAATCCAATTGTGATATGCTTTGGCCTTTATTCTTTGCTAATGCAAGATTCACGTCAATTGGAGTCTTTGTAACTTTAAAGCCCAAGTGCTTGAATTTTTCAAGTACTGTCTTAATATAATGAGATTGTGACAATGCCAGACCTTGAGGAGTCTTATGGATCTTAATTTCCAGAATTAAATCAGCAACTCCCAAGTCTTTCATATCAAACTTGCTATTGAGCATACGCTTAGTAGCATTTATGTTGGCAATGTCATTACTCATTATCAGCATATCATCCACATATAGGCAAACAATGACTATGTGATTTGGAACATTTTTAATGTACACACATTTATCACATTCATTTATCTTAAAACCATTTGACAACATTGTTTGGTCAAATTTCGCATGCCATTGTTTGGGTGCTTGTTTTAGTCCGTAAAGAGACTTAACAAGTCTACATACCTTCTTTTCTTTACCTGGAACCACAAACCCTTCAGGTTGTTCCATGTAAATTTCTTCCTCCAACTCTCCATTTAAGAAGGCCGTCTTAACATCCATTTGATGAATTTCAAGACCATACACTGCAGCTAATGTTACTAACATCCGTATGGACGTAATTCTTGTAACTGGAGAGTATGTATCAAAGTAGTCTAGACCTTCTCGTTGTCTATACCCTTTGACTACGAGCCTTGCCTTGAATTTATCAATAGTGCCATCATCTTTGATTTTTCTCTTAAAAATCCATTTAGAACCCAAAGGTTTATTTCCAGGAGGAAGATCAACCAATTTCCATGTATGGTTGTTCAATATGGATTCTATTTCACTATTGACTGCCTCTTTCCAAAACAATGATTCCGAAGAAGTCATAGCTTCTTTAAATGTTTGAAGCTCATTCTCCAATAAGAAAGTCACAAAATCTGGTCCAAATGAAGTAGACGTTCTTTGACGTTTACTACGTCTTGGATCCTCCTGATTACATATACTTTCTTTTGTTTCTTCCCGAGGTCGTTTAGATCCTTTACCAAACGACTCACATTCCTTTTTATACAGATATATATTTTCAAAAAACTCAGCATTATCTGATTCTATAACCGTATTATTATGAATGTCAGGATTTTCTGATTTATGAACCAGAAATCGATATGCTTTACTATTTGTCGCATATCCTATGAAAACACAATCAACGGTTTTCGGTCCTATCTTTAACCTTTTGGGTTTAGGAACTTGCACTTTTGTCAAACACCCCCACACTTTAAAATAATTCAAGTTGGGCTTCCTTCCTTTCCATTTTTCATATGGAATGGATTGTGTTTTGCTATGGGGCACTCGATTTAATATTCGATTAGCCGTAAGAATGGCTTCCCCACACAAGTTCTGTGGCAAACCAGAACTTATCAACAACGCGTTCATCATTTCCTTTAATGTGCGATTCTTTCTTTCCGCAATCCCATTAGATTGGGGCGTGTAAGAGGCTGTTGTTTGATGAATAATTCCATATTCTAAACATATTTCTTCAAAAGGAGATTCATATTCACCACCCCTATCACTTCTTATCATTTTTACTTTCTTGTTAAGTTGCGTTTCAACTTCATTTTTGTATTGCCTGAATGCGTCTATTGCTTCATCTTTACTATTCAGTAAGTAAACATAGCAATATCGAGTACCATCGTCAATAAAAGTTATGAAATACTTCTTTCCACCGCGAGATGGTATTGATTTCATGTCACAAATATCTGTGTGAATTAAGTCTAAAGGATTTGAATTCCTTTCAACTGACTTATAAGGATGTTTAACATACTTAGATTCCACACATGTTTGACATTTTGATTTTTCGCATTCAAACTTGGGCAGTACTTCCAAGTTAATCATTTTCCGCAAGGTTTTATAATTGACATGACCCAAATGTACATGCCATAAATCATTTGACTCAAGTAAGTAAGAAGAAGCTGAAATATTATTATTGTTTTCCACAACCATTACATTCAGATTGAAAAGGCCCTCGCTGAGGTAACCTTTTCCTACAAATATTTCATTCTTACTAATGACAACCTTGTTGGACACAAAAACGTACTTAAAATCGTGCTTAACAAGAAGTCTAGTAGAGACTAAATTCTTTCTCATTTCGGGAACATGAAGGACATTGTTCAAAGTCATGACCTTGCCAGAAGTCATTTTCAGAAATATCTTCCCATATCCTTCAACTTTTGCTATTGAAGCATTTCCCATATAAACTGTCTCTCCGGGTCCAGCAGGAGCATAAGTAGCAAAAGCTTCTCTAACTGCACAAACATGGCGAGTGGCTCCTGAATCAAACCACCACAGTTTAGGATTTCCCACCAAGTTACATTCAGAAAGCATGGCACACAAGTTATCAACATCATCATGGTTTACTACCATGTTTGCTTGACCCCTTTTCTTGTCTTTCTTCGGAGCACGACACTCCGTAGATTTGTGTCCGGTTTTCCCACAGTTGTAGTAGTTTCCACTGAACCGCTTCTTGCTTGGGTTGTATTTCGGACCAGAAGCCTTCTTCCTCTTTTTGTTATCTTCAACAATATTTGCTCCCATTATTGTTGAATTTACACGGCCTCTCCTTTCAGCAGCTTTATTGTCCTCTTCGATTCTCAACCGAACAATGAGATTTTCAAGGGACATTTTCTTTCGTTTGTGTTTCGAATAATTTTTGAAGTCCTTCCACAACGGAGGCAACTTCTCAATCATTGCTGCTACTTGGAATGCTTCGTTGATGACAAGACCTTCAGCAAGTAGATCATGAATAATCACTTGCAATTCCTGGACTTGGGTAATAACAGACTTGCTATCTACCATTTTGTAGTCCAAAAATTTTGCGGCAACGAATTTCTTCATCCCGGCATCTTCAGTTTTATATTTCTTTTCAAGCGCATTCCACAATTCTTTTGACTTCTCCACGCTACTGTATACATTATACAGATTATTATCCAGTCCGCTAAGAATATAATTCTTGCATAAAAAATCAGAATGCTTCCACGCTTCAATCACGAGAAAGCGTTGATTCTCTGGAGTTTTATCTGGCAGATCAGGAACATCTTCCTTGATGAACTTCTGTAGACATAACATAGTTAAGTAGAAGAACATCTTCTGCTGCCAGCGCTTGAAATCAATCCCGGAAAATTTTCCGGATTTTTCTGCCGGTGCCAACGCCGGTGTTCGATTTGTCGATGCGTTGGCAGTCACCGTCGGAACAGTTTGGTTTTCGATATCAGTCATCATTTTTTCTGTAAAACGAAATGACACAAACAAACGTTTAAGACACGTTTTCAAACTGGAGTAAAATCACGTAAATTTTAATCTCCAACAAAACGCCACGAAGGCTTTACTCTCCAAAACGGGAGTACACAAAACCACAAAGGTTTTAGTTTGCAGAATAATAAGAATAACATAAATACAGAAATAAATATTAAATTCCTTAAGATTGTTAGTCCCGCCAATATTGCTGTATTTGTAAATAATAATTCTGCAAAAT
The DNA here is from genome assembly GCF_000715075.1 of Nicotiana tabacum. NCBI lineage: Eukaryota > Viridiplantae > Streptophyta > Magnoliopsida > Solanales > Solanaceae > Nicotiana > Nicotiana tabacum. The sequence goes on from NC_134083.1 coordinate 25,145,244, forward strand.
ATAAGTTATCGTAATGAAACAGTAAATAATTCGAGCCCACTGAATTCACAGTGTTTCCTTAAGGAATTTAATCCCCTCCTAGTACCCAAGGTAATGGATTATTTCCTCCCAAGATAGAACAAATCACACACTGGTGCAGCGGTACTTCAAACCCCAGTGTTTTAGCGAACACAAAGTTCGGTAGCAAATAACACTTACAGTTGCTTTGTTTGAAGTTAAAAACAATGCAGAACGAAGGAGTAGAAACTCAGAAAATCGTATGGAAATGCTGAGAGGAAGGAGTGCAATGTATAGCCAAATCTGTTGAGCGATTTCAGTCTTGTGTATTGTGTGTTGTGTGTCTTTCTTCAACAGCTGTTGCACATATATATATATAGCAGCCAGTGTTGAAGACGAACAATCGTCCACCCTCCATGGTGGAGCAAGATTTGGTCCAAAAAATTAATCAATCAATCGATCATTTGACCAAATCCGAATCCGTAGCCGAATCCGAATCCGTAGCCGTAGCCGTAGCCGTAGCCGTAGCCGTAGCCGAAGCCGAGCGAGCGACGACGACGACGGCGCGAGACTTGCTTTCTTCTTAACTCTTTAAGAACTACAAGAAGAGCAATTATATATATACCCACCAAAAATCTGTTCCTCTTCCAATATGGGACAATGTCTCATTGTCAAGAGGGGGAAACTTAAAATTTTACTCAAAAATTTCATTTTTCCCTCCATTTCCCATTCACCCTCATTTTAAGACTATTTCATCTTAAAAACAAAAACCTCAACAAGACATAGTTTTGTTCATGATCCTTAAAGTTGGGAGAATGTTAGCATTACTTGTGAAGTTAACCCCATCTGACATGTTCTGATTTTTCTTCTTGTTCTTGTCATATTATTTTCCTTTCCCCCTTTTGTGTGTTTTTCCAGCCATTGTATCGAGTGAAATATATCTAACCTAAATGCATTACACCACAATATTATTCTCCGTGGTTCAATTCCAGTTTCGGCAAACATAAGAACTCCAAATGATATTGGTAATTGTTATAATCAATCAAAAGCCAAGTTGCATAGCATGGTCCTCCTTGTTTTGCTCTGTTGCTAAACACCTGAAAGACTGCAGCGCTGAGAATAATCCATAGGTGTAATGGATTTTGTGTTTCCTTTTGCCTTAACTGAGGCGTAAATTGTCTTCTGGACTGCAACTGAGTGTCACAGGCTAGAGTTTGTCAAAAATAAATAACATATGATGGAGAATTTTGCTGTCTCACAATTTCTTGACTGGTTTGGTACTTTCCGTGTTGATAATCAGAGGAAATAGTGGCACTGCTGATCCTCAAATTTGTCCCTTGGACTGACCTTTGAAAGGCTGACCAAAATAGACTCGCCAAAGGTTTATATTGTAGCATTGATGATATGACTCAGGATACACACAACGATAACAACAACAACAACAACAACAACAACAACAACAACCCAGTAAAATCCACTAATGGGGTCTGGGGAGGGTAGTGTGTACGCAGACCTTACCCCTACCCCAAAGGAGTAGAGAGGCTGTTTCCGAAAGACCCTCGGCTCAAGAAAACAAAAAGACAAAAGGACAAAAGGAGACAATATTAGTATCACCACAACAATCATAAGAAAAATAGGAACACCATGAAATGCAGAAGAAAGATACAAAGCAAAAACGATAGCTAGTAAATAGGACATGCACTGAAAAGCGAAGTAGTAAAACACAACATTGTCACTAGCTATCTTAGACAAAAACCCTACCTGGCTAGTCCCACAATGGTACGAAGTAAGTCAAGACCCAACTACATCCTAACCTACAACTCTAATACTCGACCTCCACATCTTCCTATCAAGTGTCATGTCCTCGGAAATCTGGAGCCTCGCCATATCCTGTCTGATCACCTCTCCCCATTACTTCTTAGGCCGCCCTCTACCTCTTCTCGTGCCCTCCACAACCAGCCGCTCACAATTCCGTACCGGAGCATCTGGGCTTCTCCTTTAAATATGTCCGAACCATCTAAGTTTTGCTTCCCGCATCTTGTCATCAATGGGAGCCACGTGCACCTTCTCCCGAATAACATCATTCCTAATCTTATCTATCCTAGTGTGCCCGCACATCCACCTCAACATTCTCATTTCTGCTACTTTTATCTTCTGGATATGTGAGTTCTTAACGGGCTAACACTCACCCCCATACAACATGGCCGGTCTAACCACCGCTTTATAGATCTTACCTTTGAGTATTGGTGGCACTGTGTTGTCACACAGGACTCCAGATGCTAACCTTCACTTCATCCATCCTACCCCAATACGGTGTGTGACATCCTCGTCGATTTCCCCTCCCCCTGGATAACCGAACCAAGGTACTTGAAGCTGCCTCTACTCGGGATGACCTGTGATTCAAGCCTCACATCCACGCCCGCTTCCCCTGGCTCAACGCTGAATTTACACTCCAGGTATTCCGTCTTCGTCCTTCTCAGCTTGAAACCCTTAGGCTCAAGAGCCTGTCTCCAAACCTCTAGCCTCTCGTTAACACCGGCTCGCGACTCATCAATCAGAACTATGTCATTGGCGAATAGCATGCACCATGGCACCTCCTCTTGAATATGGTGTGTTAACGCGTCGATCACCGGGGCGAATAAGAACGGACTGAGCGTAGAACCTTGGTGTAACCCCATTACAACCGGAAAATGCTCAGAGTCGCCTCCTACTGTCCTAACCCGAGTCTTAGCCCCATCATACATGTCCTTAATCGCCATAATGTAGGGAACCAACACACTTTTTGCCTCCAGGCATCTCCAGAGAACTTCTCTAGGAACCGACACACCTTTTGCCTCGGGATACACACAACAAAATATTAAATAAGTAATAAACAAATTAATAAAAGATAGAATGATAGAAATTCCAAAGGAATTGAAAAACAGAAAAAATCTTAGATTCTCACTGAATGTCTCTGGTAACAATTGATATATGAAATCATTCACCCCAAAGAACGAAAAGAAAGAACCAAAAATATAAAGATTAAACAAGAAAAGAATTACTGCAAAGAACTAAAGCTTGAAAATAATTCCTAAGCTCAATTCAAACATTAAATTTTCTTACCTCACCAAGGTGTTTGTAGTGACACTATGCAAATTTTCTCCTAAAGAACAAGTTTACCAAGTATTTATAGCTATTACATGAAGCTAAGGAAAAACAATTCCTACTCATTAATCAAAATTAAAGCTCTGAATGTATTAAAATTGAGCCAAAGATTATCTTAACTTTAATCCAGTTTCCCCGACTTGATCCTACTGTGGTTTGGTTTCTGTTGGTTTTGGGGTACTGCCATCAGCCTACTCCTCTCACCCTTAAACGTATGCATTTATGTAGCTTTTACATTGTCATTCTATGAACTCGGGATTGATATTATTTGCTTTCTGAACTTCTGTTTGGGCTGAAGAGTAATGAATTATGGCTATGCTGCAGGAATCCAGCCTGCCAGACATATTTACAGAGAACAGTTGGGTGTCTCCTAATGCTACTACAAGAAGCCGTGCTAATGGGAGAGCTTCTCCAGGGGAGACGGGCTTCAGTGCAGATAGACCCTCGTCAAGTGTCAAGATAGAAACTTATGTGGAGAGGACGGCAGAAATCAACCCTTTTAACATGGCCAGAGTGGAAGAGTCCCTTCGATCAGATGATATGGAAGATGAATCTGGTTCATATTCTCCAGGATCTTCCACAACTGCAACTGAGAGTTTCATTGGCTGCTCTGACTTCTTAGAACCAAATGAAATCTCAATACCTTCGGTCTCTATAAGTCTTGCCCCTTTTTGTCGTGGGTCTCAGAAGATACAGGTATTGCACGACTATGGTGAACTACAAATTTGCTGTAGACGAATGAAGGTGCGGTTTGGTGTTAGTTCAAAGTATGCTGATTATGCTGGTCGGCGACGATTGAGTTTCGTGGTTGATGCATCATCAGACCTGTGCCAAATCTTGGATGCAGTTGATAATCTTGCTCAAAAGCTATCTGTCGACTCAGGTAGCAGCTCAGAGTGGAGGCCTGTGGTAACTAGAAAGCCTGGCTTTATGAACTATCCTACTGTCCGATTAAAGTAAGTTCAAATCTTTCTTTTTTGCTCCTCTGCAAGTGAATATGCTTAGTTTTCGTGCTATTCAAAACGAGGAAAGCTTATGTCTATGCTTGCCTTTTTCTTTCATGTATAGTTACTGCTAAACTTTTCTTTATCCATTCTCACCTCAAGTGTCCTAACGTTTAAGGATGGATACATGTCTTGAACAAATTATGTGCTCTTATCCCTCAGAGTTTCTATCCTGAGTATCTACATAAGTTACTGAGTTTTTCAGTTCATAATTATTCCAAAATTTCTTATTAAAAACTAGGACATACGAGTTGTGAAATACCTCAGATAAAGTGGTGGTGTGATATTTTATGTCGTCTGTGTTAGTCCTGCTCCATTTACCAGAGCAAGCAGCCTCTTTTCACTGACATGTAATAAGCTAAGTCCTAACATGTGCAAACATGCAGTTTACCAACTGTTATAGATGGTAATAATTCCCGCTGGATGACGGAGATATACCAGAAAGAATCTTCCACAACACAAAAGCTCGTCTTTAGTAGATTTGATGTGACAGAACTGGAATCCTTGATAACACCAGGAACATTTGTGGATGCTTACTTCTCAGTTGATTCATATGACATCCAACAGAATGCTGGCATCCGCTTAGTCGCACTAAAGTTGATTGTGCATTCCAATTCCACCTGATAGATGATTGACCTCTATAACTTAAACTTAGGTGGCTTGGACTGTTTATCAGATTGACTATATTTAGAAACTCGCTGTGATTCCTGTGAAATCTTTCAAGAGGGGAAGGCATTAATTAGCTCTCTCATGTATGATAAATTGAAAGGTTTTATCCAACCTATCATCTGTACGTTTTTGTGTTTAATCTGATAAAACATTCACAAGTGACTTTACCGTGTTATTTTTATTAGTTGGACGACCATTTATATGTTACTCATTCCTTTTGAAAGATTCAATGTATATGACTGATTCAATAATCGTCCTATTTTATACGACGTTCACTACTTGCAAGAATTTATTAGACCTAGCAAACTATATTTTCAACTATAAGTTTAACACCTTCTGCTGCTACTACTACTACTATTTATATAATACGCAACTCTACATTCATATTTATTTTCATGTAAAATTAAAGGTAAAACTTTCTTTAATAGTTCAACTATTTCCTCAGCTTGAATCTCATTCTATCCATAAATGCATACAATTTCATCTCCAACTGGCTTACTTGCCCTGGTATTTACACTTGGTCAATAAAAAAAGGAAACAATTATTTTATTTTACTACAACTATCAGTACTTAACCATACTTAATTACCATGTATTTCGCACATGATCTTAATTAATACTAATATAAATGAGTGTAACATAGATTGACGCTACTTTCTTATACTTTCTGTGCCACAATCCACGTCCCAAAGGTCATAACTTTTTGTTTTTTCTGCTGTAACTATCATTAGCAATATGAACATGAAAATATGCATTCACTCTTACATTAGTATTCGCAAAATAATCATCATATTCATTTACTTATACTTCTAATTCATCTCCAATATATTAAATTCAACTTAGTTACGAGTATGAGATGTGATAGATGGCCACAGGGGCGGAGCTAGAGACCGAAGCGCGGGTTCGGCCGAACCCATTAACTTTGGTCCAAACTCTATATTTGTCTTAAGAAATGCATTTAATATGTTCAAATTATTAAGAAATTTAGAACTCGGTAACTTAAAAGGGCTAAAATCCTGAACCCAGAAATTTCAGATCCAGGCTCCGCCTAGGATGGCCAATGCTTTACTTGAATATAATATCCAGGAATATGCAATAATAGAGATGATTTTGGTAAGATGAGAAATAAAAGATTGAAGAAACAAGACATAGAGCTGTGAAATTTACCAGAACGCTAGAAAAAGAATGGAACTTGTTTTCTTTAGTTGTATTTTTAATTTATTAAATATAAGACTAGTAGGCCTTTATTTGTTTTTTTATGGTTAATTTAACTAAATCGAGTGTAAACACCTTGGGTGTCAAACAAAATAATACATTTTTACCTAATCTGGAAAAGCTTGTGTCTTGTTGTTGTAAATAACAGGGAGTGCCTAACCTAAAATAAGCTTCTCCTAAGACTATAACTTAAATGAACTTGATAAAACTATTTTAAGATTAGAATAATCAGTTAATCCTGCTTTTTAATTTTTCAATTGATCGAATTATGCGATCCAAGTATATATGATCGTTTTGTCTCCCAAATGGCCACGTGGCCCGCACGCCATCATGTGTATGATTATTACAGATTTTGGTATCTAGTTCTCTAGTTGACATATACATAAAACTTCTTCAAATTGCTGAATTTAAATTGTTTGGTTAGCCTTAAAAACGCTTTTCTTAAGAACAGCAAGGCAAAGACATATTAGCACAAATAATTGCTATGAAAATGACGGATGAGAAAAGGACATGGTAAAATAAACACTAAGAGCTGGAAATCAATTTATGTAAACTTATTTTCTATTTAATCCGTGCCAAAAAAAAATGATTTCTTTCCTTATTTGAATTTTTTTTACCATTATGCAATGATTTATAGCCACACAAAATATATGTGACTCATTTTACGCTACAAATTTAAAAGTCTTATCTCTTTTCTTGAACTCCGTACCCATTCAAATGAGTTCACGTAAATTGAAACGAAGAGATTATTAGATTAGCTAAAAGAAAAAAAGAGTAGAACCACATAATGATATATGCAAAAACAGTCTATTGTTTAGTCTGGAAAATTCTGCAATTTATCTTTATTTGATTTGAGATGATGTATGCAAGCGAAATTTTGTTCACTCACGTGCCCCACGATAAACAAAACGACTTATTGAGGAATAATACATTTTGTTTATAGGGGATACATCGGTGGTCAAGAACACTATGTTCGAATCTCAGTGATTTGATAACGAGTTTTGTCAAGCTGGAAACCTTTTTTTATGCCTAATTACTAGTTTGCAAAAGGAGATTATATATATGAAAAAAGAGGTTGAATAAATTGTAGTAACATACTAGTATTCTTGAGAATAGTCTAATAGCCAAATTAAAAGAAAATAATTTGAGTTACAATATCAAGAATGGAATAGCCTACTATCGTCCCATTCTTTGTATTTGGTCACTGCTATTCTACTCCATCTTTTTTCTTCTTATTTTGTACATACAAGAAGAAAAGGATACAGGAATGGATAAGATGAGAGGATTCAAGGCATAACTAACATGGTTGAAGATTGAAGTCAAGTTGATTTCACACGTGGAGAATGTAAGAGTGGAGAAAAAAGGGTTAACCAATAAGAAACCTTGTACATATTGCGGGCCTTAAAGTAGAAAGTCCCACACTTTTCCTTACGTTTCTTCAATCTCTACTATCACAAATTCAAATTTTACAGATCTCTAGATGACGTGGCTTATCCTCTATCCCTAGCCAACAAAAATATCCCAAATATCTTCCTCTCACAGTGCCCTTTTTGATCTTTTCTCTTTTCACTTTTTCTTCCACATTCCACGTATTACATTTCACTATCTTACGCCGCGTGCCAGCTACGCCCACCTCATCTAATCCTTGCCGTTGATTTCCCGCATTCTGCGGTTCAGATATTTTCAACCCCTACGCGGCGCACTTTAGCTTTCACCATCTACCTAAAAAGTGCTGCTAGTGTTAAGATATTTAATATTTTTCGTCGGCCTGAAAAGGCTGTAACTTTTAGACGACCACTCAGAAGCTTACCAGCCAGAGGAGACTCTTCTTTTTATTTTTCTAACTTGAGTCTTACTCTAGGTAGAAGTCTGTGTACAGATTTGTCAAAATTAGTTCTTGCTAACGTGCGCCGGATCGGTCCGACGAACGATGCTGTTTGAGAATTTATGTATTTTTCCGGTCGTTGATTCCCTCCGATGTGCCCGGAGATGTTGCTGCTTGTTTATTTAGCACAGCATAATAGCAGAAGCACTTTTTATTTGTGTTTGCAATATTAGGTGAAAAGAGATGTATATCCTTGGATTGGATAAGATGACTACGTGATCCGCTAAATGAAACCAGCTGAATTAGAAACCCTAAGTTTAATTTTTCTAGTTTCTAATTTTTATTACTTGTAGTGAAGAGTGTGGAAAGTGCTTGCAATGGAGGTTTTGTAGTATTAATTTACGGGGGAGTGGGGGTTTTGAGCTGGAATTCTGAAGACTGTTGATTTTTAAGTATATTCGGGGAGATTATGGAGAAGAGTGAGATTGTTAAGAGTGGGGAAGGGTTTATTGATAGGAGTAAAGTGCGGATTTTACTGTGTGATAAGGATGCCAAAAGCTCTCAGGAGGTTTTTACGCTCTTGTGCAAATGCTCTTATCAAGGTAATATCCAGCTATTGGAGCTCCTAGTTTACGATTTTTGTTATATTTTATTATTGACAGTCTTATAAATGTTTTTTTGTGTGTATGTGTGTGGAATTTGATTTGAGATGATTTATGTTTTTCCTGAAGCAGGTGTTAGAATTAATGTGAACAAAGTCCAGATGATTTATGTTTTATTTCTAAAGCTGGATATAAGGCCTTATAAGTACTCTTGTTGAGTGAAATAGTTTTATTCATTTTAGTTTAACTCCCGTTTGTATAGATGATCGATCACTTGCTTTATCTAACATGAGCTCTGATGTTCCTAACTTAAGCATGTTACTTCCTGTTGATCTTTTTGAAGATTAGCATTCACTGTCTCAGCTCAAAGGTTCAACCATCTGCAGTTCTTCCGCCTCCTCCAACTGAGGAAACAAAACAAAATAAGAAGAATAAGGAAAAGGAGAGTAGAATTGAACCTTTAAAAAGGAAAAAATTAGCTTATACTGGCTTAGTTGGTATGCATTAATTTCCATCTCAAAATAAATGGTTGAATAAGAATGAAAACAAAACTAAAGGATGTAGGACAATTGGGCGCCAGCGGTGGCTGGGGGAAGAAGTTTGTCTTAGTAAGTTACCCTTGTTTTTTGATCCTAGGTCAATCTACAGTTGGCTACTTGGCTTATAATACACATGGTATTTTAGAAGGCAGCATTGAATGTTCTTGCATTGATTGTGGTGATTTTCGCCTTGCAGTGACTTCGGTGAGGTCACCCAGGCAGGTGATTGATGCACTGAATGCTGAAGGACCTGATATTGATATCATCCTTTCTGAAGTTGACCTTCCTATGTCTAAAGGATATAAGATGTTGAAATACATCATGAGGGATAAAGAGCTGAGGCGCATTCCGGTGATCAGTAAGCATAACTTGTATAAATTGTAACTTGATTTCAGATGTACTTATAAAGAATGGTAAAAAATTTATTTGTTATTTCCTTTCCTAGTGATGTCATCGGAAGATGAAGTCTCTATTGTTGTCAAGTGCCTCAAATTTGGAGCAGCTGACTACCTTGTAAAGCCTCTCCGCACTAATGAGCTGTTGAACTTGTGGACTCACATGTGGAGAAGAAGGCAAATGGCACGTTCTTTATTTCATCGCTTAACAATTCTCTTTCCTTGCATTTGCATTTGCATTTGTTTTGCTTGAAAGATTTATCTTTTAGCAAGATTTTGGGAAACAGGGGCTAAAGGTAATAGAAGGGCTCTAGGCAAGGGCAATTAGTAAACCACTCTTGGAATAGTATGTTCTTTTTCTTAACTTCTGATAATATGTTTCAGTGTCTTTTCATTTTAATGGATCTATTATTGTGGCATGATCCTAATGAAGAAGCAAACGATGTCTGAGCCCTAATTCTTTTTTCTTTTTTTACACCATTTTCTTAGGATGCATGCAAGGAAGTTTTCTACTGCTTTAACTTCTTAGAATGTTACGTGTTCAATGTCAACATCCATGTAATATTCCAAATGTTTCTCTTTGTTTCATGTACAGCTTGGACTAGCAGAGAAGAACATCTTAAGTTATGACTTTGATTTGGTTGTATCAGACCCCAGCGATCCTAATAGCACTACTATTTTCTCTGATGATACCGATGATAGGTCCCGGAAGAGTGTCAATCTGGAAGCATGTCCCTCTATTCAGCAAGAAGACGAGGTATTATTGCGTGGAAGACCATTTTCTCATAACATTACTTATAAAATCCATCGTTTTAGTTGTATTTTATCCCCACATTCAAGGTGGCTGTTATGTATGCTATCCTGTGACTTGTTCTTTTGAAGTCTGTTATTTGGAAGATAGCTTCAGGATTGAAAGTTGTCCTAACTAAGCAGTAGCCAAAACTTATTGTGACTTCTTGTTTCGCGGGAGGGGTTAAATTTACAAAAGTTAATACCTTCATTCTGCTTGGCTGAAACACTCTGTTTCCTCCTTCATGGAAACTGGAAAATAAATTTGTCATAAGACCTTTGACTGATTGAGTTGATGCAGGTGATACTTCTAGGTCTACATTCTTACATTTATGGTTTCTTTGGCAAGAGACCCTTTAATTTGAGCTTATCTATAGAAGAATTTTAGACCATTGTAAAAGGGTAGTGTTATTGCTAAAGCAACTTAACTTTATATGTTTTGATGGGATTTCAACTCCCAACCACACTCTTAAAGCCACTTGTTTAATTAACTTATTTAGTTGGTTCAATCAAGCCCTTGTAACTAGTGTTGAACTATTTCTGGATTTTGTCTGCTCCTTAGTTGTCCTGTAAGTTTTTGTATGAGCAGACAATACCTTTATATTGTAATTTTTGCTATGCATCTTCTTGATGCCATTTAATGAAATTCCCTTCATAAAAAAAAGAAGCGCTAAAGGAAATAAATATCAAACATCTAAGCACATTATAAAACAACCATTATGCACATACTGTTTTGCATCAATTCCATGTGACATACCTGAAAGAATGCATTTAGTAATTTTGAGTGAATAAATGGGCTTATTGCTACACTCAACCGTTGGAAAAAAATTTATAGACTTAACATAGGATTGCATCCTAATCAGACAATTATTTATCAAAAAAATATTCTGACAAATAGAAAAGATATTCATATTGCAAATATTGTGGGATGCGCCGGTGGTGCTTCATGATTGTTCCATTCATATGATATTACCTGTGTTTGTGCCAGTTCTGTGAACCAGTTACTGTTTTAAAAATTACAACAATAATTTGCTTCCTGAATGTTATTTTTTTAAATGGTAAGTTTTAAGTAATTTCTTTCTGATTAGATAGTAAACTAACACATGATGGGTGTGCATTTCCTGTCTGCCGGCCACTATATTTTCAGATTAATGCTTCCACCACTGCTGCTCCTATAGAGACTGCCGTTGTGTTTCCATCCGAGTGTCAGTCTGACGTGCCAGGAACTAATGAACGGCAGACAGGTCAGTGGTTCACATGGCTTTAAGTTACTCATTCTTTTTGATTGTTGATATAAATGAGATCTACTTCCCATATTTGCAACCCGAGGAAAATGGCGAGTAAATGATCGCTATAGAAAGTGAATACTACTACTTTTCAATAATCTAATTTTTTTCCACGATCAAGTTTATTGAATCCTATTTGATAGAGGAACAACAATGGCTTGAGGGCGTTAGGTTACCTATTACATATTGTAAACCCATATCCAGTACTCAACCCCCACCCCCCAAAGAACACGCTTCGCCACCCCAAAGATGTGTGTGTTTGTGGTGAGTTTGTGTGTGTGTGTGTGAGAGAGAGAGAGAGAGAGATATAGCTTGTTACAATTGTTCAGGCTGCATTTTCAATTTTCCTCCATGCTTGAAAGGTATTCAAAAAGGCATTTGAGTATATTTCTGTTGCTTTAGCCTGAACTTGTTCTGCATTTTCTCATTCTTCCATGCTTGAAGTTGTCTAGATCCTAGGCATTTGAGTACATTTCTGCTGCTTTCGCGTGAGAGAGGGAGAGCGGGAGCGGGAGCGGGAGCGGGAGCGGGAGCGGGAGCGGGAGAGGGGGGGGGGAGGGGGAGAGGGAGGGGGGAGGGGGAGGGGGAGAGGGAGGGGGTTCTTACAATTTTTCGGGCTGCATTTTCAATTTTCCTCCATGCTTGAAAGGTATTCAAAAAGGCATATGAGTATATTTCTGTTGCTTTAGCCTGAACTTGTTCTGCATTTTCTCATTCTTCCATGCTTGAAGTTATCTAGATGCCCTAGGCATTTGAGTACATTTCTGATGCTTTCGCGTGAAATTGTAGTGTTTTAGAACTCAACTATTGAAGCATAAACTATTTATTGGAGATACATGGCATGCCTAAGTTAGTGTCAGTGAAAACAACAGAAGCAGGCAAGTCTGTGAGTAGATTTGCCATATGTAGAGGAAACATTTGAGTTCATCCTGTATTCCTTTGTCTAAAGTCTGAGGAAGATATTAAGAGAATGGTGTTCTTTATTGTCGGAATGATTTAGGGCAGTCATTGAATTCATGTTAACTGAAACTACAGTTGCCTTTACATATTGAAGGTGTTCAAATAGCCTTATAGATGAGTTAATGAGCAACTTCAATTGTAATCTCTGTTCTAGAGTTCTTGTATAGTTTTATGTAACAGATCCTGAGATTGATTGCTACAGGTGATACGCTTTGCTGTTTATGCTCCTGAGAATTATAACTATCTGAGATGAACTTCCCCTATTTCTTCAAATGGATTTAATTTTAACATAACGCTTATTGAACAGGACAAATTTCCTTATTTCGTAAGAAGAGTGAACTGAAGATAGGTGGGTCCTCGGCCTTCTTTACCTATGTCAAATCAGGCGTGCTTAAAACCAATGACCAAGGAACAACCTATACCCATGAAAATGTGCCTCAGTTGAGGATTGAAGAGAAGACTAATGCAGTCGATGGGCATCTAGAGATTGAAACTCAAATGCAAGTAAATGGAGATGCAGTTGAAAATAATTCACAAGGCGATGACTATCCAAGTAGTAACAGTTTTCCAGAGTCGTATTCCATGGAAAGGTCCTGTACTCCCCCTTTGTCATTAGAGTTAACACAACAGAGGAACTCAAAGATGGAAGAGTTCTCGCAGGTGTACATGCATCCACGCAATGAAGCTCAGCGTGATGCTGTGAGTTTTCATGCACAAACTGCTTATTCCTATTTTGTTTCTGGAGCAATGAATCAAGTCATGATGCCATCACCACATATTTATCCGAAGAACCTGCAAGATCTCCACAACCATGCTAATTCAGCTGTACTTCCTCAATACAATCATATGTCACCTTGTCCCCCTCATATGCATGGGATGGCATCATTTCCTTACTACCCTATGGGCCTATGCTTACAACCTGGCCAAATGGCAACACCTCATCAATGGCCTACAATTGGAAATTCGCCTTTGGCTGAGGGTAAGGGGAGCAAAGTTGATCGTAGAAAGGCAGCACTTATGAAGTTCAGACAGAAGAGAAAGGAAAGATGTTTTGACAAGAAGATCAGGTATGTTAACAGAAAAAAGCTGGCAGAACGGAGACCTCGTGTGAGGGGACAGTTTGTAAGGAAGGTAAATGGTGTGAATGTGGATCTTAATGGGCATCCTGCTTCAGCAGATTATGATGAGGAGGAGGAGGAAGAGGATGAGGAGGAACAAACAGGAAATTTTGATTCACCTGAGGATGATCCATCGATGTGTCTATGATGATTGCAATCTAGTGGAAGTTTTCCCTGTCAATGAATGGCTTGTGTTCTCAGAATTTCCTGTGCCGGAGAGCTATTATACCTCGAGGATGAAAAGATGCTTCAGTTTTGATCAACATGCCCACAAATGGAATAGGCCTGCTTGTCGACTTGCCATCAACGACTTGGTCGACATGCATGATCAGTTGTGCAGTGAGAAATTAAGAAATCCTCTGCTCTCACTGTTTTCAATGTCATGTAACTGTGTTTTAACAAGGTAAAAATACATAAAGCTTAAGTCAAGATTCAGAGAAGCAATCTGGACCGGAGAAGTTAATCGTGCTATAGTGGCTCTTGCTTTTCCCATCTAATATCACCGGAATTTAGAATTCTTGAACTATCTCGGAGTGAGGAAGCCAGAGCCTGTGATTTCACAGTCAAGCAAGGTAATGAAGCTCCAGTTACATTCTTTCTGGTAACTTTTTGAATTCTACAATATAAAAAAGGTTGGAGGCTGTATGTAACAAATAGATTGCATGGTCGACTATAAGATTCTGCCAAAGCTTAGCGTAATCATCGTTTGCTGCTTCTATCCCATAATAGTGCATGCCAATAAGCATTAATGTAGAGATGAATTTCGGGCAAAAAATGGATCTCGTACGCAGAAGGTTGCCCAGGTAACAGAAAGTTGCATTAACTCGGAAACACATTTTGGAACATTCTTGCTTTAAGTACAAATACTGAAATTTTTACCAATACTTCTATGTTATTTTACAAAAATTAAAACTTTTATGCACTACACAACCCTAAATGTTTTCTGGACATACATACCTCATTTAATTTAGTCCATTCTTTCTGAGCAATGTCAAACCGATCATTGTCAGAGACGCTAAATCTCATTTAATAATATATAGAGTGTCGAGGGAAAAGAAATAAGAGGAACACACAATGGCATCGGGTTTTAAACTTGGATCTGAAATACTCAATTAGTACCAAAAGAGGGATTAAACTCTTGACAAAAAGAGAATTAAGAAGTTCATCCAATCTTCCAATACATGTCTTCAAAGAGATTTTACAAGTAGACAACAATTCGTCTTATACGAACTCCTACAGACGAAAAGTCTTCTAGATCACTGTTATCTGATCCATTCCTTTGGAAAGAGAACCAATAGTAGGTCAAAAGAAGTTCTTCATCTACGGAAAACTAGAATATGATTATACGAGTGGGCTAAAGCAAAGGGCAAGGGAGATGAAGGAAAACTAGAATATGAGATGAAAAGTAAAGGAAAAAAAACTATCAACCGCTGCACACTGTTAAATACATTTTACAGATCCAGACAAGGATCACCAAATTCAGACATAGTAATGGACAAATACGGCAATTTACTATTATGACAATTGCCAGGACAAGAAGCACATGAAGGTTTGCAAAACCACACCATAAAAAGACCGCAAATTGACATCACAATTATTATGTGAATTCAAGAAAGTGTACTCCAACAATACATGCTCTTTTTTTTTCTTTCTTTTTGTAATTTGTAACAAATGAGAAGCACGTAAATTCTGAAAGCCATCCATTGAGCTAATGGGCCAGCTTGAAGTAAAGAACTAACAGGATAGCCAGGACCAAGACAGCAATGATAGAACTGATGATCCATTTATTCCTGCTCATCCTTCTTGACATTGTAGTCAGTATCTTCTTGCTCCTGCTAATATTATCATCCACTCCATGAAGCTGTGAAGGAAGAAACTTACTGATCATCATATCTTCATTATTAGACATTTTTAACTCGAGCTTATTTCACAGATGCCTTTTTTAGCAAAGCAAATTTGAATTAGATCTGTCAAAACATCATCTGAAATTTTCACAACAGTGACATATCAGAATTGGAGGTTTTCCCTCTTCTTGTTCTCCTCTTAGTTTCTTATTGCCCAGACCGATTGGATGCACAAGACAAAAAATGGATAAAGGGCATACCGTGTCATGTGCATGCAGGAGAGACTGACGTTGTTGATGCAAATCTTGAAGAATTGAGACCCCTAGCTCCTCGGTTTCTAGCATTGTTTTTCGACTCTCCCTGATCCTATCACTCGAATGATTCAATCTCTCTGTTGACATCATCAACCTTTGCCTTTGATCAGCAGACACCTATATGGCATTGAATTAAAATTTTAACCAAGCAAAAGCATAACCAATGAAGTGTCGATCAAAAAGTGAAAGAACATTCAATCTCAAATTAAAAACTTCCACAGCATATATCCATCCTGACAGTCGCATTGATAAAGGAAATGATTGCTCGAAAAGCACACCCAAGCAATAAGCTAGCCATAGGAAACTTCCATAACTTCATGTTTAGTGTAAAGACACAAAGTATTCCCTCCCTGCCAATTTATATGAATATTCTTTCCTTCATGTGACATTCCCAAAGTAGTTGACACTATCTCACTAGTAATCTTATTCTATACCACTTTCACAATTTTCAAGATTACAAATTCGTTTAACTATTTAACTTTTAATTCAGTGTAAAATTTGCTCGATGAGACTTGCTTTTCAATTATTAGTTTAATGTTTTTTTCAATATCACCAACATAATACAAGTCAAAATAACATCTTCCAGTCCAATATCTCTATAAAATGGAATGGACAGAGTATTACAGGTTCCAACATGCTTAAAAGCTTATACTATTTGCTATTCTCCCTCTTGACAAAAACAACACCACAATGGTTAAACTTCCCTTGTAAAGGAAAACCACTGCAATGACTCATAAAAAATGAAAAAAGAAAAGAACCTAAAGGAAAAGAAAAGAACCTATTATTGAGATAGACCCCAACGAGAAAGTTGGAAATGTAGACCAATAAAGTAATACAATGTGAGAGACGCACTATTGGTTCAGATGTCTGGAAAAACTACAATATTCGGTCTGCAACAACAACAACAACAACAAAAACCTAGTATAATCTCACTATGGGGTCTGGGGAGGGTAGTTTGTACGCAAACCTTACCCCTACCCTGGGGTAGAGAGGCTGTTTCCGATAGACTCTCGACTCCCTTCCCTCCAAGAACTCCCCACCTTGCCCTTGGGGTGACTCGAACTCACAACCTCTTGGTTGGAAGTGGAGGGTGCTCACCACTAGAGCAACCCACTCTTGTCAATATTCGGTCTGCACAGTGCAATTATTAGCATGTCCTTTAAATTGAAGTTGCAATTGGAAACTATTAGCCAACGTCAATGAGAGTAATGAGAATTTACTAATCAATGCTTTAAAGGATTAAGATCAGCATAATGTTCCTTCATTAAACTGACTAGCTGGAAAGCGCAATATGGAAGAGGGGATTACCATCATAGCATCCGCCATCCCCGATTCCAACAACTCGTCCCTTGCAGCTTGGTTTGCATTTGCTGATGTGATTCTTTTCACTTCAGTTTTTAAGTTGTTCAGATCACTTTTATATTCTCTTAACTTGGCAAGAAGTGTGGCCTTAACATTTGGAGGTAAACTCCTAGCTTCTAGGTCCATCTTGCGAATCTGGAAATGAGGATAAAAGAGCATTCTTAACCAAAATACAGAAACAAGCAAAAAAACAATTTGCCGCCAAAGTTATTCTGAATTACCAATGCTTCAGCATCATCTAGGCCAGCTTTTATTTCAGACACTTTTTGTTTCTTTTGCTCTGCAAGCGTGAAAAAAACATGTAGAAGCAGTTAAAAAGGCAACAAGGAACTAATGGTCAAAGCCCACAAGCATTAAAAAAAGCTGTAACAGAGGTCTGAAACAGGCAGAGATAGGGTAATCGCAGATTAATGAGCCCTGTGATTAAGAAGTAACAGAAGCAACTAAAAGGCAACAAATGGCCTAATGGTAAAAAATGCACAAGAACACAAAAGCAAGCAGTATCAGAGGTTTGAAACAGGTTGAAACGGAACTTAATAGTCTCGTTCCCAAACAAGTCCGGGTCGGCTATCTGAATCATCACTGACCATGTTCCTCGTTTAAATTCCTCTCAGGCCAACATTATACAAAATAAAAATAAAAAACAAAAATTCTTCAGAAGAAAACAAGAATGCATTTTTCCCTTTTTGGGGTAAGTAAAGGAGCATCTTTTCGTAGAAAAAGGAGAAAATGGATATATCTTTCTCACCTCCATCAAGGATACTAGCTGAGCTGCATTTCTTCGTTAAATTAGCAGAAAGCTCACAGTACTGCCTTTCATATCCTTCGAACACCTGACTCATTATGCCTTGCCCCGTTCTCAAACTTCACAAATACCTTCAGATCACATAAATAACCGTAATTTCAACCAAATTAACTATCTTTTCTCTAAATTAGGTTCTCCATTGCAATAATAAGACACAAAATGTGATCTTTTGATTCCATAAGATCATGATTATTCTTAGAGAACCGAAAAAATTAAAGCCGAAATTTATGATAATTTAGCAAATGTAAGTGGATTATGTTACTAGAAAAGGGATAAATTCAGAGATAAGATTGATACGCACCTTGACTTGATCGGGAAAAGGAGAGAAATTCGCCGGCCGGTGATCGAAGAATCGGTGGGAAAATGGCTTGGCCTGAATCGAGAATAATAGAATGAACTTTTGGTTGTCATCCACAGACGGGAACAGAAATGGTGAGGCACTATGTTTAGTTGTGCAAAAGACTCTATTACCCTTAAAAATCCCCCCGCCCCCTCTTTTTCTAATGATAATTTCAGAAACTTTTCTTCAGATTTTGATTTCGTAATACTAACTTTCGTTATGATTTACCTATTGCATAGAGTATATTTTTAAAATTTGAAGCTATAATTTTATAAGTATAATATTTTAGTATTGAGAATATTAAAAGTTCTAACGCATTAAGTTTAAAATTTGAATCTGCTTATTATCGCAAGTGGTGTTCCGAATATTTTATGGAATGCGTACGTAAAGGTTAATTGTGTAATATGCGTCTAGTTTGTGTGGTAGCTCATGTCTTCTTTGAAATCCTTGGGCTTGCTCGACATGTCACGCTTATTGCCCCCACGTAGTTGTTTGTAACATTTTATCCATTTTTGTTGGCTCCTTACTTAGCTCGTTAAGCCCTTTTATTGTTAGGAGCAAGAAAATTAGTTCATAAAGTTTTACGTGTTATATATATATATATATCATTAATTATGTATGTCCATTCATTATAGAATTATTTGGAGAGCCAGCTAAATAATTAGAGGCCAATATAATTATAGGAACTAGCCTAGTTACTATGAGATTATTTGTAACGACCCGATCGACCGTTTTGTGTAATTGCGCCCTGTTACCCCTTTTATTGCTTCACACTTAAGTGTTTATGTCTTTATGACTTGCGGGGTTGATTAGTTTCGTTCCGGAAGGCTTTCGGGTTGATTTGGACCCTTGATTCTAGATTTAGAAGTTTAAATTTGAAAATGTTGACCAAACTTTGACTTTTGTGAAAACTACCCCAAAACTGTGTTTTTACGTGATTTTGCACTTGGGCGTATGTCTGGAATTGATTTTGAAAGTACGTAGGTTGATTTGTGTTGATTTATAAAAATTTGGCAATTTTAAGTTGAAAAGTTTAACCGTAGGTTATTTTTAGCTATTGAGCTCGGAATTTGATTTTGGGACTTGGAATAGGTCCGTTATGGCATTTAGAACTTGTCTGCAAAATTTGGCGTCATTCAGAGTTGAATTGATAGGAATCTGACGCATAGTTGTAATTTTAAAAGTTCTTGAAATTCTCTTTGAAAATCATGCGTTTTACAGTTCAATTCATAAATTTTAGATATTATTTTTGTGTGTTTGATCGCGCGAGCGAGTTTGTATGATGTATTTAAACTTGTGTGGATGTTTGGTTTGAAGCCCTGAGGGCTCGGGTGAGTTTCAGACGCTTAGCAGAGTATTGTTGGAATTTTTAAGTAGTTTCGGACGCTTAGCGGAGTGTTGTTGAAATTTTTAAGTTGCTTGTTTCTGCGCAGGCCTCAGATCTCGCAATTGCGAGGTCTGAGTTCGCATTTGCAAAGTTTATCCAAGCCTGCTGGGTTCGCATTTGTGAACCAGTGTTCGCACTTGTGAAGTGTTTTGGGAATGAGCTAGTTCATATATGCGATCGCTTTGGTCACAATTGCGAAGGCCCAGAGTTTGCAATTGCAAACTTTTCATCGCAATTGCGATGATAGCAGAGATGGGAGGGTCTTCGCATTTGCGAGAGATTCTTTGTATTTGGGGGGTTTACAATTTGCGAACCCCAGGTCGCATTGGCGACATCTGCGACTGATCAAATAGCTGAGGGACGGGATTTTTGAGTTCATTCTCTCATTCTTAAACCCTAAACTCGGTAGGATGCGATTTAGAGAGGGAATTTTCACCCACAAACTTTGGGTAAGTGATTCTAATATATTTCTAATCATATTTCATCAACATATCTTAGATTTTAACATCAAAATCATGTGAATCAAAGTAGAAATTTATGAAGCTTTATCAAGTTTTTGAAACATAAGAAAATTGAGTTTTGAGAGTCGATTTGGACTCAGATTTTGAAAGTAATAACATATATGAACTCGTGGGGTCATGGGTAGACGTAATCTACCATTGGACCCGGGTTTTGACCGGGCGACCCTAGGTTGACTTTTGATGACTTTTTGAAAAAAAGTGTATAAATCTTAACTTGATCTATTGCAATTGAATTCCCTAGCATTGTTTGATGTATTGAGTCGATTTTGGTTAGATTTGAGCTGTGTGGAGGCGGATTGTAAGGGAAAAGCTATTTTCGAGTATTGAATTGGCCTAATTGAGGTAAGTGGTTTGCCTAACTTCATGTGGGGGAACTACCCTTAGGATTGGTATTGTTTGATTCAATTGTGCTAAGTGAAATCCGTGTACGCAAAGTGACGAGTAGGTACACGAGGTGTACGTAGTATTTGACCGGTTTAGGCTACTTAGACTATTTCCATGCTTTAAATGAAATGCCATATTATGTTCTAAATTCTCATAGTTAAATCATCCTTAATTGTGTTAGACTATCCTTAAATGCCTTAGTTGACTTGTTTAGTAATTGTTCTATATCCTACTTGCTAAACTGCTCTCATACTTTAGTTGAACTTGTTGTCCCCTTTTATTGTCACATGTTATCTCTTTATTGTTAATTAGCATTGTTGAATTAATTGTTCATGTCGCCCTATTATTTGTTGACTTCCGTTATGTGATACTTATTATTGAAAATTATTTCCTTTATTGTGAGTTAGTCTTATCTAATATCGTTGTTACACGTTGTTTTCTCATTGTTTAGTTATTTGATGTTGAGGTTGTGGAAGGTGTTAATACGCTGATGCGATGTTGGTTATTGTTGAAACATCTATCCTATTGAGCATTTTCTATCCATTATTGTTGTCGATATTTTTGTATACGTTGTGTTGGAGCCATGGGCTATTGTTGTGGAAATATTGTTATTGTTGTTATTGTAAGTTGTGATATGTAGGCACTTGTGGTGTGAGCTGTTATTGTGATATGATAATAATGCGCATGCAGCGATATAAGGCTTGGGTTGATGTGCAAGCGGCTGTTTAAGGTAATACTTATGTGCATGATTGCTTGTATATCCTAGTAGGTGTCTTGACCGACCTTGTCACTACTCTACTGAGGTTAGGCTTGATACTTGATGGGTACCATTGTGGTATACTCATACTATGCTTCTGCACATCTTTTTGTGCAAATCCAGGTACGTTTGCTCGTGACGGTAGATAGAGATTCCTGCTAGCTGCTTTATCGGAGACTTTAAGGTATGCCCGCTTGGCGTCTGCAGGCCTCAGAATCACCTTCCTTTATCCTCATTTACTATTTTATTTGTTTTCAAACAGTGATGTAGTAGTTACTCTTGTTATACTTTGTAGAGCTTATGACTCGGTTTTACCGATTTTCGGGTGTGTAGTGTGAGACTCGATTTCCGAAAGGTTTTCATCTATTGTTCAATTATTTTTCGTAATTTATTAATTCATATCTATTCAGTTTTCATTATTGTTAGGTTTACCTAGTCGTAGAGACTAGGTGTCATCACGACAACCTACAGAGGGAAATTGGGGTCGTGACATGTTGGTATCAGAGCTCTAGGTTCATAGGTATACGAGTCATAAGCAGGTTTTGTAGAGTCTTGCGGATCGGTACGGAGACGTTTGTACTTATATTCGAGAGGCTACGAAATTGTTAGGAAAATTTTACTTCATTGATTCCTTGTCGTGCGAATTGGTTGATTTCAAAAACTAAATCTTTAACCTTCTATTCTCTCACAGATGGTGAGGACACGCACCGCAAGATCCGACAATCAGACACTTGCGCCCCCAGCTAAAGCCGTGAGAGTCCGCGGTTGGGGAAGAGGTCGAGGACGGGCATGGGGTACAACCAGAACACCTGCCCGAGCTGCGACATAGGAGCAACCGGTAGCTCAAGTCGGGGGTCATACACCCGAGGCACCTATTGCCACCGCAACACTTCAGGAGACTCTCGCACAGTTCATGAGCATGTTCAGCACCTTAGCTCAGACGGGGTTGATCCCACTTGCACCAGCCACATCTCAGGATAGGGGAGGAGCACAGACTCCTGTGGCACGTACCCCAGAGCAGCGAGTCCAGGTTGATCAGGTCCCAGAGGTTATACCGGTACAACTAGTTGCTCCAGTTCAGCCCATGGTTAGGGCGGCAACATCTGAGGAGGAGCAGCTCAGGCTCGAGAGGATCAAGAAGTACCACCCTCCTACTTTCAGTGGTTTGGCTTCCGAGAATGCACATGGTTTTCTTGAGGAGGGCCATCGTATTCTCCACACCATGGGCATTGTGAAGACAAGTGGGGTTGCCTTTACTACATTCTAGCTGAAGGGAGTGGCAAATCAGTGATGGCGGGCGTACGAGGTGGGTAGCCCAGCCGAGGCAACTTCACTTACAGGGATCTATTTTTAGAGTTTTTCTTGAGAGAGTTTGTTCCTCAGACCCTTCGGGATTCTTGGTGCGCGGAGTTTGAGTGGCTACACCAGGATACTATGTCAGTGTTAGAGTATGCTATCTGATTAAGTGATTTGTCTACGCATGCACCGGCCTTGTTTGCCACAGTCAGGGAGCGAGTTCGTCGATTCATCGAGAGGCTAAACCAGAGTATTAGGTTCAGCATGGCTAGGGAGTTAGAGTCAGACACTCCGTATCAGCAGGTGGTTGAGATTGCACGGAGGTTAGAGGGTATGTGAGACCGTGATAGAGAGGATAGGGAGGCCAAGAGGCCTCGTGGCACAGGGGGATTTATTGGTGGTTACGCTGCAACTTCAGCTCATCATGGTAGGGGCTATGTGAGCCGCTCAGTTCATGAAGCACTTCCAGCTTCTAATGGTGCTTCGATTGTATCGAGGCCCCAGGTTGCACACTTTGCACAACCATTTTCTAGTGCACCTCCTGCACGGGATGCCTTCAGCGATCAGTCCAACCGACCATGCCCGAGCCAGTCCCAGCCGCCACGCCCACCGAGAGCTTATTTTGAGTGTGGTGATGCCCACCACATGGTCAGAGACTGCCCTAGACTCATTAGGGGTGCACCTTCCCAGACTACTCAGGCTCCACGGATTCAGCCTGGTCCGCAGACTTCTCAGGCCATGATTGTTGCCCCAGTTGCCGCTCCACCCGCTCAGCCAGCTAGAGGTAGAGGTCGGGTAGTTATAGGTCTCCCTAGAGGGGAAGGTCAGACCAGATATTATGCTCTTCCTTCTAGGACGGAGATGGTTGCATCCGACTCAGTTATCACATGTATTGTCCCGGTTTGTCATAGAAAAGCATCAGTCTTATTTGATCCAGGATCCACTTATTCCTATGTATCATCTTACTTTGCTCCATATTTGGGTATATCCCGTGATTCTTTGAGTTCTCTTGTCTATGTGTCCACGCATATGGAAGATTTCATTGTTGTTGACTGTGTGTATCAGTCGTGTTTAGTTGTTCTTGGTGGTTTTGAGACCAGAGTTAATCTATTTAGTATGGTAAACTTTGATATTATCTTGAGCATGGACTGGTTGTCACCCTATCATGCTATTCTTGATTGTCACGCCAAGACTGTGACGCTGGCTATGCCAGGTTTACTACGGTTAGAGTGGATGGGTGCATTAGATTATGTTTCTAGGAGGGTTATATCATTTCTAAAGGCTCATCGGATGGTTGAGAAGGGGTGTAATGCTTATCTAGCCTTTGTACGGGATGTCAATGCTGACACTCCTACCGTTGAGTCAGTTTCGGTAGTAAGAGACTTTCCAGATGTATTTCCAGCATATCTTCCAAGCATGCCGCCCGACAGAGATATCGATTTCGGTATTGACTTTTGACAGGCACTTAGCCCATTTCTATTCCACCATATTGTATGGCCCTAGCTGAGCCGAATGAGTTAAATGAGCAGTTACATGAGTTGCTTGATAAGGGATTCATTCGGCCTAGTGTGTCACCGTGGGGTGCTCCGGTCTTATTTGTGAAGAAGAAGGATGGATCTATGCACATGTGTATTAATTATCGTCAGTTGAACAAGGTTGCAGTGAAGAACATGTATCCATTGCCACGCATTGATGACCTATTTGATCAGCTACAGGGTGCCAGAGTATTTTCCAAGATTGACTTGCGGTTAAGTTATCATCAACTGAAGATTCAGGATTCGAATATTCTGAAGATTGCCTTTAGGACTCGGTATGGTCACTACGAGTTCCTCATGATGTCTTTCGGACTGACCATTACCCCAGTAGTATTTATGCACCTGATGAACAGTGTATTCCAGCCTTATTTTGATTTATTCGTCATTGTGTTTATTGACGACATCTTGGTGTACTCCCGCAGTCGGGAAGATCATAAGCAACACTTGAGGATTGTGCTTCAGACCTTGAGAGAGAAGAAGTTATATGCAAAGTTCTTAAAGTGTGAATTCTGGCTTAATTCGATGGTGTTTTGGGTCATATGTGGTGTCGATTTAGGGGATCAAGGTAGATCCGAAGAAGATTGAGGCGGTGCAGAGTTAGCCTAAACCGTCTTCAGCTACTGAGATAAGGAGTTTCCTTGGTTTGGCCGGGTATTATCATCGTTTCATGGAGAGCTTCTCATCTTTTGCTGCACCTATGACCAGATTGACCTAGAAGGGTGCTCCTTTCAGATAGACTGATGAGTGTGAGGCGAGCTTTCAGCTCAAGATTGCTTTGACTACAACCCCAGTGTTGGTGTTTCCTACGGGCTCAGGGTCTTGTACTGTGTATTGTGATGTGTCACGTGTTAGCCTTGGCGCGGTGTTGATGCAAGACGGTAGGGTGATTGCCTACGCATCTCAACAATTGAAGACTCATGAGAAGAATTATCCAGTCTACGATTTGGAGTTGGCAGCCATTGTTCATTCATTGAAGATCTGGCAGAATTATTTGTATGGTGTTCCTTGTGAGGTCTTTACCGACTACCGAAGTTTACAACATCTGTTCAAATAGAAGGATCTTAACTTGTGGCAGCGGAGGTGGTTAGAGTTACTTAAGGACTATGATATCACCATTCTATATCATCCCGGGAAGGCCAATATGGTGGCTGATGCCTTGAGTCGAAAGGTGGAGAGCTTGGGCTGTTTAGCATATCTACCAGTAATAGAGAGGCCATTAGCATTGGAGGTTCAGGCCTTAGCCAACTAGTTTGTTAGATTGGATATTTCAGAGCCGAGTCGAGTTTTGGCTTGTAAGGTTTCTCGGTCTTCTCTGTGGTATCAGAGAGCGTCAGTGTGATGACCCCTATTTTCTTGTCCTCAAGGACACAGTTCAGTATGGCGATGCTAAGGAAGTCACTATCGGGGATGATGGTGTGTTACGGATGCATGGCAGGCTATGTGTGCCCAATGTAAATGGGTTGCGTGAGTTATTTCTTCAGGAGGCTCACAGTTCGCGGTACTACATTCATACGGGTACCGCTAAGATGTATCAGGACTTGAGGCAACACTATTAGTGAAAGAGGATGAAGAAGGACATTGTGGAGTATGTAGCTCGGTGCTTACATTATCAACTGGTGAAGTATGAGTATCAGCGACCGGGTGGATTGCTTCAAAGGCTTGAGATTCCAGAGTGGAAATGGGAGTGAGTTACTATGGATTTTGTTGTTGGGATCCCACGGATTCAGAGGAAGTTCGATGTAGTATGGGTGATTGTAGATAGGTTGACCAAGTCGGCTCATTTCATTCCAGCGGTGACTACTTATTCTGTAGAGCAGCTGGCTCAGGTATATATTCGCGAGATCGTCACACTTTATGGCATGCCGGTATCCATCATCTTTGACCAGGGTACGCAGTTTACATCGCGGTTCTAGAAGGCTGTACAGCATGAGCTAGGCACACCGGTGGAGTTGAGTACAACATTTCACCCTCAGACGGACGGACAGTTCGAGTGCACTATTCAGATATTAGAGGATATGCTATGTGTGTTTCTTATGAAGTTTGTGGGTTCTTGTGATTAGTTCTTGCCGCTTGTGGAGTTTTTCTACAATAACAACTACCGGTAGAGCATTCATATGGCTCCGTATAAGGCCTTATATGGGAGGCAGTGTCGATCTCTAGTGGGTTGGTTTGATCCGGGCGAGGCTAGGCTATTGAGTACAGACTTGGTTCAGGATGCTTTGGAAAAGATTAAATTGATTCAAGATCTGCTTCGCACAACCCATTCTAGATATAAGAGTTATGCGGATCGGAGGGTTCGTGACGTTGTATTCATGGTTGGGGAGCAGGTCTTGCTCTGGGTTTCGCCCATGAAGGGTGTTATGAGGTTCGGGAAGAAGGGCAAGTTGAGACCTATGTATATCAGATCTTTTGAGATTCTTGAGAGGAGCAGAGAGGTGGCCTACAAGCTTGCACTGCCACCTAATCCAACTGTAGTTCATCCAGTATTCTTTGTTTTTATGCACCAAAAGTATCACGGTGATCCCTCCCATGTGTTAGATTTCAGCCCAGTCCAATTGGACAAGGATTTATATTATATTGAGGAGCCGGTAGCCATCTTGGACCGGCAGGTCCGGAAGTTGAGGTCAAAGGATATTTCTTCAATGAAGGTTCAATGGAGGGGTCACCTGGTCGAGGAGGCGACCTGGGAGACCGAGCACGACATGCAGAGTCATTATCCTCATCTATTCACCACTTCAGGTATGTTCTTATGCATGTTCGAGGACGAATATTTATTTTAAGAGGGAGAGAATGCAATGACCCGATCGGTCCTTTTGTGTAATTGCACCCCGTTACCCCTTTTATTTCTTCACACTTGTGTGTTTATGTCTTTATGACTTGCGGGGATGATTAGTTTCGTTCCGAGAGGCTTTCGGGTTAATTTGGACCCTTGATTCTAAACTTAGAGGTTAAAGATTTGAAAATAGTGACCAAAATTTGAAAATCTCGGGAGAGTTTCTAACGCTTAGCGGAGTGTTGTTGGAATTTTTAAGCTGATGGTTTCTGCACAGGCCTTAGATCTCGCAATTGCGAAGTCTGAGTTCGCATTTGCGAAGTTTAGCCAAGCCTCTAGTGTTCGCATTTGCGAACCCAGTGTTCGCATTTGCGAAGTGTGCTGGGAATGAGCTAGTTCGCATTTGCGATCGCTTTGGTCGCAATTGTGATGGTCCAGGGTTCGCAATTGCGAACCTTTCATCGCAATTGCGATGATAGCAGATATGGGAGGGTCTTTGCATTTGCGGGGTTCACAATTTGCGAACCCCAGGCCGCATTTGCGACATCTGCGACTGATCAAATAGCTGAAGGACGGGATTTTTGAGTTCATTCTCTCATTTTTGAATCCTAGACTCGGTAGGAGGCTATTTAGAGAGGGGATTTTCACCCTCAAACCTTGGGTAAGTGATTCTAATCTATTTCTAATCGTATTTCATCAACATATCTTAGATTTTAACAGAAATTTATAAAACTTTGTCAAGTTTTTGAAAAATAAGAAAATTGAGTTTTGAGAGTGAATTTGTACTCGAATTTTGAAATTAATCACATATATGAACTCGTGGGGTCATGGGTAGACAGAATCTACCATTGGATCCGAATTTTGACCAGGCGAGCTCTAGGTTGACTCTTTTTTTTTTTTTTTTTGAAAAAGTGTAAAAATCTTATCTTTATCTATTGCAATTGAATTCCCTAGCATTGTTTGATGTTATTGAGTTGATTTTGGTTAGATTTGCGCCTGTGGAGGCAGATTGTAAGGAAAAAGCTATTTTCGAGTATTGAATTGGCCTAATTGAGGTAAGTGCCTTGCCTAACTTTATGTGGGAGAAATACCCCTTAGGATTGATATTGTTTGATTCAATTGCGCTAAGTGAAATCCGTGTACGCAAGGTGACGAGTTGGTACACGGGTTGTACGTAGTATTTGACCGATTTAGGCTACTTAGACTATTTCCATGCTTTAATTAAAATGCCATATTATGTTCTAAATTCTCATAGTTAAATTATCCTTAATTGTGTTAGACTATCCTTAAATGCATTAGTTGACTTGTTTAGTAGTTGTTCTGTATCCTACTTACTAAATTGCTCCCATGCTTTAGTTGAACTTGTTTTCCCCCTTCTATTGTCACATGTTATCTTTTCATTGTTAATTAGCATTATTAAATTAATTGTTCATGTCACCCCTTTATTTGTTGACTTCCGTTATTTGATACTTATTATTGAGATTATTTTCTTTATTGTGAGTTAGTCTTATCTAATATCGTGGTTACACGTTGTTTTCTCATTGTTGAGTTATTTGATGTTGAGGTAGTGGAAGTTGTTAATACGTTGAGGCGATGTTGGTTATTATTGAAACATCTATCCTATTGAGCATTTTCCATCCATTATTGTTGTCGATATTCTCGTATACGTTGTGTTGGAGCCATGGGCTATTGTTGTGAAAATATTGATATTATTGTTGTTGCAAGTTGTGATATGTGGGCACTTGTGGTGCGAGTTGTTACAGGCAGTACTGTAACTACCCGACTGGTCGTTTTGAGCAATTACGCTCCTCTCAACTATTTGAAGTCTTGAATAGGTTCATATGATGTATTATAACATGTGTGTATTGTCGGCTTTGGTATTTTAGGTGTTTCAGAATTAGTTTGGAAGAATAAAATTCATATTTAAAGCTTAAGTTGAAATAGTTGATCGGATGTTAACTTATATGTAAACGACCCCGTATGTTAACTACTGACTTATTTGGAAGTCAGTAGTTAAATTAGGTTTGAAATGGCTAAAATAGAAATTTAAGTTTGGAAGTTTGACCGGGGAGTTAATTTTTTGATATCGGGGTCGGAATCCGATTCTGGAAATTGGAATAGGTCCGTTATGTCATTTATGACTTGTGTGCAAAATTTGAGGTCAATCAGACTTGATTTGATAGGTTTCGGCATCGAATGTAGAAGTTGAACATTCTTAGTTTCATTAAGCTTCAATTGGGGTGTAATTCGTGTTTTTAGTGTTACTTGATGTGATTTGAGGCATCGACTAAGTTCGTACAATATTTTAGGACTTGTTGGTATATTTGGTTGAGGTCCCGAGGGCCTCGAGTGGATTTCAGATGGTTAACGGAATTTAATTTAGATATTTCTAGAATAATTCGATGTCGATTCTTCAAGAATACGTGGTATCACATTAAGCAAATGAGCTTCAAATTCAGTTTTGATTAAGCATTAGATCCGTATTGAAATTACGAAGCCATAGCAAAAAGAATAATCGAATTCGGACATCGTATGAGAGAGTTATGCCAATTTCCGTGTCGGAAAAGAAAACAAATCCCGTCACCAGCGCCCAGGGTAGCATGGGACGCTATCCCTGGCGCTGGGATATTTTAGAGATTCTGGAAACAGCGCCACAGGCAGCGCCCCACGCCACGTGTGGCGCTCCAAGCATTAAACCCCCCATAAACGGGGGATTTCGCCATTTTTGATATAAACAGAGTTGGGAGTTCGGTTTGGGCGATTTTCAGAGGCAAATTTCACCACACAACTTGGGGCAAGTGTTCTTGACTCCCTTGTGATTATATTCCATGAATTAATCTTCGTTTTCGGCGTTAGATTATTGATTTTTCAAGAGAAATCGAAGGAATTTTCTATAATTCCATAAAATGAATTTTCGAGATTTGAACATCGATTCAGAGTCGATTTGAGTAAAATTAGTATGGTTGAACTCGTAATTGAATTAGTTACCGGATTTTGTGAGTTTCGTCAGATTCCGAGATATTGGCCCCACTGTCGATTTTCGAGCGGAGTTGGGAATTTTTGAAAATTGTTAAATTGTAAGCATTTGAGTATATTTTGATTAATTTGCACGTTGTTTGACTAGTTTCGAATAGTTTGGCTTGGAATTGAGGAGATAGGAAGGCGTTCAGAGGTTGATATGTGCAGAGTGGAATTTCTGGAGTATTGTTTAGCTTGCTCGGTATTAGATTCGACTTGTTCGAGGTAAGTAATTCTTCTAAACTTGGAGCTGAGGGTATGAACCTTGATTATACGTATTTTGTGAATTATTTGGAGGTGACGCACATGCTAGGTGACGGGCGTGTAGGTGTGCACCGTAGAAATTGAGACTCAGTTGATTCCCTAGAGCTGTATAGTCAATTAACTTGTATTTTTTCATGTATTTTTATGTGTTAGAGAAACTGAGTTGTGACTCATGTTAGAGATCATGCTTAGGCAAATGCTGGTATTATTGGGACCCACTGAGGTCATTTCTGCTGCCGAATTATATGTTTAAATTGTAATTTCGTACTCAATCATATGCATTTATTGCATATCATATCTCAGTCTCTGTTGTTATTTATTGATACATCATACCATTATTTTGGGCTAGTTTTATGACATTGAGAGCCCGAGAGACTGGAGAGATTGATGACTGAGTTAGGCCGAGGGCCTGATTGTGACGTTATTGATACTATAGCACATGAGTTGTCCGTACGGATCCAGATATTGATACTATGACACGTGAGTTGTCCGTGCGGATTCATGCCATGATTGACTCATTATAGCGCTTGGGCTGAAGGATCACCTCCAAATTTTGTTG
The DNA here is from genome assembly GCF_000715075.1 of Nicotiana tabacum. Lineage (NCBI taxonomy): Eukaryota > Viridiplantae > Streptophyta > Magnoliopsida > Solanales > Solanaceae > Nicotiana > Nicotiana tabacum. The sequence continues at coordinate 25,175,945 of NC_134083.1, forward strand.
ACACCCCCACTGAGAGCAGGTACCTACTGAGTGTGAGTGTCGAGCGATTGGGAGGATTGACTGACTGTGAGGACTGAGTGACTGGGAGGACTGAGTGAATTGATACTCTGAGAGTATGCACATCTCATTGACATGCACACTTGACATATATGCATAGAGATGCATTTTTCCTCATGTTGTACGATATTGCGTCATTCATGACTTCACATACTCATTGACATGTAGGCATAGAGATGTATTTTTCTCATGCCATTTGAAAATGAAACATCCTATCTGTTGTTGAAAAGTTTTTGGAAAAAATCATAGTTTTACAAAACGTACTCATATTTTGGTGATTTCAGTAAAAGATTTGGATTTTCGCTGATATATTTGAAAATCGGGCCTATTTTTCTGAAACTGTGAACGAGCTGAGCATTTTATCTCTGAGCTACTTCTTTTATTACTTCCATTATATTGTTATGAACTATTGTTGGCTATTGGTGTTGGACCCGACCTGTGTTCTAGCTCATCATTACTTTCAACCTAAGGTTAGGTTTGTTAGTTATTGAGTACATGGGATCGGCTGTACTCATACTACACTTCTGCATCTTGCGTGCAGATATTGAATGTTGATGTTACTGTGATCGACGGGAGCTGGATTTGAAGACGTACCTGCGTTTCGGTTGTAGCTGCCTCTTGTTCATGGTAGCCTTAGATTTATAAAAAACTATTTATGTACTTTTTCGAACATATGATGTATTTATTTCATATCAGTTTTGTAAATTATAATCTTAGAAGCTCGTGATTTGTACTACCAGTCCTTGGGGAGTGTATTAGAGTCAGTTAATTATTAATTGAATTGGATTGTTGTTATTTGGCTTACCTAGCGGGTGAGGTTAGGTGCCATCACGACTAATTGGATTTTGGGTCATGACAGGTACCTCAGTTGTTGTTCCTGATTATACGAGGCAGTACCTCAGTTTGATTTCATTATACACGAGGCGGTACCTCGTTGTGTTTCTTGCTGTGATTTCATGTTACAAAGTGTCGTGGAAGGAATATTTCTTGTTGTCACTATCATTCTAGTAGTTGTAGTCCATACGTGATCTTTGTATCACTTTAGTTGCTTCTTTTATGCTATTTCTACTGTTGATTTTCCTGTATTAGATCATGCTATCATCATGTTACGTTTTAGTTGCTTTCTTACTTCCCATTTTATATTCGTATTTTATTTTATACTGTCTATTCCATATCCTAGTAGGTATCTTGACCTGGCCTCGCCACTACTCTACTGAGGTTAGGCTTGATACTTGCTGGGTACCATTGTGGTGTACTCATATTATGCTTCTGCACATCTTTTTGTATAGATCCAGGTACGTCTGCTCGTGCCGATAGATAGAGATTCCTGCTAGTTGCTTTATTAGAGATTTCAAGGTATGCTTGCTCGGCGTCCGCAGGCCTCGGAGTCACCTTCCTTTATCCTCATTTACTGTTGTATTTGTTTTCAGACAGTAATGTAGTAGTTACTCTTATTATACTCTGTAGAGCTTATGACTCGGTTCCACCGATTTTTGGGTGTGTAGAGTGAGACTCGGTTTTCGGAAGGTTTTCATCTATTGTTCAGTTATTTTTCGCAATTGTTAATTCATATCTGTTGAGTTTTCATTATTGTTAGGCTTACTTAATCGTAGAGACTATGTGTCATCACGATATCTTACAGAGGGAAATTGGGGTCGTGATACTATTAGTTAAGATCAAGCTATTACTTGGGGACCAAGTTCATTTCTTTCTATAAATAGGAGGCTCCCTTACAAAGTTTATTAATTATCTCTTTCTAAGTTTCTCTTATTTTACTTTGTTTCACATTATTTCATAACATTAAGCAGTATTTAAGAACATATGACTTTAATTTTATATTGAGATACTGAGTTTGTGATGTCACTTAAAATCATTTATTTCAAACTCTTATTGGCATCATTATACTATCAGTCCTGATAGTATTAGTCGCTTTTGATTTATAATATTTTTTCTAAACATGCCCTTTAATTATTAATGTAGAGACTATATAAGAGCTAGCAATTTCTTTTTGTTGATGATCTGATCGGTATTGCATGTTTGACTAAGATGATACACATTCCAAAAAATTGCTCTAAATGAGATAAATATTTCATATTAGTTTTCTCGAATTTTCATAAACCACTAAAATTTAGAATCTAATAACTATAGTTTGCCTAATTACCATCCGTAGTTACTATTCAATTGTTACTAACTTATATCACTTATATTCAAACGCGCAACGAATACAACCTGTGTTATTCGTTCGTGCAACGAATACAACGTGTATCAACTGTATTAGTTCGCGTAATTGTATTTATTCGTGCAACGAATATAACTAAGACAAAATACAGAAATAAAGAAATACAAAAAAATAAAATATTCTTGAGACTTGAACTCGAGACCTTTACTAACTAAATGGGCGCTCTAACCTACTAAGCTATGCGAACTTATTGCTCTCTTGCTTTCAGTTCAAAATAATTAATCTTTTATTTCATGGATTTGTATAAAATTCAAATATAGCTACGAATAGTAAATTTGCTGAAAGCATATCTACGAATGATAAATATAATGTAAATATAATTGTATTAGCTCGCGCAATTGTATTTATTTCCGGTGTCGCGTAATTTTCCCGCCATAAGTTGCAGGCCAAAGTACAAATATAATGAGCGGAGGTACCTTGCCGTGTGCCGTCTGTACCTTTTAAAAAGTGAACATCTTTCTGGTCTTGATGTTGATTTTCCAGTTATAAATTCTTCATCTTGGTGCCTATACTATTGGTTTATACTTGAAATCAATTATCATCTTCAGCTATATTTGAAGTATGAAAACTCTATTCATTGAGTACTCAATTTTGAGAAATTATTCGTCTGTAAAAATAAAATTAAAAACCTTTCCAAACAAAGGGGAAGAGGGTTAACAAAATAAATGAGAGAAAACAAAAAATCCTCTATAGAGTTTACAAGAGAAATGAGATCATAAATACATGCTTTACATAAAACTAGCTAGCTAGAGACTACAACTAACGTATTAATGGGGCAAGGCTTTTGACAAATGATTTAGTACTTCTCTTTACTGGTTCTCAAAAAGTAATGATCCCACTCATGGTTTTCTAAAGTTCCAAAAGTATAATACTTCCAACTATATTCTTCATCAAATACCATACTATAATTCTTGCCTTGTCTCATTTCTTTTCTCATTACATCCACTCTTTCAAGAACCCCTTTCACTGCTAAATCAAATGCATCTTCAACAGTCTCCAATCTTGATCTTGGATCTGCATATACCACATTTGGTATTAGCTTTATCACTTCCTCTCTCATTGCTGCTACTTGTGATCTTGGTATTCTAGATAGTACATTTTCAATGCTTACTTTCTTTTTCCTTACATCATCCTCTGGAATAAGCACTGAGTATTTAGTGTAATCCTTTGGTAAATGCCATATATATTGAATATAAGCAGAACCTGGAGTAAAAAACACCGGTATACAACCAGCCAAAATGGAGTCAAAAGTAGACCTTCTAGTAAATGAATCACCAGAGGGTTGTAAGCAAAAATGAGAACTTTGAAACAGCTTCATAACATGAACTGGTTTATTGCATTTGTTGTGCAAGTCTTTGCATTCCAACAGCCTGCATTTTCGCCTAGTTGCTAAACACTGTTCCATTATCTCGCTTCTGATTGATTCCTCCAAATTTGGACGTGGGGCCCCCGCGAACGAGAACAACACCCTCCTCCTCAGCCTCCTCATCCTGTTTTGCCACTGGAACACATCATTGTCACTTGAAGGATGAAAGTATGTCGGATATGGGATCGCGAAATCATTCCTGTTCCAAGGACTCGATTCGATTGTCAATATTGTCATGTTTTGTGATTCAGGCAACAACATTAACTTGTTACCCCAAGCAGAATCCTCCTCAATACCTCTCCTAAAATCCCAAGTAATTCTACCTGCAATCATGAAATGATCTCTACCCCACATAGTTTTCCATTCGGGTTTTTCCTTAAGAATTTTTGCAACTTCAATTGCACCTGCATCCCTCATTGATATATTAAAATCATCCCATAAATACCTTGAAACATCAAAACCTGCATAATATGGCACAAAAACTGCTGCAGCTTTCGAAGAATCATTCGTTAAACAATCATATTGCTTCATTCTGTTATGAAACAACACTTCTAACGAGAATTGATTCGTCGTAAACCAACCTTTGCTTGAGAAAACTCTCTGCGGGTTTCCAAGATCAGGACCAAGTCCCATGTTAACCAAATATTGGCACATATCTTCCCATTTGTTTAACAATTTACAGTGCTTCAGCATGTCTTCATTGAACCTACTTGGTATTTCTGCAACATATATATATCGTCCTTCACATGATTTTCCTCCCTTTTTATCTTCTTGAGTTGCATTTTTCTCAACCTTTTCATCTTTGGGTTCATTTTTTCTTAACAAAGGTTCCAATTCTTTCTCAAGCGCCTCCAAATCAGGTACCACATTGTCATTTTCATCAACCGATTCTTCCCCGGATCGCGTCTCGCTCTTTGTAGCATCAGTGGTGGCATTATTAGTACTTGAAGAATTGAAATTTGAGCTAACGTTATTTTCAAGAAGGGGAGTTGGAGGAGGAATAAAAGTTGGACGAAAGGATTCAATTGAACTCGCTTCGTACCGTGACGTTGTTACAATTCCAGGTAGAGAAGACCAATCAATTCCATAAAGCAATAAGTACCAAGAAACAAAGAAAACAAAGAAAACAAACCAAAATTTATGGCGAGACCTTGTGGCAAGGGAGTTTTCCATCTTTTTTCCAAGGTTTCTTGATCTAATTATTATCTGTCTTCTATGGAGCATACAAATTTATGGCAGTTCTTGTGGAGAAGCGTCATGACAAAAAAAGAATAATATGATGATTTGGTTGATATCTAAGGGAGGTGATGCTATAAAAATGCCTGTTCTAGTTGGACTTTTCATATGATTTAATTTAATCAGTCTTTCTGACTTAATTTATTTAATTAATCCGAATTAGTATTTGGTTAGACACGTGTGAAGATCAATCCTTTAACTTATTCTCTCATACTCTCACATTTTATTGTAGAAGTAGTTAATATAAATCACTTATTCGCGACAATAACAAACTCAGTGTAATCCTACAAAGTTGGGTCTAGAACGCAGACCTTATCCCTACCTTGTGTAAGCGGGGTCTAAAGTTGCGTCATCCATGCCTAATCACTTCTTCTCAATATTTCTTAGAACTACCTCTACCTCTCCTTAGCCCACTATGGCCAACCTCTCGCACCTCCTCACTGTGGCATTTATGCTCCCCTTCTTCACATGTTCATACCATCTTAGTCTAGCTTCAATTAACCATATAATTATTCATTTAAGTAGTTAGAACCAATGTGGATCAATTGGACGAGCATAATATAGATCAACACTGTTCCATTGCTAATAATACTAGTATAAAACAGGTAATCCTTTTCAAGACGTAAAGACATAAACTTTTTGAACAAATAATTGAGTATGCTCTGAAAGTCTCACATTAAAATTTTCATATACTATAATTGAAGAGACCAACGTATCTTTATCAATTGACTAGATGGGAGTGCCCGTGATCTACACGGGCGCCCGATGTCACTATTTCTTTCACAATTAAATCAATTACTTTAAACTACCTTTAACTTCATAATTTTGTAGTAAGACCAACAATATAAGTGCAAATAAAGGCATTTAAGTGAACTTTAAGAATAACAATAAGCTTATTTAGTGGTCAAATTATCACTAACTCAATTACATAAAAAAAATTACAGTTTTACATTCTTATAATTCAAGAGCTCATTCACATTGAGATCACAAAGCATTTCCTAGATGATCCATTCTCCAATGAGTCCTCATGCAAAGTAGCAATTCACTTCATCACGGGTGTTTGATAGGATAGAACGACCAACTTTATTTGAGAGTACAACATCGAATATTTGTAGGAGCTTTGTAATGAAGTGAAACTGAAAAGAAATTCAAAACTTCAAGTTCAAATGTACCAATAGATATGAAATTTTGAATGAGCAGGAATGACAATGTATTAACTTGATTAGATAATAGCAAAATCAACCTAACTGTTATATCTGAATGACATTTCTCGTACCTGTTCAATGTTTCACCATATGGCTAGCTTTTTTTCCAATAATAATATTCATAACCTTAAAGTCCATCAAATACAAAAACTGGATGGTGAGCAACTAAAATTTAGCTCCTAAATCTCTTAGGTTCACACTATTCGGTACAACAAACTTTGCTAGAGGTACTTTAGATTTATTGAGACCCATCTCAATCATAGTCTCCTTGCATTTTTTTTGCTGATAAGGTTTCGCTACTTGCAACTATAACATAAAAAGATAGACAATAGACACAGAACTCTTTCAAATTAAGACTTTCCTATTTTGTCCTCCTTCAATAACTAACGTTTATACAATTATAGCACATAAAGCAGAAAAGGGAGGATTATTTTTGAAAAAAACAGATGACATTTTTATCTTCCATCATTATCACCTCTCTACATCTTCTAAACATAGTCATAAGAGTGGAAAAACAGAATGCGTTATCATAAAAATATGCAAAGGATATATTTCAAAAAAAGGGACTTATTGAACTCCTTCCCCAATAATATCTTGCATCAAAGTGTCTCAGCACTAGAAGCGATAGAGACATATAAGATGCCGCATGTTCAAATACAAAGGTAGCACCAAACCAGAAAAGTGTTAAAGGAAAAAACGATGGTCACAACATCTTATGGCGATTTCTGCCAAGAAGTTTATATCCACTCCTTTAAGAGCACTAATCTGTTCAAACAAAAGAAATCCATAAATGTTGATATAATTTATTTCAAGGACATAGAAAAGAACATGCATAATGACCACAAATAGAAAGTCTAAACACAAAGATACATGCTCAGATTTAAAGTATTTATTAGACAATATACGTTTCTCAAGCCCATCTTTGTGTTTGAGATTTATGGGATATGCATGAAGCTGAATCCAAGTTGCAGGGCTGTACTGATCCACATCCACAGTTAAGCACCTCCATCAAATTAGTTAGATGCAGTCATCGATATGCATTACATTAAATAATAGCTTTATAGATTAGTTTCCATTTGCACTTCTCACACTAACTTCACTTGTGATAAACCTAGCAGAGATGGTCCATTGTATGTCCAGGAGATAGAATATGGAGTACAAACATAAATATTGTCAGGCTCCAAATTCCCCAGCAGATCTTTTTCTGTTCAGGATTAAAACATAATGTGCCTAGACAGCGACTTCATGTGAATCATAGAGTACCGCAAATAGATGCACAGATATGTGAAGATCATGAATAAATTGCTTTTTTTACCTGTAGGTCGTGATGCGCCTTGAGATGGTCGTTTGACCCTTCTCGTAGGGAATTCGCTCCCCGGTCATCGCACTGTTGTATATGGCCTATCCTCTAGGCACGTTTGAAAGGCAGGGGGTGTGTCAACATACACGCTCCATAGGGCCTTCTCATCATTTGCAGGGTTTGGTGGCCCGAAATTGACCTACAGAAGTAGCTAACAGAGCTACTTGTGTGAACTATGTTAGAATACATGAAATCTTTACTCCATGATCAAAAAGGTAGGTAGTATATAAGAGAGAGTTGAAACGCATCAGCATGATGACTTACTTAATTAGACATTCCAAAGCATATGGAGATTTAAGTAAAAAACACCCTACCGAGGAAAACTTTTCAAGAAATATTATTCATATTTCGTGAAGCACTGCAACGATATGGTAATTAACATTAAAGAGGGAAAAATATATGTAAATCAAATGACAAACAATTGAGTCGTCATCCCCTTTACACAAAAGGAAATCAAACTCACCATAGCCTCCAAACAAAATTTTCCCAAAAATGGTTCATAATCTTTTGTTTGTTTTTTATCCTTTCCTGCAGTGATAGAGTAGAAGTAGGGTGTATGGAGTAAACCTAATACTATGTACACAAAGTGAAATAGGATCTAATCCAACAGGAATTTACAAAGATTTCACATACACACTCCTGTAGACTATATAAATGAATAGTAACAAATATAAATGGACAGTAACAAAAAAAAAAAAGATTATCCTACAAATATAAATCTGAAAATAATCTACTTCAATATGTCTCATGTTAATTTAGGATTCCTGGAAATAATGAAATTTACCATGCATGGAACGACATCAGCTTTCTTTGAGACAACAATTGTTGCATTCGTCTTGCTCAAACAAAGTGTTTGATGAAAATGCACTTTTTACTTTGTAGGATGTATGTGGATGACAACCTCAATTCCACAGTTCTGGTTTCTGCTAGAGCCATTGAGTGTACTCTTATCTTTGACATCACTGAGAAGCTTTTTAAAATCATGGAGGTAAGACTATGGATTTAATTGCCTCAAGAACTTTGCATTGGGAGATAGTTTCTTCTTAACCTTTGTGTTTTTATCAGAGGATACCAACTCTTCAGAGGGATGCACCTAATGCTCTGGTGTTTAGAAGTTGTCGAGTAATGGAAGAAGGTTTTCTCCATGGTGGTTTCTGGAAATACAATGCAGAACCTTCCAATACACTTCCTTTTGCCCGAGATTTTCTGGACAATGATGAAAGTGAACATGCTATTCAGGATGATGATGTTGTTGTTGCTGACCAAGATATAGCTGCAGGATTTTTTAGGTCGGGGATCCTTCAAAAGATTCAATATCTCTTGGAGATATGCCCCTTCTGATTGAGCGATGCTTCTTTTTTATTCTAGCTTGTGATTATGGGAGTAACTTGTCCAATATATAAATTATTTTGGACTATTTTTGGCACAACATTATGGAAATTCCCACGCCAGTTCAGCTTGTGCTTTGTCTATCTTTCTTTTTGTTGTTAGGCATCAGTTTTTCAAGCATTTCATAAAATTTCTACATTAAAGTCTAAGTTTTGTATTCTTAACATTTAATTTATTCCTAAAGAACACACATCTATACAATATGCATGACATATAAAATATAACCATTTAACATTATTTAACTAAACATATAACATCAGAGCAAAAAAGTGTAGAAATTACCTTTTACGGTCGAAGCAGCCTCACTTTTTCCCCCCACCTAGAACAATTTTCACCTGCCAAAAATTTGTGCTATCAAAAAATTCAGACCAATATATTGAAATAAATAAATCACAAATATCCGATAATGGAGATACAAAATAGTGGAAAAGCGTAAAGGCAGAACCAAATTTAAAGACCAATCTGGTTGCAAAACTGTCATAGAGGAGGAAGATTAAGAAATTAGGAAAAGATTATAATCACGTAATAAGAAATCAACAATAATAACGTATCGAAGCCAAAGAAATAGAAAGAACCAAGCACTGTTAATTTATTCTAGCAAGAATCATGGGTTTACCAACAAAACTGAATAAATAAGTAATTCTTATTTTCTATTGACACTTCTATGAGCTGAATTCAAAAGAAATGGAAATGAGATTCGGCCAAACAATTTCTATAGGACCAATTGCAATATTAAGGCTTAGTCTAGATGGCAAAGAGAAGGATACCAAGCCATGACTGCAAAAGAACAGTTGCATGTGATAAAGAAGTCTCAACTCACATAGCATCCAAGGTTTTCCAAGCCAAGATACGTGTCTAATTGTCCCTCTGCCCAAATAGCTGAATCTGCAAATATAGCAAGGTGCTTACAAAAAAACTATCCATTTCCCTGTTTCTCTGCAGCAAGAAACAAAAAAACCACTGATAACACCCAAAAACAAACCAAAAGAAAACACTGAACAAAAGGACATATGCAGAAGAAAAGGCCCTCGCCATCGTAGAAAGAATGTGAAGAAGGAGAGAGAGTAAAAAGTGAAAATATGACAAAAATGTCAAAGAATTAATCATTGTTTACCCTTATTTTCAGTTTATTGCGGAAATACCATTATGGACGACGAAAGAACTCACAAGTTTTATAGGTCAATCAAATGAACTAGGCAGACACTAAAATTCTTATTTCTGAATAATGACGTACAGTAGAACATTGCTGTTTCTTTTTCTTTCTATAAGGATACATAAATAATCAAAAGACCCAAAGCATTGTGGGGAGCATATAAATATCAAGGTTGCGATAAGATGAAAATTTCTCTAGCTTTAGAAATGAAAAAAGTTTTGTAGGGAGCGCTTCCCCAATAATGTGCCTTATGTGGTGCGACTTCAAAACAGTCAATCCTAACGTAGGTATCAAATATCAAATATCGGATAAGAAACTACAAAAACAATGGTATATTTCGTGGTCTTTTATTACTATTATTGCACTAGTCTGTTTTCATAATACAGTACTTATTACTTTCATATCCTATAAAATGAACTGTTTAACTTTTTCCTTGGTTTCATTCATTGGATTATCCTTATTGTTTTATCTCAACTTTCAACAGGGTCCTTATAATGCTCTACTTAACTAGGAACATCCTTTAAGTTTCTAAAAGATGACCCAAAACATCCTTCCGTTAAGTTTTTCATCCTTCTCTAAGGGCTGATATTTTATCCTATGTTCACCTCATTTAAAAAGAAATAAAATTTAAGAATCTCACGTAAAAAAGGACTTGACCTAACGAACGGGAATACCCTCTTCTTCAAAAAACTTTGCAGCACTCTTGCTTTCTTTGCGATCTAAGTTTTTTTCCAGTTCATCTTTTTCCCTCAAGCTTTAATGAGTCTCCATTTGTTTTTCAGGATTAAACACAATGGCTCTAGCACATAATCATATTCCCACGACTCAATTTTTCTCTCTAACAGTGTCATACGTACTCGCTTATTCCCACACCCTTCACATGCCACCCATCAACTGCAGGTTGACAAAGACTTTCTTCGCTTGGACATATTCATGCGAAAAAGTATTCATCATTATTAAATCAACGAGCCCAGCTTATCTGTGGACCACGACATCGATCTTACTCTCCATATATATGTTAGAAAGTACTTCTGTATGACCAAAAACCACAATATTATATATATTGGTCATTTTCCTGTGTTGTTTGGTGGGGTTGTCCCCTTCACTTTAAATTTTATGTTAGGATCAGAACCTGGTAGTGCGTAATTTAGCCAAACAGCGGTATAATGATAATAACAAAGATAATGTAAGTTGATAACAATAACAATTAAAGCATATAAAGAAGACATCAATTTAACGTGGTTCGATTAGTGTGATCACGTCCACAAGCGGAGATGAGCAATTTTACTATACCAATAAGAGTACAAAAGAGAGTACAAAATTAGAGTAAATACTCTAATTAATCCCAAATACCCTAAAAAATAACCTCACAAGATCACTCCAAAGAAAGGGTTCACATTCCCAGCACTAAACTCTCATACAAAACACTCTTAATAAAGGAGGAAAGAAAAAAAAAAAGAAATGAAGACTCAACTCTTGTTGGTGTGTCTAAAATAAACTAATGGTCTTTCCTTTGCAATATTTTTGTCAGTAAAGATACTTATGCTTATGTGAGATAGACTCCATTAGCCAAAATATTGGCCATAATTACATTTTATGGATTCTTTCTAGTTCATGTATAACATGAGTTTTTTAATATCATTCTGTTCTTTTAGTATATATTCATCAATTAGCTAAAACTATGCATAGACGCATATATATGTGAAACAGTATCGGCTTGGCTCTGTTGAGTCTTTATGCTAGGTTTTTAGTCACTAAAGAACTAAGGGAGACTACCCAAAAGCTCGATGACCAACGAGCTATGAGCAACAGAGCTGGAGATGTTTTTGGAGAAATTAAGGTTTCAGCCTTACCTTGTTTAAATGTTGTCTGGCCAAGTAAAGCTTTTTCTGTTCTTTGAAGAGCTTGTGGAACTTTTTGAAAAAACAGAGAGATACATGAACCTGAGAAAAAAGATTCCGTTAGAGAAGGATGAAAAACTTGATGGAAGGATGTTTTTGGTCATCTTTTAGAAACTTAAAGGGATGTTCTTAGTTAAGTGGAGTATTATAAGGATGTGTTGAAAGTTGAGATAAAACAATAAGGATGATTTTGGTCAAGCAGGACCTAATGGGCCAAAGTTCAGCATAGGTCAAGGTCTCCAGGTCCAACTTTAGACCCTAGCTAAGCTGTCTTGTGGACCCAAATCAGCCCCAAGTATCATACATTTATGCTACGGGTGTTAGATGATCAATTGACCACCATCGAAAAATTACATTGTATACATACGTAAAATATTATATTTTAGAGGTATATAACACATATTAAATATCATTTATCGGGAATTTTTTTCACTTCTTTTAAATTTGAACACCCTTTGGGAAATTACTAACTTCGGCGCCACTGGTTTGACCCATCTACTATCACTAATGTAACAACTTTTAAACCTACAACTATTCAGGTGCCATTTTGAAAAGGGTTATCTACCGGCTAGGTCGCTATCGACTTAAGACATGGGAAAGAAAAAAAAATTAACACATAAAAAATTTGGTTTAAGATAATTCTGCAAATTAGAAACAAATTGTGGTTTTGAGATAATTATCCCTGTAAAGTAGAAAATATAAGAACTTTGTAAAAATGGTTGTAGAAGACTGTTATCAATTGCGCATTCACATGTTTTAAATGTTTTCTTTAAGTAGTATAATACGAGAACAGTGTTTTCTAAAATTACTGCGTTCCAGGTGGTCCTTGCTGTCCTATAAATTTTTGTATAAAATGGTGTGAAGTATGGACATACAAGTACACGCATATTTTTCAAACCTACCTTCACCTTTATTTTTGTAAGAGTTTAATGATTATTTCCTTTTGTCTAGAGAGTGGTCAACATGACTGCAATATATTCAGTGGCGGAACAAAAATATTTTATCAAGGAAAGTTAAAATATAAAAAATTTAATACATAAACAAGTTCAAGGAATTCATTGCAGTATATATACTATTATTTTCTTACTTTATTTGTACGGAATAATATTTTAATGAAAAGAGTGTCAATTGAAACCCATTGAAAAACGGTGGCTCCTCCACTGAATTCATCGCTTAAAGCACCAACAAAAAAAAAAAAAAAAATCATAGTACTAACTAAAATTAAGTACCCTAATCAATGAAATATATTATCACTACTATTATCATCAATCTAAGTACTTCTAGGATCACTGTAACGAGAGTTAATAATTCCATCTTATCTTACCTCTTAGGCCTTAACTGCACTATGCTTTTCCAACATTGTTTTTATTTACTTTCGAAATGGTTTATTTCTATTACCGGTCTTAATTGTCTTTTGGCACCAATTTTACTGTATAATATGAGGCCAATCTTGCTGCGAGAACTTGTTTCCTTCTCCCATTAGCTATAACAGTGATTGACTTCTTTTGGCTTATGCTTTCTCCAATATATTAGTGTGATGTGATATCAGGCCATTTATTGTCAAAAAGAAAATTTTAAGAATCTCGATAGTTAACGTGCATAAAAATAATATTATTTTTCTTGCACTTAGATGGGATCTAAATGATAGTTTGGGCACATCACACATGGTAAATGAGACAGGCCGCCGGCAAGATCTAAATGAATATGTGTGTCCATCAAATTCTAAAGTTAATAGCTCTAAGCCTCAAAGCATTAATTTATTCGTAAAAAATTATTAAAATTACAACAAATAAATATAAAATCATAAATGTTGAACTTATAAAACTTAAATTATGGATCAACTTCTGTCTTTGTTGATGATTTAATTGCCGAAAGCTGAGATCTTTCATTACTAGGTATTAAAAATCAGACGTAATAACATAACAATGATAACGAATCACTATTTTTGATTGAATCACATTATTAATGAGCCTTAGGAGTATTATATGACTGTTAGATTGAGAGCTTTTTAGTTTTTCCTCTACTAGTAGAGCTCCTCTTGATAATTGTGACTGTGAACCACTAACATTTGAAATTCTATGTTTGTCTGATTCTTAGTTTCATCAGAATAGGTCAAAAGGCTTCTATTCTCAAAATGGCAATATGTACAATGCACAAAATTCAAAAGAGAGAGAAGTAGAAAAAAGGCAGGACTTCTTTTGTCATTTGAAAAGCATGCAGGGGTGAAATCGGTATTTGAGGAAACTTGAGAGGAGACTGGTATGACTATTTTTAAATGTTAGTTGAACAAATTGGAGGAAGAAGAACATGGGCTTCATAATAACGCGTTAAATCCAGCTCGCAAACAGCGGGATTTTTCAATATTCGCCTTACTTCATCAAACTATTAACAAAAAACTCATAGCAGACAAAGCTAAATTAAGGAAACAAATCATTACAGTAACAGTACTATATTATAGTACTAATTATACTCAAAAATTTACTGTACTTTCCTTCACCAGAAAACTACAGTCCATCGTCGGTGCTTGTCTCTTCCTTTCTTCTTCCCATCTGTCGTCTATTCTATTCTTTTTCTCTCTTTCTCACGTAATTACACGCATTTGACTCCCATGACACTAGCTTTTCTCCTCCTCTAAAACCCCCCAATTTCTCTCTGTAGAAAGAGGAGCTGAATTGGGTGCTCCATTAGCCAAATATGGGTCCAGACAGCAGTTTCGCAGCTCAGAAAAGAGGTGGTGGAGCACTACCTACCACCGCCACTCCCAACGGCGGCCGTGCCAGTTCCGTCTTACCTCGCGGCCGACAGATCCAACGTACTTTCAACAACATTAAGATCACTATTCTTTGCGGCTTCGTCACTATCCTTGTCCTACGTGGCACCATTGGTTTCGGCAACCTCGCATCCTCCGGAAGTGATGCTGAGAATGCGAATCTTATCGAAGAGACTAACCGGATCCTCGACGAGATCCGATCCGACAAGGACCCGGATGACCCGGTTGACCAGTCCGATAGTTTTTTCCGACTTAATTCAACTTACAGTTTAGGCCCGAAGATTACTACTTGGGATGCCGACCGCAAATTCTGGCTTCAGAAAAACCCTGATTTCCCTAATTTTATTCATGGTAAGCCTCGAGTTTTGCTGGTAACTGGCTCTCCCCCAAACCCTTGTGATAATCCAATTGGGGATCATTACTTGTTGAAGGTTATAAAGAACAAAATTGATTATTGTAGGATCCATGGGATTGAAATCGTTTATAATTTAGCTCATTTGGAAAAGGAAATGGCTGGGTACTGGGCTAAATTGCCCTTGATTCGCAAGCTAATGTTGTCTCACCCTGAAGTAGAATGGATTTGGTGGATGGACAGTGATGCCTTATTCACTGATATGGTCTTTGAGATCCCTTTTTCCAAGTACAATGATCACAATCTTGTTATTCATGGCTACCCTGATCTATTGTTTGATCAGAAATCATGGATTGCATTGAACACTGGTAGTTTTCTAATTAGGAATTGCCAGTGGTCTCTTGATTTGTTGGATGCGTGGGCGCCAATGGGGCCTAAAGGTCCTGTTCGTGAAGAAGCTGGGAAGGTTTTGACGGCTAATTTAAAGGGTAGACCAGCATTTGAAGCGGATGATCAGTCTGCATTAATATACTTGTTGATGTCACAGAAGGATCAGTGGATGGACCAGGTGTTCATTGAGAATTCCTACTATCTACACGGATATTGGGCTGGGTTAGTTGATAGGTATGAGGAGATGATTGAGAAATACCATCCAGGTTTGGGGGATGAGAGATGGCCGTTTGTGACACATTTTGTGGGATGCAAGCCATGTGGGAGTTATGGAGATTACCCTGTTGAGAGGTGCATGAAAAGTATTGAGAGGGCTTTCAATTTTGCAGATAATCAAGTGCTTAAGTTGTATGGGTTTAGACATAAGGGCTTGTTGAGCCCTAACATCAAAAGGATTAGGAATGAAACTGATAATCCGCTGCAGTATGTAGATCAGTTAGATGTTCGACATGCAAAGCATGAGAGCACAGGACCTCAGAGCTAGTGACTTCACCAGCTGTCTGCACAGAAGAATCTGCAGGTATAAGAGACATCATTATGGTTTCTTGAATTTGTTGGTTAGATCTGTAATGGACTCTCAAGTGTAAACACGTCATAACTTTTAGTTTTCTCATTAGTTTATTGTTTACCATCACCATTGAATTGTTAATACTTTGCTATGGTTCATTTCTTTTCTTTCAAAGACTGTTTTGTAAGTGAGTCCCTATCTGCATTAGATTGCCGAGCTTAATACATGAAAACTCTTATTTGGCTTGTTAGTTGAATGTCCGACACTAGCTTTTATGCTGTGTTTACTGTTTTACGGTAGGGCTTTACCATCTAGTTAAAAGTGTGTTAATTGGCATAACTCTAGGTCTACATTCTAGCAGGGAGTCTTTGCAAAGGCTAGACCTTTTAGCTTAGCCTCCATCTTTAGGCCATAAAAGAAAAAGAGGAAAATGTGTAGAAACATAATTCCTGTAGAATATGCTTGTCGTTTGATGTCGGACATATACTTGTTGGTTTTTTCTTCTTTCCAAAATCTGCCATGTTTGAGAGTTGGGAGATTGAAAATCTTGGCACTTCTTCCTTCTCTTCCTAACTCTGATGCCCCCATCTTCTAGTTGGTAGCATTGATGGCTTGCCCTGATCTTTCTAACTTTTTTTTTAAGAAGTCTTAATCTTTCTAATTAGAAGCATGATTTACCTTAGGCTAGGGCTGTGGGGCATGTGAGAGGGACTGGATCATGGAGGACTGCTACATTCGTCTTAATCACAGAGCTTGGATTAACATGTTTCCTTCGACTTAAAATGTTCTATATCATCTGTGGTCTATTTTGATTATCTTTTTTTCTTATAAGAGAGGAGGGTTGTTGTAGATTGAGTTTAATGCAGAAAATGGTCAATTAATGATGAGCTCTCACAATGCATTACATGTATTAGTAAGAATTCAATAACCGATCCAACTAGATTGGAATTGAGGCGCAATTGTTGTTTGTTTTACAATAAAGTACATCAAGACATCCACCAGAAAGTCTTGGTGTTTAGCTTTCTAGTTCAACTCACCTTGTAGTAGTCACCATAACATCGTGCTGATTAAAGTATTTCCTTTGATATACAAATAGAGAGGCGGCGTATGTCTCTTAGAAATCAATGTTCATCTAGCAGAATGGTCTAATCATGCGTGAAAATCTATGCAATGATGTTCTCACGGTCACCTATTAAATAAATAGGGTTTACATGTTATGGGCTGTGACATAGTTGATTTCCTCTATTTACTGTCCAAATAATATATGTGGGGAATTTCTAGTAAATGTAAAACCACAGATTTGGTTGGGATGATGTTGGTTTTTAGAGACTGCAAATTTGTTATTCACTGTCATGCAAAAAGAGACTGAATATACTGCAAGTTGCACCAACTGTTGAAGCTAACCTGAAATCTGTGAGTAGACTTCCTATTCCAAAGTCATTTTCCTGCTGGATGTTTTAAAGAAGCATTGTGCATCAGGGGGGAAAAACAATGCCTTGTCAAATAAAAAGAAGCATTGTGCATCAGACCTAACAATTGAATATCATTATTTACATACTCTTTTTGTCCTCCATATTTAAATATTTTCCAGAGTTTCTTGACCCTTTTTCCATCCAAAATAAGTATTTCTTATCTTCTGCAGGGTGCAACTATGGTTTTGATCTGTCTTGGATGAGAATGGCACTCTTGGAATGAGGTGCGAGTGCTTCATCTGGTTGTTATACTTGGGTGGTGAAGCCTTGCATCATGGGGGATTGAATATGCCTTTTATTTGTTCTCCCAAGGAGGAAGTTTGTGTTAGTTTTGTTTATTTAGCAACATTTTAGTTTCTGAGAAAGCAGTTTGAGCTGTATGAAATGATGTACGTGGAAAGGAACAGCTGGAATCAAATAGAATGATTAGAATTTCTAGATAGTTTCAACATAAGTTACTCACTCTTAACCTGGGAGGTTTAAGATGTGTATCACACTTGTATAATTGCAATTCTTGGTTGTTTTTTTAAAATTTATGATTTTTTTGGGTATATCATAGTCGACCATAAAGAAGTTATTTGAACTTGGAAATGAACCAGTATCAATACATCTTTCATTCTTCAGCTTTTTTGTGGAAGTTTGATCAGTCCCATTATATTGATAACTTGTCCAAGCATATGATTGTTTGAGGGCCATGAAAATAGTGCATGTCTTTCTATAAGCTCTGCATAAATTATCATTTACAATGCCATTACATAAAATCGATGAAGCAAGCTATTTACAAAGATCATCCAGTCAATATCGTTTTATGATTCTATCATACATCTTGCAGTTGATAGATATCTGACTAATGAACAGCTAATCTGTTTCAACTTTTCCTCCAGTCATTGTCGGGAGTTGAGAACATTTAGTTACTGATGATGATCTCTATTAAAATAGTTTAAAATGAGACATTTCCATGTAGTACTATTTTACGTGTCTGAGTTATATTTGGGGAAAACAGAGAATGGGGGGAAGGAAAATAACTGAAATCAAATCACCACCTGGCATTTGAAACTACTGAATTTGACACCGAAGAACCAAATTGAGGCCATTCACTTTGGGATAGATACTTTTCTTTGCCGGTGGTGGTGTAGGATTCCTTTTAACAAACGGATTCGCAGTAAATTTTGTTCTTCCTCATTGTTTGCACCTGACTCTTCTAGCTTGTTTTTAAAACTGTTCTGTGTCACAATTTTAGATTGCAGGCTTTCCATGTTATGGGAGTGTCCTTCAGTTACAGAGATGTTTCCAGGGATGTAGGTTAAACACAAAGATAATAGGTTTAGCCTACTATAACGACTTCCAGCCTTGAGTCTACTTAACAAACTGACAGGACGCGGAATCAATGAGTTCGGTCTTCAAGCTTGAAAGGAATGGATAAGCGTAGGCTTTTTTAGTGAAGGCAGACCCCTGCTTATAGATAGGAGATCAATGACTTGTTTTCGTCGTAGGTGTTATTTCATATCTCTGGATAACAGGACCCCTTAAGCCTAATTAGTAGTCACATCGTTTGCATATCTGTGAACTTTAAGATTCAAAGATCTTAAATGAAAGCGAGCAGGAGTGAGTATCTGGACAAACAATGAAGCTTCTATTCTACCATTTTATAGATAATTTGTAACAACTGCGCTCCAGACTACAGTACAGTATATGTCAATGGATTTCGGGCATCCTCATAAATGCCAATCATCATTCTACAGAAAACGCAGTCCATTTGAGCATGATGATTGTGTGCCTATCATGACTAGAGTAGTTAATGACCATTATCCCTCGACTGCGTAATACTACATAATACTAATTTCAGCTAATTCTTGGACAGATTACCTTTGTGCATAGCCACCAATACCTGATTCATCTCTGCTATTTGACTTAAAAGTTGATTTATCCTCTGCACAAGAAAAACAAGCAAGGATTATAAACTCAATCAGGTAGGTAAAACTGATTGTAAGACTTTTTAACATGGGAATTTTTGCAAACACAACAAGGCCAAAAATTAACAGACCTCATCTTTCTTTGTAATGGTGCGTCTCAGCTGTTCCCTACTCTGTCTTGTAATCAATCTCCGTCGCCAACGGAAATACGCAAACAACACAAACATTGCCGCTACTCCATAGGGGGGGAACATACCCGTAACAGCCCTTCGAGCTGAAGTGAAACACCAGCGAAATATAGCAATGCCGTTGACTCTAGAAAACAGCACTTGCAGTCCCAAATTCCACCATTTTCCTCCATAACCATCTACTCTGGCTGGGGGTCGAGGACTATCTGGTACAGATTTTGACGGATCCACGGCATTTGAATCTGAGGCGGCGAATGAATAGGACGAATCATCGTTATCTCGATTGGAAGGTGAAAATGATGACGACGATAGCGACGGAGATGACGGGAACGGCGGTGACGATGATTGGCTATGAGTTTTCCCAACGAAATTTGTGGATATGTAAAGGTTCTCGTGGTTGACCGGAGGAAAGACAGCAGAGTCGCCGGCAATTTTATGGATTGAGAAGTCTCCGATCGCGACCAGAGAGCGAGTGGCTGGTGGTGGATCGGAAAGAGATTGTGAATTCCTTAAACGTTCCCATTTCTTAAGCTTTTCAAGCTGGCCTTCTGTTATTGCGGCTTCTTCTTCTACATCCGCCATCACACCATTACAGGCGCGCTTCACTAATCACTGACGGCCACTTTCCATTTTCCAATGGGAAGGAGTAGAGCGCATTGCACTACTTCCAAAAATGACTCTATGCATCTGAGGCCCGTGACAAATACATTCTATGGCCCAATTCCCTATTTCCTTTCTGGCCCGACCCGAAACTAGTATGAACTTTACTGAAATAGTTTTTTCCTTCTATTTTTTGAAAAATAATAACCAGCAACAATATATATTTTTTTCGCCGCAACTAGCAACACTATTAACCATAAAAGTATTATCCAGGTCACACCCTATTCGAGAGCCTAGTGAGAATTTTAATAATTTTTCCTATGAATGTTGTATGTTTAATTTTCTAATGTTTTTAGGAAGTAAACAACCAGAAGCAATAATGTCAAGCTATCAAAATATTTTACAGGGCACGCCCCGTTGCCCTCTACCCTTATTGTTTCTCTATTAATGTGCAGTAACTTCGGACATGAGGGAGGTGTTTGGTAGGATGTATTAGGAAAAATAATATATATATTAGTTTTGGTATTATTAATTTTTTGTTTGGCGGTGTTTATTCGGTACTATTCTTATATATATCTATGCTATATTAAAAGCACAAAACCCTTAACGAAATGTACCTAATGACATTTATGCCAGACCATAGCATTCTTCTCAAGAAAAGAAAGCGGAAAAGGTGACTGAATTTCACTCTTTATCATTCCTTACTACTCCTCAATTCCCATGCCAATGAACTTTAAGCAGGGAACAAAGCTAGGGATGGCAAGGTTCTTTATCAACGATGCATTTGATGACCGAATAAAGGAGAAAAATCAAACTTTAAGGACCATCAAAAAGAAAAAAAAATGCCAAACCTTCTTCTTCCTGGTCCTATCGAACCAGACACTGAATACCTGACCTTAACTCAATCATGAAACTGAATTTCCAAGCGGAATGATGAGAAAAAAAATCCATTATTTCAAAAAATCTTTCCGATTAGATCCGTACACGGCTATTGCTCCGCGGCGATACAGACTCACTATCGTACTTGTCAACTTTAGATTTACGCAACAATTCCAAGACTTAGCCAAGCTTCCTCCAACAATCCTGTCAAGGCAGTTGTATCAAAGGTAGCTTCCCAGTTTGAGCAAATCTAAAGTTGACAAGTACGATAGTGATGATAGATTAATTCAATTACCACTTGGTTGAAGATCTAGTGGTGCTACCCGAAGATTTAAAGAAATCTGATATTATAGAAGTAAGGGATGAAGTTATAGAAGGTAAGGCTGATGTTTCAGACGCTTGCATACCTGTATGGAAGGAAGAAAATTATTAGAACTCTCGATCAAGTTTTGAATGACTTTCTAGTCAGATCGTTCCTGCGTTTCGGATATGAAGTCTCCTTCAAAGCATTAGACTACGCATCCAGTCAGCGCATAGCGAAAGCCGTCATCCTGGATGTTCTTTTCGTATTTCTTGCTCTCCCTTAGCAGCGGGAAAGAAGTCTATCTATCTACCTAGCTTTGGTAGATTTTGTACAATTCAAGGTAAGCATGGTTTTTATCCTATAGAGTTGTAAGATATTATAGTATCACCATGCTATTCAATAATATTAAAAATTTTCAAAAATAAAATGGATGAGATTGGGTCCAGAGAAAAAGTACCTTGTGAGGGTGCTAGATTCAAGATGAAAATAGTTCTAATCTTCCCCACTTTTTTTTTAAAACTGCCCAAATCTCATTTTGTGAGTTCATGACACAATGGAACATCTTAGACAAGATGAAATTGAGGTTACCTTAGCCTATGCCCCATAGAAATTGTCTCAGCACTGAGTTACTTACGTTACGGTATTCAGCAGGTAGGCTGCACTCTGGGCGATTAGGAGGGTTCGCTAGACCAGCAACCGGACCAAGAATGAATGTGTAATGATGGTGATTCTTTCGCCTTTTTTATACTTTAAAAATAAATTCCACATAAGATAGAATCGTAATTTAATTATTATCCTAATATTTAAGACCAAAAAATATAGTTTTTCTTATTAAATCACTCATTGTTTGAACCAGGTATGTAATCCTAATATTTAGAATTTTGAAATTCATTAAAAGCTTACCTTAACATCCCTAATTTAGCAACTAAACCATAAAATATTTGCTACGTTTGTTCTCCTCTTCACAAATAAGAGATACTATAATCCACTAAATACATTAATTAATTAATGTTTATATCTAGAATAAATAACTAGTAGTTAAAACTATTTTGCATTTCAAATTTGATGTTTATCAAAAAAATATTTTTTAGTAGTTCATAAAATATGTGTTAATTACTATAAGAATCATATAAAATTAGCTCAGGGTATGAATGAGTTAATTTGGCTTCTGAAAAGATTAATCAAAGTTATGAGGCTCACATTAGAGATAAATTCATGCATGTTATTTCTCATAATCTCTATTTGAGTTAGAAAAAAATGTGTCATTAACTTTTTATGAATTTTTTATTTCTACATTCAGAAGAAGTAAACAAGAATCTAGGGGAAAAAAGCTTAACTTTTGAATGTTAAAAGAAATTAGAATTGAGTGGGATTTAGACTTAGGCCAAAATAGAATATATTTGAATACAATAAATTTTAGACTTAAAAATAACTCTGATTTGTTTATCGGGATTCTTCTTACAGAACTTAGAGTTTTAAAATCAAATTCATTAATATTTGATATACCAATATTTACGTGATTTTAAAAAGAAAACAAATTATGCTCATTTAGACGGGAGACACGCACAACACGCGTACATAAAGACTAGTACGTAAAAAATCATGACATTAGCAATACCATATTTTTTAATAAATGGATGAGCATGTATAAAGCCAG
This sequence comes from Nicotiana tabacum, assembly GCF_000715075.1. Classification (NCBI taxonomy): domain Eukaryota; kingdom Viridiplantae; phylum Streptophyta; class Magnoliopsida; order Solanales; family Solanaceae; genus Nicotiana; species Nicotiana tabacum. Next base: position 25,198,944 of record NC_134083.1, read on the forward strand.
AACTACCCTTTCAAATCCTTTAATATACCAAACCAAACATTCAATAAAAAATAATCCATAACAAATTCTAATATTACTAATCTCAGCATTACTAATACACTTTATTCATTACTATTCTTATATGTCCTACCAAACGACCCCTAAAAGTTACTAAATGTTTAGCTCTTGTTTTAGGAGTCTTAGAGGTGTGATTGATAAAGTTCCGTTCCTTTAAGTTAAAACTTATATGTAACTATGTAAGTATTATCAAAAGTTGTGATAGAGTGATAAGTACTTTTCCAGACTTAACAAGGGTTTTGGGTTTGAGCTAATACAACACTTTACTCGCAAAGTGAAACTCCCAATGTGACAACGAATTTGTTCCGGATAAAAAATCAAAAAAAATTATATATATATATATATATATATATATATATATATATATATATATATATATATATATATATATATATACATACATACATACATACGGTCTAATAAAATACAATTACAATGTCACACCGTGTGACAAGAGAGAATTGCTCATACGGTCGGCGTCCCCACTTACAATGTGAGGATCATGGGTATAAGCTATCAATAATCAAAGAAATAATAGCTCCAACAAAGAGGAATCAAAGTGGAGGCCATAATAAACTTTGTTGTACAAAAGGAGAAAGAACCAAATGCTCTTTTTTCGTTATTTGTGAAAATTGCCGATTTGACAGTGTGAGAGACATTTCCATCCATAAATCGGGTGGTTTAAATTGGGCAACTGGTGTTGCTGGCCCTATCTCGGACTTGTGCTCTTGCAAAAATGCTTGATTTGACATTCAAAAACAAACAAACATTGACACGAGTCGACTCACTTTTTAAATTCATTCCCAACTACTACAAGGGTTATTAACAAATTGCAATTAAAGGATTAGTCAAATATCCGAGTTGGTTTTTTTTCCTACGCTGGCCGGAATTGGAAATTAAAATTGCTGGAGTATTGTGTTTAGTGCATTCGGCGTTTCTTGTTTTTTACTTCTCAGTCTAGACTCTAGAGTTTCAATTCCAAATAGGCAGCTAAACCCTCCATTGAAAAACATGCCAGCGACAATAAGTGTCAATTAGAGCGGCAGATCAAATGAATATTACTTGATGTTAATTAATCATGTTTTCCTTTTCCCCCCCGGTTCAAACCTACTTTTAGAAGGGTAAAAAAATTATTCTATTCGTCCCAAAGTGAGTAACTCAATTTAGTGTACTAAGGTTAACTCACTTAATTTTCTGTGTGCACTTGATCATTGATTTCTTAACTTTTTGAAATAGAATTATGAAAATTTTAAAATACAGAAAAAATTCTATAAATCGCAAAAGAATTTGAAAAATCGTCCAATACAAAAAAATATTTTGATTTTTCAAATAATAACAGTGTCAAACGGGACAAAAGAGAGTAGTTGACAGCTGATGCTCTGAGCCTCTGACCAAAAAATGTCAGATTGGCAATTCTTTCCTTTTATTCTGCTCTCAATAGTTCAGTTTCATTGTTTCTATGAGTTAGATTAGAGATTTCGGTATTTTTTTTCGTCATTGTCATCAAATTGGATTTTACTTTATTTTTTTAACAATAAATTATGTCAAGAAAAATAATTGTATTTTACTAGTTTCAAGAATTCTTCCACTAAAATGTTACAACCAACCAGTCGGAATGAATTTCTTTCATGAAACTTGAATGCAACTTCAAAGTTGCGTCCGTAAGAGCTCGTTTGGACATAAGAAATTTTTTTTTTTTTCTAAAAAAAATATTTTTTTTCAAAATAAGCGTTTGTTCATAAAATTTTTAAACATTTTGGAATTTTTCGAAATTTTGAAAAACTCAAAACAGTTGTTTTTAAAAATTTTCACTCAGCTTACTCACAAAATTTCAAAAACAACCCAAAATTATATTCATGTCCAAACACAACTCTAATTTTTAAACACCATTTTCACTTTTTTTTTTTTTTGAAATTTTACAATTCTTATGCCCAAACGCCCACTAAGTAGAGGTGGGGTTGCATGTTTAATCCACCACAGAAAAGAGAAAGACACGTCAAAAGTTGTTTGTCAATTTTTAGTATATAGGCAACATTTTATGGAAATTTAAGTTCTTGATCATTATGTCAATTTTTTTATTAGTTACATTTGATGTACGCAATTAGACTTAACAGGGAAAGAATTTAGCATAATTAACCCAAATAGTCGCTCATCCAACCGCTTAAACTAAAAATAGCCGGTGAAAGTATAGTATATACATAATTTATGTATTATGCATATATAATTATGTATAATAAATGTATAATCTATGTATATGACTAAAAAAATAATAATAATAAATATGATCCGCTATTTGTGTAAAGATCCCAAGAATTTATTAGTTCTCAATGTACCCCTATCCTTGTGCCGTAAAAAAAGAAGATGAAAGAAAGCCCGGTAATATTCGAAAAGAGATTAGAGAAAATGGAAAATGACGAGAAAATCAATTTCTAAAACTTATGGCAATTATGTCAAAATAACTTTTACTGAAAGTTGAACTTATAAATATTTAACTAGCAAATTATTTTCAATAGATTTGGTCTTTTAGCTAGAACAAAAAATTATTAATTTTGTATCATTTTGCTATCTGATTTAGTAGTAATTAGTAAAAGGAAGTAATTAAGCTCTACTTGGCCAGAAGACAAAAGGAATTGATTGGACACCACAAGGAAGTTATTGATAAAAAGACAAGATTTTAGAAAATGCCTGTTTTTGGTAACAAAACAAGCCCTGACAGCCAACTCCTAAACTAACTCTAAAAATGCTTTTGACACGAGTTATAAAGTACTATGTACATATTTTCTTTGCTTTCGTTGTCTCGTCAAAACTTATTTGTGGCTGTCCTCTCTATTAGGCGGCACAATTCAATCTGCATAAAGTTTGTCCAATTTAGCTTAAAATATAGGATATGTTTTTTGTCAAGCTTAAAATATTTGCATGAGTTCACATTTAGAAGTGTTAGACTAGAATATGTTTATTGATGAATCAGTTTGAATATATTTTGAATTAATCCATTTAAAACTTTGGGCAATTTAAACTATCTAAGGAATGCCAAATTGATCCGTAAGACAACTTACATTTAGTGTGTTTATGTTTGTTTTTCTAATACAACCTTGTTAGTTTGGTTTGTAATTAGATGTTAATAAATAAATAAATAAAAAGCAAAAGGACAAAATGATTTTAGGCGAGTTGAACTATTTTAAATTCTAACTAACACAAGGCTTTTCATATAAGTAAAACTTTTGACGGACTAGGTTATAATTCTTTTATAAATTCAATTTATTTTAACCTGCTCAAGTTTGATCCAACTCAACTATAAGACATGACTAAGTTTGCATAGACACAACTCATTCTATAATACTCCGCTCATCTTGAATCTTGATCTAAATGATTAATAAGAAAATGTTAATTTATTGAGGGAAGGAATATATATATTTTCATTGTTTTACATCCATATTTTTCATGTTTCTTTGTTTACCATATAATGTTTGAATGGATCCAACTCATCCTCGAGTACTTGACAAACAATATTAAAGTTAGTGCTTGTTCTATTTGGAAAAAGGTTAGTTTACCTTAAAAACGTGACATGAATAACATGATAAAATCTGCTAAAATGCAAGAGATTTGGAGGTGTAATAATGGCGGAAGTCGAGAGAGAGTCAGCTGAAGAAGAAATGAAATTACTGTCCTATTGAAGATAATAGTCGGTACATTTATATACATGATGGTGGGTTATAATTCCGTATTTTGGCCATTAATTGCACTCTAATTCGCTGCACTTTATTAGTGTTTGAGCTTTAAATGATATTATTTTGCACGGAGTGTGTGTTTTATGCTTTGTAGGAGCGATTCCGAGATACGATGAGGTTATGGAGCTAATTCGAGCTATTCTGGAGCTTTGAAGTCTGAGTAAAAACCCATAGATTAAGTTGGGATCGTAATCGAGGATCAACAGACAATAATGCACTCAACGAAGAGAAACGAATAATGGAGCAGGAAGCCACCCAGGTGCGCGGTCGCGCACTGGGCGTGCACTGGACATGCAAGTAGAGCAGAACACTGTCCAAAGTGCGCGACCATATGCGTGATCACCTGCCCAGGTGCACGGCCGCGCACGTCCGGTCCGAAAAATTTCTCAAGCCTATTTTTATAATTTCGGAGGCGGCTCCTCTTGACCTATATGAAGCCCAGCTCGTCTAAAAAAGTAGTATCTTGGATTTTGAGAAGAATTTTTGGGAGAGAAGAAGGCAAGGAAGCAACGGAAACGCAAAATACTTGATCCAATTTATTTAATACGGAAGTTTGTTTGAATTTGGGAATTGTAATATTTTATTGTTCTTCTAATACTCTTGCGATGAATATTTTCTCCATTGTGGAGTAATATTTCTTAGGGTTATTGATGGATGTTGTGATTTGACTATCGTTTTGGGTTTTACTCTATGTTAACTGCCCGAATTCATCAAATGAGTTATTAATTGAATTGCAAGACTTATTATGGTTTTACTTTAATCTAAAGAGAAGTGTTACTGCTACTCGCATTGTGCCATATTGTTTGGGTTGATTTTACGCCTCTTCTAGGTAATCGAAAGAGTTTAGAGAGTTATCAATTAACTAGTTTAGAAGAATAATCGAGAGGTGTTATTCGAAAGATCATTCATTCACTATTTTTGTGCATATGTTCATAGGACCTGTTATTAGGTTGATCAAAGGAATCTTATTCATTCGGAAGAAGAATTTGAATCCCTAAAGTAGCCTAATCATCTGTTGAAATCGAAGGAGTCAATAGAAGTTAAGAATGAACTTAACTTAGACATACCCGGAACAATAGTTGATCACATATATTGTCACAACCCTTACTTTTCACCCTGATATTCAATTATTTCTACGAGTCATTAAAGTGTCATTAGTTTCTTACAATTGATAATCTTAGTTTTATTTTTAGTCGATAATAACATCAATCAAAGGTTTATTATCCTGGATAATGTTGAGCTGAAGATTTACTAGAATATTATTTAAACCAATCCATGTGGAGACGATTTAATACTATACTATCTTTGACTAGCGAGCCTAAGTTCTATATACCGATTTTGCGCTCGTCAAATTTTGGCGCCGTTGCCTGGGATTGGCGATTAATAGTGTTTAAATTAATTTTCAATACTAATTCAGGAACAACTTTATTTTATTTTTCTTTTTTACACTCTTCTCATTTGTGTGCAGGCAACATGTTAAGTTCAGCGGTGTATGACTCGATCCTCTTCAAAGGACTTGGTGCCATATGACCCAGAGTTAGATAAGCATATGAGGCAGTTAAGAAGAGAGAAAGGATCGAGTGGATTGTTGTTAGGTCAACCTTTAACACAAAATACAATGGTGAACAACGAATAGTTAGTGGACCTAGCTATGAGAGAGGAAGATCAACAACAGGAAGCACGGTTAGCAGGTGAAACAGCCCGTAGAATTGCGGATGAAACGGTTGACGGGGATCGAAGGTTCAATCCCAACCGAAACATAATCGATGGTGAATTTGAAAATGCAGTTCCTATGCCTGGGAGATCGCTAGGAGATTATGCTAGACCGGTGTACAACCAACAACAGTCTAGTGTGAGTCCCCCACCCATCGATGCCAACAATTTTGTACAGAGAGTCCTCCAGACCATTCAGAACAATTGCATTTTCAGAGGCAAACCCAATGAAGATCCCAACAACCATCTGATGGACTTTGATGAAATTATGAACACATTCTGCTACAATGGAGCATCACATGATACTATCTATCTCATAGCATTCCCTTTCTCACTTAAGGATGATGCAAAGCAGTGGTTGAGAAGTCTGCCCACAAGGTCAATCCGTACTTGGGAGGAGATGACCACCAAGTTTTTGGAAAAATATTTCTCGGCTGCTAAGACTGGGAGGATGAGGAAAGAGATTCATTATTTCAGCCAAGGTGAAGGAGAGATAGTGTTTGAGGCATGAGAAAGACTTAAGGAGCTATTGCGGAGGTGCCCTCACAACGGAATGGAGCAATGGATGCAACTTCAGGACTTTTGGGACAGGTTAAACCTGTCATCAAGGAAACTGCTTAATAGCGCAGTTGCAGGTCCTCTGATAAAGAAAACTCCTAAAGAGATTGTCACTCTTTTGAATGAACTATCTGAAGATGCAGAACAATGGTCCACTGATCAAGGGGACTGAAGAAGATCAGCAGGGGTACACAAAGTAGAATCGTGTCACGACCCAAAATCAATCGTCGTGATGGCGCCTATCGTGGAACTAGGCCAGCCTCAACTCGACAATCCAATACCAACAACAATAAGTTTGAAAACGTTAACGGAAGCATTTAACATTTAAGAAAAACTGTTTAAAACATATGTAAATCCCAAAGTGATACAATCCAGCCCCAAACTAGAGTGTCACTGAGTATATGAGTGTCTAGATTAGAAATACAGTCTACTACAGTGTCTAGAGATATAAACTGAAAGTACGACAAAGATAAAGAAGGAGAGTCAAGGCCCGCGAACGTTGTGCAACTACCTTGATAGTCTCCAAAACTCTAGAATCCTCAATCAGTAACCGATGCTATAACCGGTATTGCTTGGATCTGCACACGAGATGCAGGGAGTAACGTAAGTACACCAACTCAGTAAGTAACAAGTCCAAACTTTGGACTGAAAGGTAGTGACGAACTCAACCTCAACAGGTATAACAGAAATAAATGTGCAGAAACGTAGGCATGCTTTCTAGTCAAATATACAGCTCAAACAGTAAAGGAAATACAGATCTGAACAGTGTAAGGTATACAACTCAACTATCTCTACATGCCAATGCACAGACTGTATGAAAAGCACCATGTGCTCCACTCTCAAGTATCCAACTACTCGGTACTGTATATGGCCATCCGGCCCAAGAAAATCCATTCCGGAACATATACAACGCTGACTATAAGTCACCAGTACCGAGGAAAAAGAGCAATCCAACCCTGTGAAGAAATCCATCTCCAGGTATCAAGTACTTCGGACAAATCCATGTCCAGGGAAATCCATCCCTCAATAATATCATCCGCGCTCAATGGGGGTGTGTTACAGACTCTGGAGTGGCTCCTACAGCCCAAGCGCAATCATAATCATCAATATAACCACTACGACGTGCAGCCCGATCCCATAACTATCACTCATAACTAGGCACTCAGTCTCACTCAGTGATCAACCTTTCCAGTTTCACCACGGGCTCACAATGTCATGAAAACAACCCGGAACAATAATATGTTGAATCAATAAATAATTGAGACCGAGATATGATATAAATATGCATGATCATGATTGGGTATGGAATAGTAAATGAAACTAGTAAGATGACAGCAAGAAACGGTCGCTGAGGGTCCAACCAATACCGGCACAAAGCCTAAACATGATATCTAGCATGATTTACAGCTCAATTATTTTATCACATGTTGAAAGCATAGATATTAACAGAATAGAGTCACTAAACGGTGCCACGGAATCACCCAGGCCATAATTCTCACGGTGCACGCCCGCACGCCCGTCACTTGGCATGTACGTCACCTCAATACCAATCACATAACACATAATTTGGGGTTTCGAACCCTCATAACCCAGTTTGAAAGCGTTACTTACCTCAAACCAAGCAAAATCCTACTCCGCGATGCCCTTGCCTCTCAAATCGGCCTCCAACCGTCCCGAATCTAGCCACGAGCAATACAATAAGATCAATATAGGCTAAAGGAACCAATTCCATAAGCAAAATACCAAATTATAGTCAAAATCCGAAATCGACTCAAACTCGCGCCCCCCCCCCGGGCCCATCTCTCATAATCCAACAAAAATCACAAAACCCGAAAGGCCATTCACTCACGAGTCTAGTCATACTAAATTTATCAAAATACGACCTTAATTGCCCCTCCAAAATCCCAAAGTTCACTCTCCAATTCCCAAGCCCTAAATCCCCAAATTTCCAATTCCAATCCCTAATTAAATGATGAACAAAGCCATAGATTCACGGATATTAGACCAATACGGGTTAGAATCACTTACCCCAACGTCCTCCTTGAAAACCTTCGAAAAATCGCCTCTCTCCCGAGCTCCCCAAGTCTAAAATTGAAAATGGAAGACAGAGCCTCGAGCTGGGGTTTTATGCCCGGTTAAAACCACACCTGCGGAACCGCATCTGCGCACCGGGCTCCGCTTCTATGAAAATTCATTAATAGCCAGACTCTGATCCTGCGATCACTTGACCGCATCTGCGGGACCCAAGCCGCATCTGCGATCCATCTGCGCATCTGCGCCTCCCAAACCGCTTCTGCGACCACCGCAGATGCAAGATTTCCATCGCACATGCGGTCTGAGCCCAAGTCTGCCTTAGCCGCACTTGTGGCTCTTACTTCGCTCCTGCGGCCTCGCACCCGCGGTTCCCACTTTGCATGTGTGGAAACACCAGAACCAGCAGCTTGAGCTGCATTTTATCAACTCCAATTCTTCCGTTAATCACCTGAAATCACCCCGAGGCCCTCGGGACCTCGACCAAACATACCAACACGTCCCATAACATCATACAAACTTAGTCGAACCTTCAAATCACTCAAAACAATATCAAAATACCAAATTATCCTCGGATTCAAGCCTAAGAACTCCTAAACTTCCAAATTCCGCAAACGACGTCGAAACCTACCAAACCACGTCCGAATGACCTCAAATTTTACACACACGTCACAAATGACACCACGAACCTACTTCAATTTCCGGAAATCCATTCCGACCCCGATATCAAAATTTCCATTGCCGACCAAAATCGCCAAATTTCCAACTTTCGCCAATTCAAGCCAAATTCTCCTACGAACCTCCAAATCACATTTTGGATGTGCTCCTAAGTCCACAATCACCTAACGGAGCTAATGGAACCATAAAAATTTAAATCTGAAATCGTTTACATATAAGTCAACATCCGGTTGACTTTTCCAACTTAAGCTTCTAATAAAGAGACTAAGTGTCTCAATTCACTTCGAAACCACTCCGGACCCGAACTAACTAATACGACATATCATAATATAGCTGAAGCACACAAAAAGCAGAAATGGGAGAAACGGGGCTATAACTCTCAAAACGACCGGTCGGGTCGTTACATCCTCCCCCTCTTAAACAAGCATTCGTCATCGAACGGGTCTAGAAATATACCTGGAGTCTCAAATAGGTATGGATATCTGCTCCGCATCTCCCGCTCGGTCTCCTAGGTGGCCTCCTCCACAGGCTAACCTCTCCACTGCACCTTCACTGAAGTTATATCCTTTGACCTCAACTTCCGAACCTGCCGCTCCAAAATGGCCACCAGCTCTACATCATAAGTCATATCACTATCCAACTGAATCGTGTTGTAGTTCAAAACATGGGATAGATCGCCAATATACTTCCGGAGCATAGAAACGTGAAACACTGGATGCACACTCGATAAGCTGGGTGGCAAGGTAAGCTTATAAGACACTTCCTCTATCCTCTGAAGCACCCCAAAAGGCCCAATGAACCAGGGGCTCAACTTGACCCTCTTCCAAAACCTCATAACACTCTTCATGGGTGATACCTTCAGCAAAACCTTCTCTCCGACCATGAAAGACACACCACAGACCTTCTTGTCCGCATAGCTCTTCTGCCTAGACTACGCCGTGCGAAGCCGCTCCTGAATCAATTTCACCTTGTCTAATGCATCCTGGACCAAGTCTGTACCCAAGATCCTAGCCTCACCCGGCTCAAACCATTCTACTAGAGATCTACACCTCCTTCCATATAAAGCCTCGTACGGAGCTATCTGAATGCTCGATTGATAACTGTTGTTATATGCAAACTCCGCGAGCGGCATAAACTGGTCCCATGAACCCCCAAAATCGATGACGCAAGTGCGTAGCATGTCCTCCAATATCTGAATAGTGCGCTCGGATTGTCCGTCCGTCTGAGGGTGAAAGGTTGTGCTCAATTCAACCTGAGTACCCAACTCTCTCTGCACGGCCCTCCAAAACTGCGATGTAAACTGAGTGCCCCTATCTGAAATGATGAAAACTGGGACACCATGCAGGCGAACAATCTCTCGGATGTAAATCTTAGCCAACCGCTTTGAAGAGTAAGTAGTACCAACTGGAATGAAGTGCACGGACTTGGTCAGCCAATCCACAATAACCCAAATAGCATTGAACTTCCTCGAAGTTCGTGGGAGCCCAACTACGAAGTCCATGGTGGTCCGCTCCCACTTCCATTCTAGGATCTCTAACCTCTGAAGCAAGCCACCCGATCTCTGATGTTCATACTTAACCTGATGACAGTTGAGACACCGAGCCACAAACTCAACTATATCCTTCTTCATCTGCATCTACCAATAGTGTTGTCTCAAATCCTGGTACATCTTCGTGACACCCGGATGGATGGAATACCGCGAGTTGTGGGCCTCCTCAAGAATCAACTCCCGGATCCCATCTATATTAGGCACACATATTCGGCCCTGCATCCTCAACACGCCATCATTACCAATAGTCAGATCCCTAGCATCACCCTTCTGAACCCTGTCCTGAAGAACGAGAAAGTGGGGTCATCATACTGACGCTCCTTGATACGGTCATAAAGAGAAGACATGGAGACCACACAAGACAATACCCAACTCGGCTCCGAAATATCCAATCTGACAAGCTAGCCAGCTAAGGCCTGAACATCCAATGCCAAATGTCTCTCTGTAGTTGGAAGATATGCTAAACTCTCCAAACTCTCCGCCTGGCTACTCAAAGCATCGGTCACCATATTGGCCTTCCCCGGATGGTTCAAAATAGTGATATTATAGTCCTTGAGAAGCTCCAACCATCTCCGCCGGCACAAATTAAGATCATTCTGTTTGAGCAGGTGCTGCAAACTCCGGTGATCAATATAGATCTCACAACGAACCCCATATAAATAATGATGCCAAATCTTCAAGGCGTGGACAGTGGCTGCTAACTCAAGATCATGGACATGATAGTTCTTCTCATGGGTCTTCAACTGGCGCGAGGCATAGGCAATCACCCTACTTTTCTGCATCAGAACATATTCGATACCTATCCTTGAAGCATCACAATACACGGTGTAAGAACCTGAAGCTGACGGTAGAACTAGAACTGGAGTTGTAGTCAAAGCAGTCCTGAGCTTTTGGAATCTCTCATCACACTCATCGGACCACCTGAATGGAGCACCCTTTTGGGTCAATTTGGTCAAGGGCGATGCAATAGATGAAAATCCCTCCACAAAGCGACGTTAATAGCCCGCCAAACCAAGAAAGCTCCTAATCTCCGTGGCTAAGGACGGTCTAGGCCAACTCTGCACTGCCTCTATCTTCTTCGGATCCACCTGAATACCCTCACTGGTCACCACGTGCCCTAAGAATGCTACTGAACCGAGCCAAAAATCACACTTGGAGAACTTTGCATAGAGCTTCTTCTCTCTCAGTCTCTGTAATACAATCCTCAGATGTTGGGTATGCTCCTCCTGGATACGAGAGTATACCAGGATATCATCAATGAATACAATAACGAATGAGTCCAAATAGGGCTGGAATATACTGTTCATCAAATGCATGAACGTTGTTGGGGCATTGGTCAGCTCAAAAGACATCACTAAGAACTCATAATAGCCATATCGGGTCCTGAAAGCTGTTTTAAGAATATCCGAATCCCGAATCTTCAGGTGGTGATACCCATACCTCAAATCAATCTTGGAGAACACCCTCGCCCCCTGCAGCTCATCAAATAGATCATCAATACGTGGCAAATGATACTTGTTCTTGACCATGACCTTGTTCAACTGCCTGTAGTCAATGCACATCCTCATAGAACCATCTTTTTTCTTTACAAATAGAACCGGTGCACCCCAATGTGACATGCTAGGCCGAATAAACCCCTTATCAAGGAGTTCCTGAAGTTGTCCCTTCAACTCTTTCAACTCTGCCGGTGCCATACAATATGGTGGAATAGAAATGGGCTGAGTGCCCGACAATAAATCAATACCGAAGTCAATATCCCTGTCAGACGGCATGCCCGACAGGTCTGCAGGAAATACATCCGGAAAATCATGCACCACATGAACAGAATCAATAGAAGGGACCTCTGCACTAACATCCCTCACAAAAGCCAAATAAGATAAGCAACCCTTCTCAACCATCTGTTGAGCCTTCAAGTATGAAATCACTCTACTGGGAACATAGTCTATAGAACCGCTCCACTCAACCCTCGGCAACCCCGACATCGCCAACGTCACAGTCTTAACGTGACAGTCCAAAATAGTATGGCATGGAGACAACCAATCCATACCTAATATCATATCAAAATCGACCATAATGAGCAGCAAAAGATCCACTCTGCTCTCCAGATCCCCAATGGTCACCACACATGACCGATATACGCGGTCCACAATAATAGTATCACCCACATGAGTAGATACATTAACAGATAAAACTAAAGACTCATGAGGCATATCTAGAAAATGAGCGAAATACGAGGAAATATATGAATAAGTGGAACCAGGGTCAAATAATACAGAGGCATCTCTGTGAGAAACTTAAACAATACCTGTAATCACAGCATCTGAAGAAATGGCATCTGGTTTGGCTGGGAGGGCATAGAAACGGGCCTGGCCACCTCCTGATCTGCCTCTCCCTCTCGGGCGACCCCTAGCTGACTGAGCTCTACCCCTAGCTAGCTGAGCGGTTGGTGGAGGAACTGGTGCTGAAGTCGAAGGCTGACTTCTCTGCTGAGATGAACCTCCTGTCAGGCGTAGACAATACCTCTTGATATGACCCAAATCCCCACACTCAAAGCAACCTCTACCGGCCACTGGGGACTGAAGGGAACCCTGAGCACTAGAATAATCGCTAGAAGGTCCTGACACAGATGAACCCTGAGCTGATGGTGCATGTGACGAACTCTGAGCTGGTAGCGCACCGAATGATGTCTGGCCCTGCTGATAACCATGAGGCCCATGAACGGATGATGCACCTTGGTGCACTGGGCGAGCCGTCTGAGCATGCCTGAAAGGGCGACCTCCACCATGCTGGAACTGACCCCCAGAAGGAGTACCACTAAATCCACCATGTCCACGAGGCCTCTTGTCCTCCCTCTCGACCCGCTCCTGACTGCGAACCATCTCGATCTGCCGAGCAATGTCGACAAACTCATCAAAAGTAGCACCAGACACTCTCTCTCTGGTCATAAGCAATCACAGCTGGTAAGTGAGGCCATCTATAAACCTCCTGATCCTCTCCCTATCTGTGGGAACCAACCAAATAGCATGACGGGCCAACTCCGAGAATCACCTCTCATACTGCGTCACAGACATATCACCCTGACAAAGCTTCTCAAACTGCCTGCGCAACTCCTCCATGCGGGACTGAGGCACGAACTTCTCCAGAAAGATAACGGAGAACTGCTTCCAAGTAAGGGGCGCTGCGCCGACTGGCCTACGCCTCCCGTAAGCCTCCCACCAACTGAGTGCAGCCCCAGAGAACTGAAAGGTAATAAATGAGACACAACTAGTCTCCAGAATACCTGCTGTACGGAGTATCCTCTAACACTTATCCAAGAAACCATGTGCATCCTCTCCCTCTGCACTACTGAAAGATAGAGGCTGGAGTCTCCCAAACCTCTCCAATCTACGCTGCTCATCCTCAGGCATAGCAGGAACTATATAGTCCTCAGCAGCTATAACCGGTTGGGCTGGTGGTGCTCCCGGTGTCTGGAATACCTGTACCACCTGCTCTGGTGTGCGAGCATGGGAGTCTGAGCACCTCTCCTGGCCTGAGAAGTGGCTGCTGTGGCCGGAACAGAGTCCGCCTGAGCAAGACTGGTACACGCGGTCAGAATCTAAGCTAAGGCCTCCTGAAGGCTTGGAATCACAATAGGCACAGGTGGTGCCTGAGCTAGTGCATCAACAACTGGAATCTGGTCCTGATCTGGGGCAACTGGTGGATCTGCAGGTACTGCCCCAGCTGTTGTGCGGGTTGTACCTCTGCCCCTACCGCACCCTCGGCCTCTCACGGCCCTGGCTGGTGGTACTGGTGGCTGTCCATCCTACCCGGTAGTACGAGTCCTCACTATCTGTGAGAGAATGAAACAACAGATATTTAGTTACTAGAATAAACAGATGTTTAGTTACTAGAATTCAAGAATGTGGAGTTTCCTAAGGGTTTTATAGCCTCTCGAAGATAAGTACAGACGTCTCCGTACCGATCCGCAAGACTCTACTAAACCTGCTCATGACTCGTGAGATCTATGTATCCTAGGCTATTATACCAACTTGTCATGACCCAAAATCTACTTACGTGATGGCGCCTATCGTGGAACTAGGCCAGCCTCAACTCAATAACCCAACACCAACAATAATAAGTTTGAAAACGTTAACGAAAGCATTTAACATTTAAGAAAAATTGTTTAAAATATATGTAATTCCCAAAGTGATACAATCCAGCCCAAAACCAGGGTGTCACTGAGTACATAAGCATCTAGATCAAAAATACAGTCTACTACAGTGTCTAGAGATATAAACTGAAAGTACGAAAAAGATAAAGAATGAGAGTCAAGTTGAAAGTACGAAAAAGATAAAGAAGGAGAGTCAAGGCCCGCGAACACTGTGCAGCTACCTTGATAGTCTCCAAAACTCTAGAATCCTCAATAAGCAACCGCTGCTACAACCGGTATCGCATGGATCTGCACACGAGGTGCAGGGAGTAATGTGAGTACACCAAGTTAGTAAGTAACAAGTACAAATTTTGGATTGAAAGGTAGTGACGAACTCAACCTCAACAGGTATAACAGAAATAAATGTGCAGAAATGTAGGCATGCTTTCAAGTCAAATATACAGCTCACACAGTAAAGGAAATACAAATCTGAATAGTGTAAGGTATAAAACTCAGCTATCTCTACATGCCAATGCACAGACTGTATAAAATGCACCATGTGCTCCACTCTCAAGTATCCAACCACTCGATATTGTATATGTCCATCCGGCCCAAGGAAATCCATCCCGAAACATATACAATACTGACTATAAGTCACCAGTACCGAGGAAAAAAGGAAATCCAACCTTATGGAGAAATCCATCTCCAGGTATCAAGTACTTCGAACAAATCCATGTCCAGGGAAATCCATCTCTCAATAATACCATCCGCGCTCAATGGGGGTATGTTACAGACTCTAGAGTGGCTCCTACAACCCAAGCGCTATCATAATCATCAATATAACCATTGCGGCGTGCAGCCCGATTCCATAACTTTCACTCATAACCAGGCACTCGGCCTCACTCAGTCATCAACGTCTCCAGTCTCACCACGGGCTCACAATGTCATGAAAACAACCCGGAACAATGATATGATGAATCAATAAATAACTAAGACCGAGATATGACATAAAAATGCATGATCATGACTGAGTATGGAATAGTAAATGAAACTAGTGAGATGACAGCAAGAAACGATCGCTGAAGGTCCAACCAATACCAGCACAAAGCCTAAATATGATATCTAGCATGATTTACACCTTAATTATTTTATCATATGTTGAAAGCATGGATATTAACAGAATAGAGTCACTAAACGGTGCCACAGAATCACCCAGGCCACAATTCTCAAGGTGCACGCCCGCACGCCCGTCACTTGGCATGTGCGTCACCTCAATACCAATCACATAACATATAATTTGGGGTTTCGAACCCTTAGAACCCAGTTTGGAAGCGTTACTTACCTCAAACCAAGAAAAATCCTACTCTGCGATGCCCTTGCCTCTCAAATCGGCCTCCAAATGTCCCGAATATAGCCACAAGCAATACAATATGATCAATATAGGCTAAAGGAACCAATTCCACAAGAAAAATACCAAATTATAGCCAAAATCCGAAATCGACTCAAACCCGGCCCCCGAGCCCACGTCTCAGAATCCAACAAAAATCACAAAACCCGAAAGCCCATTTACTCACGAGTCTAGTCATACCAAATTTACCAAAATCCGGCCTCAATTGCCCCTCCAAAACCCCAAAGTTCACTCTCCAATTCCCAAGCCCTAAATCCCCAAATTTCCAATTCCAATCCCTAATTAAATGATGAACAAAGCCATAGATTCACGGAAATTAGACCAATACGGGTTAGAATCACTTACCCCAATGTCCTCCTTGAAAACCTTCGAACAATCGCCTCTCTCCCAAGCTCCCCAAGTCCAAAATTGAAAATGGAAGACAAAGCCACGAGCTGGGATTTTCTGCCCAATGAAAACCGCACCTGCGGTCCTAGTTCCGCACCTGCGGAACCGCATCTGTGCACCGGGCTCCGCTTCTGCGGAAATTTATTAAAAGCCAGACTCCGCTCCTGCGATCACTTGACCGCATTTGCGGTCATCGCAGATGCGGGACCCAAGTCGTACCTACGATCCATCTGCGCATCTGTGCCTCCCAAACTGCTTCTGCGACCACCGCAGATACGGGATTTCCATCGCACCAGTGGTCTGAGCCCAGGTCTCCCTTAGCTGCACTTGCGGCTCTTCCTTCGCTCCTGCGGCCTCGCACCTGCGGTTCCCACTCCGCAGGTGCAGAAACACCACAACCAACAACTTCAGATGCATTTCATTAACTCCAATTCTTCCGTTAACCACCCGGAATCACCCCGAGGCCCTCGGAATCTCGACCAAACATACCAACACGTCCCATAACATCATACGAACTTAGTCGAACCTTTGAATCACTCAAAACAATATCAAAACACCAAATTACCCTCGGATTCAAGCCTACGAACTCCTAAACTTCCAAATTTCACAAACGACGCCGAATTCTACCAAACCACGCCTAAATGACCTTTTACACACATGTCACAAATGACACCATGAACCTACTCCAATTTCCGAAAATCCATTCCGACCCCGATATCAAAATTTCCACTGCCGACCAAAATCGCCAAATTTCCAACTTTCGCCAATTCAAGCCAAATTCTCATACGGACCTCGAAATCACATTCCGGACGTGCTCCTAAGTCCACAATCACCTAACGGAGCTAATGAAACCATAAAAATTTAAATTCGAGATCGTTTACACATAAGTCAACATCTGGTTGACTTTTTAAATTAAGCTTCTAATAAAGAGACTAAGTGTCTCAATTCACTTTCAAACCACTCCGGACCCGAACCAACTAACCCGACATATCATAATATAGCTGAAGAACAAAAAAAAAAGCAGAAATGGGGGAAACGGTGCTATAACTTTGGAGATGACTGGTCAGCTCGTTACAAATCGTCGGTGGCAATGCAGGCCCAAATTGCAGCTATGGCTAAGGACATCAATAAACTGACGCTAGATCAGGTGCAAAATCAACCACAGTTGGGATGTGACATCTGTGGATTGGAACACCCGACACATGAATATCAAGCTACAGCTGAGAAAATCAATATTGTGGGGAACTTCAACAAAGGCAACTATCAAGGAGGTGGTAGTTTCAATTCGATGGGACAGAGACATACAAGGTTCTCATGGAGTTCTTCAATTGGTAGTTTGAACTCACGGCAGTAGCAAAATCCCAGAGCACCAGTACAAGGACCTCCTGGTTTCTAAACTCAACATAGGCAACCATACCAACCTCCACAACCCAACAACTCAAGTTTAGAAGATCTAATGAAGGCATTTATAAATAAATCCGATGAAAAACTTGAGACTCAAGGTACCGCTATCAGGGAGCAAGGCACAACCATCCGAAATCTGGAAAGACAAATAGGGCAGCTTGCAACATTGTTGTCAGAAAGGGCGTCGGGGACTTTGTCGGCAGTCACTGAAAAGAATCCAAAAGAGACAATCAAATTTGTGTCTCCCAGGAGTTGGAAAACATTAGCAGAGCCAAAGGCAAAACCAAGGGATGAGAAGGAGATCAACTCAACCAAGATAGCTGAAGAACAGAAAATCGGTGGATCTTTGCCCAATGAGAATGTTAGCAACAAGGATGTTGATAAGCAAAAGGTGAACAACGCAGTTGAGGAAAGCAAGCACATGCCATTGTTTCCTTTTCCTCAAAAGAAGAAGCTGGAGAAATTAGACAAATGCTTATGGAAATTCCTGGAGATGCTAAAACAATTGTATGTGAATATCCCGTTCACGGAGGTGCTTACACAGATGCCAGCCTATGCAAAATTCCTGACGGAAATCCTTTCAAGCGAAAGGAATCCTGAGGAAGCGAAAGTGGTCAAACTCAACGCCCATTGCAGTGCCATTCTACAGAACAAAATTCCTAAAAAGTGTGGGGGTCCTGGAAGTTTCACTATACCCTACTCATTGGGTAGCAAAAATTTTGACAAAGCCTTGTGCGATTCAGGTGCATCCATTAACTTGATGCCATTATCGGTGTTCAAGAAATTGGAAGGAGAGCTAGGAGTAATCAAATATATGTCGGTATCCTTGCAGCTAGCGGATCAGACCATGATCATACCTGAGGGCATAATTGAGGACATTCTAGTAAGGGTAGACAAATTTATTTTCCTAGTAGACTTCATTGTGGTAGATATGGAAGTGAATAAGGAGATACCTCTAATCTTGGGGAGACCATTCCTTTGTATTGGCCGAGCTTTTCTTGATATATATGAGGAGCAACTCATGCTACGAGTGGGAAACGAAAAAGTGGTGTTTCAAATGAAGAGAATGATAAAATATCCATGTGATGAGGCATCTACCTATGCATGTCTCAAACTAGATGCGGTGGAGAGTTAGCTGAACAACACAAACTGGATAAGCTGGTAGGTGACTCACTAGAGAGATGTATTAGTCAATCAAGCACAACAGAGGATGAAGATCCTGAAATCAAGAAGGAAGTTGAGGCGCTAGAAGATGAGAACCAGGTGGTAGATGAAGAAGAATTCGAGAAAGAAAAGAGCAAAATGAAGCTGGAATTGAAAGTACTCCCGACACATTTGAAATATGCTTTTTTGGAGACTAACAATTTTCCCGTGATTGTTGCTGTTGATTTGACAGGTGAACAGGAACACATGCTTATAGAGTTACTGCGAGAGCATAAAAAGGCAATCGGTTGGAGTATAGACGATATTCAGGGGATCAACCCTACAATATACATGCACAAGATCCTGTTAGAAGAAGGGAGTAAACCAATGGTGCAGCCCAAGCGCAAATTGAACAAAAATCTTGAGGAGGTGGTTCAAAAAGATATACTGAAATTGCTGGATGTTGGCATAACACTTTCCATCTCTGACAGTCAATGGATTAGCCCCGTACAGGTTGTGCTGAAAAAATGGGGCATGACGGTGGTACAAGATGAGGACAACGAGCTAATTCCTACCAGAAAAGTCACTAAGTGGAGGATGTGCACAGACTACCGGAGATTAAATGATGCAACAAGGAAGGATCACTTCCCTCTTCCTTACATTGATCAGATCTATTCATGTGGATAACATTTTTGTGCATATGTTCATAGGACCAATTATTAGGTTGATCAAAGGAAACTCATTCATTCGGAAGAAGAATTTGAATCCCTAAAGTAGCCTAATCATCTATTGAAATCGAAGGAGTCAATAGAAGTTAAGAATGAACTTAACCCAGAGTTACCCGGAACAATAGTTGATCACATATCTTGTCACAACCCGTACTTCTCACCCTGATATTCAATTGTTGCTACTAGCCATTAAAGTGTGATTAGTTTCTTACAATTAATAATCTTAGTTTTATTTGTAGTCGATAATAACATCAATCAAAGGTTTATTATCCTGGATAGTGATGAGATGAAGATTTATTAGAACATTATTTAAACCAATCCATGTGGGGACAATTTAATACTATACTATCTTTGACTAGCGAGCCTAAGTTTTATACACTGGTTTTGCGCTCGTCTAACTAGCCAACTAATTTTAGTTCAGCAACTAACTATTGGACAACTTACTAATAACTGCCACCTAACAGAAAGACACGTGACTAATACATGTGCTATTTTATATCACAATATGCCCCCCTCAAGTTGGAGGGTGTAGAATGTTAAGCACTCCAAGCTTGTCGAGTAGATGCACATGTTGAGCAGTTCCTAAGCCTTTGGTTAGAAAATCTGCCTGCTCCTCCTTTGTATTCACTTGTATTGCTTGAACTACCCCTTCTTTGATCTTGTCTCTAATGAAATAGCAATAGATTTATATGTGTTTTGTCTGTTCATGAAGTATGGGATTTGCTGCAATCTGAATAGCATATTTACTATCACTAAGGATTGTCACTGGTTGTGTAATCTTCACACCCAACTCTTTAAACAAACCAAGTGACCATATGCTCAGCAGTTGCAACAACCATGCTTTTGTACTCAGCTTTAGCTGAGCTCCTTGACATAATTTGTTATCTCTTTGATTTCTAAGACACCAAGGAACTACCAAACTTTATCACATAACTGTTACATCTCGCGTTTTCGTGCGTTAAAGTTTCGTCTTCAGATAATTGATGTAGACTCGAGGATGAGATTATCTTGAGTTTATAAGCATTTATGCTATTTATAATAGGTGATAAGTAAAGTGCCGTGAAGGTTAAAGGGTAAACGAATCAAAGAAAATGAGTTTCGTTGAAGATTGTCGATTTGGGATAAAATACGGTGCGAGCTATAGTACCCGGTATTAATGGACTAGTGCCATACAAGGTACTACATGACCACGATAGTAGGGTACATAAAGTGTATTAAAAGTGAGTAGTATTTTAAGTATTTTGAGATAATTCTTAATTTTGTGGATTATTAGTTAATGGGGGAATTAGAAAGTTAATTAAAATTAGTGAATAATTAATTAATAACCTTGGATAAGACCAAGGAACCTAACATAGCAGCCCCAAGTAATGAATTAGATTCATTACATTTAGGTAGCCAAATTATAATCCTTTAGGAAAGGTTAGTCATCCTAAGTAGGGCCCACCTAAAGGATAAAAGTAACATTTCTAGTTCAAAATCAATTGCTAAGGAAAGAGTTTCAGCAAATATTTCTTTGCATAGCAAGCAAAAGGTGAACAACGCAGTTGAGGAAAGCAAGCACATGCCATTGTTACCTTTTCCTCAAAAGATGAAGCGGTAGAAATTAGACAAATGCTTATGGAAATTCCTGGAGATGCTAAAACAATTGTATGTGAACATCCCGTTCACGGAGGTGCTCACACAAAAGCTAGCCTATGCAAAATTCCTGAAGGAAATCCTTTCAAGCGAAAGGAAGCTTGAGGAAGCGAAAGTGGTCAAACTCAATGCCCACTGCAGTGCCATTCTACAGAACAAAATTCCTAAGAAGTGTGGGGATCCTGGAAGTTTCACTATACCCTGCTCGTTGGGTAGCAAATATTTTGACAAAGCCTTGTGCGATTCAGGTGCATCCATTAACTTGATGCCATTATCGGTATTCAAGAAATTGGAAGGAGAGCTAGGAGTAATCAAATATATGTCGGTATCCTTGCAGCTGGCGGATCAGACCACGATCATACCGGAGGGAATAATTGAGGACATTCTAGTAAGGGTAGACAAATTTGTTTTCCTACTAGACTTCATTGTAGTAGATGTGGAAGTGAATAAGGAGGTACCTCTAATCTTGGGGAGACCATTCCTTTGTATTGGCCGAGCTTTTCTTGATATATATGAGGGGCAACTCATGCTACGAGTGGGAAAAGAAAAAGTGGTATTTCAAATGAAGAGAATGATAAAATACCCATGTGATGAGGCATCTGCCTATGCATATCTCAAACTAGATACGGCGGAGAGTTAGCTGAACATCACAAACTGGATAAGCTGGTAGGTGGCTCACTAGAGAGATGCATTAGTCAATCAAGCACAATAGAGGATGAAGATTCTGAAATCAAGAAGGAAGTTGAGGTGCTAGAATATGAGAACCGGGTGGTAGATGAAGAAGAATTCGAGAAAGAAAAGAGCAAACCGAAGCTGGAATTGAAAGTACTCCCGACACATTTGAAATATGCTTTTTTGGAGACTAACATTTTTCCCATGATTGTTGCTGTTGATTTGACAGGTGAACAGGAACACATGCTTGTAGAGTTACTGCGGGAGCATAAAAAGGCAATCGGTTGGAGTATAGCCGATATTTAGGGGAACAACCCTACAATCTGTATGCACAAGATCCTATTAGAAGCAGGGAGTAAACCAACAGTGCAGCCCAAGTGAAAATTGAACAAAAATCTTGAGGAGGTGGTTCAAAAAGAGATACTCAAATTGCTAGATGCTGGCATAACATTTTCCATCTCTGACAGTCAATGGATTAGCCCCGTACAGGCTGTGCCAAAAAATGGGGCATGACGGTGGTACAAGATGAGGACAATGAGCTAATTCCTAACAGAACAGTCACTAGGTGGTGGATGTGCATAGACTACCGGAGATTAAATGATGCAACAAGGAAGGATCACTTCCCTCTTCCTTTCATTGATAAGATATTGGAGAAGGTGGCGAGGCGTGGATGTTATTGCTTCTTAGATAGATATTCAGGGTATAATAAAATACCCATTGCTTGCAGAAAATGCCTTTCGGACTATGCAATGCACCAGCTACTTTTCAGAGATGCATGATGTCAATATTTCCAGACTTGAATGGGAAGTGTCTAGAGTGTTCATGGACGACTTTACTCTATTTGGAGATGACTTTAAAGATTGCTTGAGGAACCTCGAACGTGTTCTGAAACGATGTGAGGACACTCACCTAGTACTCAACTGGGAAAAATGTCATTTCATGGTTAAAGAGGGGATAATCCTGGGCCATAAAGTCACAACTAAAGGTATTGAAGTAGATAGAGCTAAAGTAGATATGATAGCCAAGATCCCGCCACTGACCTCAGTGAAGAGCATCAGAATTTTTCCAGCATTACCAAGCCATTGACTACATTACTTGCCAAGGATGTAAAATTTGTATTTGATGTGGAGTGTCTCAGAGCATTTGAACTGATCAAGGAGAAGCTAGTGAGTGTCCCCATAATGGTGACTCCTAACTAGAGTGAGCCTTTTGAGATAATGTGTGACGCCAGTGATGTGGCAGTAGAAGCAGTGTTGGGGCAGAGGAGAGATAAACTGTTCCGACCTATTTACCATGCAAGCCGGACCTTGAATAATGCTGAAGTGAACTATGCTACTAGGGAGAAGGAGTTCTTTGCAGTAGTCTTTGCTTTCGACAAGTTCAGATCCTATTTGGTGGGAAGAAAGGTAATAGTGTATACTGATCATTCAGTACTGAAATATTTGCTGAGTAAGAGAGAGTCTAAACCGCGTCTGATGCAGTGGGTATTGTTGCTAAAAGAATTTGCTCTAGAAATCAAGGACAGGAAGGGCACAAAAAATCAAGTGGATGACCACCTGTCGCGATTGGAGAAATAACATGTTGAAGCGGTGGGCATTCGGGAAAAGTTCCCAGATGAGCAGATTTTTTCCATTGCATCAGTCTCCGATACACCACCATGGTTCATAGACATAGCCAACTTCTTGGCTAGTGGGTGGCTACCACACGAATTGACCTCCGATCAGAAAAAGAAGCTGCAAGGTGAGGTAAAATGTTATTTTTAGAATGACCCTTTCTTGTTTAAACTGTATGCAGATAGTGTTATTCGAAGATATGTGTCAGAAGGAGAAATGGAAAGCATTCTGTCTCATTGCCACGATGGAGCAGCTAGAGGACACTATGGCGGGAATCACACTGCAGCAAAGCTCATGGAAGCCGATTTCTTTTGGCCTACCTTGTACAAAGACGCGGGAGCGTATGTAGCTGCATGTGACAAGTGTCAAAGGGCAGGTAATATTATCAAGAGGGACGAAATGCCTCCCAACTCCATTCTGGTATGTGAACTTTTTGATGTTTGGGGCATTGACTTAATAGGTCCGTTCCCATCGTCACACTCTTATGAGTATATCCTAGTAGTCATTGACTACGTCTCTAAGTGGGTCGAAGAAATCCCTACTAGGACCAATGATGCTCGGGTGGTGTGCGAATTCTTAAGGAAAAATATCTTTACCCGCTTTAGGACACCTAGAGTGATTATCAGTGACAACGAGTCACACTTTGTGAACAAGCAGTTTGTTGTACTGGTGTCCAAGTATGGGGTCACACACAACACGGGAACCCCGTACCATGCCCAAACTAGTGGGCAAGTCGAAATGGCTAACCATGAACTTAAACGAATTCTTGAAAAGACGCTTAGTGCTTCTCGTAAGGATTGGTCGGTAAAGTTGGAAGAAGCTCTATGGGCGTACAGAACTGCGTTCAAAATAACCATAGGGACTTCACCATTAAAACTAGTGTATGGAAAATCATGTCACCTACCTATTGAGATAGAACATAAAGCTTATTGGGAAATTAAGATGCTTAATCTTGATCTTAGTCTTGCAGGTGTATATACGTTGGCGCAGATGAATGCATTGGAGGAGTTTAGACTGGACGCGTATGAAAATGCACGGATTTTCAAGGAAAAGACTAAAAGGTGGCATGATCGTCTCATTAAGCCAAAGGAGTTTCGTAAAGGGGACAGAGTCTTACTATACAATAGTAGACTCAGATTGTTCCCCAGAAAATTTAAGTCTAGACCGTATGTGGTGAAACATGTATTACCATATGGGAAAATTGAGATCCAGATAGAGGACATAATGGAAAGTTTCAAAGTGAATGGGCACAAACTAAAATCGTAAATTGCTGGAGGATTTTCTCAGCAATCCTCGAGCATCAAAATCAGTTGAGGATGCCTGGTTGAGTCAAACTGACGACTATAACTCAGAACTACTTCTAACTCTTCTATTAGTTAGACTTTTCACTTTTATTTATAGTGCAGAATAGATAGAAATTAGTGTATAGTATGATGTGGTAGGTACAGGAAGGTACATGTCGCGGAAGGTAGGAATTAAGGTGTCTAAAAACCCCTTTTAAGTGTATTCTTGCGCGACCGCGCACCTGGGGGGACACCTCGTGCATTTGGTCGCGCAACAGGAAATGTTATATGATGCGAGATATGCGCGGCCGCGCATCTGATGGGGTGACCATGCACTTTTACTTGTGTACTGCCTCACGTACGCAACCGCGCATCAGGTAAGTTTTTCCCTTTTCCTTTTAATTTTGGACTTTTTCCTCTCAAAACCCCCAATTCTAAAATTTCCCTCTTTTTCTCCCCTACACTAAACAACCCTAATTCGACCCCCTTCTCTCATCCCCTCTCTATAAGACACACACCACCACCCCTCCTCTTCTCCTTTCACTCAACCTCACGAGATTTCTCTCCCGAGTCCCCTCAGGTAAGTGAGATACTTTCTCTCTCTATTTTCTTAGTTTGTTGTATTTTATTTTACTTGTGTTGTTGCAGATTTTGTTTTTTATGCTCCTTTTCTTGTGGGTGGAAGACGAGTTTCAACATAGATACTGACCATAAAGTGGCTGGGTGTGACATTGGTGTATCCTTGGTCTAATTAGGGCTGGAATTAATTTGTAGGGGGGTTCGTAGAATTGTGCTTATTAAGTGTTTGTGTAATTACCTCAATTAGATTATGGGTGTAATGTTGTGACCAAGTGTAAGGGTGAAGTCTGAGTAGCCTCTCTTGGTTCGCCATGTGATTCATTAACTAATAGTTGGCGGTTTGTTGCAGGTACTATGGCGCCATCCAAGAAGCGAAAAACCACAGGTGCCTCCACAAGTGGTCAAGCGGGCACATCCCGGTCATGAGCTTTGGCATCTGCTCGCCCGTATGATCAGAACAAGTTCGTCTCCTGGGATGCCCAGGAACGATTTCAACATAAGGCAAGTAAGAAGCCCATACCGGATAGGGGAATTGATATTGGGTCCCTCCAGAATGACTATCCTCATGTGTATCATGAATTGGTCAGGCGCGACTTGGGGATATTTTTTGAAGAACTTGATGATACGAACTTAATGGTTGTTCGGGAGTTTTATGCAAACTGCCCGGAACATGACGCCCATGTCTGCACAGTTAGGAAGAAGAGGGTGGACTTCTCCAAAGAGGCCATCCGAGGGGCCTATCATTTTTCGGAATTCATGGAAGATCCGGATATAGTTGACTACTATGCCACGCACAATAGAGAACCATACCTGTAGCGCTTGTTCTTCGTAACCATTCGTGTACCTAGCAAGGAGGTAGTGTGGATAAAAGAGGGGCGGAAATTTCACTCGGCTTCGCTGACGTTTGAAGGGAAGTGCTGGCTCTACATTATCAATAACCGCCTGCTGCCTTCAAGAAACACCACTGAGGTGAATGGTCCTCGGGCGACTCTGATTTGGTGTTTTGTCAATGGCCACGATTTTGATATGGCTCAGATCATTCAGGCCGAGATATTTATTCGTTGTCTTGTGTAGAGGTATGGGTTCTTTTTCCCATCATTAGTCACTCAGTTATGTCGTGGGGCATGAGTGCCGAAAAACAGGGACTTGGATGGAAAAATAAAGCGCGAACATAAATTCCTGGCTGATAAAGTTATAATCGAGAAGGATCCTGTTGGGCTCGTCGAGGCGGATAGCGAGGAATGTGATGCACCTGAAGAGGGAAATGAGGATGTCGCTGCTTCTCCAACACATGAGCCGGGTGTTGGGGTAACTTCAGGTGGTGGTTGGAACACAAGAATGAGAGCTTTAGAGCAGGAAATGGCAAGGATGCGTACCTCTGTCACTGACTTGGGAGCTCGAATGGATGCCCTTGCTACACAGAATGCCAAATCCGAGAGGAATATCATGACATGGATGCGTGCACTTGGCCGAGCTTGTCATCTGGACCCCAGAACCGTCTCCGACACGGACTGACTTGATCAGGGGAGTTTTCTTCATCTTTGCATTTTTCTTTGTATGTCATGGGTATATGCCACCATTTAAAGTGTGGGATGGGGAATATTTGTATGTTGTATGTATATGAGTTTTGTTTTTGGTAGTTGTAGTTTGTTGTTGTTTGTTTCAGTAGTTAGAGATAGATGAAAAAACAAAAATACATAAAATACTTAAATTTTTCGATTTTTCCCGACGATGGATATCATTCGACGGGTTTATTGAGAGATTAAATTCGAAAGAAAAAGATAAAAAAAATTTCTCTTGTTAGGTAGTGTGTTAATTCCCCCTTGGTTTTTCTTTGTGTCGCGGTTCTTTTCTAAGAATTTTGATTGAACCGGGTGTAGTTAGTTATTTTTGTGTGTTAGGAGTAGGTACCTTGAGCTCTGATTTGAATGGAAGGCAACATATATTGACTCTTTTATGCCTGGAGAATAGTGAGTGCTCTAGTTGTGACGCTTAGGCTCAGTTTTTGACTCTCGTAGAAGTACCTTAAATTGTATGTTCTTGACTTTGCTTGACAGCTTTGACTAGAGCATCTTGATGAGTCTGATCCTGAGTGAGTATGTTCCATGTGTGGGTGAGGTTTTGTTTTATTCTGTGCATTGTATTTGATATCTAGAACTTGCCATGTGTGTTTGCAAAGTGAAATAGTAGTTTATTTAGTCTTGGAAGTGATATAGGCATTTCTTTGTTGAGCGAGTTATATGCCTTATCCACCTAATTGTTATATATCTTAGTTAACCCCTTTGAGTATGTAATCTTGTTTCTTTGGCAACCACATTACAAGCCTTACCCATTTATTTGAATTGACCCTTTTATTTGAACCTTTTACCTCCCATGAATACTTGAAATTATTGTGAACTTTGTAAAAGTTGAAGTGTGGGGTGGTTGGTTTGGCTTTTGAGTGGAACTAATGAAATAAGTAGACAGGTGCACTAGTTTGAAAAAGTAAGAGCCACTTGAATTGAAAAAAAAAAAGAAGAAAGAAAAAAGTGAAATGTTGTGCAAAATATTCTTTGATAGTGGTGACCCTTGATCTAATTGTGCTTAAAGAAGTAGGGAGTTAAAATATATATTGATGTGAATGTGGAGTATAGTTTGACATAAGTGTGGGGTCTTGAATTGTTAAGTATATGTATTAAAAGTGCTTAGGGAGGTGTAGTCACTCTCATATCTAAATGTATCCTACCCGTTCCGCAGCCTACATTACAACCAATTAAATTCCTAAATGATCCTTGATAAATGAACTCAATTAGTAGAGTAATACACTACGGGCAAGCCTATGGTACGTCTTTTGTGGCATATGAATGTTATTTCTGAGAGTGAGTGAATTCTTTCTATCTTGAGTTCCTAATTATTCGTAATATCTTTTATGTGTGGAATTACTCTCTATGGTTATGTGAGGGCACTGGATTCACGAAGGAAAGGTAATACTTGACCTCTGTGTTAGAGTAAGTGAGCGGGTTATAGATAATGCTTGGTGCTTTTGAGTCAAATATTGAGGTTAAAATGTTACAGTATTGTGCTTAATCTGTTTTGAAGAGTCTTGGTGTGATGAGTCTTGAGAGTTGTTGAAAAAGGTAGTATTTTAAGTGAAGTGTAGTTTGATTGCTCGAGGACGAGCAATGGTTTAAGTGTAGGGTGTTGATGATAGGCTATAATTGCGTATTTTGGCCATTAATTGAACTCTAATATGCTGCACTTTACTAGTGTTTGAACTTTAAATGGTATTATTTTGCACTGAGTGTGTGTTTTATGCTTTGTAGGAGCGATTCCGAAATACGATGAGGTTGTGGAGCTAATTTGAGCTATTCTGGAGCTTTGAAGTCTGAGTAAAAGCTCATGGATTAAGTTGGGATCGTAATCGAGGATCAAGGGACAATAATGCACTTCATGAAGAGAAACGAAGAATGGAGCAGGAAGCCACCCATGTGGGCGGTCGCGCAGTAGGCGCGCAAGTAGAGCAGAACACTGTCCAAAGTGCGCGGCCATATGCGCGATCACCTGCCCAGGTGCACGGCAGCGCACGTCCGGTCCGAAAAATTTCTCAAGCATATTTTTATAATTTCGGAGGCGACTCCTCTTGACCTATTTGAAGCTCAGCTCATCTAAAAAGGTGTATCTTGGATTTTGAGAGGAATTTTTGGGAGAGAAGAAGGCAAGAAAGCAATGGAAACACAAAATACTTGATCTAATTCATTTAATACGGAAGTTTGTTTGAATTTGGAAATTATAATATTTTCTTGTTCTTATATTACTCTTGCGATGAATATTTTCTCCATTATGGAGTAATCTTTCTTAGGGTTATTGACGGATGTTGTGATTTGACTATCGTTTTGGGTTTTACTCTATGTTAACTGCCCAAATTCATCAAATGAGTTATTAATTGAATTGTAAGGCTTATTATGATTTTACTTTAATTTAAAGAGAAGTGTTACTGTTATTCGCATTGTGCCATATTGTTTGGGTTGATTTTACGCCTCTTTTCGGTAATCAAAAGAGTTTAGAAAGTTATCAATTAACCAGTTTAGAAGAATAATCGAGAGGTGTTCTTCGAAAGATCATTCATTCACTATTTTTGTGCATATGTTCGTAGGACCTATTATTAGGTTGATCAAAGGAACCTCATTCATTCGGAAGAAGAATTTGAATCCCTAAAGTAGCCTAATCATCTATTGAAATCGAAGGAGTCAATAGAAGTTAAGAATGGACTTAACCCAGAGTTACCCTGAACAATAGTTGATCACATATCTTGTCACAACCCTTACTTCTCACCCTGATATTCAATTGTTGCTACTAGTCATTAAAGTGTGATTAGTTTCTTACAATTGATAATCTTAGTTTTATTTGTAGTCGATAATAACATCAATCAAAATTTTATTATCCTGGATAGTGTTGAGATGAAAATTTATTAGAACATTATTTAAACCAATCCCTGTGGAGACAATTTAATATTATACTATCTTTGACTAGCGAGCCTAAGTTTTATACAATATTTTTGCGCTCGTCTAACTAGCCAACTAATTTAAGTTCAGCAACTAACTATTGGACAACTTACTAATAACTGCCACCTAACAGAAAGACACGTGACTAATACATGTGCTATTTTATATCACAATATGCCCCCTCAAGTTGGAGGGTGTAGAATGTTAAGCACTCCAAGCTTGTCGAGTAGATGCACATGTTGAGCAGTTCCTAAGCCTTTGGTTAGCAAATCTGCCTGCTGCTCCTTTGTATTCACTTGTATTGCTTGAACTACCCCTTCTTTGATCTTGTCTCTAATGAAATAACAATCGATTTATATGTGTTTTGTCCGTTCATGAAGTATGAGATTTGCTGCAATCTGAATAGCAGACTTACTATCACTAAGGATTGTCACTGGTTGTGTAATCTTCACACCCAACTCTTTAAACAAACCAAGTAACCATATGATCTCAGCAATTGCAACAACCATGCTTTTGTACTCAGCTTCAGTTGAGCTCCTTGACACAGTTTGTTATTTCTTTGAGTTCTAAGACACCAAGGAACTAACAAACATTATCACATAACTGTTACATCTCGCGTTTTCGTATGTTAAAGTTTTGTCTTCAAATAATTGCCGTAGACTCGAGGGTGAGATTATCTTGAGGTTATAAGCATTTATGCTATTTATAATAGGCGATAAGTAAAGTGCCGTGAAGGTTAAAGGGTAAACGAATCAAAGAAAATGAGTATCGTTGAAGATTGTCGATTTGGGATAAAATACGGTGCGAGCTATAGTACCCGGTATTTTTATGGACTAGTGTCATACAAGGTACTACATGACCACGATAGTAGGGTACATAAAGTGTATTAAAAGTGAGTAGTATTTTAAGTAATTTGAGATAATTCTTAATTATGTAAATTATTAGTTAATGGAGGAATTAGAAAGTTAATTAAAATTAGTGGGTAATTAATTAACAACCTTGGATAAGACTAAGGAACCCAACGTAACAGCCCCAAGTAATGAATTAGATTCATTACATTTAGGTAGCCAAATTATAAGCCTTTAGGAAAGGTTAGTCATCCTAAGTAGGGCCCACCTAAAGGATAAAAGTAACATTTCTAGTTCAAAATCAATTGCTAAGGAAAGAGTTTCAGCAAATATTTCTTTGCATAGCAACGTTACATCTCTTAAGAAAGAGTTTCATCAAAGATGATTTTGCAATAAGCAATATTATTGCTTCGAGCATTTCATACGCAAACTACTTAATATTATAGCAACGTGGGGTTTACGATTCTAAGGGAGTACGGTGCAATCTTTCTCAAGAATATCATACGAATTGTTCCCTATTTTTATCTTGTTGTCATGAGTTTTGTCGCAATTGTCGTGTGTTAGAAGAATTGTCCAGAGAACCGGCTCAGGTAT
Source organism: Nicotiana tabacum (assembly GCF_000715075.1). Taxonomy (NCBI): domain Eukaryota; kingdom Viridiplantae; phylum Streptophyta; class Magnoliopsida; order Solanales; family Solanaceae; genus Nicotiana; species Nicotiana tabacum. Next base: position 25,230,162 of record NC_134083.1, read on the forward strand.
GTTAAGGCTATCCCTTCTTTCTTTTTGGCATGATCCAAATGATACAAACGAAATGAGCAAACACACAGCTTTCATAAATGACTCTACTCATGTGAGTACTAGGGGTGTCTATGTTCTTGATTCCACACGTGACATATTATTATATCTTCTGTTCATAGGTCTCAAAAAAATACGTAGTTGATAAAGTTTATTCGAAAGGTATATTGATCTTATTAACATATTTTTTATGCATTTTATCCATTTATACATGCACATTGACCTATGACCAGATGGTATTATATACGCGTATATTATATATATATGGAATGTGGGAAAATGGTTAAGGCATTATATACGTACCACCACCTGATCAGCTGGTATATGTTGATGATTTTGCCCACAATGGTCGAGATGATATGATGGGATGCCCTCAGAGGCTTGATGATGTTATGTACACCTATACCTATGCATGACACGACATTTATACGCACGTGCATGACATTATAAATGTTTCAGGATTTACAAAGTGATTTAGACTTACAAACGGAATTTTTTATTCCATGTTTCATCTATGCCTGTTATGTACGGATATTTATGCCTTACATACTCAGTACATTATTCGTACTAACGCCCTATTTCCCGGGGCCTGCGTTTTATACCCATAGGTGCAGGTAGACGAGCTGACGGTCCCCCTTCTTAGGACCCTTGATCAGCGAGAGTTGGCATGCTCCACTTGATCCGGAGCTGTTTTAATTTTGGTACGATATGCTTGTACACACATATGGGTATGACGGGCCCCAGTACCGTCCTTGTACAATTGTATATTCTATTAGAGGTCTGCAGATAGTATGTATATTTTGATAGTATGTGGCCTTGCCGGCTTCCAGTTTTGGATATGTAGTTGTCTATAGCAGCCTTGTCGGCTAGCTCTATGTATTCCGCACGTATATGTACATATATCATTTGGACAGGTTTTCCTCATGCATGTTATTCTCGTAATTCAGCGGATGTTATTCATGTTTATATCTTAGATGCATGCTTAAGGGTGTTCGACAGGTAGGACTCGGGCACCCATCGCGGCCCATCGGTTTGGGTCGTGACAAAAGTGGTATCAGAGCAGTTCTGTCCTAGGGTTGTCTACAGATCGTGTCTCGTAGAGTCTTGTTTATGGGTGTGTTGTGCACCACACTTATAAACAAGAGGCTACAGGATATTTAGGTTGGTTACCTTTCCTTCTAATCCAGATTGTGCGGTAGAACTGAGTCGTAAGTATCCGCTTCTAATCTTTACCTTATTTATGTTTTTAGTGATGCCTATTACTACTAGACAATAGGCGCAAGCTGCTAGCACGGGTAAGAAGGCTACAAAAGTGTTAGAATGAGATATAAGTTACACTATGGAGTCAGACCCATCGGAGATCATGGGTTCTATTGAGAAAGATCCTTCTGAGGATCCATATGAGTCATCCGTTCAAGCAGTTTCGATCTCGCCGACAGAAGATGGGGTGAGAGGAGTTCTGACCTCACCAAGGCCCTTAGTTTCATTATCAGGGCCCGTTGATCAGGGTATAAGGGGAGTGGTACACGGATTGGCACAACCGGGTTCCCCTCTGGCTCAAAACTATGTCAGTGTATTTATAGACACCAGTTCTTCTGAGGTTCCAGATAGTCCACAATCTTGGGAGTCCGTCAATCAAGGTTTGTCTGTGTATATTATGGGATATGCAGAGGAAGAGGATAGTTATCGGGCCAAGAGGAGGAAGGTAACTAATAAGGATATGAAGATTCCGCTTCGAAGTGTGTCTGATCGAGGCTCTCATATAGGACGAGGCAAGGACCCTCTACTGTAGACTTCCTCCAGATGTCAGCTTTTGGTTGGTGAGTTCTACTTCTTCTTGGAGTATTACCAAGTCAGGGTTCTGAATATGTTAGGTTGTTTTATGAGGATGTAGGGAGCCCTGTCCCGACTTATAGATATATTATGGTTATGTTTTCTTAGAGGTTTTGCAGACAATATCACGTGTATAGTTTTGGGTATGACATGTCTACGGCCTTGTCAACCCCTATGTATCTATATAAACCTTTTTCTAAATTAGTTATGCGAGTTAAGTCCTAATATTGTTACTTATATATATATATATATGGATGTGGCCCGTAATGGCCCGTGATAGGTTTGATAATAAACAAGGATAAGGTACGTGGTGCTCGGTTGGGTAGAACTTGATGTTATAATGGGTATGGATTGGTTGGCTTTTTGTTATGCTAACATCGAGTGTAGATCAAAGATGGTTCGATTTCAATTCCCAGGAGAGCATGTTTTTGGAGTGGAAAAGTAATACGGCATCGCCGAGAGGTAGAATTATTTCCTATCTCAAGGCAAGGAAAAAGATCAGAAAGGATTACATTTATCACTTAGTTCGGGTAAAGGATGTGAAAGTAGAGTCACCAACCGTTCAATCTATCCTTGTGGTTAATGAGTTTCCCGATATTTGTTTTCAATAAGCTTCTGAGTCTCCCGCTAGAGCGAGAGATTGAGTTTCCTATTGACCTATTACCAGGTATTCAGTTAATATCTATTCCTCCTTATAGAATGGCACCTGCAGAGCTGAGGGAGTTAAAGGAACAACTAAGGGGCTTGCTTGAAAAAGGCATTATCAGACCTAGTACATCACCGTAGGGAGAACCTGTGTTATTTGTGAGGAAGAAAGATGGTTCATTGCGGATATGTATCGATTATAGACAGTTGAATAAGGTGACGATCAAGAATAAGTACCCATTCCCGAGGATTGATAATTTATTTGATCAGTTGCAAGGTGCCAAGTGTTTCTCGAAGATAGACGTGAGGTCCGGGTACCATTAGGTAAGGGTTAAGGAGAAATATATCTCGAAGACAACATTCAGGACCAGATATGGGCACCTTGAGTTTCGTGTCATGTTATTCGATTTGACTAATGCCCCAGCAGTATTCATGGACTTGATGAACCGAGTGTTCAGACCCTTTCTAGATCTATTCGTGATTGTATTATTTGATGATATATTAGTGTACTCTCGTTAAGAGACTGAGCACGCAGATCATTTGCATACCATGCTCAAAGTTCTACAAAAAGGGAAGTTGTATGCAAAATTCTCTAAATGTGAATTCTATAGCTTTTCTTGGGCATATTATTTCAAGTGAAGGTAACTGGGTTAATACACAAAAGATTGAGGCAGTAAAGACTTGACCTAGACCCACGACACCGACGGAGGTTCGTAGCTTTCTCGGTTTGGCAGGTTATTATAGGAGACTTGTAAAAGGATTTTCTTCTCTTTCAACACCTTTGACAAAAGTGGTGTGACGACGTGATGTCTCACTTGATGTTCCAGAATAACATAAGGAAATGTAGAGTGCAAGCAAGTTGAAGGAAGGTTGCGAATAAGTATAAATAGATATGTGTAGGTCACAAGCTAAAGTATGGTAGAGCGACAAGGTTTTAGGAAGACATAAGTAAGGATAAGAAAAGGTAAGTGAAAAGGTGACGAGAATGGATAAGTCCTCAGGATTAAGCCCATGAAAATAAGAGAGCTGATGGTTTCTCTAAATTATAGAAAACTCAGTATAGCCTGAATGAGCTCAAATGAGTCTAAGATTAGTAGCGTTTAAAAGAGTTGGAATGCTGCCTTGGTAATAGAATAAAAGCGTAATTATAATAGATAAAGGATGACGTTTGGGCCTTCGAAAGGGGAGATTTAATGAATTGTAAAATATTAGAATAACCATGTAAGTTGACTCAGAAGGGAGCTAAATTTCAGAAGACTGATGCTTGCGAACGGAGTTTCCAGGCATTGAAGGATAGACTAACTTTAGCACCAGTTCTAACACTCCCATAGGGAACCGATGGTTATGCTATCTATTGTGATGCTTCAGGCGTTGGATTGGATTGTGTACTGATGTGGCATGGTAAAGTTATAGCTTATGCTTCTAGACAACTAAGAAAGCACGAGAAGAATTATCCGACCCACGATTTAGAGTTGGCCGCGGTGATTCATGCATTTAAGATATGGAGACACTACTTATATGACATTCATGTTGATATATATACGGATCATAAGAGCCTTCAGTATATCTTTAAGAAAAAGGAACTGAATTTGCGCCAAAGGAGATGGTTGGAGCTACTTAAAGACTATGACGTTGATATTTGATACCATCCGGGAAAAGCGAACGTAGTAGCCGACGCCCTCAGCCGTAGATCTATGGGTAGCTTGTCATATACACAGCCGAGAAAAGAGGAGAATAGCCCATGAGATTCATCAACTAGCTAGTCTTAGAGTTCGGTTACTAGGCTCAGGTGATATTGGAATTACTATTCAGGATACGGCAACATCCTCTTTAGAAACTGAAGTAAAAAAATGCCAGTACGAGGATCCTGTGTTAGTTCATTATAGGGATACCACCCCTTAGAAGGAGAAGACACCATTTGAAATTACAGGAGATGGGGTCCTCATATATCGAGGGCGATTTTGTGTCCCTAATGTTGCAGGGCTGCGCCGGCAAGTTATGGGAGAAACTCACTATTCTCGTTATTCTATCCATCCAGGAGCAATAAAGATGTATCATGATATCAGGAAAATATATTAGTGGGACAGTATGAAAAAGGATATAGCAGAGTTTGTTGCTTAGTGCCATAACTGTCAGCAGGTTAAGATTGAGCATCAAAAACCAGGTAGATTATTGCAGGCTATAGAGATTCCGACTTGGAAGTGGGAAGTAATCAATATGCATTTCATCGTAGGCTTACCTCGTACCCAACGTAAGTTCGATTCTATATGGGTGACTGTTGATAGACATACAAAATCAGCCCATTTCGGCCTGTTAGAACTACATACTCCGCAGAGGATTATGCAAGGCTTTACATTAAAGATATAGTACGACTTCATGGTGTCCCTATATCTATTATCTCGGATAGAGGGGCTGAGTTTACAGCTAATTTCTGGAGGTCCTTCCAAAAAGGATTGGGGACTTAGGTAAGTCTTAGTACAACATTTCATCCCCAGACAGACGGACATGCTGAGTGTACTATTCAGACACTTGAGGATATGTTACGGGCTTATGTGATAGACTTCAAGGGTAGCTGGGATGATCATTTTCCGCTTATTGAGTTCGCGTATAATAATAGCTATCATTCCAGTATTTAGATGGCTCCATATGAAGCTCTTTATGGACGGAAGTGTATGTCACTTATAGGGTGGTTCGATGTTGGGTAAACTATGTTAGTAGGACCAGAATTGGTACAATAGGCAATCGAGAAAATTAAGCTTATACAGGAAAAGCTATTAGCAGCTCAAAGCCGTCAGAAGTCTTATGCGGATAATCGACAGCGAGACTTGAAATTTCAGGTTGACAATTGGGTATTACTAAAGGTATCACCGATGAAAGGCGTTATGAGGTTCGGAAAGAAAGGAAAACTCATCCCTCAGTACATTGGACCATATAAGATCATACGCAAGGTAGGCCAGGTAGCATATGAGTTAGACTTGCCTTCTGACTTGGAATCTGTACATCCAGTCTTTCATGTGTCTATGCTCCGTAAATGTATTGGAGATCCTTCCAGAGTTGTGTCAGTTGACGATGTTCAGGTCACAGAACAACTATCATATGAGAAAATTCCCATTGCTATACAAGATAGACAGGTTTGGAGATTGAGGACTAAAGACGTAGCTTCGGTGAAAGTACTTTGGAGATACAACAATGTGGAAGAAATAACTTGGGAGGCCGAAGAAGACATGAAATATAGATATCCTCACTTATTTCCTCTTCCAGAGAAGGATCCGACTGAGACATCACAACATTAAGGTACGTGTATGGATTCTTGTGTTAGTTATTACCATTGGTCTTATGTGACATTGAATTATTGGGTTTTCTACAGAAAAGGTTGACAGTAGTACTGTTACAAAGGAGACCCTGCCAAATTTATATGGATCCCGAGAAGTTAAACATTCGAGGATGAATGCTTCTAAGGGGGGAAGGATGTTACATCTCGCATTTTCTTACGTTAAAGTTTCCTCTTCAGATAATCAACGTAGACTCGAGGATGAGATTATCTTGAGGTTATAAGCATTTATGCTATTCATAATAGGCGATAAGTAAAGTGCCGTGAAGGTTAAAGGGTAAACGAATCAAATAAAATGAGTTTCGTTGAAGATTGTCGATTTGAGATAAAATACGGTGCGAGCTATAGTACCCGATATTTATAGACTAGTGCCATACAAGGTACTACATGACCATGATAGTAGGGTACATAAAGTGTATTAAAAGTAAGTAGTATTTTAAGTAATTTAAGATAATTCTTAATTATATGAATTATTGGTTAATGGGGGAATTAGAAAGTTAATTAAAATTAGTGAGTAATTAATTAACAACCTTGGATAAGACCAAGGAACCCAATGTGCCAGCCCCAAGTAATGAATAAGATTCATTACATTTAGGTGGCCAAATTAGAAGCCTTTAGGAAAGGTTAGTCATCCTAAGTAGGGCATACCTAAAGGATAAAAGTAACATTTCTAGTTCAAAATCAATTGCTAAGGAAAGAGTTTTCAGTAAATATTTCTTTGCATAGCAACGTTACATCTCTTAAGAAAGTGTTTCATCAAAGATGATTTTGCAATAAGCAATGTTATTGCTTTGAACATTTCATACGCAGACTACTTAATGTTATAGCAACGTGGGGTTTGCGATTCTAAGAGAATACGGTACAATCTTTCTCAAGAATATCATACGAATTGTTCCCTATTTCGATCCCGCTGTCACGAGTTTTGTTGCAATTATCGTGTGTTAGAAGGATTGTCTAAAGAACCGACTCAGGTATGTTAAGGTTATCCCTTCTTTCTTTTTGGCATGATCCAAATGATACAAACGAAATGAGCAAACAGACAGCTTTCATAAATAACTCTACTCATAGAAGTACTAGGGGTGTCTATATTCTTGATTCCCCACGTGACATATTATTATATCTTCTGTTCATGGGTCTCAGAAAAATACGTAGTTGATAAAATTTATCCGAAAGGTATATTGATCTTATTAACATATTTTTTTATGCATTTCATCCATTTATACATGCACATTGACCCATGACTAGATGACATTATATAGGAATATATTATATATATGTATATGGGATATGGGAAAAGGTTATGGCGTTATATACGCACCACCACCTGATCAGCTGGTACATGTTGATGATTTTGCCCACAGTGGCCGAGATGATATGATGGGATGCCCTCAGAGGCTTGATAATATTATGTACACCTATACCTATGCATGACACGACATTTATACGCACGTGCATAATATTACAAATGTTTCAGGATTTACAAAGTGATTTAGACTTACAGACGGAATTTTTTATTCCATGTTTCATCTATGTCTGTTATGTACGGATATTTATGCCTTACATACTCAGTACATTATTCGTACTAACACCCTATTTCCCGGGGCCTGCGTTTCATGCCCGTAGGTACATGTGGACGAGCTAACGGTCCCTCTTCTTAGGATCCTTGATCAGCGAGAGTTGGCATGCTCCACTTGATCTGGAACTGCTTTTGATTTTGGTACGATATGCTTATATACACATATGGGTATGACGGAGCCCAGTCCCGTCCTTGTACAGTTGTATATTCTATTAGAGATTTGTAGACAGTATGTATAGTTGGATAGTATGTGGCCTTGCCGGCTTTAGAGATCTGTAGACAGTATGTATAGTTGGATAGTATGTGGCCTTGCCGGCTTCCAGTTTTGGATATGTAGTTGTCTATAGCAGCCTTGTCGGCTCGCTCTACGTATTCCGCATGTATATGTACATATGTCTTTTGGACAGGTTTTTCTCACGCATGTTATTCTCGTAATTCAGCGGATATTATTCATATTTATATCTTAGACGCATGCTTAAGGGTGTTCGACAGGTAGGACTCGGGCACCCGTCGTGGCCCATTGGTTTGGGTCGTGATAATAACCAGTAACTGACCTTCTTGTGTTGGGACATGTTGCCATGTCTGAATCACACCAATAACATGCTAACTCCCATGTGTGATCAGAAGCCATTAAGATTCCCTGTCCCAATGCACCCTTTAAGTACATTACAACTCTAACTGCAATATCCCAATAAGACTTCTTGGGCCTTTGCATGAACTGACTTAAGGTTTTCACAACATAATTGATGCTAGGTCTTGCAATGGTGACATACAGCAGCTTGCCAACTAGCCTTTGTTTGGCACTGATGTCCTGTAATAGGGAATCATCCTTGACTCCATTTGCTTGATCATATTCCACTGAAGTGAGTTTTGCATTAGCCTCCAAGGGCGTGCAAGCAGGCTTAGCCCCACTTAACCCCATCTTTAAGATGAGCTGTAGTACATACTTCCTCTGGTTCAACAAAATGCCAGCCTTGGATCTTAGTACTTCAATTCTCAGGAAGTACTTAAGTTCTCCTAAGTCCTTGACTTTGAACTTTTGGTGTAGGATATCCTTGGCATGTTTAATCAAGCTTGCACTGCTTCCTGTGATAAGAAGATCATCCACATAGACTAAGACAATCACTACCTCTTCCTTGCTACTCAGAGTGAATAGGGAACAATCATTATTGCTTTGAACAAAACCTGCACTTAGGAGTGCTTCTGTTAGCTTGATGTTCCACTGTTTTGAGGCTTGTTTAAGCCCATATAAGGACTTCATCAATTTGCAAACTTTCCTGTCACCTTGTTGTCTAAATCCCTTAGGCAATTCCATATAAACTTCCTCATATAAATCACATTGCAAGAAGTCATTGTATGCATCCATTTGGAACATGTTTCACCCTTTTGAAGTAGCAAGTGCTATGATTGACCTCATAGTGACCATCTTTGCCACCGGAGAGAAAGTGTCATGATAGTCCAATCTTTCTCTTTGACTATACCCCTTTGCCACTAGCCTTGCCTTATATCTCTCAATGTCCGCATCTGCTTTATACTTAATCTTATATACCCATTTTGAGCCTACTACCCTCTGGTAAATCAACTATGCACCATATTTTGTTATTTTCCAAAGCCTTTATCTCCTACTTCATAGCCTCAATCCACCTATTGTCCTTGACAGCTTCTTTGAAGGACTGTGGCTTAACCTGTTGAGAGAACATGACCAAATAACATTGATAACTGGAGGACGTTTTGTCATAAGACAAATAGTTTGAAATTGGATAATTACAGGTAACAACCTTTTTTGTAGTGATGAAATCTTTCATCCATAGTGGCTCTTTGGTCTGTCTTGAATATTTCCTGCCTATGTTTGGTGGTACATTTTCATTTTCGTCTTCAAGTGATTGCTGCATTTCATTGTGCAACTCATTCTGAGCCTCTGCATCCTGGAATGTTGCATTGAAACTTTGAGCTTCTGCATCCTGAAAACCTGTTGCATCAGAACTATTAGAACTTGCCCTCTCAACTTCATGTTGTATATCATCTTCAACATCTGTGTGAGCTACACCTCCTGCTGTTTCTGGTAAGTTTGACCCACAATGAGTATTACTGTAATCTGATATCTTCATATGTAAAGGAGAAGACATAGACAATTCAGATTCCTTGCTCATATTAGTGCTTCCTTTGGCAAAAGGAAACTCAGACTCTTTGAAAACAACATCCTTGCTAGTAAAGAAGTATCTAGTTTGTAAATCCATAAGTATATATCCCTTATGCGTTTCAGAGTATCCCATCAAAACTGCTGCTTTGGCTCTCTCAGCAAATTTGTCTTCCTTGGGCAGATTTGTTGCACAACTATTGGACAACTCACTAACAATTGTCACATAACAAAAAGACACGTGACTAGTATATGTGCTATTTTATAAAATCCCATGCCTATACTTCGGAAGCTTCGCTTGCCTACATCTTATCCATGCCCTCTATCAATATGAGAAAGTAAATATCCAACAATAATAAATCCAGTATAATTTTACAAGTGAGATTTGAGGAAGAACCTTAGTCCTACTTTGTGAAGGTATATATGTTGTTTTTGATAGACGAAGAAGCGGTGGAAAACAAAAAGTAAATATCCATACTAATTCTTTTTATTCAAGAAAATATTTAGTACAATTAATATTATTTGTAAAGTTTTTTATGTTCATTTTAAAAGTTTTAATATCTTAAAAATATGCATAAAATGTATCTAATTTAAATAATTTATAGATGATATGAACTTAAACAGATGATTTCTAATTATAAAACAACCGGAAATGTTTACTTAACGATATTCTTTATCGCGTTCAAAAGGTAAATGAAATATACTAGTAATAGTAATAGGATGGCAAGTTTGCTATATTTTTCGAAATACTTTTGATTCCTACTCCAAGGAGAAAATTACATGGCAATTTCAATTGGCCACTTAAAAAGAGTTGTAGTTTCGATTTTCCAAGGTTATTTCCGATGACATGTTTGGTTGATTGCTTCCAAGAGAAAAAACAAAAAGCAAACAACACAAACATGAATTAATTCTCTAATATTTACATCATGCGCTTGTCATATATCAATCACCTACTGATGATTTCTCCCTCTAACAAATTTTACAGTATATTACAACTACTCAGGTACGTAAATAAATTAATGATTATTATTTTATACATTTAAAAATATAAACGTGGTTTATAATATTTAATATTTCAAGAAAATTATAATATTATATTTAAGCTCAAAATGAAACTTACACTATTTTACTCTTTCCATTTCAATTCATGTAAAGTAAGATGACTAGAGACACTTTAAGAAAGTAATTTTTTTTTTTAAAAAAAATTGCAATTGTCAACACGCCATTAAATTTGTGTGCCTATAATTTTTCTTATTATAATAAAAAAACAAACTATTTTTAAATATAATAAGAATATATTATCCTTTTCGAAACAGTTAATGAAAAAAATATACATAATCAAGATGGAGAAAGTAATATTTTATTGTGGATAAAATCATTTATTTTGAAAGGATAGAGTAGTTTCATTGTCTTTTATTACACGGCTGGCAGGTGCGGCTTTTGTGCAATTTGTGTCCTATAAATATGAATGGAAGACTTTACCCCTGAATCGTTTTTCCCCAAGTGAAAAGATTGGGCGTCCTTTATTCTTGAGAACGAAAGCTGTCTGAATAACGCCAAATCGTATACGATTGAAAAAGTTTCGTTTCTAGAGAGAGAGAGAGATAGAAGAGCAAGAAGAGGAAAGAGAGAGTGAAGGACCACGTAAACGAATACAGTCCATGTATGTAATGAAGGATTCTTGGGAGAACACGATACAACTACTTCAGTTCGCCTTTATACCCTTCTTCACCTGCAAATAAGTTTCTTCAGTTCAGTACTAGTACTTCTTCTTTTACAGCTCTCTTAGTTTTTCTTGCTTACAATGTCCGGCGACGCTTCTGCTTCTGTTTCTGTTTCTTCTTCTGGGTTTTGTTTAGAGGGGCTTGATGATGTTCAAGATTATCCATGGGTCAGTATTTCTCTCTCTCTCTCTCTCTCTCTCTCTCTCTCTCTCTCTCTCTCTCTCAATCCCAATTACAAGTCCATCGTTCTTGGGCTTTATTTCTTTTTGGTCTATTTGGTTGAGTCACTTAGATTCAGATACTTGTTCTGGAATTTTCTGATGAATGTAGGCGAATGAAGGAGAGCCATCTATGTCGTGGGATAGGTATAGTCATCTATACGATATTGTGCAAACGGGCAACAAAGCATACCGTGAGAACAGATGGGACGAGGTAAATTTTCATTTTCTTGATAAATATATTTTCTTTAGTCAATGTAGCTGTCCATTAAAGAATTGAGAACTGAAGATTTAGAACCAAAGAAATAAAAAAAGAAAGAGTTGTGCAATTTAACTGCCTTTGTTTTGATCGCCTTTCCGAAATATTGGAATTGGTGAATCCGAATAACATGACTTGTTTCCGTGGCGTAACATTAAATGGAATTGATTGATCACATAAACTATTCATCTCTAGTAATCTTGCCTATGTTAGTAGTGATCTCATGAATCTTGCCTGTATCTTCTCATTGCTGGAGGAAGTTTTCTGCTTTTCGTACCATACCCCCCCAAGGGCGGTTTGATATGGAGGAACATGTTTACCCTGAAAAATGTATTCACCTTGGAAGATCATCTTATGAACCATTTCTATCATTTGGTTGGGTATAAGTTGGTGGCATATGTTAATCATACAAGGTGGATGATAGGGCATGAGAATAGTATTTTGGTGATATTTTTAGCATAAAGGATCGAAACAGTGTTTATGTGTTGGTTGAAGCAAGTAATATGGACTTATGGAGTATGAGTGAGTGATACTTGGAAAGGAAACTGACCTCCGTCCATGATTTTGTGAAAATATTGTTTGGTAACTGAACACTAGAAAATGGTTCATCGTGGAAAATATTTTTCTCCATAGCAAAACACACCCTTGTCCTTTCATTTTTCATCTTCTTTTTATGAGGTATGGTACCTTTCTGTATTCTGTAACTCAAGATATTTATTTTGTTAGCAATCAAAACTTTTATGTTAGGCATTTGAAAGATGCATAAGATGTAAGCCGAAGTGTTTATGAACTCTCTTTCTCATGGTTTGTGAAGAATGGACTAGCTCTTTTTTTTTCTTTTTTTTTTTGCTGTGTTTCTTGAGGGTGTGAAGTTTCTCTGGCAGTTTGATATTCTAAAGATATGGATAAAATCTTGAGACTTAGGGATCTGAATTTAGTGCATGTGGTCCAATATCCTTCTATAACTACATGGCACAGGTAATTCAAGGTGGTTGAGGGGCTCTGGTTTGAAGTAATGTTCTTGATGTTGTTCTGACAACATACCAGTGCCTAGTCTATTGATCAAAATTTTTCGTTAATGTTTACCTCAAAAACTAGCTCCTTCCCAAGAATGATTTTCAGGCTATAATGTGTTAGTTGATCATGATAAAAAGGGCTTGTGTTCTTGCATAATTGCACTTCTTTTCTTGTGTTCTCAATAAGTTTATTTCCTTGGTCAGGCTATCAATTGTTACACAAGAGCTAACAACACTAGGCCAAATGACCCTATCATTCTTAGCAACAGATGCGCTTCGTACCTCAGGTAAAGTTTATTTTATGCTTGGTATTTCTGATGCATATTGAATGTTTAACTTCCATTTTGATTTGTCTCTGTTGACTTTGCCATCTGTATTCTGTGTTCTCTATTTGACTGCTTGCTAGTTCCCAAGTAGCTGAACTTAGTTTTTTTATAACTGAATTTCGTCCAGGTTTAGCCAATTTCTGAAAAGTAGAACTGCATCAGATTCAGAATACAGGCCATTGAGTGGGTTGGATCCTACAACACTTGCTGGGGTATGTCTGATTTTTGCTATAGTTTATGATTTCTACCTTCTCAGTACGAGGTTTTGCAGCAAATTTAAATTGTTTTACTTCAATGTCAGCTTGCGTTAAAGGATGCTGAGAAGGTGATGCATCCACAGAACAATTCAGTAAACTCATATATTCTGAAGGCAAACTCACTCATTTTGGTAAGGACATTATATGTGGTGCATCATTAACTTGAAAGCACATGGTTTCAACATGGGTGGACTTTGGAACATAGCCTAATTTTCTATTTCCTTATTTTGTTGTTTCCTAAACTCTTTATACTTTGAGGTGGGGGAAATAACTAATTTGGGTTTGTCCTAGTGTGTTAGGACCACATAATATTTGTTGTTCTATCATGAGAGCGGCAGATGCTTCAATTGTTATCTCATCAAATGCTTATTTCTTTACTTGTGAACTAGTTTGTTGTAACTGTTTGAATGTAGTGAAGGAGATTGCCATACTTCCAATCTCTTGTTAAATATTTGGTTGGCTGACAATCTTTTTGACACTCATCTCAAATTTCTTGAGTTGCCAGTTAGAAAAAAATGAGCTAGCCCAAGATGTAATCCGTTCAGGCCTTCAAGTGAATCCTTTAAGGTAAAGCAAATTATGGTAATAAGCATAACTACAGCATGCTTTCTCATGTTAGTTTCTGTTTCCCAGAAGCATTTTGATAAAGTTTGATTATGTGGTGAGTTCTTAATCGCTGTTTCTTCTGCGATGTAGCAATCCCCTTCTAAATTTGGAGAAATGGATCAAAGCTACACTTGGAACGAGAATCCACGGGAGACCACAGCGCAGTGATGATTTTGACTGTACTCTGTGCTTAAAGCTATTATATGAACCTATAACAACTCCTTGCGGACATTCTTTTTGCCGTGCATGCCTCTTCCAATCAATGGACCGATGTAAGTTTTAGATTTGCCTGCCTATCTACCTTGGCTTCTTTTTATATATTGAATTACGACCATCGTATTCTCATCTCCTTACTCTTGTTTTACCCTTTTGATGAATTTTTTTCTAGATAACAGATGCCCATTGTGCCGAACAGTTCTTTTCATTAGTCCCAGAACATGTGCAATCAGGTTAGTTGCTTATGGTACATCCTCCCATTGTACTTGTTTTACACTTTACTGCTGAGACTACAGCTTCTCTATTTTTCTTTTTCTTTTTAGGATAGTAATTGATCCTACTGGTATTTGTCATTCAGTCACATGCTTTGTTGCTTCCTCTCTTTTAATGCTATAAAAGAGACTGATTGTCTGGACCAAAAATCTTCTTGCAAAAGGAATAAAATATCGTGTCTGTACCTTTACACTCCTTGATGACTGTTCTCACTAATATTAATGAGTATTAGAACACATTTTGTCTCATGTGGCTAAGATTGCTTTATCTCTATTTTGTCTTGTGTGGCTACTGCCTCATTCTTATTTTGAACTTTTTCAGTGTAACATTGAATAACATAATAGAAAAGACTTTTCCTGAGGAATATGTTGAAAGGAAGGCTGAGAATGACAGTCTGATAAACCTTGGTGTTGACTTGCTGCCTCTTTTTGTCATGGACGTTATTCTACCATGCGAGAAGCTTGCACTTAACATTTTTGAACCTCGTTACAGACTTATGGTGAGTGCTACTTAACTATTATGTTCTTGAGTATTAGTGTAGAATGCAGTTTTGCCTCTTTCGCATGGTTGTCACGACCTAGATGAACCATCATTATTGTATTTCTAGATCTTTTCTTCTCAAAAAAAAAAAAGAATTTTATTGCCTATGGCCTCAATTATTGTGTCTTAGTTTACTAGATATATAGATTGAGAAGAGAACAAGGTTTGAAAGAAAATTTACTTTTGTGCTACTTTGACAAAATGATAAGATGAGGTAAAAAATGTGTGGATGATTGAACTTATCACCAATAGAAGTTCTAATTATTATAAAAAAGAAGTAGGATTATCCTATTTAGTTAATTCTCCCCCCCAAAAAAAAACAACGGTACTGCTCAATCTGTGAGGCCTGCTTACTTTTGCAAGAGATGGCCTCCTATTTTAGGCAACAGAGATGGCTTCTATTTTAGCTCTTCTTGCAGAAGTTTACAAATTGTTTTGTTGAAACAGGTTAGGAGGATAATGGAAGGAAATCGTCGAATGGGAATGGTAGTTTCCTTTGATTTCTCCTCAGTTGTTATTATTGCCTATTGGTTTTGCAGTCTTCACTTTTGGCTGAGGCTTCACCGTTAATCATGCAGGCTGTTGTTGATCCTACGACTGGTTCGATAGCTGATTGTGCTTGTGAAGTGGAGATTATAGAGTAGGTGTTTTGCGGGCTGTTCAGATTTTGGGGATATCTTTTACGTTTATTCTTCTAAAGATTCCATCATTTTATTCTTGTTTTATAGAAACTGATAACCTGCATCTCTTCGTGTAGATGTGAGCCACTTCCAGACGGGCGTTTCTATCTGGAGGTGAATATCAGCTCTTTGTCTCATCCCATCTGTTTTTTTTTTTGTTTGTAACATGAGCCTTCCTGTTAGCATCGCTTATTTACTACTTACGAGTTCATTAATATGAAGGTGCAGACTACTATATGAGGACTTGTAAGTGTAAAATAGTCAAGGTTCTTCACCACACAATAAAGCATGTATAATATTGCATCCATGTACAATATCCTCGGTGCACCTGATCGTTTGTGTCAAAGTGAACACTATAGCTACTTTTTGTGCCCCTATGAAAGTGAATGTTCTTCTTGAACACTTTGACCAACTTTCCCTTCAGCAAATTGAGAATTCTATTTCCTTGCCAAATGAACCCTGGTTTTGGTTGTTTCTCTCTTAAGGATGAAGTAAAAAAGCTGTTATTTCCATCCAGAGGTGGTGTCATGCCTAAATGTTCCACCATAAGAAAGCCGCAATTCTGCTGAATCTTTTCTTTCTTCATACAAATCTTCAAAGTTCTCTTAACTTGTATCTGATTTATCACAAATTTATGCAGGTTGAAAGTCGACGTAGATGTCGCATCGTACGATATTGGGATCAAGACGGGTTAGTTCAATTACCAACTCTTTATTGGTAGAGATGGAAATGGGTAGTTAAGTTTAAAAAGTACTACCTCCGTTCCAGTTTATGTGAACCTATTTCCTTTTTGGTCTGTTCCAAAAAGAATGACCCCTTTCTAAATTTGGAAACAATTTTGCTTAAACTTACAATTCTACCCTTAATGAGAAGTTTTTATAACCACACAAATACTTTAGGCCCTTTTTGAATTGTTTAGGACCACAAATTACTAAGTCTTCATTTTTTCTTAAACTCCGTGCCCAGTCAAACAAGTTCACATAAATTAGAACGGAGGGAGTAGTAAGAAGGGCACGGAAACACAGGTTCAGGTACCATTTGGTTGCCAAAGGAAAAGGAAAATGCAGAAAAATAACTTCTGACCTTTTCTGTGCGTTTATGCAAGCAGGGGATTTGTAGGAAAAGCAGTTCAAAAAGTTCACAAGAAAAATGTTTTCTCCATAATAAGTCCTGGGAAAAGTGTAGGAACTTGAAGGAATTGGTTTCCTCTTGTTTTGAACTTTCCTTTTCCTTTCATACAAACCTTTTGAAGAAGATGATTTCCCTTTTTAAATTATTTCCCAGAAGTAAATTCTATAACGAATAAAAAAAGCCAAGATGTGAAATTTTACTAAGGAGAGGGGATATTAGAAATCTCTGGATTGGTCCTTTTATTGCTTTGCGGTGAGTCAGGAGGTCGGATCCAATATGCCATCCCAAAATATTAAGCGCAGCACCAATGCTATTATTTTTCCATTGTTCTGCTATTTTATACTCTTCCTTAAGCTTGCTTTTTTATATTTTTCCTTGGCCATTATTATGAAGGTATCGTGTTGCTGAGGTTGAATGGATACAGGATATATGCCCAGCCGAAGGAACAAGAGAGAGGCATGAAGTAAGTTGTACTGTATTTCCTCTGAGAGAGATTTGTTGATCCATTTTATATAAGATCCTTATTTTTGTGGCATATGAATCTTTTCATCTTTACCTGCTAAAAGAAAGTTTCTTGTTTCTCGTGTCTCTCTGGTTGAGTATTTTTTGGGTAAAATGTTTTTTGGGGATTCCTCTGAAATTCAACTAGATTACTGACAGCCTTATATTTCATATGAGAAATTCTTTTCACTCTCTTACTGACCATTGAATTATGATGGAAATAGCTCATTTCCGTCTCTTATATGCTGCTTACTGATATATACTGTGTGCATTTGTGTGTATGTACTTGTATACTCTGTGTGCATTGGTGCCTTGCTTCACCAGGAACTAATTCATTGTCAACCACCTAATGCATTTCAAACTCTAGCTCGTCGCTCAAGTGTCTTAGCTTATAATGTTCAATTGTAATTTGTCAATTGCTGATAGTTACTGGAGATGGCAAATAAGGCGGCAGCATTTGCTCAACAGTGGTTGAGGAACGCACAAGAAGTGGCAGGAGGTAAAGTCATTAATAGAGTTTTCCCTTTCTTGTCTCCTTTGTGGCAAATGATTGTAATTGGTCCATTTGTGGGATGAGATTTGATGTTCTTTTTTTTTGGTAATAGCTATTTGATGTCTTTTGATACTTCAATACATAGCGACTACACTTTCATAGATAGATTTTGAAAGTAGAAGTACCACTTGCATAGATAGGTGTTAGATTTTTGAAGGCTGGATATACATGCTACCGCACTTCCGTAAATGACACCTTATTGGTGTGATATCAAGAACCTTTTGAACTATCAAAAAATAGTTTTATCAATCAAAATCGGTGAACATGACCTGGAAAACTTGTCGTCCTTGTCAATCTGGTAATATGTTGGATGGCATCAGGCAGAAAGCTGACCTTAGTGTTTCTGCTTTGTGTATTTAGTAGAGCTTAAATATTCTTTTGGTTAATATCCTTTTGGTAACATCATGACCTAGACTTTGCCTGCAGATCGTAGACGTGCAGAACTCTTCAAAGCAGAAGGATTGATGCCATCGCCGCAGGATCCTGAGCGTTTAAGTTTTTGGGTAACACTTGAATCCATGTTCAAGTTAAAAACAAGTAGTAGACATGAATTAGTAATTTATATGTTGGCGTCTGAATAAATGCAGCTTACAACTCTGACCAGTCGTAGACCAACAGAGAAATTAGACCTGCTTCAGATCAGAGATACACATGAGGTATTTGTTCTATAGCACTTAATTTAAACTATCTTTTTCTTGAACTCCTTTCTTCAAGAACAAGGTCTCACCACACAGTGGATGTTGCTTGTAGCACGCCATGAGCACTAGGCTAAAGAGCAGTTGAGCAACTCAAGCGAATTGCCTTAGTTATTCTAACATATAGGACAAGAAGGATTAGAAACGTACATGTATATACAGTCAAAAGCCAAGGGCGGATCCGGATTGTTTATCCGAACCCAGTATTTTCGACGCGGAGTAAGGAATTTTATGTAAAAGTCCACAATTTTATCAAATATTAGATCTTAACCCATGATTTTAATAGTACAATGAGTTCAGTGCTAAGAACATTAAAGATCGAACCTATGAAATTAAAATCTTGAATCTGCCTCTGTCAAAGCCATGTTTCTTAAGCACTAATATCCCTTGAATTACTTGAGGAGGCATTACAAGTGGAATGTTCTATATCTTCTTTCTCGATTAGTCACTTTTTACTATTTGTTGATTGTGCATAATTTATTCTGCAGAGGATAAGGCGAGGACTCCTATACATGAAAGCAGAAGAACAAGGATGCCGACTGCAATAATATTTGGTGAAAGGAGGAGGACAAGGCTGCCGGCTGCAATGAATTTTTGGTCGATATGTAATTAATTCAATTATTTGTAATATATGATTGATTGTTGTGTAAAGCTCATATATATAGGCTTATTTAATTTCAACATTTTTTGATTCTCAACCCAACTCTCCTCTTTCAGAGAGATGTATTGTTGACTTCAACTATTCTTTATTGTAAAGACCTGGACTGTTATTGACTTAGGTTGTTCTTTTGTTGTGATTTGTGAAACGACGAATTTTCACCTCACTGCTCTCTGCTTGCTTTTTGCTCTTATCTCAGCTCTTGATGCTACTTGTAACAATGCCTCTGAGTTCTGCTGGTTTGGAAGCTTAGTCAAGATCATCAGTAAGATATTAACAATTCCGATTGTCTATTTTTCTGTCTTTATTCTGATTTACTTGTGCTGCGTAATTGTTGTATGTTTAGAGGTATGATATCAAAGTAGAGGTATATAGTCCATGAGGTTGAATAACAATTAACAGGTATTAAAGGTGATAGGATCGTGAATTGAATTGTTGAAATTTTAAACATCACGGGCACTAAAGAAATTCAAAAAATAAAAATAAAAATACAAAAATGCAAAGAGAATTCAACATCTAATATGATACACATTAAAATTATTTAACCTTGTATATTCTAACATAGGACAAGAGGGGTTATTAGATTTACATGTAGATTGTCAAAAAGCCATGTTTCTTAGGCACTAATATCCCTTGAATTAGTTGAAGAGCTATTACAAGTGGAATCCGTCTGATTCTTTCTTGATTAGTCGCTTTTATTATTTGTTGATTGTGCTTAATTTATCTGTAGAGGATAAGGCGAGGACTCCTTTACATGAAAACAGAAGAATAAGGTTGCCGACTGCAATAATATTTGGCGAACATGTTATAGTTCCTTCACATGAAAGCAGAAGGACAAGACTTCCGGCTGCAATGAATTTTTTGGTCGATATGTAATTAATTCCACTATTTATACTATATGATTGATTTTTTTTATTTATTGGAAAAATGATTAATATTGTGTAAAGCTCATTCATATAAGGCCTAGCTATTTAATTTCAATATTTTTATCCATATTTCAGACATGTAAGGATCGTAAAAATTCATATAGTCGACCATTAATTTGCTTGGAATTGAGGTGTCGTTGGTATTGTCAGCTTTTCTTCATGGCATACAAAGGTGAATTTGAATTTAGTCCATTGAGTATTCGCAAATGGACTTATTGCTATGTTCATTCCAGCTACAATTTTTTGCTTGCAAGAAAGCAATTACCTTTCAATTCTCTTACTTTTTTCTCCATCACTTAGTTTATTTAGATCAATAATCGTTTAAATTAACCGAAAAAATCAGTTGATTAGAGAATTATGGACAATAAGAGAGACCATAATCCCAACTTACTTAACTGGCATTAGTGAGGATAAATTAAAATTCCTAAAAATTGGGTGTTTGGTCCCACAAGTTGCATAACCAAAGGATGATTATCTGATTTTGCTGTTGATGGTAGCCCATTTCCCTTGAAAGGTCAACCAATTAACAATCTTTTCTTTAAGCATTATATTCCCAGCTGGATACGCGCTATTGGACTTTTGTGTTTGTTGTTAGTTAATCAAATCATTTCTTAAAATTTAAAACTGGGGACTTAACAGAAAAAGCTTTCAAATACTAATTCTTCCCAGAAAAAGTCTATATTTTCAAACAACTATACAAGAAGGCACGTTCTATACTAACATGTTAACAACTAATGTTTTTTCTCTTTTAGCCATTTCATTAAGCTCACAATATTCTTCTTGACCTTTACAAACATAAACGTGCTACTCTTACCCACTATTTGCTATCCTTATGTCTATTCAAAAATTCTACTAGTAATTCTAACATCAATAATCTTTCTCTCATACAACAAAAGATGAGAGAAAGAAAACACCATTTTGTCATTTTTGCTTTTCTTGTACTGTTTTTTGCAAATGTAGCCACTTCAACTTCTAAAGGAAAATTTACGCCGGCTGATACTTATCTGATCAACTGTGGATCCCCTGATACTACATTGCTTGATGATGGAAGGACTTTTAAGTCTGATCCTCAATCTGCTTCTTACTTGTCTACTGATCAGACTATTTTAGCTTCTGTTAAGTCTTTACAAGAAAAGGTCTCTTCTTTTTCCTCTGAATCTTTGTTGTATCAAACAGCAAGAATATTTGAAAGTGAATCTTTGTATAGATTTCTTGTTTTTCAACCGGGCAGGCATTGGGTGCGTTTGTACTTTTATCCTCTTTCACATCCAAATTACATTCTAACAAGTGCTATGTTCAGTGTTTCTTCTGATAGTATTGTTTTACTGCATGATTTCTCAGTGAAGGATACTAGTAAACCTGTATTCAAAGAATACCTTATTAATATTACTTCATCTCAATTTACCCTCAAATTTTCACCTCAGAAGAAATCTTTTGCTTTTATCAATGCTATTGAGTTTGTCTCAGCACCAGATGATCTCATTCCTGATTCAGCTGCTGCAGTTTCCCCTGTTGGTGATTTCAATGGCTTGTCTCAATTCGCGTTTGAAGTAAGTTATCGGCTAAATATTGGAGGGTCAATTGTCACACCTAAAAATGATACATTGTGGAGGACATGGTTGCCTGATGACCAGTATATGGTATTTCCACAAGGAGCTCAGAATGTATCGGTTCCTCCTGAGACGATCAAATATCCGGATGGAGGTGCAACACCTTTGATTGCTCCGCGATGGGTTTATTCCACAGCTGATAGGATGGCAGATGCTGGTGTGGCAAACTCTAATTTTAAGCTAACGTGGGAGATGAACGTTGATCCGAGTTTTTCTTACTTGATCAGAATGCATTTCTGTGATATTGTGAGCCAAGGCCTAAATAAGTTGTACTTCAATGTCTATATTAATGAGATAACGGGGGTTTCTAGTCTTGACCTCTCAACACTCACTTCAGATTTGGCCACCCCTTATTACAAAGACTTTGTGCTCAATGCCACAGCCATAACCAACGGCTCAATCATCGTGCAGGTGGGGCCCGCTGCTGATATTCTGTCTAGCCTCCCAAATGCCATCCTCAATGGGTTAGAGGTCATGAAGATAAGCAACATGGCGGGAAGTTTGGATGGGCTGTTCTCATCTGGTGGACCGAATGCAGGCCTAGTGCCAAAATCTCGCGGTATGAGAATTGCTGCTGCTTTTGGATTGGCAATGGGGGTTACAGCAATAGTACTGCTTGTAATGGGCATTGTGAGGTGGCGAAGGAAACCAAAAAATGGTTGGGAGAGGCAGAAGACATTCTCCTCTTGGCTTCCTCTCAATGCCAGTTACTGTAGTTTCATGTCAAGCAAGAGCAAGACTAGTTGTTCAACAATCATATCCTCTGGCCTCAACTTTGGCCGGCTTTTCACTTTCAATGAAATCAAGATTGCAACAAAAAACTTTGATGAAAAGGCAGTCATTGGTGTTGGAGGCTTCGGAAAAGTCTACCTTGGTGAATTGGAAGATGGAATAAAACTCGCCATAAAACGAGGAAATCCATCGTCCTCACAAGGTATAAACGAATTCAGAACGGAAATTGAGTTGCTATCCAAGCTTAGGCATAGACATCTTGTTTCACTCATTGGGTATTGCGACGAACAATCAGAAATGATTCTTGTCTATGAGTACATGTCTAATGGTCCTCTTCGCGACCACATTTATGGTTCCACTTTGCCAACTCTATCGTGGAGACAAAGGCTCGAAATTTGCATAGGAGCTGCTCGAGGACTACACTACCTTCACACTGGATCAACTCAAGGAATAATACACCGTGATATCAAAACAACAAACATCCTCCTGGATGAGAACTTTGTCGCAAAGATGGCTGATTTTGGCTTGTCAAAAACTGGTCCTTCACTGGAGCAAACGCATGTTAGCACAGCAGTGAAGGGTAGTTTTGGTTACCTTGATCCTGAGTACTTCAGAAGACAACAACTAACAGAAAAATCTGATGTTTACTCCTTTGGGGTAGTCCTATTTGAGGTATTATGTGCAAGGCCTGCACTTGATCCAGCATTGCCAAGAGAACAAGTAAATTTAGCAGAGTGGGCAATGCAGCAGCACAGAAAGGGTTCTCTGGAGAAGATCATGGACCCTAATCTTGCAGGAACCATTAGGCCCGAGGCGTTAAGGAAATACGTGGAAGCTGCAGAGAAATGCTTGGCAGAATATGGGGTTGATAGGCCTACAATGGGAGATGTTTTGTGGAACTTAGAGTATGCTTTGCAACTTGAAGGAGCATCCCCACAGAGTGATCTTCCAGTGGAAAATGAGAACGAAAATTCAAAGCCAAGTTCTTCAGAACAACCTGGGATGAATCCGAAGGCCAATAAAGAGGATCAGCTAATTAACATCAATGATGATTCTGGAGTGGTGGTTGGTTCTCCTATGTTCTTAGAAGATTTTCAAGGAAGATAACTGATATTACACCAACTCTTTTTTTTTTTCATTTGATTTTCTGCTTTCATGTTTTTACTTTACTTCTCAAGCAATCTTGGGTTATCTGTGATTGATTTCTTGTTTAGTTCATGATGACTGGAGACATGCCAAAGTTTGTCTATGTAAGAGGAGCTAATTGAGTTTCACTTTTAAGTACTTGTAGCTATATTTACAGATTTATCTTCACTCAGGTGTTATTTTTCAATACTTTTTGTTGTTTTCCAATAGAATTGAGAAACCTATAAACTGTTAGATGGCAAATTATTGTGTTGAAGTTCCTCAATCTCCTTAATTCAGTTTCGACCCCCAACGTTCCTCGCCAAAGCGGGTGGTAATATGTCTTATGACATCGTGGAAATCATGATTGTTCGAAACTCCATTCTGATATCGTTATTCACATTTGACAGGAAATATGAGTTAATTTCATACTTCAGCCAATATGGGAAGCAGCATCTATAGATAATGGTTATACAACACTTCTTATGAACTAGATTGTTCTACACTTCTTACATTCATAAATTGGTTGTATGAGTTGTGAGTTGAAGCTTAATTTCTGTCATAGTCTGGTGCATAAATTGGATTTTACGCAGAAATAGAATTAATTAAAAGATGAAATTTTACTGGAATGTGTAGAAGTATATTTATAGAACTTTTTGTAGTATTTAAGATACTGTGGTGATACATTTCACATAATTAAAAAGCAGATAGAAGTATTAGGGCAGATTAAAAAGAAAAGTATGGCAAGAATTTGAGCGGAAGAAGTATATTGTATAATCTTAATTGAGAGAAAAAAACCATAACAAGTGAATGTCAGAACACTATAATCAGTAGGAAAGAAAGCTGAGAGCTCCTCACTTGTAGAGAGTATGAATCAGGTAAAGCTTACTTCTGGTAAAAAAAAACACACCCATATAAACATGAACACAAAATATAATTGTAAAAAACAACACTAGAAAACCAGTCACATTGATATGTACAACAAGGTTTCTCATTGTCAACAAAATACACAATTGCTCCAGACATCCTCTTTCTTTCCAATCATTGTGGTGTCTCCAGCTGCATAATGAAAACAGCACAGAAATCCAAGAAGAGGAACTGCGGACCGCTAATTCTTTGGAGATCAAGCAGGTATTTGTCGTCTGGAGTTTTGTAGAGCTGCAACAGTATTTACCCAAATCCACATTAGGGAGATTCAAATAGAACAAAACTAAAAAAGCTCCTACTAGTAGAATCACTGGTATTCCCTATTTGAATGGATTTTTCTTTTTTCTCTTTTTTTGGTGAACATGATTCAGCGATCGATGTAACTGAATACTAGATGCTAGGTCATAGACGATAGATTAGAACTGACAATCTTAAACAAAAACTGCTGTCCAAATTTATGCATCAGTTATCAAATTTATGAAAAAAACCACTATGTTGAGAGCAAAAGATTATGAAACAAAGAGATGATTATACCTGCATTTCAAACTTCACAGCTGTTTGTGGCTGTAAATGTGTACTTAGGGCAGTCGCATTGCTAATTAAATGATCATCATTCATATGATTGCTGGCCATGCTATGAAAATCAAGATCGTGACACCATAAACACTTCATATTAAAGTGCCCAATTTTTTTCCATCGAACATTTAGTTCTTGCAGAGTCCCAAGAACCTGATTCATGATCTCCCGTGGATTTGCTGGAGACTGACAAAGTAATAAACAATGAAATTGAGGAAATTCATACAATCTTTCCACTACATATACTGCAAGACAACTAACCTGAAGTCCAACTAGCCATTTTTTTTCTTTGGAAAATGGGTGTCTCAAATTCGCTTCTTGAGAAATTCCATTTCCAGTGGACAGCTGTAGATCAAGATTTGGAAACAATCCTGGGGAATAACCATCCTAAAGAAACACAAGAAAATAAATATCAAGGTCAACCTAACGAGTGTGGAATACTTGAGGCTATAGTAAATAGTTAAGTGACATTTGAAGAAGAATAGCTCTAAACTTAGGGAATAGACAGGAAAGTTACGAGGGGAATATTGTGTAAAGCCAGAACTGAACTACCAGTATTCTCAAACTTGTAATAAGAGTGACAATGTGAACCATAGTAGTGGATCTTGAAATTAGTCATATGCAAAAGAATATGACTCTTGACATGCTTTGCACCTTCATATTCTAGAAAGCCAACGGATTCAATCAAGCAAATATCAGGGGAACTGCTACCTCTTCCCCCAACTCCAAACACAAAAGAGGTTAGAAAATGCGCTAGTTCTGAGTTGTAACACTGCTTTTAGACTCTGATACGATCAGTAAGAAATTCAGAGATAATACAGAAAGCGCTAGGTGAATCAGAATTAGGATATAGTTGGAGAACTGCAGAACTTAGTAGCATCTCTTCATCCTAATTTGTGCAAAAGGAGAGCAGCATGTCTATAGTCAGAGTATCTCCATGTGATGGGATTTTCACAAATTAAAATTTTCCTATATGAAGTGACACAGTAACAGTAGGCAGAATAGTTCATGACGATCACACAACAGCACAACGGTTCTGCAGTTCACATACTCTTTTTGACAGAAAGGGTAATAAATAACAGCCCAAAAAATTTATGCTATGAAAAATAATGACTTTAAAATAAGAGAGAGCATACCATAGATTCCTGAAACTCAGCTGCTAGATAGCCACTGGAAGCCAAGGAACGGTTGTCGTACACCAGATAGTATGCAACAGTAGCCTGAGATAGACACATAAGGTATAAACAAGCTGAAATAATTAAAAGGTTGACTACATTTCATTCCTTTGCAATCAATTTGATTGAATGTAAGCCCAAACTTAAGTAGAATCATGTGCATACCCCCCCCCCCCCCCCAGGATAAGCAACATTGAAAAGCCTCAATTTCTAGGTAGAAATGTAAAATTCAAGTATATCTACAATTGCTAGATTTTTTCCCTTTTCCAATACCCTTAGTAAGCATGTGCAATGGAGAAAAACTACAAGAAGAAAAAAGTAGCATGCCAAGAGACAGAGTCGCAGGTAATGATGTAAGAAGCAACATACATCGTCTTGTATTCTCTTTTGCAAAGATTCAAGCAACTGGTCTCTATCAAAACCCATCCTCATTACTTGCTGGAGAATTTCTTCGTCAAGCTGCAGAGTTGAAAGCAAGACAGCTTACAGTATCAGCAGGAATAGGTAAAGAGAAAGAATTGCATACCTCAAGTATTTAACAAACAAATAATAATATGCATGAGGAATGAGATATATAG
The DNA here is from genome assembly GCF_000715075.1 of Nicotiana tabacum. Classification (NCBI taxonomy): domain Eukaryota; kingdom Viridiplantae; phylum Streptophyta; class Magnoliopsida; order Solanales; family Solanaceae; genus Nicotiana; species Nicotiana tabacum. Next base: position 25,257,022 of record NC_134083.1, read on the forward strand.
GATAGATGTGATAAGCTTTTGACATATCTAGTCAAACAAAATCCTCTGAAATGGCAGCAAGATACATAAGTTTTCCCTAATGTCGTAAAAGGAAGTGAAGATTGATAACAATGTTTCGATGTCAATTATACTTGATGATTCTTTTATGTTACCACTTGAATTAATACAGGAGTAACAAGTGGAGAAACCACAAAAACCAGCGTCCAGTATAAGTTACCAGATATGCAGCAGCATATTAAGTTGGATTTGAGGTAGCAGTCGACAAAAAAGGGGTAAAATCAATTGGAACCCTTTCAGCAACATACAAGATAAATTTTGTTCTTACCAAAGTAATGTCATATTTACCTTTTTGAGATGTTGCATAGCATCAGGTGGAGGGACGGCCAAATACCGAGGAAGATGAATTTTGAACCACTGGTGCTGACGAATATCAGTCATGGTTATCCGCTTCATAGGGTCAACAATTAGCATCCTTGGTATCAAATCCCTAGCTCCAGCTGATAGATGACTAGGAAGGGTGTAGAGTCCACTCTGAATGACACAGTGTCAACCATGTAAAGAACCACTACTTCAACTGTAAAAGCTCGGAAAATCTAGGGAAACCAGACAGAAAAGTAGAACAATGGGTGTACCTTTATTTTCTTGAAAAGGTTAGGAATATTCTCATCATCAAAAGGAAGTGTACCACAAAGAAGAGCATATAAGATAACGCCACAACTCCAAACATCTACCTCGGGACCAGCATAAAGTTTCCCAGAGACAACCTGCAAATAAATGTTGTCGATGACTTCAGCCTTCCAGCTAAAAAGAGAAATGGTTGTCTTAAAGATAACAAAATTGTACATGTTTCCACCTCAGGGGCTGCATAATTTGGACTTCCACAACTTGTCTTCAGAAAATGGCCATCTCGCATAATGTTGCTCAAGCCAAAATCTGCTATCTTTACATTGTGTCTTGCATCCAAAAGCAGATTCTCAGGCTTAAGGTCCCGATGAACCACCCTATTCCTATGGCAGTATTCTACACCAGCAATAATCTGTCCCCATTGAAACAACCAACCAATTATGATTTCAGTGAAAAAGAGAAACTACATTCATATCGTAAGACCTAAACCCACAGTTAAGACTGCCATTTTGCACCATCAAAAAGACCAAGATAAAAGATCAACTCTACCTGCTGGAAAAAATGGCGAGCTTCATCTTCCTGTAACCTGCCCTTTTCTACAATATAATCAAAGAGTTCACCAGACTTAACATACTCCATCACGACATATATATCCGATGGTGTCTCTATCACTTCGTAGAGTCGTATGACATGTGGATGCACAAATAATCTACATATTTTTATTTCTCTTCTCACTGCACAAAGATAGAAAATTTAGATGTCCCGCGAATGACCTTCTTAATATCAAATGAACTAAACCAAGACGTGACTCAGTTAAACTTGTTTTGAACTTCACGAAAATATGTTCATGGTGTAAAGAAAAAGAACAAACAGAAACCACATCTATTGATAACATAAAGATACCCCAGGCATGAGCTTCATACATTTTTCCTCCATGTCGGGAGTCTTCATTTTTCGACGGTTAAGGATTTTGATAGCCACTTTGTGCCCAGTCAGCAAATGCTCAGCAATTTTAACTTTACCAAAGGATCCATGGCCAAGAGTTTTACCAAGCCTGTAGTTCCTTAGAAAAGGAGTATCTGTAGTTCCACCACCTCTGCTACTCATTTGCCTATAACACACATGATTGACACCTCTAGCAATTTAGTCAAAACAGTTGGATATCTAGCTATTCATAGCATCAGGGTTTTGAATCACAGAGTAAATCCATTCTCTTCTCAAAGCATAGTTTGTACATACAGCAGATTAACTAAAGTTAACAACTTAAATTATCACATTATAAAGTTAGGTCAACTGAGCATCAAAGAAAGCAGATTTTAATTGAACATGTAATCCAATAACAGAAACTTCGAAAGCTCCGCTAGAGAAGTTATCAACTTGAGGATTCCGTAATCAATGATCAAGAAAAAAGATTAACAGCCAGATCAAGTTCAACTCAGAAACTGTAATTACTGATTCACAGCACGATTTTGCTCAACTTATGACAAAATTAATCACAAAACCAAGAATTTTGCAAATATGATAACTAGCAGAAAATGGAAGTAAAAGAGTTAGAAAAAATACCTAGAAAGTGAATGGATTGAATTTCTGACAGTGCATGCGCGAATTTTCCTCGGGAAAGAGAGGAAAAAAAGAGGGCGGAGAATTTTCAGACAGTGAAGGAAAGTGATTGGAGCTTTGTAAGTTCTCGGGTTTAGAATCTGACTCAGCAATACGTAACGGGATATGGACAAATTCGTTACATCTTTCCACTTTGTATCGAAAACGACAAAATTAGCCCAATTCCTCAATGAGGCCCATTACAAGGTTGTCCATCTCAAATAGTTTTGGGCCTAATTCGTCTGAACAATTTAGGCCTAATTCTACGGGCCAGTTCATATACAGATCCAACTGTTGTACTCCTTAGCATCTGTGCCCATTTTAAGCAACTTAGCTTTTTTTTTGGGTCTGAAGTTGACCAACTTTTCCCACCTTAAAGGTGACAAATTTAGTGTCAAAAGTATTATCACCACAAAGTAAAGCTTGTCTATGATATATTGCGTAAGTTGACTTTTATAAGTATTATCAAAAAGGCTTACAAACTAGTGATATCGACATAATTGAGTTTAAGTAAATATTTATGTGGCAGCCAATTTTGCACCACCCATTGAATTTGTACTCACTTTTTAGAAAAAAAACATTAACTGATATCCAACTTTTGAATAACTTCAAATACATACACTTTTGTATGTCTTCTTCTTGGGTGTTACTTCTTTTTTGTGCTTAGGATTTCTTCTTCTTCTTAGTTGCAAATGGGTTTGTTAAAATTGTTATTTGTTTTGACAATTTGATGATTAGGGTTTGTTCTTTATGATATTTGAAAGTTATGTTTCAGATTTGAGCTAATCCGGAGTAGATTTGGGTGTTGAGTCTTGCTTTAGATTGTTGAAATTCGAAGAACAAGTTTATATTTCTGAACTTAAGATTTGAAATCTGAAATTGCATCGAAAAAATTAAACTACTTAAGATTCGAATTTCTCAGGTTACATTTAAAAGATAAAAGAATTTCAGATTTGATTTTTGAAGTTGCATTAAAGAGATTGAACTATTTCAGATCCAAACGGGTACACTTTGTAAAATTTTGTGCGATGTGAATATAATTTCTTTCAATGGTGGCCCCAAAAAATAAATATATATACGAAAATGATCCATTTTAAGCAACTTAGCTCTTTTTGGTCTGAAGTTGATCGACCTTCCCCATTAAGGTGACAACTTTAGTGTCAAAAGTATTATCATCACATAGTAAAACTTGTTTATGATACATTGCGTAACGTTTAACTTATATAAGTATTATCAAAAAGGCTTACCGACTAGTGACACCAGCGTGATTGAGTTTAATTCTCAAACTCCCTTCTCGATTTCTTTTTCTTTGATCCCCTACCTAATAAAACATTGAAAAAATAATATGAAAATGATATTAAAATACAATATTAGTATAGACTAAAAAAGCGAGTATGCGAGTGATGGAATCATATAAAATGAAACGTCCTTTTTGATAGTTGTTTGGATATATCATAAGCAAGATTTGTCATTCATATCAAAATGGATACAGGTTTCAAAGTTCAAATTATATAGCACAAACATTATTGAGAAGACAAAGAGGAAGGAGCTAACCTATCATATTCTATTGTATAATAATAGCTTCTATTCAATATCCATCTACAAACTAATTTATGTGCTCATCCCTTTTCATATTTTCTATTTGAACCAATCAAAATAATTGATGGCCTACATATTTCTTATTAGAATTAGATAAGGTTGATGCTTAATATATACACACAGAAACACTCTACCGTCTTAATGGAAATATGTTATAATATTGAACCAACAATAATTAAACATTTTAAAAAAAGTCTTAGGTCAAACAAACAAATACTATATTGATCTTATTAATTTTCATTAACATATTAAGAAAAGTTATATTACTACTTTTTTTTGGTTAGCTAGTTATATTCACTTGATTTAGCGTGCCAGTTTATTTTTTTTCTCTTTTATTTCTACACCCACATTAATAGAAACAAGCTTGATGGATGATAACTTTTATCATGTCCTTTAACAAAATTTATATATTTGAAATTTCAAAATAAAGAAGAGTCATTTAAAACATAGTGAAGTAATGCAACAGCGATTTGTTTTTTCCATTAAAATATAAAAGGGAAAAGATTACGGAGAGGAGAGAAAAGTCATACGAACTAAACTTAGGTGTTTTCCAATTGTGAAATCCTTAAATCCATAATCACCGACAACCCCACCCAACTCTTTTAAAGAAGCTCTAATATATTAGTGCCATCAGAATATTTTGACACTTTGATAAGGTTTAAAGGCACGTAATTAACTACTTAAGTAGCTATTTTAATTTTGCCATATGCAAATTTAATAAATACTTACCCATACGGTGTGTTTATATCAAACTAAACAAGTTAAAAACTCAAGTTAACATACATGTATCAATTAAACATGGTTAAGAGCTAAATGCATGTATAAAAGATTACACATACTTTGCATTCGTTTATTTGGTATAAACACAAAGTTTGAATATATTTTTAGCTACGTATAATTCTATCAGAGTAAACTTCAAATGCAAACACAATTGTTAGTATACTTTTTTTTTTTTGGTTTGATTATAGCTAAGTTTTCCCTTGCTAACCTTTTCGTATAAAGTTAAACATAGATTTGATCATTGCATTACACTATTACAGCCATGTGGCTGTCCACCTATTCTCATTAACTTCCATTAATTAGTCTAATCCAGTACTTACTCAAAAAGCAATCACTTTAGCTATATTTGATAATATAATAATAGTTAAAAAGCGTAGAAATTAAAAGAAGAATTAGATATCTTCCAAGACCTTGGACCGTTTTAAAACAATAAAACGAATGCACAAGGTATGAAAATAAATAAGTTGTTGTAAGTTGGAATATTACCAATCTGGATTAGTTTAAAGGTTAAATTAGCTTTGCTTATTTTTCTAAAAGAATTATTACGTTGACTACACACCAAGAGAATACAATATGTACTGGTGCTACCAAATCTAAACCTCAAAGCTAAGTGGATTAAGAACTACTTAGGTTAGTTAGCAGCATCATTTAATTATATAAGGATTAGTTAACATGCAATATGAATTGATTAAACTATGGACTAATATGGGAGTGAGTGAGAACTAAGATCAATGTCAGTTAGGAGAAAAATCATAGGTACAATGACTGAATACCAATAGATGCACCAATAAAGGTTGTAGCGTAGCGGTAACTATTCATCCATTTTTAATCAAATGTCTCTTATATAAGAAATTACTTTTGGTAGGGAGCGCTTTACTCCAAGATGAAACTTTGTCGTGTGAATCGGGTACTAAAACGGATACTGATACTGGATGGGAAACCGAAAAAAATAAAAAGAATATCAATAGATGCAAGTCTGTGCATATTTCTTGCAACCTAAACAACAAGGATGGAAAATGGACCCTCAACTAATCTTATAATCAACCAACGTTCAAGTGTTTTAGGTTAGAAGAGACTTGGCACCAACTTCATAATGATGGCTGCTTATGTTAAATCATCATTTTACTACAATTTCTTTTCTTCCTTCGCTCCAGGCCCACTTACTACTGGTCCCCTTTTTTTCACTTAATTCTCTCTATATTATTTCAGAAGTCTGCACGCTTGATTAATTTTATTTTTCGGTTTTCAGTTAGGAAATTGATGGCAGCTCACACATCTGCTGATCTCGACTTGATCAACTCTTCTATATGGCCAACCAAGAAAATATATTAGTAACCTTAGTAGCGGAGCCAAGAACTTATCAATGTCAATGTCACTTGGTATTCAAATCTGGGATCTAAAAGTGACCTTTGAACCCTTTGTCACTATACTCAAAGGCGAACGTGAGTTAGGATTTGAATTTTATAGGTTCAAATTTGTAATTCTATCATTTCTGTCTAATTTATAGGGTTCAAAATTTATTATTTGTAAATATTTAGTTAATTTTTTAATACATATACATGGACTAAGCCGAAAGTTATGCGTTCAGATAAACTCATACCTTATTCATTGGAAACGCCCCTGGAGGCGAATGTAGCCTTGTCGTACTGGTTCATCTGAACCCAGTATTTTTTTACGTAATATATAAATTTATGTATAAAGATTCACTCAAATTGAAACAAATAGTAGATATGTATACTGTTGAAATCGAGCTCGTGGTGCATCCTAGCCTCCGACATGGTAAGCCAAGCTCGAGACATGACAATAAAGGACTGAAGATCGACCCAGACTCACCGCCATAAGCTGCTTCAGGCCCTGCTCTTTTGGATTGACATGTGTGTTTGCAGGTAACGTCCCTTGGGGACGATTATTCAGAGCCATAGATATCTGCCCTAATTGAATCTCAATGCCTTTTATCTCTGAGTCATGTGCTTCCACTTTCTCTTGCATTTTTTCATTGGACCCAATCAGTTGTTGCAACATTCCTTTAATTTCAAATAATCCATCATCTTGTCTCACTATCTGTTGTTGTTGAGGCTATTGATAAGCTAGCTGCTGATTTTGCTGATTATATCCCTGTTGCCTTTGGTAAGGCACAACTTGTCCCTGTGGTCGCATAGCTCCAGGATTGTTACTATTGTTGTACCGTTGTTGTGCTGGTCTATACTGCTGATTCTGTTGTCCCCAATTCTGTCCTCCATAGTTGGCCACATAGTTCATATTTTCTTGATAGTTCTGGTTGTCACTTTCACCACTCCACGAGCACACATATGGTTGGTTAATGCATGGTGTACATAAGACCCCATTAGTTGTGTCAACTATGTGTACCTGCTTCTGGCCTGATTCGTCAATCTTCTTGGTGAGGATACTCATTTGCTTCATCAAAGTGGCCATATTCTCTGCTATGGAATTGTTTGGGTCCAAAGCCACTGAGTGAACTACATGGGTGATTGTAGTGTCTCTTGTCATCCATCCTGAATTTTGAGCCATTTTGTCTAGCAGTACTTTATACTCTCTAAATGATTTGCTCAAAAATGCTCCTCCTGCTGAAGTATCAACGTTGGCCTTCAAGCTGTCAGCCAATCCCATGTAGAACCTTTATTCCAACATCTGATCTGGAATGCCATGGTGTGGACACTTAACCAACATACCTTTGAACCTCTCCCACATTTCTTGCAATGTTTCTGCTGGTTTCTTCCTGAAGCTCAATATCTCATCAACTTGCTTGGCAATCTTATTTGGCGGGTAGAACTTGTTCAAGAACTGCTTGACCAATTCCTCCCATGTGGTGATGGAATTTATGGGGATCGAATTGAGCCAAGTTTGAGCTTCTCCAGTCACTGAGAATAGAAACAATAACAGTCTGATTGCTTCAGGTATCACATTCAGCTGCCTTTGAGTGACACAAATTGACAAAAAGTTTTTCAAATACTGTTGTGGGTCTTCAATGTACGACCCTGAGAACAGTCCCTTGTTCTGCAGCAGGTGTAGCATGTTATTTGTGATTTGAAATGATTCCGCTTGTATCTGAGGGACTGCAATTACGGTTGCCAGATTTTCAGCGGTGGGTTGTGCCCAATCATACAAGGCCGCTTCTGGTACAAGGGGTGCCACACCCCGATTGTTCGGGTCGTTCACATTGTTCCGGTTATTTTGGTCGTCTATGACGTCACCCATATCTTGTTCGATTCGTGCAGTTGAGTTCTGTTGTCATTTGTCCTTCTTGTTTGCACGATTTAATGCCTTGAAAACTTTCTCAGGATCTGATAATGCTTCGAACAATTCACCAGTTCTTGAGGAGTTTCTAGGCATGCACCTGTAACACCCAACACTACAAACGTTAGAATTTCAATATAATTAGTTTGAAATGAAGAAAAATTGACTAAATTAAGAATTCTAGCACTTCTTTTAGCTGCAATTAATAACACCGTTAATTCCTCGGCAACGGCGCCAAAATTTGATCACGCCATTTATGCCTCCTAAGAGGTCTAGCGGTCATTGCAAATATAATTCGGTTAACAAGTCCGGAGTCGAATCCCACATGGAATTAACCTACTAATTACAGCCACTAGACTCATACGAATTCAAGTAATCAACCTTCAGAAATATTAAATAATGAATTGGATATTTACTAACTAAAAACCAAGCAATGAAAATGCAGTAATTGATAACTAAAGAAGGACAGGTTGTAGACAAGATTTGAAACAGTCTAAGATTATGATTTTCCCTATTGTCGAAATCCTCCCCGCTATATTTCCTATAAATTTGTCTAGGTATTCTCTACCGATCGTGAGTACTTTGAGTGTCGTAATTCTCTTCCGAGTAACTATCACAATTTACTAGACATATTTTTCCGAACTGCGCTAGCTAGTACTAGTTTACTGCTCACTAGGATCACACCAAGGTTTCATTATTCCTAATCCCACCTTTAAACCCTCCGTATTGATCCCTCACATACGTTAGGAGTGATGTTATTCAACAACTATCTAAATATTCATTCTCTTTCAAGCAATACACACTAAATAGGCATAGTCGATTGAGAGCTCTTCAATCAACCATAATGTAAACGTAGTTGAACAAATAGAGAAAAAGCTAAGGCAAATCTATATTAAATGTAATAGGAAAATCATCCTCCAATAGGTTCCATCAAAACCCTAGATTAGAAGTTTAGCTACTCATATTCATAGTAACAATTTTCCAAGTAATTTGCATAAACAAATTAAAAAGAAAAAATAAAGGAATGAAGAACTCGATGATTCTTTCCCCCAAAAGTTGTTCCATGTGCTATTCTTGCCTCTGGTCGCCAAAAATCCTCTAAAAATAATTTTTAATGACTATTTATATGTATAGGAAAAAGACCTAGACGAAATAACCAAGTCCAAAACCAATACCTCGAGCTCTACAGCGCGCTCCACCTCGCTATACACTGTGCCTCGCAAGCTCTGTCGCGCGCATCCTCTCGTGGTAAGCCTCGCGCCGCATGCTCTAACGCGAGCTACAATGCTCGCCTCGCCTTGCTCTATAGCGAGCCACAAAGCTCGCTTCGCCCGACTATTGCTTCATTTACATTTTTGACTTGCTTTGCCTAACTGTCTCTCGAAGCTTGTTGATTTTGAGTGATGCCTTCATTCTTTGATCCTTGTGTCCGACAAATGCATGCATTCATGTAAATATATATAATATACTTCCAAAATATTCACTTTGCTCACAATATCATATCCAATGTATCTACACATAAAATAACTCAATTAAGCACAAATATAGTGTAGTTCAGCATTAAAGCTCCTAAATGTATGGTAAGTAATGCACTAAAAATATATCATTACAGCCAAACATCACTACCCCACACTTAAACGTTGCTCGTTCTCGAGCAATCAAACTACACTTTATGTAGATACGATATTTTTAAATAATTCTTCTAACTCATCACACCAAAAATCTTTAAAATAGACTAAGCACAAGAGTATAACATCTTCACCTCAAAATTTGGCTATAATGATTTGGGTTATAGAGACTTCTAGTTGAGGAAAAGGCCAAGAAACCACGGTCATGAAAAACATCATAAGAAGATGAGCATTGAGCAAGTATCATGAAGGATATGAATGACCACCAAATATATATATATGACAAAAGAAAAGCACACATAAATTTGTCTATTTTGACAGATATTGCTAATTGCCACCTCTTGCTTTGGTTAAGTTTTTCACTTACGTTCTCTGTTCGTTCAGTCCAAGAAAGAGCACAAGTTTCATGCTCAGCTGACTGTGTAAAATTAGGTGATGAGCAAGCAATGACAACCAAAGGTAGCAAACAAACTGCATATATATTTGCCATTTTGTAAATCCAAAATGAGATTAACGACTTTGCCAGCTATCCCTCCTGTTTATGTCATCTATTACTCATCATACATCAACACATTATTCTACTGCATATAATTTGTTAAAAAAGTCAACCATACTGATTTTTAATTATCCTGACAAATTAAATCCTTTATATGAAATGAGAATTCCTTCATGAAATATAAGGAAATATATGCAGACATTGATGCACAAGTTGTTTCAAAATATTCGATTTGTTAAAAGATAAGAAGCACTTATTATTATTTTTTGAAATTCACGCTTACTGCTCAAATTAGTATAATGATAATTAAGTAAGACATTTAAAAAATATATTATTAGACAAACACTCTTATAATAAAGGCTGCCAAATATATCTTTTTTACGTGGTTGAGGGTCTTCCAAGTATGAAAAAATAACCAATTTTAAAATATGACTACACAGTAGTACGCTATTGTCTATAGACAGTGATAAAAAGAAACTTCAAAGGAATATGCTTTTAATAACAATTTTCACTAATAAATCTGTATGAAAAGAAACAGGTTTCAGAGTTACCTTGTTTTACAATTGTATAGTTGGAAAAGTTTTTTCTCATTTTAACATTTATATTAATATCGTGTCAATTTTAAGGGATCCCCTAAAAGAAATTCCTTTTTGGCACAATCCCACTGATATGATGGTGTTTTCAGAAATAGAAAAAAAAAAAGAAAAATAGTAAACTATAAAAAGGAACTAATAAATGCCCCACTTTACACAAATAATTCCTAAATAAACAATTGATGTTCCTACACGTTGAAGTAAATTCCAAGACAAACAAAAAGAAGTTTTCCTTTTCCTTTAGCAAGCAAGACATGAAAAGAGCCTAGATATAGCAAAGGTTCTCAAATGTTAATGATGTTTAAATATTTTTTCACATAATACAAAAGATGCCTTCTTTACACGCTCCTAAAAGTGCAAAAAGGAAGAAACAATTGGGTATCTTTACAAAATAGCCGGTAAGATTTATTGTTTATTTTCTTTTACTGGTATATATAAATTATATACTGATTATATATGTTATATATAGATTATACATATATTATTAGAGTAGGTGCTAGCCTATTAGGCGCGGGTTCGATCAAACTCAGTCACTTTCGCTTAAACATTGTAGTTATACTGGAAAATCATTAAATATATAAATATTTAATTGTGAACCAAGTAAATAAGACGAGTTATGGGTTCCGTGACAAATTCAAAACTCATAATCTTTAAATTATGGTTCTGCCTTTATATATTATACATTTACTTGCTATTTTTAGTTTAAGCGATTTTGAGGGGGCTAGTTAGGTTAATTCTTCAAAAATGAAATTTGTCCTGCTAAACCCAAAGTTAAGCCAACTATAACTAAGAAGAGGTTTTGGAGATTCCAAAGAGAGAATTCAGAACCAAATCCCAACAAACTCACTGGTAAAAACAAAGCAAAAAAACTCCACTGCTACAAACTCCTCTATTGTTTTTGTTATTTTTTAGTTGTTGGCCTATCCATTCCTTCCAAAAAAAACAACTCTCCAAACATTTTCCAAACAACCATTGAAGAATGAGATTCCCTCATTAAAATAGAGAAACAAACATCAATATATATATATATAGCTCATTTTCTTGATTTTGCCAATCATCTTCACATCAAAAAATACCCAAAAAAAAATGGAAGATTACAACTCCTCTATTCCAATGCAGAGAACAACCAAAATCATCAGAAGATCAATCTTTAGTTTTCTGCAAAACTATCAATTCTTCACAACAACAGCAGCCTTTTTTGCCTTCCCTTTTGCAGCCTCATTTCTTTTACTACAATCATTCATCCCCTCTTCATCTTTCTTCCCAATAATCTATGAGCGTTTGCATTTACTTTTTGATGCTGCAGGTTTCCCTTCTTCTTCTGAATTTTTCACCCTTATAAATTCCAAGATTTCTCAAACCATTGCCATATCTTTTCTTGCATTCCCTTTCACCATTTCCTCTTTTCTTTTCAGTAAAGCTTCAGTAATTGAAGCTCTCAATTACTCAAAACCAGCCCAAACTCCTTCATTTTTTTCTTCCTTTTTTCCCCTTCTTCTTACCCAACTCTGCAACTCTTTAGTCATCATTTCAGCAAATGCAACTTGTTTTACTGTCCTATTCTTTGGTTTTAATCTTGTTGATTATGGCTTTGGGCTTTCATCTCCAAGATTAATTCTTTTGTGTTCAGCAACTGGAGCTGTAATTTGTTCAATCATTCTTGCCAATACTTTAATTGTTTGCAACTTGGCTTTAGTAATATCAGGAACAGAAAATATTGGAGGGTATATGGCAATTCTCAAATCTTGTATTTTAATAAGAGGAAGAACAGCGACAGCATTATCACTAGCTGTGCCTGTGAGTTTGGCTTTGGCTGCAGTTGAAGCTTTGTTTCAATACAGAATTGTGAGGGCTTATTATCAAGAAAAAACAGACCTTTTTTCTTTAGCTTTAGAAGGAATTTTCATTGCCTATATGTATTCAATTCTGCTGGTTCTTGATACAATTGTCAGCATTGTTTTCTACAGAAGTTGTAAAACGGATGAAGGGAGAATTTTGCCATATCAAGTTGAGATTCAAGATAGAGATGAACATACAGTTCTGAAGATAAAGACATTAGAGGAGTTCTTTTAAGGTTGTTCAGTGATTCAGCAGATTCTGTTTTCTGATAATAAAAAGGGTCTGCTCTCTGCAGGAGTAAATATGGTTTGATCAGAGGAAGAGATGAAGCAATTCTTGGGATTTAAAATGTATTTTTGTAATCTGCAGAATATACATTGATGTATGATTTACAACCCCATATTCTCTTTTTATTCTCTTTTTATGTAATGTAGCAGCTTTTCTGTATACAGTTAGAAGAAAATCCGGAAAAGACTCTTTGCAAACTGTTTATATTTGGATTTACAATGAAAAGAGAAAAAAAACGTGAATTTCTGAAATCAATTTGATTAATGCAAGGCTTACAGTCTAGTGGTACCGATAGGGTCAGAGCTCATCTCGGAAAATTATACTTTGTAAGTAGGGTAAAAAAGTAGAATCTCTTTTTTTTTTTGCATATATATATGAATTGTTAGAATCCCTGTGATATAAGCGAACATTTTTGCAATTTTTGAATCTTCTTATTAAAATTTTTGGCTCTGCCAATGTGTACCGATGAGAGTATCTCACACTGTGTAGGTTCGATTCTTATTGTCTCCCTTTCCCTTCTTGTCCCCAATTCTTGATGTAGAGTAAACCTTAAATTTGGTCGGCTATTCGTGTAACAATCCCATTTTTTTTAAAAAGGTTGCTCAATGTAAAATTCAGATAGCTTTTGTTTGAGCAAAGTTGAAGGTGATTGCTTGTATTGTACCTAAAGTTGAAGGAGGTTTCACTTTGCACAACGTAGCAGTCAAGCTATGTCTCTGGTCATATATACAGGGCCATGTCTATACATTTGCACATAAGAGTTCTAGCCGTGCAAGTTAGTCAAGGTTTTTTCCTTTTCTTTTTCTTTTTTTTTTTTTGGGAGGGTGGGGGTGGGGTGGCCGGGGGGGGGGGGAGTTGGTTAAGGTAGGACAAGACTTTCTTAACTTGTAAGAGAATACTTAGCAAAATTGACCACGGACATCATTAGCTGATGCCAAGTGAGCAAAAGCAAAGACCAAATGGTGAAGGATTTGCAGTTAATAATCCTTGGACGATTTTATTTATTTAGTTTTGGGAGTATTAAGAACTTCTTTTCTTTCAGATTGGGGAGTTTGAAGATCCTTACAGGTCTTTGGCAAACCAGACTTATTTATTTATCTATTTTTTGACAACAAGACCATGATCACCACTTGGGTTAAGGCTTAATGGCATTCTAGGACTGGTTTGACCAACATGTAGTGTTATAATATATACCCATTATTATGGAATTCCTCCACGTTTGAGCCTTGAAATAAAGGATCTTTCTGTAAAACACGCTTTATCCCTCTACTCGATATGAATCTGAATTAATCGGTAAACATTCAAATACCAAATTGTTAAACAAAAAATGAAATTGTTATAATCTATCACCTAGGTTGTTAACCTTAACTTGAGTAAGCCAGAGCCCATTAATGTTAGTAGGTACTTTTAAGTTTAACTACTTCAAAGAGGAAAGAGGTTATGGTTAGTCATTTGTGGGTAAAGACCTGCCTCTTCAGAATAACTTGGGCATGCAGCCTATTTTGCTTGATTCCTTTTATCTCACGAAATTCAGTCATAAAGATGAAGTTAGTTAAGAGTATAAAAATGGGGAGCTGAGCATTAAATGTTTTTTTCCCCCACTGAAGAGAGAGTTGTTACTTGTTAGTCGTTCTTTGCTTCGTTTGGAGCTATGCTCCTTGTTACGTTAAAGGGGAAAGTGGCTTTCTTCCAAACTTTTACTATGGAATTTAATCTAATCTATTATTTCTTTACACTATTAACAAAAGACTAAAAGTCAGTCACCTAAACCTTGTTACATATGAGGTCAACTTTCCCCATAAAGCTCATACCAAAGTACACTTGTTGCTACCGTAACTAAACCTCCTCCTAACTCCACTCAACTTATGAAAATGCACCTCGTGAGCTCATGTTCTTGATTTGAGAGTTAACTTCGCATTATGATCACAGGAATTTTATCCGTTGTATCAACAGTGTCACAAAATTAGCTAGCAGTTATATTTTTTGAAAAATTACATGTAATTAGGTGATTTTAAGGATATGAAAAATAGTTTGATAACGTTACTGATATAATTCTGGGCGGAGCCCTTCCAATACAGTCGATCCATGTTTTGACGCTCCAAAATTCTCTCCATATCGTGTGAATTCATCAAATGTCGCCGATGGGACGATTGCCCCAGATTGAAGGGGTGTTAAAATGCACATCCCATTTGACAAAATTCGTTCCCTATTCGACACCCATTATTCTTACTGGTAAACAATAACTAGTGATTTTCCATAGAGCCCCCTATGTAAAGAATAAAATAGAAAATGCTTTTCAAAGAACAACTATTAAAAACATCAAAGATGGACATCTTTCGTCTTAAATTCGCCTTTTTGATATTGGAACCTGTATCCCCCTCCATCGACAAGGCACTTTTTACTGATAATCAACTTCCCTACAGAGCCTTAAGCTTGCAATGGATCCCTTAAATTGGTTTAAACTCGTTAATCCAAGCTCCTTAAACCAAGTAAGTGAAGCTAAGAAATCTTGGATTAGATAAGCTGCTTGAGCACAAAAAAAAAAAAGTCAAGACCTCAGATAACCAAGAGGAATAAGGAAATGCAGACTTCTCTGCCATTAATGAATGAAGATATTAGAACATTTTCCAAAACTTGAATCTTGGAAAGAGGGGAAGCTAATCCTACAGCCTGCATAGTGATATTTGATACATTACTATTGCTAAAGAACCTATCCCTATCTTCTCCTATGCTTTCTGTACAATCAATTTCGTGGTAGGTTCCCATCAAAAACTGATACAGCAGGGAACCCATTTTTCTATGTTACAATGAAAAGAATCAAACTTTGAATCTAGATACACTGGCTAGGCTTTATACAAGCTGACGTAACACTTTTAATTTACAGTTGACATGGCGTAATGGCGGTCAATGGTGAACGTTGTCATTGTGGCAACTACATTTTTTGTGCCACCGAGTCCATCATGTTCGCTCCATAATTGCATATCCAAATCCGTGGTCTTGATTGCAGCATCTGCTTAATCATGTAGCAAATCTCTCCAGATGGATAGCAATCCTGCCAATAATAAAATCAAGGGGATTGATTTAGGGAGCAACAGGCTGCTTGCATCATCCAAGAGCTCCGACAATGATGTGTCGGGTTCAGCTTCCTATCTGCAAAGCATTTCACTGCACTTCCAGGGGTTCACAAGCCTCAATATTCTTTCTTGAACCCAAAGAATGCCACAGCACTTGCATTAATTTTGGAGGCTTTTGGTCTGTCTTTGGAAGATATCCTCAGTTAACATGGTTAACCAACAGGCATGGATTGTTCGACACCCAATATTCACTGAAACAATGAAATCGTTCCCATTCACTTGATACCCTTCTTTGTTAAATTAACTCCTTTGGCATTCTCCATTTCAGCCTCCTTCTGAGCTTTCTTCCTTTCTAATTCAGCCTGCTTCAAGTTTTCTTCGTGGGCTTTGCGGAACAGTCTCACAAAATTTAAGAGGGTTGCAGTGACTGTACAGATTGTCAAACAGATGAACCAAAGAAAAAAGAGGAAAAGGTTAGCAGCCGAAAATCCAGAGCCATCAAAGGCAAAAGAATACAAATGAGAACAGGGAAACATGAAAGAAGCAAAGGTCACAGATCCATCAAATGCATCTCATTGAGGTAAAATGCAGTAATATATACAAGTTCTTGAGTAATCATCAACATAAAATAAAAAAGAGGTGCTTCATGCTTATTCATATGCTGGAAATAAGTCTTAAACCACCAAATGATCAAGGCTGATTACTGCAAGCCTCCACATGATATATCAAAAAATTACCTGACATCGGAGCAGTGAAAAATATAAAAAAACATTAATAGAGTACCGACATTTTTAGTTCACTATCAAAATTACAATTGGTGTAACTATTAAATCAAGATCAATCATAACAAAATAAAAGTTGAGTAAATTCCATCCAGTAAGTACCAACTCGTCAGAGGTCAGGCAGGTTAAACTGCTGGGTGTTATTGGCAGCTATTCATCACATTGAACCAAATGAAATACTTAAATCCCCACATACAAGATGCATAGCTTCATTGGATCATGTTCGATCAACCAATCTCATAAATTAGCATACTGATTAAAACTCCAGCTCTAACAAAGAGCTAAATAAAGGCAGTCATAACTTTCCATAAAATCATGGAGCAGTCTCTATGTCCAAGAGAAATAACACTGAATTAACTTTAACATACTTAATCATATCTTGTAGTTAGAATTGTAAATGTGAAGGACATTAATGAAACAAAGTATAGTTCAAAACTCTTGAAGGGGACAACTTTCATCCGCTCAATTTTTCCAGCACGGAGTCAAGGAAAGGATTAAAAATATATTGTACATATGTTACCTTGCTCAAACGGACAGCGGGCAGGATCCTCGCCGAAATATAGTGCAATTGCATCAGCATTTCTGCCCTGTGCATCAGTTATGACAATTAAACATTATGTAGACATATAGGAAGATGACTCTGCAGTATGATATAGCAAAGCGATAATAAAATGCAAAGGAAATTACCGCAACAGAATATAACTCCTTGACAGAACCAACCTCTACTTCAGCCACACCAACGAATTCCTTTAAGGTCTGATTTGCAGGACAAAAGAACAAAGTTGTAAGGACCAAAAGATTTTCTTTTTTCCACCTTTTCTTTGGGGAAGGTGAGGTAGTGCACTTAGTTTTCTAATAATGATAATAGCATGCTCCAGAGTTAAATGAATAAAAACAAAACCATGTATGCTGTTCCCTCAACCCTTTTGTTAAATGAATAAAAAAAATAAAGGAAAGACACGAGACAAACAGTAAAACAAAGTCATCCAATTTCCAGAGTTATAGAAGAGATGACAGAGGAATTCAGGCTCTCTTCATCAACAGGTATGTGGAATTTTACAGTGGCAGCTTTACGCCGTAATGAAGTTAAAATATATCTTGATTCACAATCTATCCATCAGATCAAGAAATAGTCAAATACCAAATGGAGATATTAAAACTCGGGGGAAAACATAAGATACAACAGTTTGATAAAAGACTAAATGGATCTTTTTCATTAAATTCTTAAATCTCACAAGACAATAGGAGGATATTTGAAGTCCTAGAAGTGCTGTTCAAGCTAGAAGTAATAGCTTAACCTGATTAACAAAGGAGTGCTCTACACATCCTAACACCATGTATAGTTGCATACATAAGCAAATAAAACTAAGACATAGTTTAAAAGAAATATGACCACCATTTTGATCAAAAACAAAATACAACCATCATAATACCTTACAAAAAATTTCAGACACAGGGCCATCAGTCTCAGATGCCTCCAGTTCCTTTTTAACTTTTTCCAAACCCTTGATGATTGCTTGCATTTCTTCAGCCAAAGACTTCAATTGTATCTGCAAGGAGAAACGGATTTCTAACCAACCTTGATAAATTCAAGGATATATCATCATAAAGAGATAAGACAGTAACCTTTGATGCAGCTTCCAGGCTTACAAGATCTACATGAAAGTTTAAAAGTGCTGGTGACTTGGCAGCAAGAACCTGAGAAAGAGAAAAATTACTAACACCACACTACCTGAGATGGTCATAACCGCACCTGAATTCAGGCAGACGGATTTAAGGAGGCCTTTATCAAATGGAATAGTATTCTCAAGTAGATGAACAAATACAACAACAACAACAACAACAACAACAACGACCCAGTAGATGAACAAATAAGTAAAGAAAAAAGAAAAAACTTCTCGTGACAGAAATGTCCAGACAACTAAAAAAAGAGGCATCTCATACAAGTGAATAAAACTAAGAATAGTAGGAATGGCAATGTTAAACCCTTCTTTACAAACAAAAGATTGTCTATAACCAATGTATAAGAGAAGAGGAGTAACCTTTTAAGTAGTGTGCCTTAATTTGAAAACTTTTTGACAATATTGTGATACATAATCACTCTTGCACCAAATAATGCCTAAAACTATAGAGCTTCGGCAAGACTCAGCTAACTATCAGATGATAGCCAAGGATCGTAAAGGTATAGTTTGAGGTTCATATTTCCAAAATATACATCTCAAGAAGAGCTTCTATAGAAAGTTTGATCACACTTGAGCACTTTTTATTTTTTGGGGTAAGGATCACACTTGAGCACTTACGTGCCGGAATACAGTGATATCAGAATCGTTTTTTAGTTTACCTGATAATTTCATTCAGCAGAAAAGAGTTAAATTCATTTATTATCTGTTATCGCCTATTTATATCCTTAGATATCAAAACAAAAGGCAGATATGGCGAAAAGTAAATGGATGGACCTGCACCTACTTGATAAAGAACACAGATACCTCAAACAGGCCATCATAATAAATATATGTTTCTTAAATAAAAAGGCCAAATCAAAGGTGCTCCTACTGAAGAAAAATGGACCACAGATAACCAGCTTCGGCACTTTGAATACATTTTTCTTTCATTGGCTTCACACAGGGGAGCTACCTAAAGAGCACGCCTTTTCAGCATGGTAAGTTACTTCAGTGAATGATGCAATGCTGCTTTTATTATTATGAACCAATAAGGTATACATATGTGCAAATACCATTCATAATCCCTGATACAGAAGTCCCTATATCACATCAATGGTTTTATTACATCCAGGCTCCATAACAGGACGTACTTTTCATTTCTGGAAAGAAGATACCAAATCAAATGCAGACCGTGGTGAGACGCATCTTGAACCAAAAAGAGGCTGTCGTTTGAAAAGTTGGATTTATTTAACCCCTTCATATTCCTTGCGCCCAGACAGTAAACTACTTAACTCTGTTTCCAAGAGATGCCATTCTGTAAACTTATTACTCCCTCTGTTTCAATTCAAATGACACACTTTCATTATTAGTCCATTCTAGAAAGAATGACACATTTCTATATTTGGAAATAATTTAACTTTAAACTTTTCATTTTACCCACTTTACCCTTGATGATAAGCTTTTATAGCCACAAAAGTGTCATAGCCCCACAAAGCTTTTGCCCCTTAAGCTTTTAGGACCACATGTTTCAAAAGTCTTCTTTTTTTTAAAGAATAACTACATCATCTAAATTGAAACGGAGGGAGTACTAACTATGAATAGGTATATAGCTAGATATAAAATTTATCCTTTCTGGTCTTTTATGCAGTACCAAGTAAACTAAGGACAGACCACCAATGTAATACTTCATTCTTTCAGTCCCACATCTACCATGTAAAATACTTGTAACTAAAACAAAACATGCATGACATCATTTTCAACTATAGAACCTCCATAGCAAGCCCAATAAAATGTATACACGCTCGCAAATACATAACTACTGAGCTTGACCAAAATAGGAAGACCACATATGCATCAAATTCATCAATCTTCTTGCGCCAGGTTTTTCACGGAGCATTTCTTACTAAGCGATTGGGTTAAAATGACAACATTTTCAACCATTGCTAAGAGCAGCTTGTAAGCCATCACAGCTTTTCAGACAATCTTTATGGTCCTCTGAAAATAATCTTCTTCCATAGTGCTTTTCAGATAGCAACCAGTGGAAAGGAAAATCAACGCATTGGAGAAGATTCAACACCAACAGTGTTTTCATGAGGTGATTTTGATGAAAGCATGATCCAAGGGTACCATTTTCAAAGGATAGTAATTGGAAAGAAGACTGAAAATGTATAAATATGCCATTAGAGACAACAAAAATGAAACCGAGGGTACATCCACACCTTACAAAGATAATGCATGAGTGTCATCTTGTTGTTCGTAGCACGTGTATCAGTGAGCTTCAAAAGACTGTCCAGCTTAAATCCAACGGCAGAACCTGAATTAAAGAAAGTACAACTTAGTTTGGAATTCTGTATTGAAAACTTCAAATTGCTGGACCACATACATTACGACATCCATAGTATGCGATGAGGTACTTAAGTTCCACCGGAACTATATTATATCTTAAAAAAGCTCCAATTGGAATAAGTAGCACAATAGATCCAAGAAGTTGTGTTAGATACTCCCTCCATCCCAATTTATGAGCACTATATTATATCTTACTGGGCACGGAGTTTAAGAAATAAATCAGAACTTTTGAAACGTGTGATCTAAAACAAATCATAGACATTTGTGCGGCTGTAAATCCTCTCATTAAGGATAAAATAGGAAGTTAAAGTTAAATTGTTTCAAAATAAGGAAGTATGCCATTCTTATTAAGACGGACCAAAAGGGAAGTACGACACATAAATTAGGTCAGAGGGAGTACAAAATAGTTGCAACAACTGAATTATCCATGTTAAGGCACAAAACATTTACTCGCTTTTAAGTAAGAACATATGCTTGAGTTTTCAAGATTCCCAAAAGGCAAAAATCATCTAGCTCAGGAGCAAAACTATTGAGCAAAATTTGTTAACACTCACTTCCATCAGATGATATTGTATTGATTGACGAGACGCGAGACGGTGTGAACGCGCAATTAGAGGTTTGGAGGCAGACCCTGAAATCTAAAGGTTTCAAGTTGAGCAGGACCAAGACAGAATACTTGGAGTGTAAGTTCAGTTGCGAGACTCAAGGAGGGGTAAGGGAGGTGAGGCTGGACTCGCAGGTCATAGGAGAGGGAGTTTTAAATACCTTGGGTCTATTATTCAGGGGGATGGAGAGATTGATGAAGATGTCGCACATCGTATTGGGGTGGGATGGATGAAATGGAGACGCGCTTCTGGTGTTTTGTGTGACAAGAAGGTGTCACCGAAACTTAAGGGTAAGTTCTACAGAGTGGTGGTCAGACTAACGATGTTGTATGGAGCTGAGTGTTGACCAGTCAAGATCGCTCATGTCTAGAAGATGAAGGTAGCAGAGATGAGGATGTTGAGATAAATGTGCGGGCACACCAGGTTAGATAGGATCAGAAATGAGGTTATTCGCGACAAGGTGGGTGTGGCCCTATTGAGGACAAGATGCGGGAAGCGCGGTTTAGGTGATTTGGTCATGTGAGGAGTACAGACGCCCCGGTGAAGAGGTGTGAGAGATTGACATTGCAGGGCCTACAGAGAGGTAGAGGTAGGCCAAAGAAGAGGTGGGGAGGTTATTAGGCAAGACATGGCCCAGCTTCATCTGACCGAGGACATGACCATTTATAAGAAGGTATGGAGGTCGAGGATTAGGGTAGTAGAGTAAGTAGTCTAGAGTGTTCATAACAGTAGTATTGGCATGCAGTCTCGCTTTCTGTTGGTAGTAGGTTTTTATGACTAACCGTTGTTTTCTTTCATTGTTAGATCACCTTACTGTCTTGTTTTTTTTTTCTGCATTTATATGGCTTTTTGGTACTGTCACTTCTTGTCTATATTTTCATTAATGTGGTGCTTATGCTTTCCTGAGCTGAGGGTCTATTGGAAATTAGCTTCTCTATCCTCACAAAGTAGGGATAAGGCTTGCGTACACACTACCCTCCCCAGACCCCACGGTGTGGGATAATACTGGTATGTTGTTGTTGTCACTTCTGATTAATGTTGTTGTTGTCACTTCCATCAGATAAAACAATTTGCTAATCCTCTAATTGCCTTGGGACAGCTAAACAGGAGGTAACATAGTTCATATATCAATCAAGGGTCCATTTGGTACCCATTTTAGCATTTTTATTCATCATCCACATAAATACTAAATAGTCTAAGCAAAACATTTCTGTATATATTCTGTAACAGTAGCCCCACAATTATGAATCTCTCAATGTATTTAAATATTTCATTTGCAAAATAACAAACTGTAACAACAATGAATGAATTTAATGACTTGCTTTAATAACTTGTATCCAGATTTTCATCACAAACACATATATTTTGGAGAAAAAGTTAGAAAGAGAAGGTCTGACTTCTCTCTAAAAACTTTTCTTTGGCTTTTTCAAACTCTTTTCAAAATGATTCTCTTTCTGATCATCTCTCCTTTACTTTATTGACATAGTTGGTAATCTTTTCTTTATTTCTAGCGAGAAATCTTTTGAACTAATCGACATTGGCGAAGGTTATGACAGGTGGTTTTCTTTCACGGAGCGCAGGAGGGGTTTCACTAGTAGACTTACTATTGATGGGGAAAATCTGCAATGGGTGTGTGATGCCATGATTCAGGCCTCTAAGGGGAAAGGGAATCTCGGAAGAAAATGGGGGAGGAAAATTCAAGCATACTCATACAGAGTTTTCCAGAACTACAACATTCATGGCAGATTTTTAAGGATTGAAGCCTGGCTCGGGGTTAAAAGGGATGCTATTATTATCCCAGAAAACGATTACAATCAGGGATGGGGTGATATTGCTAATAAAATACTTCGTTTTCTGGGAAATTTCTCGGATTCAAGGTTCAACCTGGCATGTCAGCAGGCCAAATCTTATATGGAAGCAGCAAAGATCCTTCAATGGCCATCTGGTGATGTTCAGAATGCAGCTCAACAGAGAATCGAAGCTTGTCCCTCATCAGAATGTGTCAAAGCTCAATTCCTCTCAAAGTGTCTTGTTGGTGTCTTCAATGATACCTTTAATATAAGCCCCAACCCTGAAGTGATTCAGAAGTGGTTTATAAACAGGTGGAAAGTCACGGCAGGTCTCAAAGTTACCCAGATAAATCACAACATGTTCCTATTTGATTTTCCCTCGAAGCAAGAGGCGTTTCGCATTAAAGCCGGTGAATGGTTCAGGAACGGTAGACACCTATCTCTTGATCGGTGGTCTCCAGTGTCGGGTTTGGACATGGCTATCAGAAAAGAAGAACATACTTGGGTAAAAGCTTTTGGGATTCCACTTCACGCATGGTCTCAAGATTTTTTCACCATCATCGGCGACCTCTGTGGTGGCTTTATAGCCATTGATTAAGATACAAAGGGAAGAAGTCATCTGTCCTGGGCCCGCATATGTGTCAAAAATACTGCCAACGATCTTCCTCGTATACTAGAATCACCGGTGAGTGAATGGACGTATGAAATTTCGATAATTCCAGATGCTCGTGCGAACTGCGAAGAAATCCGGCAATATATTGAACTCCGGCTTCGGTGTTAATTCTATTTCGATGGCAAAGGGAAAAAGTGTTGTTGAGATGACTGATGGGTCAGGCCCCTCAAGCCAACAAAAACCTATTCCAATCCCATCTTGTAACCAGCACGTGGTGGGCCCTGTGGCTACTTTAATTTCAAAAAGGGGCTGTAAAACAGGGTAAAAAATTTAGGGGCCCCTCAAATTTATTAGGCCAGCAGACAGAAAGATTCTATAATGAAAAAGGCCCAAAAAAGAAGAAAGGGCATTTAAATAGGAGTCAACCCAAAACTTTTTGGAAAGCAAAAGGGTTTTTTATATTAGGGCCAAGGATTTATCTGAGGCCCCAATCTTAAACTCAGAGATTATTCCAGAACATCCCAGTAGC
Source organism: Nicotiana tabacum (assembly GCF_000715075.1). Lineage (NCBI taxonomy): Eukaryota > Viridiplantae > Streptophyta > Magnoliopsida > Solanales > Solanaceae > Nicotiana > Nicotiana tabacum. Next base: position 25,281,123 of record NC_134083.1, read on the forward strand.
TCTCTTTTTGATTTTGCACCGGGTGTCCGAGTCTCTTTGAGACCCGACTAATCCCGGGGGTGCACAGGCCCTCGGCAAGGAGTTTCCCGCAAGTGCACCACGGTTAATTCAGGTTTTACCCAGTCCGATGGCCCTCAGAAATTGTCTGCACCCAGTGGGTTTCGAACTTGAGACCTTGAAAGGGAGCAAACCCCAAGGCTCAAGTCAATTGCCACCAGGCCAACCATGAGGGTTTCATCCCAGTAGCTCTCTTATGCTCGATACTCTTCAAACTACTATAGGAGACCCCAATTAGAGCTCAGATGCTGACGACGAGGCTGACCCTCCAACAAATTTCAGCATAATGCTTCACCAACAAAATTTGATGTCACAACCACTGCATGTACATGATTATGAATCTGATTTCTCGTCTTCTTCACTTCCTCTACTGCTCTCATGGCATGAGAATGGGTCGACTTCAACACTGGTTATCGAACCGGCAGTGATAGATACATCAAGGTGGACAAAGCTGATAATGGTGAAGGCATGCAAGGCTTTTGGGGTGAATGTTGCGGGATTGGAACACGAGCTGCTTGACATCATCTTAAGAATGGAGGAAAGAAGGCAGATTCAGCTAAAACACAAAAACTTATCAAATCCTGTTAAAAAACACAGTAAGAAGAAAGGGGAAACAGAAATAAACAAGCTGAAATGTGGGATCAATTATGAAAGGATGAACAAAAGAGATAGGGGGAGGCACTACAAGGCTTTTTCTGAATGAAGCTCAAAATCTTGAGCTGGAATGTGAATGGGTTGAATGATAACAATAAAAGGGGTACTCTTAGCTCATCGGTTCGCAAGTGGAAGATTGATATTCTTTGTGTGCAAGAAACAAAAATAGAGGATTGGTCTGTTAATCTCTCCGGACAGATTTGGGGTAACAGGTGGGTTGATTGGGCAGAGCGTAAGTCGTGGTACAAGGAGGGGCATCATAATACTATGGGATAGAAGACGCTGGAATTGTTTGGAGGTACACCATGGGACTTTTTCTATTTCAAGCATATTGGAGAGCACACAAAAAGAGTTCAGATGGTACTTTACAGGGATTTATGGTCCTCACTCCAATCAGGAAAGAGAGGACATGTGGAATGAATTGGCTGCAGTTAGGGGTATCTGGAGTGAGAATTGGGTGGTAGGGGGAGATTTTAATGTTTGCAGATATGAGAATGAAAGGCACAACTGCATTAGAAGATCCAGAGCAATGAGGGGTTTCTCTGATATCATTCAAGACCTGGGAATTATTGATTTACCTCTCCAAGGTGCCTTCTACACATGGTCTAGGGGAGAAGACATTTATCAAGCCTCTAGAATAGATAGATTTCTTATATCCCAGAGTGGAATGAATGCTTTAAGGATGTGAAACAAATTGCCCTTCCAAGCGTTTTTTCTGATCATAAACCTTTACTTCTGGAGTGTGGGGACTGGGAGGTGAATCCATCTTACTTCAAATTTGAGAACATGTGGTTAAAAGCAGATGGTTTCATGGAGAATATTGAAGAGTGGTGGAAGAGTTATACCATACATGGGAGTCCAGACTATATTCTAATTCAGAAATTGAAACTATTGAAGAAAGACATTTCCTGCTGGAATAAGGAAGTTTTTGGCAAGGTTGAGTCAAGAAAGAGTAAAGTTTTAGATGAACTTTTAGTGTTGGAACAAGTCACAGAGAATAGGGTTCAAACTGTAGAGGAAAAAAGCAAAATGTTCGCTTTAAAATTAGAATTTGAGCAAATAGCAAAAGCTGAGGAGATTTCATGGAGGCAGAAGTCCAGGTGCCTATGGCTCAAGGCTCAAAGAAGGAGATAGGAACACCAAATACTTTCAACGAATTGCGAACTCCCGTAGAAGAAATAATTGCATTGACAGACTTATGATTGATTCTGAGATTATCGAAGATAAGGAACAGATAAAAGGGGAAATTCTGGATTTTTACCAACAACTATACACTGAGTCTGAACAGTGGAGACCCACAGCCAGTCTTGATGATCTGGAAAGAATATCAAAAGAAGACAAATCATGGTTGGAAATTCCTTTTGAGGAGGAGGAGGTCCTTTCTACTATTAAAACATGCTCTCCAGATAAGGCTCCAGGGCCAGATGGCTACACAATGGCATTTTTCCAGAAAGCATGGTTGATCATTAAGGAGAGGTGATGGCTGCCCTGAATTGCTTTCATCATAATTGTCACATGGTGAAGTCTTGCAATGCCACTTTTATAGCCTTAGTTCCCAAAAAGAAGGGAGCCATTGAAATCAAAGACTATAGACCAATCAGTTTGATTGGTAGTGTTTACAAAATAGCAGCCAAACTACTTGCAGAAAGGCTCAAAGAAAGTGGTCGGTGGTCTGGTTTCTGGACATCAGAATGCCTTTATAAAAGGCAGACAGACCACTGATGCAACCCTCATTGCAAATGAAGTATTAGACTGGCAATTTTATGCAAGCTAGATGTAGAAAAAGCCTTTGATAAGATGAATTGGGCATATCTTCTAAATGTGCTTAGGAAGATGGGATTTGGTGACAGGTGGATTAAATGGATAAAATTTTGCATTACCACAGTTAAATTCTCAGTACTTGTCAACAGAAGGCCATTGGGATTCTTTTCCCCTCAAAAGGGACTTAGACAGGGAGACCCTCTCTCTCCTTTCCTTTTTATTCTGGCCATGGAGGGCCTTAGCAAGATGTTGGACAAAGCGAAGCAGCTACAATGGATTAGTGGCTTTCAAATGGGCCTTAACACTGGCCCATCTCTCTCAGTATCTCATTTGCTTTATGCAGATGATACTCTGATCTTCTGTGGGGCTGAAAGAACCCAAGTGCTATACCTTAACCTAACCTTGAATCTGTTTGAAGCTATTTCGGGTTTGCACCTTAACATGGCAAAAAGCACTATCTACCCTATAAATGAAGTCAACAATGTGGAGGAACTAGCTGGAATTCTATGTTGTCACACTGCTACATTACCTACTACATACCTCTTGGTCTACCTCTTGCAGCAAAACATTTGAAAAGAAGCTAGCTTCATGGCAAAGGCAGTATCTTTCAATGGGAGGAAGGCAGACACTTATCAACAGTGTGCTAGATAGCATCCCAACATACCTGATGTCCCTCATATCAATCCCCAACAAAATTTTAAAGCAGCTTGACAAGATCAGGAGAACATTCCTATGGGAAGGAGGCAGCAAAATTCATAAATTTCATCTAGCCAAGTGGTCAAAGGTAACCATGCCAAAGTATTTGGGTGGCCTAGGCATCAGAGATCTTTCCATCCCAAACAAATGCATGCTGATGAAATGGCTATGGAGATACAATCAAGAGGAGAACTCACTATGGAAAGAGGTGGTCAAGGCCAAGCATGGGTCCGAGAATCATTGGTGTACTAAGCTGTCCAAAAGTCCATTTGGGGTCGGTCCATGGAAGAACATTAGGAAGCTTTGGAGTGAATTTTCCGGGAACTCCTACTTCAAATTGGGCAATGGCAATCACATAAAGTTCTGGAAAGATAAATGGTTTGAAGGATCCATCCTGATGTTTGACTTTCCTAGCCTTTATCGGATAGCTCAGAATCAAGATTCCACTATTTCTCAAAATTGGCAAGACAATAGTTGGCACATTCTTTTCAGGAGGGATATGCAGGACTGGGAGGTTCCACAACTTCAAAATCTGCCGACAAAATTGGATGGCCTCTCCGTCAAAGAAAATACTTTTGACAGTATAAGGTGGGCGAGTTCCAAGAATGGCCTTTACACCGTTAAAGCAGGCTACACTTACTTTTGCTCCACCAATGAAATCATTGATAGATGACCTTGGAAATACGTCTGGAAGACCAAGCTACCTACAAAAATCTCATGTTTCAATTGGATAGTCCTAAATGAAGCATGCCTAACACAGGACAATCTCAGCAGAAGAAGTTTTCAACTGGCCAACAGATGTTATATGTGTTTGCAGCAGCCAGAATCCAACAGGCATCTCTTTCTTCACTGCCCAGTTGCAGCAGCAGATATCTGGTGTATGTTCTTTGCCATCTTTGGTTTAAGCTGGGTCATGCCTCAGAACATTAAGGATACGTATGAAAGCTGGTCTTCATGGAAAGTTGATAAATCCATCAGTAAAGTATGGCAGATGATCCCTTCTTGTATTTTGTGGTGTGTTTGGACAGAAAGGAATCGCAGATGTTTTGATGGGATATCAACTCCAATATACGCACTTAAGGCTAGATGACTTATATGGTTATATAGTTGGCAGAATTTAGCTCTTGTCAATTGTCCTATTAATTTTTTTGGACTTCGTCAGCTCTTTACCTTTAGCCTAATTTTTTGTCTATAGAGCTGACTATGTCTTTATGTATCTCTCTTTTGTACTTCTTGCATCTTCTTGATGCCTTTAATAAAATTCTCTTACTTCATCAAAAAAAAAAAAAATTGTATCCATGATGAGAAAACCACCACTTTAGGGTAAAAGCACGTAACCAACTCATTTCGAAATAGAAAACTCATAATAAACAATTGAAACCTCTAGTTATGGTATTTCTCCTTGTTTATCTAGTCGCGCAATAGTGTACTTAATTTATAAATTTGAAAAGCCGCAAGCTCCCAATGGAAGCAATTGAGTTAGTCACACATGATATTCAAACTTTCCAGCATTAGTTCATATTAAGAAATCTGAGATTACAAAGAACTCAAGAGGAATGGAGAAATTCCAGCTACAAAAAGTCTTACCTCTAGCAGTTCCCTGGTTCAATGTATTCCCTAAATACAATATTTTCTTCAGTATTTCCTTCAATTTGAGAGAATATCGGACCTGCTACAAGCACTGAGTTATACTAAGATAAATAGGAAAAGCAAAGAAGAGAAATATAGAACCTAGAAAAGTACCTCTTCGCAAGCAGAGTTCACAGTGTTTAAGCTTTTTTTGAAGTCCTTGACCTGAGATAAAGCTAATCTCAGATCATACTGATGATACTTATTTCAAAAGATTACTAGATACAAACAAACCTGAGAGTTGAACTGGATCTTGAAGAGAAAAACTCTTAGTTTTGACTCTACTCGAGGCACCTTCATCAGCTCCAGAAAAAACTGAAAGACAAACAATATCAGACTTACCACCGATGCATTGGGATTCAGAAATATGGTATCATATTACCCTGAAAATCAGTTGTCTTTTAATCTTAAAGAGCCAGCAAGGCAGGGAAAAGGCACCATAGTTACAAGAATGTTCTGAAAATTGATAATGGAACTTGCAAATCTATCATCAACAAAACCAACAGCACTCAAAAATATTCTACAGCTAGACGACAATAATATAACAGGGTACAAGTCATTATCATGAATATCTTACACGTTCCAGCCTCTCAAATTAGTTCTCTGAGACACTGAATATTAAAAATGCCATCACTTCTCACCCTGGAATAGTACAGGGTATCGTGATAATCCGCACAGAAGCCAAATTTAGCTTGTGCTTCATTTGTTTGGTATGTTTCACAAATTTTGGTTCTTGTGGTGGTTCTTTAACATATCAGACAGAAACCACCTATTTGTAATTAAATATTAATAAAAGCATTACATAAAGTGGCACAGTGATAAACAGGTGATAATCGACAGAGAGATACAAGGTTGAGACTAAGTAAAAAAGCAATTTTATTCCTTCTTTCTTCTCCTTTCTCTTCAGCATTGTTTAGAAACCTTTCTTTTGTTCTTCACATGGTCGAGGATGTTGCTACATTTTTCCAGATCAGCCAATCCATTTTCGCTTTCTTCCTTAGTTCTTTCCCTTCTTATCCAACTACTCATAATCCAGCCAACCAATTACATCAATGTTGTAAGACCTTTTCTCATCTTACATCCCCCATCCGCCTCTTTTCTCCCTTCTATCTCCTCTTCGGCTCTTCCCCCACCCCCCCCCCCCCCACACACACACACACAAAAAAAAAAAAAAAAAAGGTTTCATAGGAAAATATCCCCAAAGGAATATATATCTCCACAGCTACCATAAGATATCCCAAGTCTTCCAGACACTGGTGAAGATATTATTTTCGGGCACAGACAAGAAACAGCAGCACATTTTGAGGCTAACCGCTGGAACCAATAACAGCTAAGATTCAAATTACAATTGACAGGATAAAATGTTCAGATTTTACAACCAAAAAATTGGAATTTCCTATCATCTATTGTCTGAATTTAAAACTCAGCTGTGAATTCTTTTGAAAAGAATCTGGTACAAGTGTTTCAGCAAAGTTGAAGCTAAAAATGTAAACATCAAGTCAAATTGAGGGACAGGTTTTGCGTTACTTGTTTATTTATAGCTCAGCCAAAATTCGTTAAACTGGAATTCAGTTGCCACACTATATGGGTGAGAAGTGACAATACCAGTAGAGTTTTTTTTTTTTTTTTTTTTGGGGGGGGGGGGGGTGGGGGGGGGGGAACACCCTCAACCGACACAAGATATTCAATATTCCACCCTGGTTCACCAATCTTTCTCCTAAAATCTGGAAGAGCCAGATCCTTCCTCACTCAGCATTAATTCATTCCTCATCTTGAGCATTGCGCTATTAAAGACAGTCTCACATGCAATCAACAATATCTACCTTCCATGCTTTCTTTATCAAATAGCAGAAGATGGTGAACTCCAATTTCAGTAATTAGTAATTACTAAATCATATACCAAAGCCAATTTGCAAATAGGTCTACCAAGGAACAATTCTGCAGTTAAAAAATTCTTAATTTGTTGGGTTAGGTATTCTGCAGCTAAACATTGTGAAGGAAGCGTATTTGTCCTCTTATGCTTTTCTTACCCACTCCAGTTCCTCTTCAGCCAAAACAGAAGCAGAAGGGATGTTTGCATTTATTGATGCTGGTTAATGGTAAAAGAAGCCTTTTGTTAGTCAGAGTGCACCACTTTAAATTGTAACACAAGGGCAGTTACCTTGGGTAACGCAAAATAAGACTTATGTAGTAATACTACACCATTTAAGGTCCACGCATCAGCTAAAAACTCACATGCACTATTGGGCATCAATTTTTAATTGCGAAACACGGGTTCTGCAAAAATAATCTGATATTTTCCCTGTTTTTTCACTACAACAAAATACATATGGCAACATATCACCGTAAAGAGAATGGAACTTGCAAATGAGGATTATCTAACAAGAAATAGAACTACGATGTCGTGGGACTGGGGAGACAGCAAGAGAATATGATTAGCTAACCTGTTCACACTTTCCCAGGAGCTCCCTGTCACCAGTGTAATTCTGAGCAGTTGTAATAGCAAATATTCAGAAGAAATAAGAGTGGAAAGATCAATTAATAGAGACAGGAGGAAGAGGAACATGAAAACAAAGTTGCAGCCACTAGAATAGCCGCAGATTGCGTAAGCTCACCTTGAGAAGTTCCATCTCATCCTTTGTAGGACAAAACTTGATAAGATTCTCCACCTGATCAGCATCTAAAATTGACTCATCCATTGCGAGCGCAGCTGCCTACAGACCAAAACCAACAACCTCACTTCATTTTTTTGATAAGGTAAGGATAGGTAAACCAACAACCACACTTTAATGGGTGAGCCGATAGCAAGCAAGCATGAGAACCTTTAGAACATCAAGCAAACTAGCAAGATTATGTAGAATAAAGATATCACTTAGGTCAACCAAATATGGTACATTAAGAACTAGCTGCTAGATCGACCAAATATGGCCCAGTAACTATCCACAAGGAACACCATATGGAAAAAAATTTCCTTATTCATACTTCTGCGGTCATTCTCACCCTAACTTCAGGTTCTACAAACCTTTGGCTTACCCAGACAAAGAACAGGCTCTAACCGGCAATTTTCAATATTGTTTATGATCTGCTAAACAGAGCCAAAAGAGAAAGCAGAAAAATGCAGGTAGCCTAACAGCTGAAAGGAAAGTATCACAAGGTCTAAGCACCTTTCCTTGTGTCCTGGTAAGACTACAAAGCATCTCAGTTAACAATGTGTAGCTGAGGATTCCAACAGCATTAGAAATTCATTTTCTTTTTTTGGATTGAAACAGCACCAAAAATTCTCCTTGTCTAACTTCCGTTGAGAAAGAAAAAATAAAAAAGACAAGCCTCTTTGAGAAGAAAAGCAAAGGAGAAAGGAAGATTGAAGAATAGCACCAAAACTCACCATCATGTCAGGCAGTGGCATTTTCACCTTTGTGAGCATAATTTCAGTATTATTCGCCCTCCTTAAGTCAACCTACCAAACAAAAAGAAAAGAAAAGAATTACTTAAAAGGAGAAACATTAGTAAACTTGCATATAACAAGGAAGAAAATATAATTCCTTCTACCATCAAAACCCAATACACAGGTAAAGCAACTACAAGCAATCATCTAGCAGGTATCAAGGCACAGGTAAAAAGAAACATGAAATGAACGGGCAAGTAGAAGCCAGAAAGACCACAAGAACAGAGAATTGGGTCCGTATCACTCAGAACTCTTTACAAATGGCCTACTAGAAACAGGATATTATATCACATTGATTACCAGGTGAACTCTATCAGGTTTAGATCCAACAGACTTCCTTCGGCCTCCAGATTTGCCACCCGCATTATCTGACTTGGGGACATTAGCAGAGAAAAGAGTCTCAAGTTCTGATACATCAAATTCTGGTGACCTGGATTTGAAGCAAAAATATTAATAATTTAAGACTCAAGTACAAGCAATAACAAACTTCAAAAAGCACGAAACATACAATTGAGGCTCTCCGTTTCTCTGCAGTTCATCCCATAAGCTTCCTTGCAGTGCCCTAGTTACCTTGCTCCAATGCAAAGGCTTTAAGTTAGATCTTCGAGGAGCTACACCACCAGCTGTGCGTGAAAATCCCTGTGTTCTCCCGGGAGGAAGGCCTCTGCCAACTGCCCCAGGTCCTTTAGCGCCAAATGGTGGTGGTGGGGGAGGTCCACCACCTGGAGGTCTTGGAGCTCCTGGAGGAGGAGGTGGACCAGGTGCGCGTCCTCCCGGAGGGGGTGGGGGAGGTGGACCGGGTGCGCGTCCTCCTGGAGGGGGTGGGGGAGGTGGACCAGGTGCACGACCTCCAGGAGGAGGTGGAGGAGGTGGCGCTCCCCGTATTGGAGGAGGTGGTGGAGGAGGGCCAGCGCCAGGAGGAGGTGGAGGAGGTGGAGGCCCCCGTGCTCCAGGAGCTGGAGGTGGAGGGCCACCTCCCGGAGGAGGTGGAGGCCCCCATGAAGGAGGGGGTGGAGCTCCAGGCAATGGAGGAGGTGGTGGGGGTACAGAGCCACGCAAAGGAGGCGGTGGCGGTGGTGTTGGTGCTCTAGAGAAAGGAGGAGGGGGTGGAGGAGGTGGAGACGGTGCAAATGGAGCGTTATATAAAGGAGGCGGAGGAGGGGGAGGGGGAGCATTTCTGGAAGGAGGTGGGGGTGGTGGAGGAGGAGCATTTCGCAAAGGTGGTGGGGGTGGTGGAGGTGGAGCAAATCGTGAGGAATGTAGAGGTGGTGGTGGCGGAGGGGGAGGTGGTGCTGAAGAGCCAAGTAAAGGAGGAGGTGGTGGTGGAGGCGGAGGAGGAGGAGAATAGACAGCACACATAGGAGGTGGAGGGGGAGGAGGTGGTGGTGATGGTGTGGAAACCCCAAAAGTAGCCAATCTTGGTACAGTAGATGCATATATAGGTGGAGGTGGAGGAGGTGGAGGCGGCAATGAACTAGATACTACTTCTGAGGAAGTTCCACACCCTCCACTTGACCAAAGGGGTGGTTGGGGGGGTGGCAAGAAGACCCTACCAACATTTAATACACTGGATGATGTGGGCGGAGGTGGAGGAGGAGGTGGTGGTGGTGGGATAGGAGAAAAGTCAGCCATCGGAGTCATCCTCAAGCTAGTTGATGGCGGAGGTGGAGGGGGTGGGGGAGGTGGAGGAGGAGGTGAAAAAGACTGGACATTACTTGAAAGAGACAGAGATGGCGTGCTCAGAGGTGGCGGGGGAGGCACGGTCGGAGCTGGTGGAGAATTGGAGGCTGGCAGAGTAAAAGAAGCTGTCAAAATATTGCTTTCCAGCAGAGACAAAAGTGGAGTTGCAGAAGCTGATGATGAATTAGTTCCTGCTACTTCAGCATCAGGCGTTTCATGAGATGAAGTGCTTGGCGGATCGAGAAGATGGATGAAGCTGCAGGGCCTGCCTGTCAGCTAATTCAGGAGCAGAGACTGTAGCAGGACATGAGGAGTCTTTACCTGGAACACAACCTGCTTCAGCAGAAACTATAGCTTCTGAAGAAGCTCGAGGAGATGGTGACTTTGATTTAACCCCAGATTGAGAATCCTTGGCGAGAGCAAGCACAGGAGGAGCACTGTTATACCTTGATGGTGGATATGCTACATGCATTGAATTAGTGTAAGAACCTTTGTTAGGTGGGATCCACCGGGACACTGCATTTGGCTTTGCCTGTCGTGAAACAGTGCCCTGGGGTTCCTGCTGTTTCGATTTATTTTTTGGACCAACGCCATCAGCAGAAGGTTTTGAGTTGCAGAATGATTGTTTCTTTAGAGATGAGACTGTCTTATCACTTTTTTGTTTATTAATATCAGCACTCATCTTCTGTTGTACACCTTCCCTCTCCAACTTCTTTTGTTTCAGAGTGTCTTCCTTATCTTGCTTTTGCTCCCCATCTTCTGATGGGCCACAATCACCAGACATTAGCGGTTCTGATTCCATCTTGCTAGAAACATTGGAAACTACAACCTTGGAGGCTATAGAATTGTCTCTACCTCCTAAAATGTTGGTTTCTGATGCAGACTTTCCTTCTTGCTTGTGATTTACTTCGTCGGATGCACAATCTTGAAATGCATGATGTTCCACCTCCTCTTTCCAGATTATTTCGATACTATCATCATCCTCCAAACTTTCCTTAACAATGTGGGGTCCAGATTCCCCCCTTCCATCCTGTCCATCAACAGCGTTGCTGAATATCTCTTCGACTTCAAAAAACTCCTCAGGTGAAGCACCTTCAGTCCCATTCTCATCCTCACTTGGCACTTCTTCAGTGGATGGAACAGCATCAGGATCCGAAAAGAGCACCTGGTATATATATGAGTATGCTTCAACTCTGACAATATCATGGTAAACATTAAAGAGGGGAAATAAGATCCAAAGTCAGAGAAAAAAATACCAGACCTCTGCTTTGAACCCTCTAGGAAATTGGTCTTTCGCATCCCACAGGACATCAACTTCATCACGCATTAACATCAAAACATTTGAGCGAATAAATGTGGTGTGGAACATGACCCTGAACATCATTTCTTCCCTTACTAGGTCATCTTCCAAATGAACACACTCGAGAACAACATCTCCTTGGACACGACAACGGATGTCTATTTTCACCAGTGAACACTCTTCCTGCAGTGAGGAGTTAGCAGACAACTTCATATTTCAGCTAACTTCTTCATAAAAGTCCCACCATTTTAAAGTTGGGGATTACCTGTCGGTAGAAGCGGGCATGTTTTTTTGTCTTTGAAGTTGAAAAGAGTAGCTTAGAGCTCCTATTAGAGGTTGTTGAAGCAGGGTCCTGTCCATAAACGCGAGCTACTGGTCGGCAGCCTCTCCCACCATCAAATAGAGGAGGAAATCTAAGTATGATGCAATCTAAAGAAAAAGGTGTATCTGATGGCAGCCATTCCGAGCCAAAATTCTTTCTGGAGATGTACTGGAGATATCTAAGCTGAGATGGTTGCGGATTCAGAGGTGACAAAAGATGGAGAAGCTCCCTAGGAGCTTGCTTGTACACCATTTCAAGAGTCTTATGCTCACCAGTGTACTGTTTTCTGTACAAAAGAAGGCCAGCAAGCATAAAAGCAAGTACAGGCCAGCCTCCCCTCTCACAGTGCATTAACAGGACATTTTGCTGGCCCTCAAGTGAAAGCCAGCTCTCACTCGAGCGCAAGAAGTGGTGGATCATCTCCAGAGGCAAAAGTGGACACCCTTCATATTGCCGAGGATAATCCATCACAGTCATATCATACTGGGACAATATGTCAGATATTTGGCTCCTCCTATCACCTTCTCTAAAGTTAAAAACCATGAAAGAAGAATCTGCATAGTGGTCCTGCAGCTGAGCTACAATCCCTCCCATATATGTCTTGTACTCATCTTCATCCAACACGTCCGTGGAGAAGCAACAATCAAACACTGCAAGTACGGAGTACAAACAAAAAGAAGACAGAGCGTCAATAATTACACTATCAACCTGAAGAAGCTATTGCTCTGACGTACTGCCAGTAATATGGTTCGTGAAGCACAATAGCGGCCCAACTTAGAAAAATAATATACTCACTTCACCTTCTAAGCTAACTTAGGCTAAGAACAAGGTGAGACACTAAAATGTAGGGTACTAGGTTTAGACATTTTTCACAGGAAAGTCTGTAATTACAAATGTAGCTAATAAGTGACTCCGTAATTGCAGAGAAATGTCAAAATGGTAATATGCTCGACCAAAGTAAGTCCAAGTAAAATGTAGAAACAAGTATAATACTTGAAGCACGCACAAAATTATAGAATTCTGGGCGGAGAAAAGGAGGAGCTTACCGTAGACCCGCTCAGAGATCTCAAGAAGCCGATCCGGCGGCTTCCTATAGAAGAAGCGTCTGAACAGCGCCATTTAATGGCGCTGTTTCTCCCCCGGTCCGATCCAAAACCCCCAATTTGATATACCTCCACTCTTCACTCCAGAGTACCCAAATTGATACCTACAACGGATCTCTATAAAATTCCCAATTCAACAGCACAATTGATCTCACAGTGGTAATAGTTTAACTTACTTCAAAAAAAAATCACTTAACTAAGTACAAGAGTAACCAGAATGCAAATACAGGTGGGTCTCTTTAGCTCAAAGCAATTTGAAATGAAAAAGAGCAGAATTCTCTAGAAAACTCCGAGATTTAGAGTAGAACAAGTGAGCAGTAGATGAAGTGAAATCCAGGTGAAAATGAGTATGTAATTTAGGGTTGAGAGAGGTAAAACGAAAAATCAGAAGATTTAACGGGATTAGATGAGAATGCGGGATATGATCGTTGCCATTGTTTTTAGGAAAGTCACATGGAGAGAGAAAGAAAAGCGAGAGGTGGGGGAGAAAGAAACGTAGTGGACTGAAAAGTTAGAGACTAGTCGTAAACATACAGTAACTGTTTACTCGGACCCGACCATTAATTATGACCCGAACTTGAAACTGGTTTCGACTTTCGATTGTTGTTGTTCCTTGAGGAAAAAGCAGTATAGGGCTAGTGTGTATGTACACGTGGCATATATGGACACACAAATGCCGACGCAGAAAGAGAGAGATAAGGATTTGGCGCGTACGAGTTCGGACAAAAGCCAATTTTAACTCACATGCGTCACAAAAAGTCGAAAGTACCGACCCGACTGAATCGGGTCTCTTTTTCTCTTTGTCTGAATTTGGGTTATTCGTTTCCTTGTGAATTTTTTCTTTTCCCCATTATTTTAGGCTCTCTTCTTCAAATTTGTAACAAAGTCTTGGACAAACGGCTCGGATATGAAAGGTAATTTTATGGAATAATTTCAAATCTTCGTTAAGGATCCTTGTGATTTGACTTATTTTTCTTTTTCTTTTTTGTAATGAAGCTGGCTCAATGATAAATTTAATATATATTGCAATTATCCCTTTTGTAACCTTAATTATTGTGACAGTCACTTGAAATTCCAGAATTGATTTAGATTTCAGAACAACAAATATAGGTACTGACAAAAAAAATACCCATTTGATAATTTGACTATTTATCAGTAATTGTCCTTAATTTAAAATTAAATATTATTGTTATAACGAAATTAAATAGTTGAAGTTCAAAACCTATTAACCTTGTAAGCCCACTTTTTGATTAGTTTCTGGTGCGATCTATTTATTTGTAGGGTGCTTTGTTTCTTCTTTGGTTATATAATAGACTAACGTGGTAGTTTGATGAGTTATGTATTCTTACTGTGTTATTACAATAAGTTATATAAGACACATATATGACAAAAACTATAATGAGTTAAAATAAATCGCAAAAGTAAAATAAACTTAGATTATGTGACACGTTGTACAAATATTGTAATTGAACTCGAATAATTTAGTTTCGTACAATTTAAGTTGACATAATAACAATTACCAAAAGAAACTGACAATATAATGTAATAATAATATTACAAATATATTTCAACAATGACTAACTTGACATACAATATTAGCTTGTCTGTTTAAATTACAACATATCAGTCAGAATAATTAACCAAAAAAAAAAACAAATACAACACCAAAGAAATCAAAGTAGCTAGCACGACTATCGAAACTAGCAGTTCCAAAGTATTATAGAATCCCCACGCCAAAGGTAAATTTATAAAAAGAATTCTCTGATCTAAATGCTCTGTCACGTGATAAATCTTTTCTTTAGTTTTTTTTTTTTTTTTTTTTGGCGACAGCGTGAAGCATGTTTGTTAATACCTGGCGGTATTTTTTTAAGCATATAAAAGAAACAAATGAGAAGATAAAATAAAACAAGAGAAATGGAAGTGCTATGCGAAACTTCGGATAACAATACACAAATATTCCTCGGTTCCAACCATTAATAAAAGGAAAAAATTACGCTACACTGTAAACATATATATATTATATTTATAATTTGTATATAATTATATTTTAAAAAAATTATTATTCGGTACGCTTTGAATTTTATAGCAAATTCATCTGTAGTACTAAAACAAAAGATCAACTGTTTTAAATTGAAGGAATAGAGCAATAAGCTCTCCTAGCCTACTTGTTCAGAGCACCCGCTTAATAAGCGGAGGTCTTGAGCATGACTCTCGATGAGAGCATTCTATTTTTCTGTATTTTATCTTGGTTGTACTCATTGCGTAGACGAATATAGTCGATACAGGTTGTATCCTTTGTATATACCCATGTATTTCGCCTTGGTTGTATTCACGGCGCGAACAAATACAGTTGATACATGTTGTATTCGGTGTGCGAAAGAATACAATTGACACATGTTGCATTCGTTACGCGTCTGAATACAAGCTATAGTTACGAAAGGCAATTAGACAAACTATAGTTACGTATGGTAATTAGATTCTATATCGTAGTATTTTATAAAAATTCCTGATCATGATATTTGAGACGGTCAGCAAGGTTGACATCCAAGAAATATCAAGTTAATTTTTGAAATAATTAGCTAATAGTAAAATCATCACATAAAAGTATAAATAAGATAGCAAAATGGATTAAAATTCTTGAAAATTGCAAAAAATATACTCCAACATAATAATAGTGGAAAAATGTCAACCATGCCACGATTTGAATATCAAATAATGTCATATAATTAGGACATGCGAGTAAGTCAAAACTCAAAAGGGTTACAATACGTTTAATTTTCTTTTTGAGCGACAATTGAGGTGCAGAAAATGATTAGGCTTTGATATTTCAAGAAGGGAGGAGAAAAAGACAGGAACGTACGCTAGGTTTGGGGTAGATGTGAAGATCAAACAAAAATGTAGTGGAATTTACAACAAAGTCATGTGTCCATAATCCGAAAACGGATTTGGGACTTAATGGAAGCCCAAAATATAGCCCAATTCCCAAGGCCCGTTCATCATCGGATACCCAATTTTCTTGGAGCTTCAGTTGCTGCTAATAAGGTTCACAGATTACCTCTTTATGTGTTGTTTGTAAGAAAACTGAAAAGGGATTTTAAATAAAATAATTAAGTGAATTGTTTAGCTAATTTTATATTTTATTGTTTAATCCTTGACTTCTTGATGGATTTATTTTTGTATATTTTGACTCCCCTTAATGAAAACCTTGCTCCGCCACTGTTGGCTTCTACCTCCGCCTAGTAAAATGCAAAGCTGAAGGTGGGGTTGGGTAGAATGAGTGGACCCACCACGTGTTTTGTCATATGCTAATAAGTAGATTACAAACACAATTAGTGGAATATTGTGGAAGATGATGATGGTATAAGATTAAATTAGAGAAAAGGAGAATTGCGATGGTAGATTATTAGTAGTAAAGATTTGACAAAAGGTGGTAATCTTTTCAAATTTCCAGAACATTAGAGAAGTATATGTCGCTGGCATCATGTGTTTCCTAATTATCAATTTTGCCTTGTGAATTCCCTTTTCTATTATTCTTCTCGTTGCAATTTCTATTATTACTGATACTTAGAACATCTATTAAAAAAAGAAAGGAATTTTCCTTTTATTTCGACATACTCTAGGTTGGATAACTGAAGCATTGCAAGGAAATAAGCAATATTTTTATAAACTTCATTTGAATAGATCAAACTTTGTTAACAAAACTAATAAAAGATTGTTTGTTTTGTAATCAATTCACATTCACTGCAAGTAAATTAAAGTCGTTCAGAAAATTGCAACTCCACTTAATCAACTCCTTCGTTTTACATATCACATAGTTACGGTATTTTCAGAAACTCTTTTATGCCGTATTTATCAAGTGTATATGGCTCTTTATTACGCATTTTGGTTGAAGTAAAAGGGGGAATTAATTGGTGAGCGCTATGCATTTGCTTCTTCCAACTCCCAGGGAAGTGAAGTACTTATGAAGCCTACGGAATGAAAAAAAATCATATTCTTTCTTTAATATACTTTATACTGTGCTAATTTGGATTAGTTGAAATCCCAACGTAAAAATCAAATAGAAAATCTAAAATACAATAGTGCTAACTTACAATTAGGTTTTATCAACATCATCATTAAGCTTGAGGAGGGTTAAAAAAGAAGACGACAACTTTGTAGAGACCTGTAATCGTTCTATGACTCACTTTACTTTAACTTCCATTTACCCCCAAATATCACGACTCAATTTCACTCATAGGTCGTGATGGCGCCTAACACTACGACTAGGCAAGTCAACTTAATAAATTAAGCATTCATTGACAAAATTTAAAACCAAGAGAATTAATAAAATCCAAACTCTACCAATGTGTGTGCCAAGACCTGATGTAACAAGTGTATGAGCATCTAGTAGATTATACAAAACCTCAAATACTGTCTGAAATAAAAATAGACAGGATGAAAAAAAAATACAAAGAGAGACACTAGTAGCTGCAGAACGGATCAGAAAAACAGCTCACCACTATGCCCCTTGATAACGTGGGTGTAAGACGATAGGTCTCCCACTAGTATTTGCCTCAGTTCCTGCACAAAAAGTGCAGCAAGTGTAGTATGAGTACGTAAACAACGTGTGCCCAATAAGTATCAAGGCTAATCTCGAAGTGGTAGAGACGAGATGGCCGACTTTGACACTCACTACGGGTCAATAATAATAATTGAAATACAACTATGATATTTAAATAAGCATGATTTATAGAATTTAAAATAATTTATTTAATCAGCGAAAATAATCAAATTCCTTCAAATGCAACAATTCTCAATATATTAATTAAATTCCTTCAATTCAATTAATTTTCCAATTTATCAATTAATTATTATTTACACGAATAACAATTAATTCTTTAACAAACAAGAATAATAACTCATTAAATTCCAAGGATTTCTCAATTTATCAATTAACTTCGCAAGCTGAAATAAATTATTAAAATATCGTATAATTATTATTATTATTAAGCACGATTTCTGCCGAGGACGTACGACCCGATCCAGAGTGTCTTGTACACTATCGAGGGACGTGCGGCGCGATCCATAGATGCATCTATCCTACCGAGACGTTCGGCCCGCTCCACAATAAAGGAGGACATTTTTATATGTACCTCCGGAAGGAGAGTATATTTATTATAAGATAAATTTGGGAAGAAGAATAATTTTTTTTTAACAATTAATTAATTTAAACAGAAAATCAAGCATATAAATTTTTCATCCTTTAATATTTTTATCTAACAATTCACAATATATATATATCAAATAATATTAATTAAACAAGGAATACAATTTACACAAGTAATTCATACTTTGAGTCCTAAATTACCCGGACTTTAGCATTAATAGTAGCTACGCACGGACTCTCGTCACCTCGTGCGTACGTAGCCCCCGCAATTATCAATAATTATTCAATTTAATCCCTATGGGGTAATTTTCCCCTCACAAGATTAGACAAGAGACTTACCTCGTCTCAAAGTCCACTTTTCAATTATTGCGTCGTGTAAAATTCTCGATTCGATGCGGAAAAATCCGAAACTATCCAAAAGTTATATAAAATAATTAATATATGTTCAATAAATTCGACCGCAGTTATCAATAATTATTCAATTTATTCCCTATGGGGTAATTTTCCCCTCACAAGATTAAACAAGAGACTTACCTCGTCTCAAAGTCCACTTTCCGATTATCGCATCGCGTAAAATTCTCGATTCAATGCCGAAAAATCCGAAACTATCCAAAAGTTATATAAAATAATTAATATATGTTCAAAATTCATCTATTAAATAAATTACCCTATCCAAAATGGTAAAATTTCTAAAATTCACCCCGGGCCCACGTACTCGGATTCTGGAAATTTTCGGATGAAAACATTACCCATAATCTCAATAACTTGAATATATAATTTCTACCCAATTCCATAACTATTTTCGTGGTTAAAATCTCACTTTTATAAAAATTTAGATTTTTCATCTAAATCTTTGATTTCTAAGATTTACTAGTTATAATCTATGTATTTAACTCAAAGGGTGTAGAATTAACTTACCTCAAAGTTGTTAGTTGAAATCTCCTCTCAAAAAGCTCCAAAATCGCCTAAGAATAGAAGAAAATGGGTAAAAATGGTGAATTCCCGTTCTTTTAAGCTTTCTGCCAAACAGGTCTTTCGCATGTGTAGACAGTGTACCGCACCTGCGGCTTTCGCACTTGCGGAAAAATTCTCGCAGGTGCGAGTCTCACTAGCCTTGGCCAAACTCGCTTCTGCGCACACTGCTTCGCACATGCGCGATCGCAGGTGCGCCAAAATTCTGCAATTGCGGCGATGGCCTCCCCTTCCCTTTTCCGCTTCTGCGAAGACATCTCGCATCTGCGAGTGCCGCGCCTGCGAGCTTCTGTAACATCTGCGAATATCGCACCTGCAACTGGCCAAGCGCATGTGCGATTCTGACAGTAGCTGGGAGCTTCAGTTTTGGCTCCCAACTTCCAACTTGGTCTGAGCCTCGTCCGATTGACACTAGGGGCCCCCGGGACCCCGGCAGAACATACCAACAAGTTTAAAATCATAAAACGGACTCGCTCGAACTCTCAGAACGCGTAAAACGATATCAAATCTAAGAATCATACCCTAAATCAAATTGATTCAAACTTAAGAATTTCAAGTTTTTCAATTTACTTCCAATGTGCCGAAATATACTTAAACTACTCAGAATTGCACGAATTTTTGCGTGCAAGTCTTAAATCACTATACGGAACTATTCCCAAACTCGGAATTCCAAACGGACTTCAATTACTCAAAATCCTAATCCAAACCAAATTTAAAGAATTTTAAACCTTCAAATAGTTGATTTTTACTATTAAGCGTCAAAACGCTCCTAGGTTATCCAAAATCCGTTTCGGACATACGCCCAAGTCCAAAATCATCATACGAACCTATTGGAATTGTAAAATCCTGATTCCGGGGTCGTTTTCTCAAAATGTTGACCGAAGTCAAACTTTTCCATTTAAAGTTAACTTAAGGAACCAAGTGTTCTGGTTTCAACCCAAATACTTCTAAATTTCGAACCAACCATCCCCGCAAGTCATAAATCATTAAAAGCACATACGAAAAGTTTAATTTTAGGGAATGAATTTCTAAAAGTTAAAATGACCGGTTGGGTCATTACACCCAACCGTTAGAAATGTGGGAGGAGAAAAACATTTTTGTATGTTACAAATGCTGACCCTTTATAATGAAAATACCTGTCCAAATTCAATTTTATGAATTGATATCTTAGTTGGTGTATATACGAAGTTAAATATTCTTTGGTGTAAGATATTGTATGTATGTCAAAAATGTCTTACTTAAAATTTTAATAATTTTGCGGTGTTGGGCATAAGTGTAGGTCATATTAGTAGGATATTTAATGGGGGGGAAGGGATAGGAGGGAGGAGATTGTGTTTTGATGGTAGTTCTGATAGCAAAGATTGACAATAATATTTAGATGATGCTTTGTGCTACCAAAGTAAGAAACTTTTAGAAAGTATTTCTGTTACAATTCATGTGACATACTTTTATTTTATTTTTAGTCTATCCCAAAGAAATGATATACTTTTATATTTAAAAATAACCTGGAGCCAAAAAGACAAAAGAATGTATTAATCTCGTATTTTCGTATCTTTCTTATCTGCATATTTCTTTTACTATATATTATTTCTTTCGCTTCGGTTATTCTATCATCTTATCTTGCTATGACTTAGCTTTGTATTCTCGTATTATTACCAGTCTCTCTACCTTCACAGGGTATGGATAAGATTTGCGTACACTCTGCCCATCCCCAGACCTCACTTTGTGGGATTACACTGAGTTTGTTGTTATACTTTTTTCTTTTTTATTCAATATTTCTTTTTTGTATTTCGATTATCACCTCGAGTTGAATACGCACCACTGTTTTTCTCCTTTCGATAAAAAAAAAATTTCTTTCTGGACATAGTTTGGCATCCGCGTGATCAAAATTACAGAATGCATAATTAGTGTCGCCCAAAGTGAAAACCAAACGGTCCTTGAGACAATAGCCCATTGGACCATTTTCCAAAAAATATCACAATGGTGGAGCCCAATTATCAAAACTCACATAGCAATGATTTGATATCATATCACACACATCATTATCCTCCAGCAGAATGTGGTCATGTGGTCCTATCAACATTACATACCTAATATTATCAGCTCTCATATAATCACATTCTATATCTCTACTATTTTGGGGGGAAAATATGCATCTTTTTCCTAGTTCTACTTGGATTTTCTTGGACAATGACAATGGTGTTCTCTAAACATGACATGCCGGGACTCTTAACTCGGCCGCCTTGAAACAAGTATATGTATCAGCAAGGTACAAAATACACTCACTACTCTTGTGATGAAGGGTAAACATGAGTGAGTGATTTTTGACAGCTAAGAACTATACATTTGCCGAGAAATACTCGGGGAAATTGTTTTCAGGGCCTTAACAAATTGAAAGAATGAAGAATGAACAGCCCTTATTATCTTGAAGCACTTTCAGCTCTTGAATAGAGTTGGTTTTTAGCGTTGTTAGTCACCAGCACACTGCTAGGGATCGAGATCAACAGCTCCCTGGATTCGGCTACTTCAGAGTATATGACCTTGTTGTTTGTTATGAATCCTCACCGTCAAAATTCATGTACCTGATTTCTTTTTTGTATACCGTGTGAATTGGGAGCACCACGCAATCAGTTTCCATTTTTCCTCACTGAAAAGGAAAATAAAAATAAGCTCAGTCGGGTGGTTGGTGATTATAGCTAAGCAAAGGCAAGCTGATTTCCAACTGTATGAATGGAGTAACAATCCATGAAATTCATACCACCAACAATATATTAACAACTGATTAGCAATATATTGAAATGTATTGAAATGTATTTAAAAATCATTGTTAGCAATTTGCTATTACTCTTGTTAACTTCCAAATCTAACGACAGTAGCAAGAAAGTTAATTGCAGGTCACTCTACCGAAACATATAAATTCAGAGGCCTAATATATTATACATGTAGTGATTTACAAGGTTTTTCCTAAATAGTGAAACATTTTACCTCTTTGGAACCATGATCGTCGAACAGCTTGGCGGATCTGGCGCTCATGTCTCTCTAGGAGTTCGTCAACCCTGTGTGATTGAGATAGCAAGGGTCCCGAGAATTCAACTTTGTCCCCTTGATCCTGAATCTGTTCAAAGTACAATTCCAAAATGATCAATATAAGCCCAATGATAAAATATGCAACTCCATTTCTTGACTCCAGATTCCAGAGGTTTGTAATTGGCTATACTCTCTGAATGTTTCAGTCACAAACACGGCGTTTTAATTATTCTAAAGCACAGCGACCAATTACTTTATTTTAAGCAGATGTTAACAATGCGAAGAGAAAATGTGCATTTATTATATTTGAATCCTGAGAAAATTTTTTGACTAACCACATTGATCCTCTTGAAAGCTGTTTCCTCTTTAAGATAGAGAGCTAGAGACAGTTCTTGTGAGTGGTAGCCATCAGAAGCATCAAACGAGTCTGTTTGCTCTAATTGGCTCCAATGTTGTTGCATTGCATGCTTGGTGAATTCATAGGTGTCACGGCCCTTGGAATTGGTCCGACTTCCTTTTGTAGCTTCACTGTCTTGTCTTTTTAGCTCCAGGCTATTTTTAATATGAAGTGCACCTGAAGGTTCAAACTTTAGGCTTCTTGAACTTGATTTACTCCTCGATCTCATTGACGAATCATCAAAGCGTCTTTTCGCCCATGCAAAACCACTTGATCCAGAAACTTGAAGAGGACCTGAAAAGGGGACATCGCCTTGAGATGCATTCTTGATGTGGGAAGCCTCGCCCATTGAATCAACTGATGGTTTAGGTCGCGTGAGACCTATAATAACATCTCCTTCTCTCTGAGCACACAGACTACTGCCGTTAGTTTTATTAACACCTTGGTTTTGGACCGGTAACTTCTGCAGAGAAAAGTTTCATTTAGTTCTCTCTGCCTATAATATGCAAGGTAAAGAAAAAATGAACTTATAATTTTTTTCAGGAAGGAAGAAGAATCCAAGCTGTATATAGGAAGAAAAAATGAACTTATAATTTTTTACAGGAAGGAAGAAGAATCCAAGCTGTATATAGGTAGAGAAAGAGAGAGAGAGAGAGAGGACCTCTTCAGGTGCCAGTTTATTGGTTGCATTATGTTTTCTAGTTGACTTTCTGGTTGTCTCGGGTCCACGGGCTCTTCCACTAGGCTTCTTCCTGAACATTCTCATATAATTAAATTGTAACTCAGGAAGATCTATGCAAAAGCTAGAAAATGTAGCAAATGCAAGAGCTTGTGCCAGCGCTAAGGAGCAAGATAGTGACCTTAAACATTATCATACTGTGGAAGTAATCAATCTATCAAAACCAGTTTCGCCATTTTAGTCAGACAAGCTTATACTTCTCTTTAATTGTCATGGTTTTAAGAACATTATTGACCTGATTTTAGCATAATCACACCCTTATAAAATGACGGATGGAATGCTTCCTCCTTGTCTTTTTGTTTAGGGTTAGTTTTTTGGGGGAACGGGATACAAAGGGATCTTGGACAGGGTATATCCTTTTTGTCCAACCATTGTAATTATCTGTTAAATGTAAATATAACCAGAAAATTATTAAAACAAAATCTCTTTCATGCATAATTATTATCAGGTTCTTACCTTTTTGCTTCTTCGCAATGTTTGGCGTCAATCTCTTTGCTTGGTGGATACTTTGGCAGGCTTGAAGGATCACAAGCATGAGGCTTTGTCTTGAAGTACTAAAGATAGAATTTGGAAGTTACGGAATTAGAGATTTTGAAATTTATGCATTTGTAAGATATAAGAAAATCATTGCAAAAACAGTACACATGTTTATAAAGGAATATGGAATTATTTTTTTAAAATAATTCAATTTATAAGATACAGACAAACTTGTTTGTATCATTCATTAACAATTAACATGACAACAACCACTCTACCTTCACAAGGTAGGGTAAGGTATGCGTACACATTACCCTCCCAAAACCCCACCTGTGGGATTACACTGGGTTTTTTGTTGTTGTTAACAATTAACATGAGCAGAACCAAACCATAAAAAAACTCTTACAGGCTAAAGAAACTAAAGTGTATGATACGATAAGAGAAACTATCATTACTATATAAACAAAAAAGAGATTGAAAACAATACCTCAGATACAAGGGCAGAAGAGGCAGTTCCACGTTTATGTGGCTCCACTGAAAGAAGAGTCTCTATGAGTGAGACTGCACTTTTGGTTAGATCTTTAAAGGTGTCCCAAAGACAGCTCTCATAAGGATGCTGTGGCTTAAATAGAGTTGCGTGAGGAAGTTTAGATTTCTTCCAGTAATCATCTGGTGGAGATCCACAGAGCTTAAAAATTTTATGCAGCTGTTCAACCTGTAGCACGAAATAGATTGTTCTGCTGTTACTCATACAGCAAAATACTAAAAAGTATTCAGCTTAATTGGCTAGTCATGGATCAGTTCAATGAGAAACCTAACTGTGAAGTTTGAACTAGATAGGTACATTGCATTATTAAGGAAAGAGGAGGATTGAAAAGTATTGAGCATTAAACTTTTTACACTATAAGGTTTCCAGATAAATATGTCATTAATCTACTATTCAAATAGAATAGCGAGAACAAGTAATTGAGCAAAGAATTACTTTCATATCAATAGCAAGTTTGTCTAAAAAGATTGATAGTTTTAACCACTTCAGTGTACTAAGAGATCTAATCATTGAAGGAGGTACCTCAGTTCTCCCCTGAAGAATAGGTTTACCAGTAAGAAGTTCACCAAACACACATCCGACACTCCAAAGATCCACAGAAGCTCCATACTCTGTGGAACCCAACAAAAGCTCTGGAGGACGATACCATAAAGTGACAACTCGGCTGGTTAGTGGTTGCTTCCGCCCAAGGTTACAGAAGTTCGCCAATCCAAAATCTGCAACCTTCAAAATTCCATCATTATTTACCAGAAGATTTGCACCTTTGATATCCCGGTGCATTACACCTCGAGAATGACAATGCTCGATTCCAGACAACAACTGCTTCATGTAGCATTTAACCTGTAAAATGACCCAGCTCATCTTTACAAGCCAAAAAAAAAAGAGTTCTTACTTAGATATAGGGAGATGATCCCATCCTTTCCTTCTTACTATCCTAGAACCCCCCCCCCCCTTCCCTACCAAATTTGGAAACAAAATGAAAGGAAATTTTTCAACATATTGGATTTTTTTTTTTGCTAATTGCTCATTGAAAAGATTCAGTTGACAAAGCAGCAAGGTAAGTTATTGAAAAGTTAGCAAACCTGTGATTCGCTGAACTCAACTTCTGGACGAGACAGGAGTCCGGAAATATCATGTTCCATGTACTCGAACACAAGATACATGCTACAAGACAATCTGGAGGTAATGAGACCCTCTAATTTAATGATATTGGGGTGGTCAAGCCTGCGGAGAATCATAATTTCTCGTGCCATAAATCTAACACTTTCCGGCTCGAAGTTATCAAATCGCACCTTCTTCAGGGCAACTGTCCTTCCACTTTCTAAATCACGTGCTCTGAATACACTGCTGTATGTACCCTGACCTATCTGTTAGAGCAGTGAAATGGCATAGGAAAAACCTTCATCAGCTAGAAAACCTAACGTTGCATAACAATATTATAAATTGTTAAAAAGTTTACCAAGTAGGAAGAAGCATATTGACACTAGTCAGCTGATGAGCATCAAATAAAAATGCAGTTTTAGTTTTCTTCAAGAGTTTTAAGGTTCTGCCATCATAATTTTTTTTTTATGTGAATAACATTTATAGTAAGTCTCACATTTCAGCACAGCAGCCTCCTTCTCTTGATCCCAAAACTTCACCAAATAGGTATATCAGTAAAATCATTCTCAATTTATTCAGAATTGGTAAAATTTTCACTTATCAGCTCTATGGAACAGTGATCCAAGTTAAATATATGCGGTAAAGGATGTTGCGGTCAAAATTTAGCAGAACTAGACAAAAGATATATAACTTTAAACAGAAGAAATATCAATGTAACAGTATTCATGGAATTTTTAAGAGAACAAATGACTTAAGAGACCTAGTTGCCTGTTGTGGAAACTTGTAAGATTATATCAAATAAGCCAAACGTTGCTGTAATCCAAACATTAGTCTAGCTCAAGTGATTTGCAAGGGAAAGAAGCAAGTTAACTACTCAACCTTTATAATTTTCTGGCCTTAAATTGAATTGAAAGAACCATTAAAAAGGCTAGAGCAGTAAACACTACTACCTCCCAATTCCTTTTCCATTTTGAGATAATGCTTTCAACTAACAAGCAAAAGGACCCCAACGAAGTATAGAACTTTCATCTGTTCTTCCTAATTCTAGTATCCGCCGCCCCATAGAGCCCTATTCTCAGAAACAAGAAAAAAGAAGATAGAAGAGTAGTAACAATGGAGATAGAAGTAATTCAATAAATTAACTAAAATCAGTAGGAATATATATTAAACAGACTTTGTATTCATTTATTTTTCATGAAACTTAGTCACTTCCTAAATCTAATATTGCCAAAAAAGGCAACTAACATGTGAGATTCTCAGAATATCACAATTCACAGTAGAAGCTATACGTTACCTGATATATCACAATCAAATGACAAAATACTTATCAAACCTCCCTAAAGCCGCAGTAGTATCACGACAAAATTGAGTAAAGACAACTGGAGTAAGTAATAAGGACAACTTCAGCAGTAAAAAACAAACCTTTTCCAATTTCTCAAAAGACTCAGCTCTGAGAGGAACCCATCCTTGAATAGCTTCCCCTGCAACAGCACTGAGCCAAGCAGGCCAACCAGCAGCCACTTGTTCTCCTTCCACATATTTCTGCAAATTCCCAAGCCTAAAACTCACTGACTCACTACCACAACCATTCGAACTCGCTCTCCCTGACTCACCCAACTCGCTCCCTCCACTCAGTCCTGAGTCAGCCCTCTTCTTCACCTTCTTCAAATCAAAGTCCAGTCCAAAAGCACCGCTCCCGACCCGGCCACGACCCGACCCGACATCTTCACTGTCTCTGAGAACCCCTGAATGATCAAATGCAGGAGTTACCGACACTGTTTGCTTGGACGCCACACAACCCATGGTGGACACGTGTCAGTTACCCAGAAACACCATGAGAGCAGCTTTCACTGCAAACCAAGACCAACCCAGATGAAATTTGGCTAAATCTTGACGTGGGTCAAGTTTAGTTCTGAAGTAGCAACGCAAATTCTGAATTATATTTATATGATCAAGAAAAGAAACTCTCTGCTCAAAGTCACTTCCTTTTCTCTCTTAACTTTTTATTGCGGCAATTACGGAAGGTAGACAAGAGGGAAAAATGAGGTTTTTAATGGGGTTAGCAGTCACAGCAGCAGCAGCAGCAACGGAATCAGCGTAATCAACGGGGTGAAAAGGAACTTGGTGGCCTTTTACACTGACGTTCTGCTTTGTTAAGTTTATAGGCTGTTTTTATTTCCCTTTTTTTGTGGGAAAAGAATTGATGAGGAAAAAGAAAATAAAGAATTGGCAGTCTTTGATAGCAACGAGTCTTTATTGACTTTTATGAGAAATTTAAAATTCTCTAGTCTTGTTTGTTCTTGTAGGGTATTTATTTAAAATAGTTTAATTGGTGTTTTCCTAGCGAAAAGTTTGAATCCCATATGATTTTTTTTTTTTTTTGGGGATATATATGGTATAGTATGTGGTATTTTAAGATTGGCAAGTGTAGACACTGACAAAAAATAAGGCTGACAATCTCCAAAAGGAACAGGTCCTAAAGGGTGTGAGTTGCCAAAAATGTAACGCGTGGAATGTACTCTCTGTGTAGGATTTTGGAAGGAACCTAGGAACATGTTGGTTTGAGTTGGTGTTGACTAATTACACTGTGTTTATATTTGTTTATAAAGTATGGTTTGGTTCAAGTTTTGTGTAACAGTTGTGATCTTAATGGATGGGCTGGCAGAGGGCCCCACTTTGGCTTTATAAAATTTGATGTTCATAAATATTATTTATAACTTGTTTTAGTTATTGATTTTTAGACAGGTGCAAAATCTAAGTAAAAATTAATGAATTTCTCTAAACTCATTATTAATTTTGTAGCTTCTCCCCTATGACGTTTGGAGGAGAGATATAGAAAGGACAAAGATAAAGTAAGAGAAGTAAGAGGCAAAGGAGAGAAGTAAGAGGCAAAGGGTGAATAAAGAAAGAAAAAGAAAAGGGAAAGGGAAAGTGAATAGAATGATGTAAAGATGGGGAACAATGAGAGTGGATTTTTCTTTTTATATGCTACTAGCTGTTTCAGTGTTTTTTCTGTTCACTTTCTCCACTTACATTTTTTTCTTCCCTTTTTCCACTTACATTTCTAAAACCCATTTTCCTTCTTCAAAGTTGCAAACAAGTTCTTGATTCTCTGATCTATTTCAACTACTCTCATTTTTTGGAAAAATGACTAGTGAATAAGGGGAAGGCAAAAAGAAAAAAAGAAAGAAGCGGTAAAGGATTTTGTGAAATGTGATTTATATATTAAATGATGGATATAATAGTGTTGTAATTAGATGATAACTCAATAAGAAAAAAAGCTACTTTAGATAAGTTTGGTTTCGATTTATTGTTTTTTTTTTTCGTGGGAGAAAAAATATCAATTTCTCTAATAAACAGAAAAAGACATAAACAAGATCTCGACCCAAGTTTTTCTAGCATGCTCGAGCCGAATTTCATGGCTGGATTATGATGTCAAATCATTTCGAGTTGCCTTTTCAAATATGATGATTACCGTCCATGTGAAAAAAATATACAGTGAATTGCCACGAGCTTCCTTAAAAAAATTCCTAAGGGGTCGTTTGGTATCATAGATACAACAACAACAACATACCCAATATTATCTCACACCGTGGGGTCCGGGGAAGATAGTGTGTGCGCAGACCTTACCCCTACTTTGTAAGGATAGCGAGGCTATTTTCAATAGACCCTCGGCTCAGAAAAGCATAAGCCCACATTAAGGGAAATATAGACAAGAAGGAAAATATAGTTATGTCTTGCCTAATCACTTCTCCCCACCTTTTCTTTGGCCTGCCTCTACCTCTCCGTAGGCCCTCCTATGTCAACCTCTCACACGTCCTCACTGGGGCGTTTGTACTCCTCTTCCTCACATGACCAAACCACCTAAGCCGTGTTTCCCGCATCTTGTCCTCAATAGGGGCCACACCCACCTTATCGCGAATAATCTCATTTCTAATTGTATCTAACCTGATATGTCCGCACATCCATCTCAACATCCTCATTTTTGCTACCTTCATCTTCTGGACATGAGCGATCTTGACTAGACAACATTCAGCCCCATACAACATCGTTGGTCTGACCATAACTCGGTAGAACTTACCTTTAAGTTTCGGTGGCACCTTCTCGTCACACAAAACACTAGAAGCGAGTCTCCATTTCATCCATCTCGCCCCAATACGATGTGTGATATCTTCATCAATCTCCCCATCCCCTGAATAATAGGCCCAAGGTACTTAAAACATCCTCTCATATGGATAACCTATGAGTCCAACCTCAGCTCCCCTTCCTCTCCTTGAGTCTCGCCACTGAACGTACACTCCAAGTATTATGTCTTGGTCCTGCTCAACTTGAAATCTTTAGACTCCAAGGCCTGCCTCCATATCTCTAATTGCGCGTTCATACCATCTCGCGTCTCGTAAATCAATACAATATCATCTACAAATAGCATGCACCACGGCACCTCCCCTTGGATGTGGCGCGTCAGTATGCCCATCGCCAGAGCAAACAAAAAAAGGCTAAGTGTCTACCCCTGATGCAACCCCACCATAACCGAAAAAATAGTCTGAGTCCCCACCCACCGTCCTCACTCGGGTCTTTGCTCCATCATACATGTCCTTAATCAATCTAACGTAAGCAACAAGTACACCTCTAGCCTCAAAAATTTTGGGATAAAAATTTAGTGGCCATTTGGATATAAGAATTTTAAAATTTCGGGAAAAAGTAAAAATAAATTTCAAGTGAAAATGATATTTGAAAAGTAGAGTTGTGTTTGGACATGAATATAATTTTGGGTTGTTTTTGAATTTTTGTGAGTGATTTGAATGAAAATTTTAAAAAATAGTTTTTTGGAGTTTTTCAAAATTTTAAAAAAAATTAAAATTAATCTTCAAGGGAAAAAAGAAAGTTTTATGACCGAAAACTGATTTCGAAAAAGGTGAAAATTTTTCAAAAAAAATGCAAAATAATTTATGGCCAAACGGGCTCTTAGTATTATTTTATCTCTTGTTTGGTTACTAATCATGTGATAAGTTATCCCATGGTTAAAAATAGTACTGGATAACTTATACGTTCCATAAGAAGGAATAGTAATCCTAGGATAAAGGCATCCCGGTACAATAAACTCTCACTATGTGCGGGATCTGGGAAAGGGCATGTAACGACCTGATCGTTCGTTCTGAGAGTTATAGCCCCATTTCCCCCATCTATGCTTATTTATGTGATGTTTAGCTGTGTTGAGTTGTATCGATTTGGTAGGTTTGGGTTCGGAGTAGTTTTGGAGAGAAATGAACACTTATTCTTTTAGTTAGAAAGTTAAGTTAGAAAAGTCAACCGGAAGTTGACTTATGAGTAAACGAATTCGTATTTGGATTTTTATGATTCGATTAGCTTCATTGGGTGATTTTATACTTAGGAGTGTGTCCGGAATGTAATTTGGAGGTCCGTGGTAGAATTAGGCTTGAATTGGCGAAAGTTGAAAGTTTAGAAGTTCTTAGGCTTGAATCCGAGGTTGATTTGGTATTTTGGGTGTTGTTTTGATTGTTTCGAAGGTTCGACTAAGTTCGGGTAGTGATATATGACTTGTTGAAATTATTGGTTGAGGTCCCGAGGGCCTCGGGTGAGTTTCGGATAGGTTTGAGTTGTGTTGCGCTCGTTTTTCTTATGTTTCGACGCCGTTTCTTCAAGCATAAATGATATCATATTGAACAAATAAGCTCCAATTTATTTTTTGATTGAAGCATTAGATCCGTATCGTAATTACGGACCCGTAGCAAAAAGAATCGTCGAATTTGGACATCGTATAAGGATTTTATGGTCATTTTACTAAGAATTAGGTTACTAGATTTTTCAGATTAATTACGAAATTGCTACTGATGGTGTATTTAAAAATCTGCACGATTTGCAAATATTAAAACCTACATATCTCCTTTAATTGAGTGATTCAGAAGCCTAACTTGACTAAAATTATACAACGAATCCATTAGAGGCATAAAAGGCGAGTTTCAGGATCGTTTGGCACAAAAAACGAGGCAGAATAGGTGGTAGAAAAATATATAAAATGAGGGTTTGTTCATTCGGTCATATTTTGAGTTGGGGAGTTCGGATTTGGGCGATTTTGGGAGCGATTTTCACCATAAGTATTGGGGTAAGAGTTCTTTACTCAGGTTTGGTTATATTTCATGAATCCATCTTCGTTTTTGAGATTTGATTGATGATTTCAAAGTGAAATTGAGGGAGTTAGGGTTTGAGTTTTGGAGAGTTTAAGTGAGGATTTGAGAGACCAAACAGAGTCCGATTTTGATAAATTTTATATGGTTAGACTCGGGAGAGGACGAGGTTTATTATTCTGCCATTTTTGACTAATTTCGAGACGTGGGCGAGAGGTGGGCCGGGTTTTGGCCGGTTTCGGATTTTAGGCATATTTTATAGTTTTTATTGTGGAATTCGATTCGTTAGCCTATGTTGATGGTATTAATCTGATTATGGTTAGATTTGGAGCTTTTGGAGACCGAGTCCAGAGACGAGGGCATCCCGGAGTAGGATTTTACGTTGTTAAGGTAAGTAACAGTTTTAACTCTGGCTTTGAGGGTATAAACCCGGAGAATTTGATATCGTGTGACTGTTTGGAGGTGATACCCACGCTAGGTGACAGGCGTGTGGGTGTATACCTCGAGGGATTGAGACTTGGTCCGTCCCGTGAGGCCTCATGGCTATCATTGGTGTTTACGTAGTTATTTGTTGTTGAACTTGTCTGCCTTCATGTTAGAGATCATGCGTAGGCTTTATTCATGCTCATATTATTTGTACTCAGTCATAGAAATTATTGTACATATTTACTTCAGTCTCTATTATTTGCTAATATATTTTGATACTTGATGTGGGTTGTGTTCCCTTATTTGTCGATGATGGTGAGGCTAGTGAGGTACATGATTGAGTGAGGCCGAGGGCCTGGTTGTGAGGATATTAATACCATAGCGCGTAAGTTGTCCGCGTAGCACGTGAGTTGACCGTGCGGGTCCAGGTATTGATACCATAGCGCGTGAGTTATCTGCGTAGCACGTGAGTTGACCGTGCAGATCCAGGTATTGATATGATGGCACGTGAGTTGTCCGTGCTTAGCGCTTGGGCTTTGGGAGCCCCTCCGGAGTCTGTACACACCCCCAGAGCGCAGAGTGTTGAGCGTTGAGTGGTGAGTGCGAGTGCTGAGTGATGGAGTGACATTGCTGTGAGGTTGCACTTACTTTTGTTGTTACTGCATTTACCTGTTACTTTTCCTTATAGTCTTACTTATTTATGAAATTACCTGTCTACTCTTGTTTGTACTTAATTGTGGAAATAATAATTGGATTATTCTGCTTAGCTCGTTACTACTGCTCAGTTCCTTAGTTACTTCTGTTACTACTGAGTCTGTTGTACTCATGCTACACCCTGCACTTTATGTGTAGATCCAGGTGAGTTAGAAGGCGGAAATCATTGAGTTCATGATGGCTATCTTTGGAGACTGCAAGGTAGCTGTTAGCATCCGCAGGACCTTGTTACTCCCTTTGTCATTTCTTCTTTTGGAGAGTTAGATAGTTTATATATCTTAGTGACACCCCGATGTTTGGGGCTCGTTTCCGTATTTTGCTATATTATATTTAGAGTTGATTTAGTTTATGAGAAATTTAAATGTTAAAATATTTTATTAAATTCTTATAATCGGTTTAGTAGTAATATTTTGGGAAGTAGACTTGCCTTGTAACACGATAGGCGCCATCACAACCATGGTTAGATTTTGGGTCGTGACAAGTTGGTATCTGAGCCTAGGTTACATAGGTCTTACGAGTCATGAGGGGGTTTAGTAGAGTCTTGCGGATCGGTACGGAGACGTCTGTACTTATTTTCGAGAGGCTGCAGAACCTTTAGGAAAATTTTACATTCTTGAATTCTTTTCGTGCGGTATTGATTCAGCTTGAAGTGTAACTCTTTGAATTCCTTCCATGCATTCATATGCGCATATGGGCGCTCGGTATCAGTTGTGCATCGATGGCTTGTGATTCCCTGTATGAGGTGCGAGATGTGATTTCTATGTGTTGATGTCGAGCCAGTCTGTAGGACATGGGGTCGATTTTTGACTGTAGTTTGAGCATTGAGGTGTTGATTGTGTGAGCGCATACTTGTGGTTCTTTTAGGGATATTTAAGAGAGTATTCAGTGGCTTATGAGACTTAGGGCGGTGTGGTTTTATGCTTGGGTCTCGTGTGGTAAGTATGGGTTAAGGATTGTGGTGTTATGGCGGGGCAAAGTATCAATTTGAAGGTAATTCAGAAGAAAATCGGATAGATAGGACATCTTGGTAGTAGGTTGGATCGGCATGGTAATGGGTATGATTAGTTCTTTGGGTGTGTATGAGGTAATGAGTTTTACAGGTATTTTCTGGCAATGTCCTTGGGTTTTTTGTGGTATGCGTAGCTTGGTTGAGTTAAAAGGATTCAGTCTTGATAGATTGGTTTTGTGCCATTGGGGTTCAGAGAGAGTTCTTATTGGTTTTGAGAACAACTCTTGGCACGTTCGAGGACGAACACTTATTCTCTTAGTTAGAAAAGTCAACCGAAAGTTGACTTATGAGTAAACGAATTCGGATTTAGATTTTTATGATTCGATTAGCTTCATTGGGTGATTTTAGACTTTGGAGTGTGTCCGGAATGTAATTTGGAGGTCCGTGGTAGAATTAGGCTTGAATTGGCGAAAGTTAAAAGTTTAGAAGTTCTTAGGCTTGAATCCGAGGTTGATTTGGTATTTGGGTGTTGTTTTGGGTGTTCCGAAGGTTCGACTAAGTTCGGGTAGTGATATATGACTTGTTGAAATTATTGGTTGAGGTCCCGAGGGTCTCGGGTGAGTTTCGGATAGGTTTGGGTTGTGTTGCGCTCGTTTTTCTTATGTTTCGACGCCGTTTCTTCAAGCATAAATAATATCATATTGAACAAATAAGCTCCAATTTCTTTTTTGATTGAAGCGTTAGATTTGTATCGTAATTACGGACCCGTAACAAAAAGAATCGTCGAATTTGGACATCGTATGAGAATTTTATGGTCATTTTACTAAGAATTAGGTTACTAGATTTTTCAAATTAATTACGAAATTGCTACTGATGGTGTATTTAAAAATTTGCATGATTTGCAAATATTAAAACCTACATATCTCCTTTAATTGAGTGATTCAAAAGTCTAACTTGACTAAAATTATACAACGAATCTATTGGAGGCATAAAAGGCGAGTTTCGGGATCGTTTGGCACAAAAAACGAGGCAGAATAGGTGGCAGAAAAATATATAA
Source organism: Nicotiana tabacum (assembly GCF_000715075.1). Classification (NCBI taxonomy): domain Eukaryota; kingdom Viridiplantae; phylum Streptophyta; class Magnoliopsida; order Solanales; family Solanaceae; genus Nicotiana; species Nicotiana tabacum. The sequence continues at coordinate 25,315,468 of NC_134083.1, forward strand.
AACGATGGTTTGTTCATTCGGTCATATTTTGAGTTGGGGAGCTCGGATTTGGGCGATTTTGGGGGCGATTTTCACCATAAGTATTGGGGTAAGAGTTCTCTACTCAGGTTTAGTTATATTTCATGAATCCATCTTCGTTTTTAGGATTTGATTGATGATTTCAAAGTGAAATTGAGGGAGTTAGGGTTTGAGTTTTGGAGAGTTTAAGTGAGGATTTGAGGGACCAAACAAAGTCTGATTTTGATGAATTTTATATGATTAGACTCGGGAGAGGACGAGGTTTATTATTCTTCCATTTTTGACTAATTTTGAGACGTGGGCACGGTGGCCGAGTTTTGGCCGGTTTCGAATTTTTGGCATATTTTGTAGTTTTTATTGTGGAATTCGATTCGTTAGCCTATGTTGATGGTATTAATCTGATTATGGTTAGATTTGGATCTTTTGGAGACGGAGTCCAGAGACGAGGGCATCCCGGATTAGGATTTTACGCTGTTAAAGTAAGTAACAATTTTAACTCTGGCTTTGAGGGTATAAACCCGGAGAATTTGATATCGTGTGACTGTTTGCAGGTGATACCCACGCTAGGTGATGGGCGTGTGGGTGTATACCTCGAAGGATTGAGACTTGGTCCGTCCCATGAGGCCTCATGACCATCATCTGTGTTTACGTAGTTACTTGTTGTTGAACTTGTCCGCCTTCATGTTAGAGATCATGCTTAGGCTTTATTCATGCTCACATTATTTGTATTCAGTCATAGAAATTATTTTACATATTTACTTCAGTCTCTATTATTTCCTAATATGCTGTGATACTTGATGTGGGTTGTGTTCCCTTATTTGTTGATGATGGTGAGGCTAGTGAGGTACATGATTGAGTGAGGCCGAGGGCCTAGTTGTGAGGATATTAATACCATAGCGCGTGAGTTTTTCGCGTAGCACGTGAGTTGATCGTGCGGGTTCAGGTATTGATACTATAGCGCGTGAGTTATCCGCATAGCACGTGAGTTGACCGTGCGGATCCAGGTATTGATATGATGGCACGTGAGTTGTCCGTGCTTAGCGCTTAGGCTTTGGGAGCCCCTCCGGAGTTTGTACACACCCCTAGTGAGCACAGAGTGTTGAGCGTTGAGATCTGAGTGCGAGTGCGAGTGCTGAGTGATGGAGTGACATTGTTGTGATGTTGCATTTATTTTTGTTGTTGCGGCATTTACCTGTTAATTTTCCTTGTAGTCTTACTGATTTATGAAATTACCTGTCTACTCTTGTTTGTCATTAATTGTGAAAATAATAATTGGATTATTCTGCTTAGCTCGTTACTACTGCTCAGTTCCTTAGTTATTTCTGTTACTACTGAGTGGGTTGTATTCATACTACACCCTGCACTTTATGTGCAGATCCAGGTGAGTTAGAAAGTGGCGATCGTTGAGTTCAGCCGGCTATCTTTGGAGACTGCAAGGTAGCTGTTAGCGTCTGTAGGACCTTGTTACTCCTTTTGTCATTTCTTCTTTTGGACAGTTAGACAGTTTATATATCTTAGTTTATAGTTTTAGACGCTCATGACTTAGTGACACCCCGATGTTTGGGGCTCGTTTCCGTATTTTTCTATATTATATTTAGAGTTGATTTAGTTTATGAGAAATTTAAATGTTGAAATATTTTATTAAATTCTTATAATCGATTTAGTAGTTATATTTTGGGAAGTAGTCTTGCCTTGTAACACGATAGGCGCTATCACGACCATGGTTAGATTTTGGGTTGTGACAGTGCCGGACTACAAGGGTCTATTGTACGCAACATTTTCATGCATTTCTGCAAGATAATGTAATCCTAGGATAAATCAGTAAAATTAACAATCCCAAGATTAATACACTATATTCAATAAGAAATAAAAAGGACAACTAATCTCAGCATAACTTGTCTTCAAACCAAACGACCCATAAAAGTCGTGGTGGGATAGATAAGTTCCCTTCATCTTTCATCAAAGGTTTCGGGTTTGACCTCTCAAAGTAATAAAAAAGAAGAAGAATTAATTCAAATAGTCATTCACCTAATCTCTTAAACTAAAAATAGCCGGTGGATGTATAATATATGTAAAATTCATGTATAATTTGTGTATAATTATATATAATCAATGTATAATCTATGTATACCAGTTAGAAAAAATAAACAATTAATCTGACCGGTTATTTGTGTAACAATCCCAAAAAATAACACTTCTCCTTTAATGTCACGACACAAATCCGTATTAGTTAGAGTTTCAAAACGGGTACTAGGTGTAAAAGAAAAAAGCATTCTTTAGAAAATATTAGTGCTAGTCTTACACTACACTTGTTTTATTAATGTGAACTTAATTATCTATTGATGACCATGATCCAAAAGTGAACTTTGACTTCCAAATCTCATGCTGCTCTGTCACATGCAGAAAATTTTTCGTCAGAAAAGTATTTGGTGTCTAATAAAATTATTCAGAGTCTTGCCATATGCACTTTACTTAATCATAAACTTAACTTTCCACATGTCCTTGCACATCATCAGGGAAAATAATTAATGACCTAAGAAAATTACGTACTTATAAAGCTCTAATCTAATCTCGGAATAGAGTATATATAGTACTAGTAACTCTAATGACCCAAAGAAGGTTACTTTAAGAAAAGCAGATTCTGAGATTATGAAGAAAGTAATGAGTTGTAGTTCACGGTTTGGGACCATTTTAATGTAGGATAAGTGATATCTACCAACTTTCTCTTATTTGGCATTAAAATTGAATAAGCCATTTCAAGGAAAAGTTAAAAGCAGAAAACAAATCCATTCACTCAAAGTTGAAGGAGAAACATTACTATAAGTGATCTTTTGGATCAATTTCTAAGGATGAAATTGTGAAGTAGATGGTATCCAGTATATAACCCCTCCACTTTGGGGCGAAACCAGATATCCTAACCGAAATTCAAAAAAGAAAAATGCAATTGTACGTGAATCAAATAAGATCGAAACATTGAGTTATCGACGAACAGTCAAAAAGTCAATCGCAAACAAAACATATTAAGATATTCCCTAGTACTTTATCTTTCCTCCAATACTTATTCTTTCACCCCAACCAAACGCACAACTCAAAAATTACATAACCTACGTAATAGATCCTTTATTATAATAATATACCCTTATCAAGTAGCCTAGTAGTCTTTGAAAAAGGAGGCAGAGGGAAATCAACACAAAACATATAGCAGTACAACAAGTGTCTATACTATTAAACTTTCAAGTGATATATAAAGAACAATTGATTATGTATGTGAAGAGTAGGTGTAAAGATTATGACTCCTTATAATTTTTTATGGCGGAAGTTCCTTGTAATTATGTAGCACGAAATTTTGCCGTTTGATTTTTTAGGGGGAAAAGAAAAATTAATACTGGCAATCCTGTCCCTATAGGAGTGGGTCAAATTTGCACACCATGAAAAAATACAAATGCCCCATTGCGCTTCAAGTAATATCATTTCAATTTGGACCAAAAAGAAATAGATCATTTGAAGGTAAACTTAATCGTAGAGAGTGTTTATACCAAACTAACAAATGTAGGACAAAAATTATTTTTAGCTCGCGACCAAAACTATTTATATTCGATAGCCGCATAAGTATATAAAAATTGTATATTTTTTTGTATATAACATATAGAAATATATGTTCATAAATTTGAGAGAAGCTATACAATATCATTTTTTCATAAATTAAATATATGGCAAATTAAGGTTAGAAAAAAAAATGCTATTATGCCCTTGAAAGTCAAAACGTAGTTTGAGTTATTTTGTCAAATTTTCCAAACTACATGAAGTTCCCAAATTAAATTAACATCTAGAAGGCGGGTGCAAGTTGAGTATTCTTGGAAATTAAATCGAAGGAATTTTACCTATATTAGCGTGAGGGCCTTTTAAAAAAACAAATTCATAGATTGAGATTTAAATAAGAAAAATGGAGCAAAATCGAGACATATCCCATAAAATTTGGGACTAATTTAACAATTTAACAAATGGGATTTGACTTGATACCTAATCAGGAATAGTGAGATTAAAACAACTTTAAACATACTTATGAATAATTGCAACACTTTGTGGTCCTGTGAACAATGATTATCAATCAATTGTTACTCAGAAAGCTCTTTCCTTATTAGATTTTTTTGGGGCATATTTTGTAACCTACAAGTACATGAAAAAATCATTTTTAAACCTTTTTAATATATATATATATATATATATATATATATATATATATATATATATAAAATACATATTTTTTACTATTATTTTAAAATCGACTATAAAAGGTTATTGTCACTTTTTAGGTCCCTCTGCTCTTTATAAAAAACCACAAATGTTCCTCTGCAACTGGAGCCTCAATTCTAGATTTTTCTTGGGTATCACCAAAAGTTACTGAAATAATTATTTGGTTCACAATAAGTGATTTTTGGCCTTTTTTTGTGATCCAAAAAAAATCGGATTAGATTTCAAGAATGAATTAATTAATTTTTTTCTACATTGCCCTTGGAATAAATAGTGTTAGAGTATGTATTATGAGTATTTATGTGAAGAGATAGTAAAGGTTAATATGGTCAATTTTATTGTTAATTAATGTTAAAAGGTGGATTTTTTAATCTGTGTAAAATAGCCAAAAAATCACTTATTATGGACTGAAGGTAGTAATTTTTAAGTTTAAATAAGTAGTTTATTTACTAGGATTGAAGTGTAGTTAACTTATTTAAATGGTTCATAGCCAATTACAATTGTCAAAGTTTTCTAAAATGCGATTGCCTGATTCTTTTTATGTTTTTCGTTTTCATATTGAAGAAGCTAAATTTTGTTTTCCTGATTAATGGACAAATATAGGGTAATACGTTCATTCGAAAAGCAAAAAAAAAAAGTAGTAGTAGAGAGATGATGTAAAGAATTACTGAGAGTAAATGTCTCAAATGGACCATTTTTATTAATCATTTAAATTTTAAAGGCATCTTATCATGGTTAAAAAAAAAGGACCATATTAATTAAATAACGAGCCTTTGTAAAACCAGTTTGCCCTAAAAAACCTAACAATAACATAAATTTCCATATTAATTCCAAAACCTAACTTTCCATAACTGACAAAATTAATTGGTGTACACAAATAGTACGTGTCGTCGTACCTCAGGTCTGCAAGTTGCTTTCAAAAACCTACATAAATTAGACTGAAAGAAGAAACTGTATATAGAGCTCATTTATACGACAAGTTTTAATAAATTTGACAACTACTCGTAGAAATGAGGGAAAATACCAGTTATGTCCATTTATAAGTAGCTTATTACAAAAATTGATCAATTCATGAAATATTACTAATATTAGCCAACTAGCAATTTGTAACCTAAAAAAAGTTAAGTTTTTGCTTTTTTTGAGTGAGTGTTATTAGAATAGATTGGGTACATCTTAAGGAGCTTGAATCTCAATTTTGGGATAATTTGGTTGACTTTTGAGGTGGTTTGAATTGAAATTTTGAAGTAGAAGATAACATGACAAAATGATATGTGTATCATATATGTATGAAATGTGTATCACATGTATATCCATGTATACCTGCGTGTGAGATACCTGCGTGTGAAATACATGTTTGATACATGTGTCGCAGAAGAACTTTTTGAACTCGATTTTAACAAGTACGAATTTTGATACCAATTCGGTCCAAATCACCTCCAATCTTCCTCAAATTTTGTATATTGACCCATCTATATGTTTTCAATGAATCTCAACAATACCCATTGAAAAAAGTCCCTTTTTACTTAGATTTTTGGAATCTTGTATATATATATATATATATATATATATATATATATATATATATATATATATATATATATATATTTTGTATTCATCACTTTATTTGCTACCTCATCCATGAAATTTTCTTTCCGTCTTGCATCTAATGTTGTTAATCACGCTTAAAAATATGGAAGGAGATCTTTGTGTCTGATTCTTGGAGAGAAAGAACCTTATTTCTTTGGGTTTTCAATTTTTATATGTATTTGGCTAGTTTTGCTAAGTTTATGATTAATGGCTAGATGTTGGTAAGTTAGGATTTTTTTGGGATATTTATGTAAGATTCCCTAGAAATAAAATCATTATTCCTACCAAAAACAATAAATGGGCTTGTAACATCCTGAATGCCACCAAAAATTAAAAAATAGTTATATATTTTGAAATTTTTTGCAGGGTGCTCATATAAATTCTCTATGGCTATTAAATACAGTAGCAACCTATCCATTCCATTCAAAACACACATAAAAGGTTTTTAAAAAGAAGAATTAACCCAAATAGTCGCTTACCTAATCTGTTAAACTAAAAATAATCAATGTTTATATATATATATATATATATATATATATATATATATATATATAATTCATATATAACATATGTATAACTATATATAATCTATGTATACCGACTATAAAAAGAACAATTAATATGGCCGGTTATTTGTGTAACAAAAAAATGGGTAATAGGAGAGTTGATTTTTTTATTTTATAATTGTGATGTTTGAGTGAGTTTTATTGAGAGATATAATAGTTTTATTACCAAATCAACCAAGAAGCAACAATAACAACTAATCCAATAATTCCACAAATGATGTCCGAGAAGTTTGTGTGTACACAACCTTATGCCTTTCTTGAGAGGGTAGATAGGAAGTTTGCTGTAACCAAGAATTGCGTGCAATTTCTCAAAATTGTTGAAACCCTGTTATGGTCTTCATCTGATATGATAGTGGAAACCACTTTTCTTTCTAGTTAGCAATAATGTTAATGATTCTGCTTCCCATCCAAAATCGAGGCTCTATCCTATTGGAGCATTTGATCAATTCTACTTACTGTGTCTTTCTCCTTTGCAAATTTTCGGTGCAGAGCAAGAAATTATTACTATAAATTACATCTATTACTATATCTTATGGCTAAGTTTCTTGTTGAGAATCGCTCATAATTTAGCAGCAACATCAAAAGTTCATTTAATAAACATTCCTCTAAGACATGAATAATTTTAATCATAAGAATATTAGTTTAAACTACTAAGTACCTTTTATTTCTCTTAAACATCTCACTTAATTAACACTGTACCACTTGGGGTATGAAGGGTGAATTTGGAAAAATAATACTCCATCTATTTTAATTTAGATGACATATTTCGCTTATCGAAAATCAATTTGACTAAACTTTGAATCTAAATTGGATTAGTTCAACTCAGTATTTTAAAATTAAAATTTAGATATTAAAAACTATATCAAAACTACTATAAGTTTCAATTTTTCTCATGCCAATATAATAAAAAAAGATATTTTAAAATGTTGGTCAAATTTCACATAGTTTGACTTTCGATAAAAGAAATATGTTATCTAAATTGAAATGGACGAAGAATAAATACTTTCTATTTTCTTAAAACATCAAATACTTTGAAACAAATTCAGTTTGCCAAAACAACTAATATTTGGGACAAAAATGAGTAATAGTTATGCAGGAAATTTCGAATCAAACTTCATTCAAATGGAGTAGGCAACTAACTCAGTGTTGTATTTATACTAGATCACTATAAAGGCAAAGAACTAGACTACAAATCAAAAGTAGAATGATTAATATATATCGTAAAATTTTAAATTAATATACATATACATGTGTAATTATAATTTTTAAATAGGTAATTATATAGTTGGTTTGGTTTGTGTTTTCTCGGTTCTGGAAAATTTTCATAAACACAATATCTACAAAATTTAATTATATATATTACAACCAAATTATATATTACATAATGTACAACTAAACAAGTTACACGTCAAATTACTTATATAATGAAAAGCTGAAAAGTAGGAAGAATCCCTATACAATTGGGCATAACCAAAATTAACTTATACGGATAACTTCCATCCAAAGCAGTAGGGGTAATCTTACTGGAACTTGTAACATATTTATTCCTCTCTTCATTAAACTCTACCTCATTCAGAGAGTAATTTGCGTCCAGATATAACTCTCTTGCTCTTTGTCATAATACTCCTCATTTTTTGAAAGTTCAAAAAAGATAACTTAATGTTACTTATATACCATTGAACTTTTCTTAAAACTTATAGTATATTGAATTATACAACTTATTGTTCTGTATATTTAGTGATGAAAAAGTAAAAGCTACTGAGAAATATATATATATATATATATATATATATATATATATATATATATATATATAACATATTATTATATATTATAACATATTATTATATATTTTAATTATATAATATATAATTTATATAAGAAAATATGCAGTTATACAATATATTAATGGAGAAATTAGGGAAAAATTGATATGATAGATACTTTTAGGTGAGAGAGAATCTTAAGAGAGATGTTAGGGTACATTTTAGGTGAGAGAATCTTAGAAGAGATATATTAGGGACATAAAACGTTGAAAATTTTAAAATAAACTGTATTTTATGTAATTTTGTGAAAGTAGTTCTAGAAAATTTAAATTCATGTTAAAAATGCTGTATTCTATGTAAATTCCTCAAAAAGATATCGAATTTTTTAATTGGATCGATTCATTTTTCTTGAACAACTAGCTCTTCCACACTATTATATTAGTTTATTATCGTGTCAATCTGGACGGTTTAGTTTAATTTTGATTACATAATTGACTTGTAGCAATTTCATATTATATGAAATTACAAATTATTTTATCTGATTTTACTAAAATTTGCTAATTACCAAAACTAAATGAATTTATTTTACAATTTATATATATTCAAGTAAGAGATTAAGTTAAACGCCTTCAATTAAGAGATACCAATTAGAAAAATTAACCCAAATGGTTGCCCACCTAATCTTTTAAACTAAAAATAGCAAAAGGATGTATATATGTATAACTGTGTATAATCTATATGTACCGGCTAAAAAAAAAGTAAATATTGAATTTAGTCAACTATTTATGTAACTGAATATCCATTCAATTAACTGAATAATGCTCTTTTGCTAGAATTATTGTTGAGTCCTCTTCACCTTTAATTCTCCTTCGACTTTCTTTGTTGTTGGTGACTCGAACCCACAACCCTAAAATTGTAGGTGGAGGATGCTGACCATAAAAGCAACCCCTCTTGTCGTTGATTCCTTCTTCAAGAACTTTTATATATTGTTGAAAGCTCTTGTACTCGAGAAGGCACCTAGGAATGGCAATGGGGCGGGACGGGTGCGGGTGCGGGGGCGGGACGGGTGCGGGTGCGGGGGTGGGGGCGGGGGCGGGGGCGGGGCGGGTTTAAACCTATGCGGGTGCGATGCGGGTTGAAGCTATGCGGGTGTGGAGCGGGGGGCGGGTTGCGGGTTCTTTTACCCTCCAGTTCCTTTATCCAGTTTTGGGCCTTTAGGCTAACACTGAAAGTCAATTCCTTTGTTTAATCAAAATCTTCAACTACATATTGAACCATCTTCTATAGGAAAATTATATCGTTGCTTTTTCTGTTTTTTTTTCTTTTCCAAAACACATTTACCTGATTATGTGTCTGATTCTAGTGATATTTTCTATTAATTCATAGTTTATCAAAACTACAATGCCAGTTTATCTATTTGGGATGTTATATATTTTTTCCATTCGCATGTGCTAATATTTTGTAGATCATTAAGTTTAGTCATCAAATTTTAAAAGTTTTACTTTATAGATTAATCGATAAGTGAAATTTTATAGATATCATAAAATTTTTAGTCCTAAAACTGTTTTATAAATAGCATTAACTTTTTGTGCAACATGTTACGAGAAAATAGATAAGCGGGTCATTAAAATATGTTACTAATCAATAGAAATGAAAGATAAATAGAAAAAAAAAAAATTAAAAGAACTTATGCGGGGCGGGTTGAAAACAAAAAAATCGCTATTTGTATACAATTAATAATTATATATATATATGAAAGGGTATAATCTCTTTAGTGAGCTCATGAAGAGCTATGCAACACCCAAAATACACGAGGGAAAACAAACCAGGCAAGAATTATGAAGTCTAGCTGGATTTGCAAATGCTTTCTTGCTAAATAATGAAATTTGATAGTGAACAATATTCAACATAGAGATGTGAACCACAAGGTCATAGCCGGCCAAACGAACCGCCGTAGTAGTAAGCTACTGAAACTTGCATGGATTTAGGTATATATGGTTTGACACAACATGTGTTGCAAACCATCTCATCCCCACACCAGGTGCGAACACTCCTCACGCTAATCCGTTTTTAAACCACAAAACTTTCTAATTAATACCCGGTGTGGGAGTATCATTAGTCCGGTAATTTCATTGACCGTCTTTTTTGTTTTTGTTGATAAAATATATGTACTTAAATCCATTATTATTGTTTTCATCTTCTATTATATTGGATTAAAATAAATACTTCACTCTGTATGTAATTTCCGACCCCTACTTCAATTTGGTTAGTGCATATTTAGAAACAATTAAATATCCTTCTCTATTGGTCCACGGAAGTTAGAAGAGCACATTAGATTAGTTTTTTCGGGCTTGTTCTTATCGTCCCATTACATTATTCAAGTCAGCCAAACAAACTTATAATTTAGACACACACTGACAAAAAGGAAATAAACAGACTATAATATGCCATTTTGAAAAGAAAAAAAATTGAATTAGGGAAATTGTTTAATATATCAGCCCAAATCTTGTCTTCACTTTACTGCTAAAGGAAATCTTCACCAAGAATTTATAAATAGTCATTTTCACGCCTTGTCAATCAAATTTAGCCACATAATCAATAGTCAACCTTATTTAACCATTAAATTAGCACAAGAACAATTTATTGACTAAAATACCCCTACTCTATTTATAAATTTACGCAATACGGCCTCTCACTCTGTTTTACCAGAATCTTGCGGCGTAATCTACAGATTGAAGTAAGCTCTCACAATTATTCTTCTTATTCTTCGAATTTTCTGATTTGATCTTCTTATTCTTCTCAATGCGTTAATCTGTACTTAATTGTATAATATATCTTCTCGTTTGTAATTCAAATCGTAACTAATAATATCTGCATTCTTCTGATATTATTATAAATTTTATATGAAAAACGTTTATTCTGTGCTTAATTGTATAATATATAAATGTAGTTTAATTTCAAGTAATTTCTGCTGTCACTAAATACCGAAAATGTCTAGTTCTTTAAAAAATACACAGTAAAAGTGGTGGCAGATGAATTAATTGCAGAACAAAATATCCAGTATAATATACTGGACCTTTCTGAATAGATATATTAAACTTATAAACTTCCAGAATATTATACAGAAAGTATGTATGATTCAAACACCAAGAATATATCTAAATGTTTAAGATTCACCTACTATTCTGAATAAAAAGATGGAATTTTGTTGTTAGATATGTCAAAACTACACAGTCTCCAACATATAGTATTGGAGGTATCTTTGATTCAAACTACTAAAAAATATTATGTATAAAATGGTATAGAACACAACGCCAGTATAAAATGCTGCACTTTTCTTAATTTAATATGTAAAACTCATAAACTTCCAGCAGATTATACTGGAAGTATCTGTGATTACACATGTAAAATTTTTAAGGTTCGACTAATATCCTGAATAAAATGCTAAACTTTTATGATTACATATGTGAAAGATACAAACTCTACAACATATAGTACTGGAGGTATCTTTAATTCAAAACCAGAAAAAATAATACATAAAATGGTGCAGAACAAAATGCCAGTATAATATTTCCTTAATTAATATCTAAAACTCAAAAACTTCCAACTGATTATACTGGAAGTATCTGTGATTCAAATAAGAAGAACACATCTAAGTTCTTAAGGATCCCCTAATGTCCTGAATAAAATGCTAGACTTTTATGATTACATATGTCAAAACTATAAACTCTGCAGCATATAGTACTGGAGGTATCTTTGATTCAAAACCAGAAAATGGTATAGAACACAACACCAGTATAAAATGCTGCACTTTTTTTTAATTTAATATGTAAAACTCCAAAACTTCCAGTAAATTATACTGAAAGTATCTGTGATTCAAACGAGAAGAAACACATCTAAATTTTTAAGGTTTTCCTAATGTCCTGAATAAAATTCTAAAGTTTTATGATTACATATGTGAAAGATACAAACTCTGCAGCATATAATACTGGAGGTATCTTTAATTCAAAATCAGAAAAAATAATACATAAAATGGTGCAGAACAAAATGCCAGTATAATATGCTTGGACTTTTCTTATTAATATCTAAAACTCATAAATTTCCAGCTGATTATACTGCAAGTACATGTGATTCAAATAAGAAGAACACATCTAAGTTTTTAAGGTTTCCCTAATGTCCCGAATAAAATGCTAGACTTTTATGATTACATATGTCAAAACTATAAACTCTGCAGCATTTAGTACTGGAGGTATCTTTGATTCAAAATCAGAAAAAAATACTGCATAAAATTGTGTTACAATATTTAATTCAAAACCGGAACAAAACACCAGTATAATAGGCTGGAGCTTTCTGAATTAAGTGTTCAAACCTATTTTTTGGACAAATTTAATGAGGTCTTTATGTATTTTGCCCCAAAAAACCCACAAATGTCCCTCCTGCAACTGGAGCCTCTATTCTAGATTTTTTCTTGGGTATCACCAAAAGTTAGTTAAATAATTACTTCCTCTTGTCCATGATTGATTTTTTGGTCTTTTTTTGTGGTTCAAAAAAATCTTATCAGATTTTAAGAATGAATTAATTATTATTTTTTCTACATTGCCCTTGGGGTAAATAGTGTTGGAGTACGTGTTAGGAGTATTTATGTGAAGAGATTGTAAATATTAATATGGTCAATTTCATTGCTAATTAATGTTAAAAGGCGGGTTTCTTAATCTGTATGAAATAGTAAAAAAATCACTTATTGTTAACCGGAGGGAGTAATTTTTAAGTTTAAATAAGCAGTTTATTTACTAGGATTGAAGTGTAGTTAACTTATTTAAATGGTTCATAGCCAATTACAATTCTCAAAGTTTTCTAAAATGCGATTGCCTGATTCTTTTTATGTTTTTCGTTTTCCGAATATTGAAGAAGCTAAATTTTGTTTTCCTGGTTAATGGACAAATATAGGGTAATACGTTCATTCGAAAAGCAAAAAAAAGAAAAAAAAAGTAGTAGTAGAGGGATGATGTAATGAATTACTGAGAGTAAATGTCTCAAATGGACCATTTTTATTAATCATCTAAAGGCATCTTATCATGGTAAAACAAAAAGGACCATATTAATTAAATAACGAGCCTTTGTAAAACCAGTTTGCCCTAAAAAACCTAACAATACCATAAATTTCCAAATTAATTCCAAAACCTAACTTTCCATAACTGACAAAATTAATTGGTGTACTCAAATAGTACGTGTCGTCGTACCTCAGGTCTGCAAGTTGCTTTCAAAAACCTACATAAATTAGACTGCAAGAAGAAACTGTATACAGAGCTCATTTGTACAATAAGTTTTACTATTAATTTTGACAACTACTCATATAAATAAAATCATTATCCCTACCAAAATAATAAATGGGCTTGTAGAATTATACTATATAATATCCTGAATGCCACCAAAAATAAAATAAACTGTTATATATTTTGAATTTTTTTCCAGAGTGTTCATATAACTTCTCTATGGCTATAAAATACAGTAGCAACGTATCCATTCCATTCAAAACACACACAAGAATTTTTAAAATATGGGTAATAGGAGAGTTGAATTTTTATTTTAACTGTAGATCACCACACCAACTCGGGCAATCACTAGCGAAAATTGATGAAATTTTGATTTTGACGCTATTATGAAAAAAAGTTGTTCGAAACCCAGATCAGCTTGCGCACACCTTAGATATCCAGTTTGTAAAAATCAACTTAGAACATACTACTAGTTCTAAGTTGATTCTAGTATTTCTTATTTTTGCAACTTTTTATTTTTTACATGACGTAAGAAACACTTGAGAATTTTATTATTGATAAAATTAACTACAAGAAAAAGAAAAAAAAAGTTTCTGCACACCTCGACTCGACTGTAGGATAGATACGATGGTTTTATTACCAAATGAACCAAGAATTGTGTGCAATTTCTCAAAATTGTAGCAACCCTATTATGGTCTTCATATGATATGATAGTGAAACCACTTTTCTTTCTAGTTAGCATAATGTTAATGATTCTGCCTCCCATTCGAAATCGAGACTCTTATCTTATTAGAGCACTTGATCAATTCTACTCACTGTGTCTTTCTCCTTTGCAAATTTTCGGTGCAAAGCTAGAAATTATTACTATAAATTACATCTATTACTATATCTTATGGCTAAGTTTCTTGTTGAGAATCTCTCATAATTTAGCAGCAACACCAAAAAGTTCGTTTAATTAACATTCCACTAAAGACATGAATAATTTAATCATAAGAATATTCGTTTAAACTACTAAGTACCTTTTATCTTTCTTAAACATCTCATTTAATTAACATTCTACTGCTTGGTGTATGAAGGGTGAATTTGGAAAATATAATACTCTCTCTATTTCAGTTTTATAGACTTATTTCGTTTAACGAAAGTCAATTTAACTAAATTTTAAAACTAAATTAAATTAGTTCAACTTAATATTTTAAAATTAAAATTTTGATACTAAAAACTATACGAAAAGTACTATAAGTTTTAATTTTTCTCATGTCAATATGATAAAAAAAAATACATTCTAAAATATTGGTCAAATTTCACATAGGTTGACTGATCACGTCCAACTCTAGTCCTAAAAAGGATAAGCGTTCGCTGCAAATATAATCCGATCTAAGAGTCCGGAGTCGAATCCCACAGAGAACTAAGGTTTCGCCATAATTGTTCAATATCAATGAGAAGACAAGCTCGAATAAATTTTTAAGTTATAAAGATTAAGATTATTATATCTAACTAATTAACTAAGAAACTAAATCATTAAATTAACAACTAAAGATACTAAGGGTTGGTGATTAAATTTAGGAGGTCTAGAGTTATGATTTTCCCAAATGTTGGAATCCTTCCCGCTATGTTCCCTACAATTTCGCCTATGTATTCTCTACTGATCGTGAGCACTTTAGGTGCCGTAATTCTCTCTCGAGAAACTACAACAATTTACTAGACATATTCTCTCGAACTACGCTAGTTGGCTTTATCTAACCGCTCATTATGACCACGTCAAGGCTTTGTTATTTCTAAACCTACCTTTAAACCCGATGTATTGATTTCTCACATACGTTAGGAGTGACGTTGTTCAACAACCACCTAAATATGTATCCTTTCTCAAGCAACACATAATAAATAGGCACAGTCAATCGATGGCCATTCAATCAACTGAAATAAGCACGTAGTTGAACAAATAGACAAATTCAAGAGTTAAATTATATTAAAATATAACCAGAATTCATCCTCCAAGAGGTTCCATTAAAATCCTAGATAACAAATTAGCTAATCATAATAGTATGCATAACTACAATACTAGAATTTATAACCAATAATGGAAATAGGAAGAAGGAAGTGAAAAACTCGTAGAAGAATTCCCCGCCTTGCTCCTATTGTGTCTCTGCCTCCTTAGGTCCAAAGCGTGTCAAAAGTCCTCAAAATACTATTTTTCATGTATATATACCAAGTAGGGTCGGGCCCAAACAATTATATCTTCTCCTACGCGAAAAAGGACACTTTTCCCGGACAGAACGCGCATCAACCGCGCATCGACCGCGCACTTTTCACCCTGTGTGAATACCTAATTTTTGCACTGTTTTAACACCTCCTAAAGTCATTAATGTTTTGTTACTTTAATTATTTTTCCCAATTTTTGTGTCTTTGATTGCATATTTCCTATCATAAAAATACCAAAAGATAGTTCTTTCTTTATTTGTGCATTTTAGGAATTAACTAACTATTCAATTGGTGAATTAATCTAGTTAATTGATCATTTGAATATATTACTTAATTAATTTATTCGTTTGTGTAAATTTAGTTTAACAAATAGGATTAAGGAAGAAATTGGGCTAAATTTGAAAGAGAAAGTGGCCAAAAGTGCAAGATAAGGGGCTGCCCTTGAAAGTGTCTGAAACGACGTAGTTTTGCCTCAAAGCTACGTCGTTTCATTAAGTGACCCAAGATCAAATCTCACCCATTGATCACCCCTTGATCTAATGGTCCATATTTGATCTCTCAAGAGGTATTTAAAGCCTCAAAAATCTGAAAAATTCTCTCATTTCCCAACTTTATTTTTCCTCTCTCTCTCTCTCTCTCTCTCTCTCTCTCTCTCTCTCTCTCTCTCTCTCTCTCTCTCTCTCTCTCTCTCTCTCTCTCTCTCTCTCTCTCTCTCTCTCATATCCGCCCCCACCACCGCTGCCACCCGCCGGAAATCGCCCACCGGCGGCGGCCAACCTCCAAACACCCCCAAATTCACACCATGCAATCTCCACAACCTCCTCTTTCCATATTTCCAAACCAAATCCTTCAAAACCTCTTCAAACTCCTTGAATTTTAGATCTAGAAAACTTTAGCCGCCACTTTTTTGCCTAAAATCTTGAAGTTACCGGCCACTACCACCCCACAATACCTACATTAATGGATATAGCTCATCAAGACCTACCTATTGATGCCAATTCCATCCCGAAAATCTGGCAACTAAAAATTCGGCCAAATTCCGGCGACCACCCCGAACGCCCTCGTTTGGTATACCCCTATTCTCGTTTCCTTTGTCTATTTTTTCTAATTGTATTGTATTTAGTTTATGTCTAGCATAATTTATAATTTATAATTTTTTATTTATTTATTTTTATTTTTATTATTTATATTATTTTTTTTAGTATTAGTTGTGTTTAATCTATGTTAGCTTAGTCGTTCATAGTTATTAATCACTGATAATTAGTTTATTCATTAGTTTTGAAATAACTATTCGCTTAGTCGTGATAGTTTATGATAAAAGTTTCAAGTGCTTAGTGAATTTGTTTTTATTGAATTTGAGTATTTGAATTTTGTGTTGATAAAGCTGAAATTAAAGAAGGAATAGTACAAATTTGGTTGTTTTTACTGTGCAAAGACTTTGGAGTACAAAACTCAAAAGTCATTGTGTGGTGACAAATACAATACTTTTTGACAGCTTTTGAACAGTGTTTAGCACACTGATAGTAGGTTATATTTATGCAATTTAAACACTACTTACACTCTAATTTAGCCGCACTTTATTGATATTTGAATGCTAAAAGATAACAAAATGCTCTAATTAAGAATTTGATACTTTGCAGGAGCTACTCAGAGTTAGGAGGGAGCTAACGAGTATTTTGGAGTCAACATGGAATGTGAAAGGGCAATCGAAGGTTAGCCCGGTCAAAAAGGAGCGAGAAAAGCAAGCGAAACGACCCCTCCAGGTGCGCGGCCACGGAGTGGGCCGCGGACTCAAGGCAGTGAGGCAGTCCAAATCCGCGGTCGGATCCGCGGCCGCGGACGAAAGCCAAACACGCAGGGTTAATTATGTAATTTTTTAGGAGACTAACCTAAACCTATATGAAACCTAAACTCGTCCAGAAGTAGGATAGAGATATTTTTAGAAGATTTTTTTGAGGCAAGAACGAGGAGGAGGAGACGGATAAATTCCTAAGAGTTTTCATCTTCTTCTTGATACTTCTATTTGTTGATTATGAATTATTTTAGTGATTTGTTTTCCATTAGCATGAGTAGCTAAATCTGTTATCTAGGGTTGATGGAACCAATTGTTGGATGAAGTCTTGACTCTATTTTGTTATAATTGAGCCGTGTTTGTTCTATGATTGTTCAATTACGTATTGTATTGTGGTTAATTGAAAGGGCCCTCGATTAATCGTGTCTATTCACCTTGTGTTGCTTGAGAAAGAACACTTGGTTAGATTGTTGTTGAACAATAACACTTTGGGGGAAGTTAAGAGATTAATTACTTGAATTTTAAAGTGGGGGTTAAAAATAACGAAACTTTGGTGGGATGATTCTGAGTTGCATAAATTGCTAACTAGAGTAGTTCGAGAGAATGCTTCCAGTAAGTTATCGTAATTGATCGAAAGGTAATTACGGTAGCCCGGAACTCATAATCCTCATAGAGTATTACATCGAGATTATAGCTAAAGAGTTGAGAATTAATCCGGCAATTGGGAAAATCAATAGCTCTAGATCCTTTTACCCTTGAATTCAATTTTAGTCTTGATTATTGCTAATTTTATTGTCATTTTTCCTTGGCTAAATAAATTCCACTGATTATTCATAAAATTATTGCATCTGGAAGTTGTCTGAGCTTATCATTAGCATTATTTAAGGTTGTAGTAAATAGGTTAGTTCCCTTTGGGATTCGACTCCGGACTTGAACCGGGTTATATTTGCAGTGATCGCTTAGTCCTTCTTACAAGGCATAGTTGGGCGTGATCAAATTTTGCGCCGTTGCCGGGGAACTAACGGTGTTATTTATTACAACTTTGAAGAATTGCTAGGATTCTTAGTTTGGATCAATTTCTTACGGTGTTTAATTTTTTTTTATTGAAATTCTCACGTTTGAATTCTCGTGTGACTCAGGTGTATGCCTAGAAGCTCTTCGAGGGCTGGTAAACTTTTTGAAGGACTTTCAGACCCCGAGAAATCATTCAGGGCATTAAATCGAGCCAATAAGAAGAACAAACAGTTACAACAAAAACACACACTCAAAATTGAAATGGACAACGTGGACGATGTCAACAAAAACAATCGGAATAATCGGGTTGACCCAAACAATGGAGTGGTGGCACCTCTTGTGCCAGAAGCTGCTCTATATGATTGGGCACAACCAACTGCTGATAACTTAGCCACCGCCATTGCTGTACCTCAGATACAAGCAGAGACATTCCAGATCACCAACAACATGCTGCATCTATTGCAAAATAAGGGACTGTTCTCCGGGTCATACATTGAAGACCCACAACAACATCTGAAGAACTTTCTATCAATATGTGTGACCCAAAGACAACCGAATGTGACTCCTGAAGCCATCAAGCTATTACTGTTTCCATTCTCTGTAACTGGAGAGGCTCAAACTTGACTGAATTCACTCCCAATAAACTCCATTGCCACTTAGGAAGATTAGTCAAACATTTCTTAAACAAATTTTATCCTCCCAAAAAGACTGCAAGGCAGATTGATGAGATATTGCAGTTCAGGCAAAAACCAACTGAGTCCTTGCAAGAAACCTGGGAGAGGTTCAAGGGTATGCTAGTAAAGTGTCCACACCATGGCATTCCAGATCAGATGCTGGAACAAAGATTCTACATGGGTTTAGCAGATAGTTTGAAGGCTAATGTAGACGCTTCAGCTGGGGGTGCATTTTTGAGCAAGACATTCACAGAGTGCAAGATTCTTCTTGACAAGATGGCTCAAAATTCAGGCTGGATGGCTAGAGGTACGACACTTACACCAATAGTGCATTCTGTTGCTCTTGACCCAAACAATTCCCATGCAGAGAACATAGCCACTCTCATGACTCAGATGAGCATACTGACAAAGAAAATTGATGAGATGGGTACAAAGCAAGTGCACATTATTGATACAACAAATGGAGGATTGTGTACTCCTTGTATAAACCAGTCATATGTGTGCTCGTGGAGTGGAGAGAATAACAATCAGGGCTTCAGAGAAGACATGAATTATGTCAATAATTTTGGAGGTCAGAGGCAAGGTGGGCAACAATGGGGACCAGCACCAAACCAGCAGTACAGACCCAACCTGCCACAACACAACCCCAATTCTGGAGGCGCACGACCACAAGGTCAAGTTGTGCCTTATCAAAGGCAGCAGGGCTATAATCAGCAGCACCAGCAACAGTTGGCCTACCAACCACCTCATCAACAACAGGACAACAATATGGTAGAAGTCAGGGGTATGCTGCAACAACTCATTGGAACAAATGGTAAGATGCAAGAAAAGTTAGCAGCACATGATTCAGCAATCAAAGGCATTGAAACTCAACTGGAACAACTATCTATGGCCTTGAACAATCGCCTCCAAGGAACATTGCCTGCAGATAAAAATATTAACTTAAAGGAACAGAACCCAAATCAGATAATGGCAGTGAGTCTCAGGAATGGAAGAGATTTAGACAGAGAGCAAGAATTTTCTCAATTTAGGAGAGAGACTACGAAAACTACTCCAGTTACATTAGAGATAGATGAGTCAGAAGAGCTCACTGAGGTTGTAATTGAACAAGCACAGGTTGACAAGGGTAAGGAGAAGGACGGTGAACAAGTCTCAGAACAGGTGGCACCTCTTGTGCCAGAAGCTTCCAACAAAGAAAAGACATCAAGTAATGGACAAAGATTGATTCCTGCACCATTCCCTCAGAGATTGGCAAAACAAAAGAAAGATGATCAATAGAGGAAATTCATGGAAATGCTTCGACAAATTCAATTGAATATTCCACTGATGGATGCTTTGAGGGAAATGCCAGGGTATGCAAAAATGATGAAGGACCTGATGTCGCGGAAATTTGACTTCCAGGACATGTCCACTATAACTCTTACACAGACCTGCAACGCGGTAGTGACAAAACCTATGGCCCAAAAGGTGTCTGATCCAGGTAGCTTCACTATCCCATTGCACTATTGGGAGTTATGTTGTTGCTAAAGCATTGTGTGACTTGGGAGCCAGCATAAACTTGATGCCCTTGGCAATCTATACAAAATTGGGCATTGGCAAAGCTAGACCGACCTCAATGTTACTGCAACTGGCTGATCGCATAGTCAAAAGACCGACAGGAATTCTTGATGATGTGCTTGTGAAAGTGGGGAAATTTGTATTTCCTGCAAACTTTGTTATTCTTGATTGTCAGATGGATGAAGAGATACACATCATTCTGGGAAGGCCATTCTTAGCCACTGGGAGAGCATTAATTGATTGTGAGACTGGAGAGTTGAAAATGAGGTTGAACAATGAAAAAATAATATTCAACTTTCAATAATCCATGAGGAGACCCAGTAAATTTGCAAACTGCTCATTAGTGGAGGCCGTATATGTGATACTGCAAGAAGAGGATGAGACCCTTAATGTCAAGGATCCACTAGAAGCCTACTTGATGAATTTGGAAGAGATGGACGGTAAAGAGTTGGCAGAGTGGGTCATGGCTCTCGAAGGTCAAGGATTATGGAAAAGGGAACCTCAGTTCGAGCCCCTACGCTTAGAAGAGAGAGCAACACCACCTGCAAAACCATCAATAAAGAAGCCACCACAGCTGGACCTGAAACCGCTTCCAGCCCACCTCAGGTACGCTTTCTTGTGGCCTAATTCTACTTTGCCTATTATTATATCATCTGGTTTGCTAGCTGTGCATGTAGAGAAACTATTGAAGGTATTTCAAGAATGTAAGACTGCCATTGGTTGGACCATGGCAGACATAAAGGGTATCAGCCCAGTCTTTTGCATGCACAAGATTCTTCTGGAAGAGGGGCACAAACCTTCCAGGGAACATCAACGATGTCTGAACCCAAATATGAAGGAAGTAGTAAAGAAGGAAGTGATCAAGTGGCTGGATGCGGGTATTATCTTCCCCATCTCTGATAGCCTATGGGTCAGTCCTGTCCAATGTGTGCCGAAAAAGGGAGGAATAACGGTCGTACAAAATGAGAATAACGAGTTGATCTCGACTCGTACAGTCACGGGGTGGAGGATTTGTATGGACTATCGAAAACTGAACATAGCCACTCGAAAGGACCATTTCCCATTGCCTTTCATTGACCAAATATTGGACAGGTTAGCTGGGCGGTCCCACTTCTATTTCTTGGATGGATATTCGGGGTATAACCAGATATCAATAGCCCCTGAAGACAAAGAGAAAACATCCTTCACTTGTCCATATGGCATCTTTGCCTTTCGGAGAATGCCCTTTGGACTTTGCAATGCACCAGCTACATTCCAGCGGTGCATGTTAGCCATTTTCACTGACATGGTGGAGGATATTATGGAGGTTTTTATGGATGATTTCTCCGTGGTGGGGGGTTCATTAGAAGATTGTCTTTACAATTTAAGAAGAGTGCTCAAAAGATGTGTGGAGACAAATTTGGTGCTAAATTGGGAAAAATGCCATTTTATGGTA
The DNA here is from genome assembly GCF_000715075.1 of Nicotiana tabacum. Lineage (NCBI taxonomy): Eukaryota > Viridiplantae > Streptophyta > Magnoliopsida > Solanales > Solanaceae > Nicotiana > Nicotiana tabacum. The sequence goes on from NC_134083.1 coordinate 25,337,600, forward strand.
CAAGAAGGAATAGTTTTGGGGCATCGAGTGTCCAGTAAGGGAATTGAGGCCGACCATGCTAAAGTTGATATGATTGAGAAATTGCCATCGCCCACTTCTGTCAAGGCAGTGAGAAGTTTCCTTGGGCACGCCGGGTTCTACAGGCGATTCATAAAAGATTTTTTCAAAATTGCTAACCCTTTATGTAAACTTCTTGAAAAGGATAAGCCCTTTGTGTTTTCTAATGATTGCAGGTTGGCATTTGAGGAGCTGAAAAAGAGACTGATAACTGCACCCATCATTGTTGCACCCAACTGGGAGCAACCATTCGAGCTCATGTGCGACGCCAGTGATTATGCTATAGGAGCAGTCTTGGGGCAGCGAAAAGACAAGATGATGCACCCAATTTACTATGCAAGCAGGACGCTCAACGGTGCACAGCTCAATTACACCGTAACAGAAAAGGAAATGTTGGTTGTAGTGTTTGCCTTCGACAAATTCAGGTCGTACTTAATTGGTTCAAAAGTTATTATTTATACTGACCATGCAGCAATTAGGTACTTGATAGCAAAGAAGGAGTCAAAGCCATGCTTGATTCGCTGGGTTCTTTTGCTACAAGAATTCGATCTGGAAATCCGTGACAGAAAGGGGACGGACAATCAAGTGGCAGACCACCTCTCAAGATTGGAAGGAGCTGAAAAGAGAATGGAGGTTAAAGACATAACAGAGACATTCCCGGATGAACAGTTACTTGCAGTGACAATGGAGGAGACGCCCTGGTATGCTGATATTGCTAACTATTTAGCAAGCGGTATTGTACCTTATGAACTCTCCTCAATTCAAAAGAAAAAGTTCTTCCGCGACTGTCGAGCCTTTTATTGGGACAAACCTCTATTGTTTAAAATATGTGTAGATAACATGATCCGGAGGTGTATCCCCGAGAAAGATCAACCTTCTGTTTTGTAGGCTTGCCATGCTTCACCATATGGTGGACACTTTGGAGGAATTCGGACAGCAGCAAAAGTGTTGGAATCGGGATTGTATTGGCCTACCCTGTTCAAGGATGCCCATGCTTGGGTCAAAAGTTGCGATGAATGCCAAAGGACAGGCAACATATCTCACCGTCACAAGATGCCGATAACAACAATTCAAGAGTTGGAGGTTTTTGACATGTGGGGGATTGACTTTATGGGGCCGTTCGTCAGCTCGTATGGTAACAAATATATATTGGTAGCGGTTGACTATGTCTCCAAGTGGGTCGAAGCAATGGCTCTCCCAACCAATGATGCAAAATGGGTAACAAGTTTCCTAAATAAAAACATCTTCACACGTTTTGGCACCCCGAGAGCTATAATCAGTGATGGTGGAACCCATTTTTGCAATAGAGCATTCGCACGTCTGTTGGAAAAGTATAGAGTTTGCCACAAAGTAGCCACACTGTACCACCCACAGACGAGCGGGCAAGTTGAAGTGTCCAATAGAGAAATTAAAAGTGTCCTGACAAAGACAGTGAATGCAACAAAGACTGATTGGGCGAAGAAGCTGGATGATGCATTATGGGCATACCGCACAGCATTCAAAACTCCAATTGGTATGTCACCGTACAAGTTGGTGTTTGAAAAGGCATTCCACCTTCCGGTAGAGCTCGAACATAAAGTACTTTGGGCACTGCGGTAGCTGAATCCGGATATAGAGACCGCAGGCACCAGCAGAGTCACTGAGTTACTGAGCTCAAGGAATTCAGGTTCCATGCTTTTGAAAATGCCAGATTATACAAAGAAAAGATGAAAATGATCCATGATAAGCACATCTTAGATCGGAACTTAATGCTCGGAGATCTAGTGTTGTTATACAACTCGAGATTGAGGTTGTTTCCGAGTAAGTTGAAGTCCAGATGGTCAGGACCCTTCAGAGTAGTGCAAGTGTTCATGGTAAATGGGCAATGGTTGAAACATTACCTTGGAATGGTCGAAGAGAAAGGGGATAGAGTGCTGATAACTTTGGAAGAGCCCCAGTACACAAACGATGAGTGATAATGAAAGTCTGCATCATGACACGACGTTAAATTAGGCTCTTCCTGGGAGGCAACCCATGGTTTGTTGTAAATTATTGTGCCGCGACGTTAACTTAGGCACTTTTTGGGAGGCAACCCATTATTTTTCTTAATTTGTTTGTTGTAATTGATTTTGAATGACTTTGACCGACCTACTATGTGCAGGGTAAAGATCATGCACATCGGAAGGATTCGGGGGTCGAAATTAACCCAAGACTAGGTAAAACAATGCGGCAAACACAAATATTAGCTGGAGATGGAGATCCGCGGCCGCGGATTGGACCGCGGATTTAGGCCTGTGTTCTGCCCCCCGTCAGCGGCCGCGGATTGGACCACGGATTGGGCCGCAGATTTTGGAACCCTCTCTGCCCAGAATCCGCGGCCGCGGATTGGACTGCATATTGGGGCGCAGAAGCCCGGGCTTGTCCAGGTAAGTTTTTTTTATTTTAATCCCCCACCCCCTTATTTTCCTTAACCCAAACCCCCCATTTCCCCACTTCTCTTCTTCCCTTCCTAACTCTAAGAACCCAAACCCCTCATTCCCCCCCCCCACCCCACTTCCCTTCCTAACTCTAAGAACCCAAACCCCTCATCCCCCCCCCCCACTTCTCTTCTTCCCTTCCTAACATCAAGAACCCAAACCCCTCACTCCCCCCACCCCCACTTCTCTTTTTCCCTCCCTAACCTCAAGAACCCAAACCCTTCCTTTCCCCCATATTTTCCTTTTAATACAAGACTCTTCTCCTTCCTTCTCTTCTCCACTCAACCGATCTCCAACCTCCGTTCTTCTCAAGATCTCCAAGTAAGTACATGATTTTATTCCTTTTTCTTAGTATTTTTTTTAATTTTATTTTCCTTTTCTGTATAGGGTAGTAAAATCATAGGTACTTTTATTTGGGATTTGGATTGTGGTTTATATGTGGTATATGGAGGCTATTTGAATTGAATGATTTGGAGGAAGCCATTGTTAGGTTTGATTGGATCTTTGGGTGACTTGGGGTACATATGCACACTACCTATTTGTTGATTTGCCTTAATGAGTATTGAAGATAAATTGTGACCAATTGTGCGAGTGAAGTCTGAGTAACCGCCATTGGGACACATATTTCTCTATCCACTGATAGTAGTATTTATTGTGTAGGTAAAATGCAACCCTCAAGGAAGAGATGCACTACCAGGGCCTCATCAAGTGGTCATGGAGGCTCATCTCGGGGACGGGCACAGACCAGTGCCGCTCAGTTTGATCGTACCAGGTTTGTCTCCAAAGCTGCCCAAGACTATTTCAGTTTGAAGGCCACTAAAAAACTTGTACCGAAAAGGGGTATTGACCGGGCATCCCTCCAGGATGAATGCCATTATATGTATCGGGAGTTGATCAGGCGCAGATTGGACAGTTTTTTCGAAGAGTCGGAGGAGGGTAACTTGATGCTTGTTCGGGAGTTCTATGCCAACTGCCCCGATCATGAAGATAGAATATGCACTGTGTGACACACGAGGGTGGATGCCTCGTTAGAAGCCATCAGGAGAGTGTATCGATTGCCTGAATTCAATGGGGAGGAATATTTCTATGATACTTACAGGAGAGAACCCATCACACGGAACAGGCTTTTCAGAACTATCTGTGCACCATACAAAGAGGTAGTGTGGGTTGTGCCGGGATCGAAGCTACACTCTTCCTCACTCACTTTTGAAGGAAAATGCTGGTTGTACATCATCAACAGTTGCTTACTGTCGTCCCACAACACCACGGAGGTAAATGGTCCGAGAGTAGCCTTGATATGGTGCTTCGTGAATGGCCACGACTTCGATGTGGCCAAGGTTCTTCAGTCTGAGATGTTCGTCCGTTCAACACAGAAGAGGTATGGGTTCTTTTTCCCCTTTCTGATCACTAGATTATGCTGGGTAGCAAGGGCGCATGAGAACCCAAATGCAGATAGCATGGTAAAGAAAGAAGCAAAGTTTCGGGTAGACAAAGTGACCATCGGGAAAGACCCGGTGGCACTAAGAGCAGCTCATAGTGACGATTCTAATGCGTAGGAAGAGGGCGATGAAGGGCAGGAGGAGGTTGAACCTGCCTCACCCCTACTGGAACAAGCTGCAGTGGCTGAAGGACCATGCCAGGTCAGACGGAGCACGCGAATGACAACCCTAGAATAAGACATGGCAGGACTGCGCATTTCCGTCACAGAATTGGGGACCAGAGTTGATGCTTTGGCAACCTAAAATGCAAAGTCAGAAAAGAAAATCATGGGCTGGCTGCGTTCGCTAGGGAGAGCATGTCATCTCGACCCTGGCACTGTTTCCGATCAAGACTGATCCACCAAGGAAGTTCCTTTACCTCACATTACTTTACTTTGTATGACATGGGGACATGCCATCTTTTTAAATGTGGGGTGGGGGATACTTTGTTGTATGTAAATAGTTTCGTAGTTTATTTGTATAAATCAATTTCGACTTGGCCCAACGATAGATATCATTCGACGGGTTTCTTGAGGGACTAAAGTGGAAAAGAAGAGATTTTCTTTTGTAGTAGTGTATCAATTCCCCCTTGGTTTTTCTTCAAACTACGGTTCTTTTCCAATGGTTTTGTTTGAACTGGATGTAGTTAGCTTTTTATTATTATTTTAGTTAGGAACTTATGGGCTATGGGCAGAATTAAAATAGGAAGCCTTGTTTGATTTCGTAATGCCTTGAATATAGCGGTTACTTTAGTATGACGCTTAGGCTCATTTGTTGACTCTTGTAAGAAGGCCTTAAAATGTATGTTCTTAATTTGGCTGAAATACCCTGATCTGAGTGTTTGATGATCTAATCTGGAATGAGTCATGTGCCATGTGTGTGGGAGGCTTGTTATATTATGTGCACGACATTTAACGCCTAGAACTTGCCCTGTGTGTCTGCAAAGCGAAATGGTAGTCTTGTTTAGTCTGGGAAGTGATATATGCATTTCTTTGTTGAACCATATTTATACATACTCCACCCACCTATTTGCTATGTACCATAGTTAATTCCGTTGAGCCTGTAATCCTGTTTCCTTGGCAACCACATTACAAGCCCTATCCCTTGTTTGAATTGACCATCTTTTTGAATCCTTTACCTCTCGTAAGCACTGGAAATACTATGAATTTACAAAGGATAATGTGTGGGGTAGTTAATGGAGCTTTTGAGTGGAACTAAGAAATAAGGAGAAAGGTAAATCTTGTTGGAAAAGGCCACTTGGAAAAAAAAAAAGAAGAGAAGAACATTGTTAATAGTGTATCATGTTGATTGGTAATAAATCTTTGGTGGCTTTTAAGGTGATTGTACTCAAAGAAGAAGTGTGGGGTAGTATATGTGGTGTTAAAAAAAATGAAAATATTGGTTTAACTTAGGTGTGGACTTGATTGTAAAATAAATGTATTAAAGTGCTTAGGGAAGTATAGTCACTATTATATATCCAAATATATCCTACCCAACCTACAACCTATATTACATCCAAATAAAGTCCTACTTGATTATAGACTGAGTGAGCTCAATTAGTAGAGTCGTATACTACGGACAAGCCTATAGTGCGTTTTCTGTGGCACAAGAATGTCATTTCTGAGGGTGAGTGAATTCTGTTCCTTTTAAAGTTCCTCAATGTGTGTGAATTTTACTGATTTTGAAATGAGTCTCTTTTGTTGTGAGCAAGCACTTGATTCATGAAGGAGAGGTAAGTCTGGACCTTTGATATAGAGTAAGTAAGCCAGTTAGGAACATTGCATGGCTAGAGGGAGTCAACTCTTGAGGTGTAGATGTTGCACTAATGTACTCAATTTATATGAAATATTCTTGGTGTGACGAGTAGGGAAGTCGCTCAGTGAAGCCTCTTAGAGTGTGGTTTGATTGCTCGGGGACGAGCAATGGTTTAAGTGTGGGGTGTTGATAGTAGGCTATATTCATGAAATTTAGACACTACTTACACTCTAATTTAGCCGCACTTTATTGATATTTGAATGCTAAAAGATAACAAAATGCTCTAATTAAGAATTCGATGCTTTGCAGGAGCTACTCCGAGCTAGGAGGGAGCTAACGAGTGTTTTGGTGTCAACATAGAATGTGAAAGGGCAATCGAAGGTTAGCCCGATAAAAAAGGAGCGAGAAAAGCAAGCGAAACAACCCTCCAGGTGCGCGGCTGCGGAGTGGGCCGCGAACTCAAGGCAGTGAGGCAGTCCAAATCCGCAGCCGGATCCACGACCGCGGACGGGCAGACGAAAGCCAAACACGCAGGGTTAATTATGAAATTTCCTAGGCGACTAACCTAAACCTATATGAAACCTAAACTCGCCCAGAAGTGGGAGAGAGCTGCTTTTAGAAGATGTTTTTGAGGCAAGAACGAGGAGGAGGAGACGGATAAATTCCTAAGAGTTTTCATCTTCTTCTTGATACTTCTATTTGTTGATTATGAATTATTTTAGTGATTTGTTTTCCATTAGCATGAGTAGCTAAATCTGTTATCTAGGGTTGATAGAACCAATTACTAGATGAAGTCTTGACTCTATTTTGTTATAATTGAGCCGTGTTTGTTCTATGATTGTTCAATTACGTATTGTATTGTGGTTAATTGAAAGGGCCCTCGATTAATCGTGTCTATTCACCTTGTGTTGCTTGAGAAAGAACACTTGGTTAGATTATTGTTGAACAACACCACTTTGGGGGAAGTTAAGAGATTAATTACTTGAATTTAAAAGTGGGGTTAGAAATAACGAAGCTTTGGTGGGATGATTCTGAGTTGCATAAATTGTTAACTAGAGTAGTTCGAGAGAATGCTTCTAGTAAATTATCGTAATTGATCGAAAGGTAATTACGGTAGCCCGGAACTCATAATCCTCATAGAGTATTACGACGAGATTATAGCTAAAGAGTTGAGAATTAATCCGGCAATTGGGAAATCAATAGCCCTAGATCATTTTACCCTTGAATTCAATTTTAATCTTGATTATTGCTAATTTTATTGTCATTTTTCCTTGGCTAAATAAATTCCACTGATTATTCATAAAACTATTGCATCTGAAAGTTGTCTGAGCTTATCATTAGCATTATTTAAGGTTGTAGTAAATAGGTTAGTTCCCTGTGGGATTCGACTCCGGACTTGAATCGGGTTATATTTGCAGTGACCGCTTAGTCCTTCTTACAGGCATAGTTGGGCGTGATCACACACAAAGTCAGTCTTTTGGATAGAATTTTGGTGAACCAAAATCTGTTCAAAAAATCTTATTTATTTGCCTATTTAAAGGTCTGCTCTTCTCCTGCAAAAGGGGCTCACACTCTATCTTATACCGGGACACATATTTAGAGTTGTTTGAACACACATATCTTTGAACAAAAGATCAGCAACTGAATATTTTAGTAAGTTAAAATTTGTGAGCTTTGTGAGTGACTCATAGAGTGCAAAATCATTAAGAAAATAAAGCAATCGTTTGGCTAAGTTCTGAGATTGTTAGTTACTAGTTTCAAGTGTCTTCGCGGGATTTTCTGCGCTGTTTCTCACACTGATTGGCTGTTGTTACTGTTGCTAGAATTTCTGTTCATTCATCACTGATCTTTGTTTTTCTGTTATCCAGGTATTCCCTCATATGGTACTGTAATTTTTTGGGGTCAACAATGAATGGAAATGAAGCTATTTGAGTTCTTTTCAATTTATTATAAGCTTAACAACATTCTATTTCTTGTATAGTTTTGTATGTAAGCATGCGTAATAAATTCACTATAACCTTGTATTAATGAGAAGATGCTTCGTTAATCCAAGGAGGGCTTTCATGTTCTTTAAGTAATGTGTTTGTGTTATGCAATATTTTTTAAATAAGGCCACATATATGAACATGGCAATAGTAATGCATTTGAAAGAATTATATTCGTAAGATATTTATTTGGAGGAAGTATATTTGAGATATATTTAATTTAAAGGATTACATTCTAAAAGTTTTTATTTGAAAAACTTATTGATAAAAGATGTATATTTTGAAGGACTTGATTAATTGGTTGTACTTGTGTTCATTATTCGTTTGTGCAATATTAATGGTGTTCTTTCTGTTTTGCTGTTTTTATCACTAGATGATTATTGTTTTTACCACTGCTATTTATTTTTATTATTTTTGTATGATATATTGCACATGTTAAACTTAGTAGTATCAAGTTCCTTCTATAGGCTATTATATTCTCCAAGTACCATGCATTCAAAGTGTGTAGTAGTCAGATGAAAGGTTTAACTTACTTCCCCTTTTGGATCTGTTATCTTCTTTAAGATGTCGAAAAAAGAATAAAATAATCGGGAACAAAGTTGGTTATTTTTGCAAAAAGAAAAGACCTAATTTTATTTGTCAATAAGCATAAGCTAGCCAAAGTAAATTTTTTTAGGAATATTTTGCAGCAGGTTAGTTTCGGTGCAAATCATTAACCAAAAGTTTTAAAATAATCTTTTCCTAGCTTAGAAGCTTAATGGGTTTCTTAAAGAATTCAATACTTAGGAAATATATTTTCTTCCCTACAAATGTCTTTCTCTGCTCCAAGAAACGAGTTCATTACAGGAGGATTGGGTCTAAATTGGATTGTATCCAAGTTAATCTTTTTTTTGTACCTTTAAAATTTTTAATGAATTGATCTTGGGCTGAATCTTGTTTTAATTGGACTTTGGGCCAGATTTCCTAATGCTTGTCAGACTCATTCACATAATAATTTCAGCTAAGCCCAAGAAGAATATAACACCTAGCAGGCCCAATGCCTTTAAAGTTCATTTGCCCATTTCTTCCCAAAAGTTGCTGGATGGCTGCCCACTCTTTAAAATAACAAGTTGACCCAATTTTTATTTTTATTTTCTTAGTCAATTAATCTCAATAAATCAGAATTTTCTTTTATTAAAATAACTTTACAACTTAATCACCTTAGTAATTGATTTAAACGCTAGGCAATTAGTAGGCGCGCTTCAACTTCATGGAATCGCTTGTGTAATGTGATGTTTAACATTTAATAAATTAGTTCAATAATCTCATACCATACCCATTAGTTTTAGTTAATCCTTTGCTAAATTCGCGGATTCGCTTGCGTAGTGCCATAGGTGACTTTTTAATAATTTTCTGAAAATTACGTTTTCTCAAATGTAGTAATTTCTCAAAAGTACTACAAATAATTGATTGTCATGATTTCAGATTCGCTAGCGAGGCACAATTATGATAAGTTAATTAATTTTGTTATTCGATCACGCATTCGCTTGCGTAGCGTGGTTATGACAATGCAATATTATCCAAATCATTTTGTTTAATAATTCTAATAATCAAGAGATAAAAGCGGATAAGTAAAACATGAAAATCATATAAATCACAGTTTGTCCAAAATTAATTCAAGCCAAGTTTTAAGTCAATAAAGCGACCGTGCTAGAACTACGGGACTCGGGGAATGCCTTACACCTTCTCCCCGGTCAATAAAATTTCTTACCTCAACTTTGTTTTTGCAGACCAATAATAATAGAGTCAAACCTTCCTTTGATTAGGGATTCAAATAAAAGGTGACTTGGAACACTCAAAAATTAATTTCAAGTGGCGACTCTGAACAATAAAATAAACTCTACTCAAGTTTGTCACTTTAATTGAAAAAACTCTTTAAGCCACAATCAATAACATATATTATCTTTTTTGGGGGGTAGAAAAGGGGTGTGGCAGCTCTGGCGACTCTGCTGGGGAATATTCAGAATTCGAGCTTGTACATTGAATTCATTTGACTTTATTAATTTTTGTATATATTGTGATTTATTTGGGCCTAATGTGTTACTTGTCCACTTTTTACCGTTTTGATATTGTTGAACTGTACATATAAATTGTATCCTCTCTCGCACCCCTCTGAGTCTTCTTATAGTTATTTATGTTGTGTTTTTCTACCAGCATCATAAAATTTCTGTCTTGAGATAGAGCCAGTTAGCCTACCAATTTCTGGTGAAAGATTTAGTCACACATGCTTAGGCGAGAGAGCCGTTAGCTAGCCAGTGTTGTTCTACTACTGGTGACGCTTGACGCTCCTCGGCTCGATTTGTCCGCCCGAGTAAGCCAGTCTAGATACCTTTTCCATCAGGATTTAAACCTAGAAGAACATACCTCATGCCGGATATCCCTAGTAGGTTCACTTTATTTACATCAGTGCATTTGACTTAGTGAAACTCAACACAGGAGTCGGGTCCGTATAAGACAGGTATCCTCTTTGAGATCATAATGTTCACTTATGTGCTACATGTTACTTTATTTGGGAGGCTTGTATGTTGACCAGCTTTAGGGTGGATTAGTTGAATAAGCAGAGAAAAATAAAATAAAATAAAATATGCTCCCGATTTCTATACAAATGTTCGTTCTTTTAAAAATTAAAAAAAAAAAAACCGAAGTGATTTGGTGCGTTTGGTGTCCATGATTAATTTTTCATAAAGAGAGAAAATATAGTTAGTTTCATTGGAAATTTTATCATCGAACTATGCGGGTTTGATTCTCACCGGATGTGAGATACGTAGGCAACCTCCATCGGGTTCAACCCACATTTTTCAAAAAATAAAAAGCATAAAAGTTACGCATGTGCATAAAATTTTCAAAAAATAAATTTGCTATTTTTGGTCACCTTTTACTGTTTGGCCCTCGTGTCTGGCCGTTTAACCGAGACACCCTTAAAACCTTCAACGGAAGTACCGAAGGGCCATTTTTGAAAAAATAGCCATTTTCTTTATTTTTGTCTACCTTTTATTGTTTTGTCCCTATGGTCGTAGAATTTTTCGAGACAACCTTTAAGCCTCTCTCGGGAGTATCGATGATCCGTTTTCGTAGAAATAGCCATTTTATTTATTTTTCGACTTTTTATCATTTTGTCCCTATGTTTGGAAGTGCGAAAGGTTCGTTTTCGTAAGAAGGCTTTGTAGTTTGTAGTCCAGTTTTGTCTCTTGTACGAACTACGCGCACTCGATTCCTGACCCTATGCAAGATACCTAGGCAACCCTTTTATGGTTCGGTGCCCCGTCTAAATCGGTCAAGTCCTACCATTATGGTCACAATTGACTGATCTTTCGAAATTGTATCATCTCCCAATGAGAGTGTCCGCTCAATTTCAGTAAACCCTTACTTCAAAACACGGTTAGGGTTAGTTACTTGAGTCCCACATTGCCATTTCTAACTTTCATGAGTCAAACCCCAAGGTATCAGAGATTTTTGTATTATTTAAGCTTGCATCGGTCCTAACCTCATGTTCTACTACTTAGGAGCGATATGGATGCAATAAAAAGAAGATCTAACAAAAGACCGAAAGATGACGAGCCCTCACAGATTTGGCTTGTGCATAAAACACCCCGGTTGTTGAGACAATAGTGGGAACATATGGGAATTTGTGAGCAGGAAAAGATAAAGGACCATCTGGGTCACTTTATGAACATTATGGAGATCAACCCAAGGAGGGAATTAATCGAGGCATTGGTGCATTTCTAGGATCCTAATTACAACGTATTCCATTTTAATGGTTTTGAAATGACTCCCACTTTGGAGGAGATAGCTGGATACACAATGTTAGGTGATGAGCTTCAGAAGAAGAGACCCTTGGCCCCAAGGGATGTCATTGGCAGTGAGTTCCTTGAGCATATGACAATCAGCCAAAATAAAATAGCAAGTGTGGAACGAAGGCACGTCCGATTGGATTTCTTGTACGTCAGGTATGGGTGTCCAGGTGGATTTTCAAAGCACGGAAAGGAGCTTGATAATAAAATTGGATACAAAGCTTGGCAAAGCCATGGGCGGAAAGCATTCCTAGTGGCATTTCTAGGGACAATGGTTTTCCCGAGGCATGACAGAAATATTGATATTCGATTATCTGGCATAGTCACCACTTTATTGCATAGAAAGGACGTCACTATCATTCCTATAGTATTGTTTGATATTTACTGTGCCTTGACCAAGTGTCGAGAAGGAAAGGATTTCTTTGAGGGCTGTAACATCATACTCCAAATATGGTTTTTAGAGCACCTTCTCAGTCATCCCACACAGGAAAATTTTAGTGTTCATTGGAGACACAATGAGCTTGGAGATGAGTTTGAAGATTTTACTGAAGATAGTAGCTTCCCCAAGGGAGTCGAAGCATGGAGAGGGCATCTTCAAAAGTTGTCCGCTACTAAAATTACATGGAACTACCACTGGTTCTCACCAAAAGAAGTCATATACAGGTCTTACCACCATTCATTTTTGATTTTGATGGGTCTTCGGGGTTTTCAACCGTATGTGCCTATGAGAGCCCTATGCCAGTTAGGTCGAAAACAGGTAGTGCCTACAGTGGAACACATGCAAAGATTCACGTGGGAGGTAACATCAGAGGATCCCGTTCGTGAGGCTTATGCTCAACAGGTTTGGGATGAAATTAAGGTGCTTGAATTTCACACTATGGTGGAAGATCAGGATCGAGGAGAGTTAGACCCGGCATATTTTGAGTGGTTCTATGACCAAGATGCTTTTGGATCGAGGCAAGAGACAGTTCTGAAGAGCACAACAAAATGTGAGACTGAAATCAGAACAAGAGTAGGGCATGTCAAGGAAGAAATAACAAGAGATTATGAATCCATCATCCGGGCTCTACGTAGGGATATAAGTATCGCCAAAGTGAATATGGATTTGCAGTGCATTGAGTTTGAAGAGGAGAAAATCAGACTAACACATGAGGTTCAAGCGCTTCAAGCACAACTTCGGCAAGCGAGAATAAGGGTTGCTGCTCAGCAACATGCAGCCATTCCAAAGCCCGAAGAAATGAATTATAGCCTTATCATCCATGATCTAAGGGCTCGGGCTAGGGCTGCAGAATCAGGTAAGAACCAGGTAGAGAATGAGCTAGCAAAGGTCCAGAACCAGCTGAATCTAGCATTACAATGCGAGGCGGATATATCGGACATAGCCAATAACCATGAGCAACAGATCCAGTTTTTAAGTCAGAGCCAAGAGCATGTTAGAAGGAAGGTCTATGAAGTGGCTACTTATACCGCTCGAGGGTGTGTGACTTGTCAGGGTTTGACCCGAGAGAAATTTGCTACGGTAGCTTCCAACTTCGCATGCCACATTACCACAGACTTGAAACGCATATACCATGATATGGGAGGTCAGCCGCGGGAATAAGCACTTTGACTACAATGATGACGGTGGATTCTCTAGCAGAAATTAGAGTCTTCTTTTAGTTGGCAGTCCACTTTGATTGTTCATTTGTAGTCATCGAAACTGTAAGAGTCTTTTGGTGTTTTGAGTCTTGTTGTTTTGCCTTGTATTTTAAAAAAAAAGTTAGTTTGAGTCGAGTGTGGTCTTATTTAAATATTTGTCTTTTAGGTTTTATCTTTATGTAATTTTCCTTTGTCTTGTATCAAAAAGAAAAAAAAAGAGAAGAAAAATTCGAAAATCAATGAAAAAGATTTTGTTTAGAAAAATTCGAAAATGAAACAAAAAGATGTTTTTTGTACATTAAAAAAAAGAGGAAAACTTTGTTTTGTAAAATAAACAAAAAAAAAACAAATCCCCATGTCCCTGAACTACATAATGATCTGATTCATGTGGCTACATGATACGTAGGAAACTCCCAAAAGGTTCGATCGAAATATTTCTAAATAATTCCACAATAAAGGGATGAAGATAAAAAAGTGTTAAAAAAAGAAGAAGAAGAAGAAGAAGAAGAAGAAGAAGAAGAAGAAGAAGAAGAAGAAGAAGAAGAGAAGAAAGAGAGAAAATAATATACAGCAACTTTATAAGCCGGAATGAAACATGAAGCCTTCCAAAAGCATGTTAGAAGTGGTGATATTGTTAGGATCATGGCATATTACGTGTGATTCATATCTGTAAAATGCTTAACCCTAACACGTTTGTTGTCTCTTATCTAGTAAGTTCAAGGTGGTTGGTTTGTGGTAAAACTAGCAACACATCATTACTTTACCTGATCTAAGAGGAAGGTCACAATAGCTAACAATGATGAAATCGATGTGGTTAGTGATGACCCTCAGGGTCAATCAGTTGAGCAAGAGTCGGAGGAAGTAAGAAGATTTAAACGGCAACTGTCTGATGTGTATCAGGCTTGGGTCTCTGGTCAGCCTCCGTCTAAGGGTCCCTTAGAGGGAACTTACACCGTATCCCAGGATACTCAACCACCGCTCCCCACAACGAGTGATCACATTCTATCTTCGGGGTATGTGCCAAATTACAATTTCCCTGCTGCCCCTGGTACTTTCAATGTGCGACCTCCTGCCACACCGGTTAGGAACACCCCTCTCGTTATGTCTGGCGCGCCAGTGTATACAATCCCGCCACCAAACCTGTGATGAGGCCAAACATCGAGCCATTATATCATGCTTATGATGGCCAGTGCTACTCTCCAAATATGGCTTTTAAGGTTTCGACTCCACACAATCAGACCCTACAGTATGAGTCACCTACAGAAAATGAAAAGGCTCTCAAGACAGGAGAGCCATATGAGATGGTCAGGAAAATGAAAAGTCTTGAGCAGTACATAAAGAATATACAAGGACTAGGTGGTCATAAAAGTGTCTCATTCAGTAATTTATGCTTGTTTCCTCACATCCATTTTCCACCAGGGTTCAAGACCCCAAAATTTGAGAAATATGATGGACACGGTGACCCTATCGCCCACTTGAAAAAGTACTGCAACCAGCTGAGGGGTGCGGGAGGAAAAAAAGAGTTGTTGATGGCTTATTTCAGGGAGAGCCTTATGGGGGTAGCCTCCGAATGGTTCATTGACCAAGATGTCTCTCACTAGCACATTTGGGATGACATGGCCCAAGCCTTCATCAAACAATTTCAGTACAACATTGACATTGCGTCAGATCGCAATTCCCTGTCCAATATGAAGAAAAGGCCGACTGAAAGCTTCAGGGAGCATGTCGTTAGGTGAAGAGAGCAAGCATCTAGAGTTAATCCACCCATAGATGACCATGAGTTAATCATTGTCTTCTTTTAGGCTCAGGATCCTGATTATTTTTAAAATATGATGTCCGCAATGGGCAGACCTTTTGCTGATGCAATCAAGATAGGAGAAATGGTCGAGAATGGCCTCAATACTGGCCGAATTATAATTCAAGCAGCTCTCAAAGCAGCCACCCAAGAAATCCAGAATAGGCCGGACAACCTTGTTAACCAAAAGAATAAAGATGAGGAGGCCATGATGGCATCACGGGCAAAAAGAGGCCAAAGGGGAACATCTCAACCCCCGGATCCACTATACTCAGTTGCTCCACAGTATGCAATATTCAATGCTCAGTCTTATGCCAGGCCATCCAATCGCCAACATATGCGAGCCCCGACTTTAACATACCTTCGTCCGTGACAACAGAACTCTTAATCACCCTACAATCCTCGTCCAAAACAAGACTATGAAAGGGAACATAATCAGAGGGACAATTTCACGCCAATCGTAGAATCCTACATAAGTTTGTTTGAAAGGCTAAAACGTTGTGGTATGATTGAGCCGCTTCAAGGGTATGTTCCTGATCCATATGCAAAAGGATTTTTGACCCTGATGTACGGTGCATGTACCATTCTAATGTCCAGGGACATAACATTGAGGATTGTCGGGCTTTGAAAAAGGAAATAAAAATGATGATTCAAGAAGGAATGATCGTGGTTCAAGATAACGGCATCCTAAACGTCATGATCAAGCACACACTGTTCATATGATTTACAATGATAAAGAATATGGGTACGGTTTGGTAAAAAATGTCAAGAACTTGTCCGTTGAATGCAAGGCAATCAAAATTGTTGAAGGTCCTGTTTGATGCTGATGCGCAAATTCGTAGATAAGATGTTGAGCTTGATAATTGGAAAGCCACTCCCCACCTTGCCGGGAAGGAGTCTTGGTAACTTATTTTGTCATAATTTCTATCATCCGAATTATTTCGAGGTTGTGATCTAGGTGTTGTTTGATTGTCCTCTCATCTAACCTCTCTATCCTTTAATCAATAAAATACAACTTTTCGCTTTGTCTCATTTTAATCCATTGTGTATGGTTCTTTTGTATATATAGTTCTTTTCATGCGGAGTTTTCGGCTAGATTTTAGAAAGCCTGTCTAATCTTGAATTGAATCGAGAAAAAATACTCGAAGGATAAATAAGAGGTTGAAGAACTTTGATGATAAGCCTGTGTCACATGGAACCAATATTGTCATATCCGTAAAGGTTAAAGATGTTTATCTCAAACCTATCATGAATACCGGCTTAAAGATAATTGAAAGTTTTGAAGCCTAGTTGGACTAATCGATGAAAGGCTCTTTGGCCACGACCTGCCATAATCTAATCATATCAGGGAAGATGACCCAAATCTCCAAAGAAGGTGCATTCTATTGAATTTAAAATAGATTAGTTGATACTGAAATGTATCATTTCACATCAAGGCAAAAACCAAGAAAATTTGGCTCCAATTTGTCAAAGGTCATTTGTTGCGAACAAGATATTGACTACAGAGCTATACAACTGGCAAAACCAAGAAGACAGTCATGTCTATCAATGCCGAACCTGAGAAGAGATAGTATGTTTGGCATTCTTGAGGCTGGGAGGCTATTTTTCTGCTACCTAAAAACTTTATACCCTTTGTCACACCTTTTGAGCCTGATTTATTTTCTTTGATCCCCCTCTTTTGGAATTAACTGTAGAGTCAAAGCTAAAAAAAAAAAAAGAAAAAAAAACATGCCACCAGAAAATAGGAGCTAGGTCAATTTGTTGTTTAAAAAAAAGAGAAGAGAAGACAAGGAAAAGAGAAAAGAAAAATTAAAAAAAGAAAAGAAAAAACAACAAAGAAATCTTTCGTGTTAGTTTGAACTACGTTTGACTTGATTCCTTTAAAGGATACGTAGGCAGCTCTATACTAGGGTTAAGTCCAACCAAATCAAAAATAAAAATTCCTCAGTATCTGAAACTGGGGTAGGAGTTTTTTTTTTTTTTTTTTTTATGTTTTTTTGAAGAGTCGATTCCAAGAGTTGTAAGTATACAACCCCATCATCTTGAGTCTATTTTGAGCCTTCATGCAACCCTTTCTTTCTAACCCTATCCAAAAGCCATCCAAATAAAGACCTCTCAATTAATCTCTAAGAATGCCAAGCGAAGCACGTAATAAGCAACAGTTGTCACATGACATAGAACAATGTCAAGTTGCTCACACAAGAAAGAAAAAAAAAAGAAAAAAAATGAGAGAGTCTTACTAGTGAAAACCCTCATGGGCACTGTAAGGTGATGGTAAGTAGAGATAAATAAATGAGAGAGATCGGTTGGTGAAATCCTTCCGGGGCACTACCGATCAAAGGTGAGCTATGATTTTATGCAAATGATTAGCACAAAGAGGCCAACTTCAAAGACGGAAGGGAACAACAAGTAGAAAGGGTAGATTGGCTGGATAGATTTGACCGCTCAATCCAAAATGCATGTCATGATCATTAAAGTTTGGCTACCATATTCAAAAGAGCCCATTCTATGTTTCTCTCCTCGTAAAGTTACATTTTCAATTAAATACTATTCTTTCTCATTTTCACATCGCGTCATTTTATTCATTTGCATTATGATTTTGAGTCAGTTTTTGTAAAAACAAAAGAGAAATGATTGCAAAATCTGTTACTAGCTTTCTAACTATGCAAAACGAGTTCTATCCAACTCTGATTTCCTCTGATAAACCGAACAAAGTGTTTCGAAGAAATCGAAAAGGTCACTAAGCAAGACTTTCTTCATTGGCAAAGCTGATAGCACCACAGACACAAACTGATATCGGGTGCAAAATAATCAAGTTTGATTTTTAAAGGAAAAAACCTCTAAAGTGAAGGCTTGCTTTATAGACAACGTTCAACATCACCTTAGACATTTGGGTACGAAAATAGTCGGGGGCAACGATGGAAAGCCATGATTTCCAGAAAGCAATACAGAGTATCCGAGCAACTTGGTATCGCGCTGAAAGAATCAGTTCTTCTTCAGCAAGGTGGCCGCAAATTCAAACTACTCAGGGCATCAAGGCCACAAACCGACCACCACTGTTAAACTCACAAATCTTTCTTTGTTTGAAGCAAGAAACAAAGTAGCGTAGAAATGAAGTTCTCAAAGTACTAATGTCACCAAAGGTAAGTTCTTCAAAGACTCTACTTTTGCTTTCTATGCATGCCCATAATTACATTATCAACCACTGCATTTTCCAGCATAAGGTACATATGTCCTTTGTTGAGGTCTCATTTTAATATAGGGCACACCATTCCCTAGTCGCATGTTCAGTATAGGGTACACCAATTCCTAGCTATATTTTACAACATAAGGTACACTAATCTTTTAAGGTTCTATTTTCATACAAGATATCTTATACTTTAGTTATTTCCTTTCAGTAATACAGGGTACCAACCCCTGGTTACATTTCTTCCTAGTAATACAGGATGCCAACCCCTGGTTACACTTCTTTCAGTAATACAGGGTGCCAACCCCTTGTTACACTCATTTAAGTAATACATGGTTCCAACCCCTGATTACATTCTCCTCAGTAATACAGGGCATCAACCCTTGGTTTCATTTCAGTAATACAGGGTGCCAACCCCTGGTTACACTCCTTTCAGTAATATAGGGTACCAAACCCTGGTTACATTTCTTTCGGTAAAACAGGGTACCAAACCCGGGTTACATTCTCCTCAGTAATACATGGCACCAACCCTTGGTTACTTCATTTCAGTAATACAAGGTGCCAACCCCTGGTTACACTTCTTTCAGTAATATATGGTACCAACCCCTAGTTACATTTCTTTCGGTAAAATAGGGTACCAACCCCTGGTTGCATTTTTCTTCAGTAATACAGGGTACCAATCCCTGGTATATTCCTCTTCGGTAATATAGGGTACTAACCCCTGATTACATCCCTCTCAGTAATACATGGTACCAACTCCTGGCCATATTCTATCGCAGTCATACATGGTGCTAACCCTCGGTTATATTCCTTCTCACTGATACATGGCACCAACCCCTGATTATATTCCCCCTTAGTGATACATGACGCCAACCCCTGGTTACATTCTTTCTCAGTGATACAGGGCGCCAACCCCTGGTTACATTCCCTCAAAGTATTTCAACCTCACTCGTAGGAGACACACTTCCTAGTTTGAGTTTATTTCAATAGGAGACGTACTTCCTAATCTTAACCATCAATCCTAGGAGACGCACTTCCTAGTCCAAACCATTCAACCTCACTCGTAGGAGACACACTTCCTAGTTTGAGCTATTCCAATAGGATACGCACTTCTTAATATCAACTATCATGCCTAGGAGACGCACTTCCTAGTCCAAACCTTTCAACCTCATCCGTTGGAGACACACTTCCTAGTTTGAGTTATTCTAATAGGAGACGCACTTCCTGATTAGGACTATCAATCCTAGGAGATGCACTTCCTAGTCCAAGCCATTCAACCTCACTCGTAGGAGATGCACTTCTAAGTTTGGGCGCCAACCCTTGATTATATACCCCCTTAGTGATACAGGGAGCCAACCTCTGGTTACATTCTTTCTTAGTGATACAGGGCGCCAACCCCTAGTTATATTCTTTCTCAGTGATACAAGGCGCCAACCCCTGGTTACATTCTTTCTCAGTGATACAGGGTGCCAACCCCTGGTTACATTCCCTCTAAGTCCTTCAACCTCATCCGTAGGAGACACACTTCCTAGTTTGAGTTATTCCAATAGGAGACGCACTTCCTGATCAGGACTATCAATCCTAGGAGACACACTTCCTAGTCCAAGCAATTCAATCTCACTCGTAGGAGACGTACTTCCTAGTTTGGGAGCCAACCCTTGATTATATTCCCCCTTAGTGATACAGGGCGCCAACCCCTGGTTATATTCTTTCTTAGTGATACAGGGCGCCAACCCCTGGTTACATTCTTTCTCAGTGATACAGGGCGCCAACCCCCGGTTACATTCCCTCCAAGTCTTTCAACCTCACTCGTAGGAGACGCATTTCCTAGTTTGAGTGATTCCAATAGGAGACGCACTTCCTAATCTGTACCACCAATCCTAGGAGAAGCACTTCCTAGTCCAAGTCTTTCAACCTCACTCGTAAGAGACACACTTCCTAGTTTGAGTCATTCCAATAGGAGACATACTTCCTAATATGAACTATTAATCCTAGGAGACGCACTTCCTAGGCCGAGTCTTTCAACCTCATTTGTAGGAGACACACTTCCTAGTTTGAGTCATTCAAATAGGAGACGCACTTCCTAATCCAAACCACCAATCCTAGGAGACGCACTTCTGAGTCCAAGTCCTTCAACCTCATTCGTAGGAGACACACTTCCTAGTTTGAGTCATTCCAATAAGAGACACACCTCCTAATCCAAACCACTAATCCTAGGAGACGCACTTCCTAGTCCAAACCTTGCAACCTCATTCGTAGGAGATGCACTTCCTAGTTTGAGCCATTCCAATAGGAGACGCACTTCCTAATCAGAACTATCAATCCTAGGAGACGCACTTCCTAGTCCAAACCTTTCAACCTCATTTATAGGAGACACACTTCCTAGTTTTGAGCCATTCCAATAGGAGGCGCACTTCCTAATCTTAACCATTAACCTTAGGAGACGCACTTCCCAGTACAAGCCTTCAACCTCATTCGTAGGAGACACACTTCCTAGTTTGAGTCATTCCAATTGGAGACACACTTCCTAATCCAAACTACCAATCCTAGGAGATGCACTTTCCAGTCCAAGTCTTTCAACCTCACTCGTAGGAGACACACTTCCTAGCTTGAGTCATTCCAATTGGAGACACACTTCCTAATCCAAACCACCAATCCTAGAAGACGCACTTCCTAGTCCAAGTCCTTCAACCTCACTCGTATGAGACACACTTCCTAGCTTGAGTCAACTGTGTTCATTCTAATAGGAGATGCACTCCCTAATATGAGTCATTATTTCAAGGAGACACAATTCCTAATTCGAGTCCTTTAATTTCACAGTCATTCCAATACTACCCATAGGACACGCACCTCCTAAGTCCAAGTTATATCAATTTTATACCTAAGATAAGAACATCCTTTTTGGAGCCTTTAGTTTCATTTTTGCATCTTTCAAATAAAATAAGCTGATCTGCAGCTTTACCCAATAACTCGCAAAATTTTCTCAATGCCAAACTGGGGTAGAAAATTTTGTTCGTTTTATTTGTTTTTGATGCATTTGCAGGCCCTTCCATAGAGCACATGTTGTGATGATTAAAGCTTGCGGTTTCAGTTTCTCATCAGAAGAAAGAAATCTTTCGATCACAAGATAGTTGGAGTTAATTTTGAAAATGTGTCACCGACCCATCATCTCAAGATTCATCTTCTCAATTTCGAATCAGGAAGGCGAGTGACCGAGAATAAGCCATAATCTTTTCTTCAAAGAGTATCAAGATCCAGTCTAAGGCCAACACAAGTGAGCGGGTCAAGAATCAAGATTTGACTCCACAAGACACATAGATTAGGAATTTTGTAACTCTTAGTTTGCAGACATATGTAGTTCTCTTCTCTTTTCCTTTTGATGTAAGTAGCAAGTAACAGTAACAGTAACAACAACAACAATAACAACAGTCTTAAATCTAGTGTTCGGTAGTCCCAACCACCGAAATTTCCCAGAACTACATTGACTTGATTCCTCTAAATAAGGATATGTAGGCAACCTCGGAAGCAGGGTTCGATCACCATTTTTCAAAAAATGCTTTCATTGGAGTGATATGTGAGCAAGAATTAGCCATGACATTCATTTTTCTTTGCACAAAAACTCTTCATGTTCTCGAGCAAAGAGGGGTAGCTGTGAATACCTAATTTTTGCACTGTTTTAACACCTCCTAAAGTCATTAATGTTTTGCTACTTTAATTATTTTTCCCAATTTTTGTGTCTTTGATTGCATATTTCCTATAATAAAAATACCAAAAAATAGTTCTTTCTTCATTTGTGCATTTTAGGAATTAACTAACTATTCAATTGGTGAATTAATCTAGTTAATTGATCATTTGAATATGTTACTTAATTAATTTATTTATTTGTGTAAATTTAGTTTAATAAGTAGGATTAAGGAAGAAATTGGGCTAAATTTGAAAGAGAAAGTGGCCAAAAGTGCAAGATAAGGGGCTGCCCTTGAAAGGGTCTGAAACGGCATAGTTTTGCCTCAAAACTACGTCGTTTCATTAAGTGACTCAAGATCAAATCTCACCCATTGATCATCCCTTGATCTAATGGTCTATATTTGATCTCTCAAGAGGTATTTAAAACCTCAAAAATATGAAAAATTCCCTCATTTCCCCCATAATTCTTTTCTTCTTCCTCTCTCTTCTCTCTCTCTTCTCTCTCCCATATCCGCCCCCCACCACCGCTGCCGCCCGCCAGAAATCGCCCACCGGCGGCGGCCAAACTCACACCATGTAATCTCCACAACCTCCTCTTTCCATATCTCCAAACCAAATCCTTCAAAACCACTTCAAACTCCTTGAATTTTAGATCTAGGAAACTTTAGCCGCCACTTTTTTTCCAAAATCTTGAAGTTCCGGCCACTACCACCCCACAATACCTACACTAACGGATATAGCTCATCAAGACCTACCTATTGATGTCAATTCCATCCCGAAAATCTAGCAACTAAAAATTCGGCCAAATTCCGGCGACCACCCCGAACGCCCTCTTTGGTATACCCCTATTCTCATTTCCTTTGTCTATTTTTTCTAATTGTATTGTATTTAGTTTATGTCTAGCATAATTTATGATTTTATTTATTTATTTATTTTTATTATTATTATTTATATTATTTATATTTTTATTATTAGTTGTGTTTAATCTATGTTAGCTTAGTCATTCATAGTTATTAATCACTGATAATTAGTTTATTCATTAGTTTTGAAATAGCTATTCGCTTAGTCGTGATAGTTTATGATAAAAGTTTCAAGTGCTTAGTGAATTTGTTTTTATTGGATTTGAGTATTTGAATTTTGTGTTGATAAAGCTGAAATTAAAGATGGAATAGTACAAATTTGGTTGTTTTTACTGTGCAAAGACTTTAGAGTACAAAACTCAAAAGTCATTGGGTGGTGACAAATACAATACTTTTTGACAGCTTTTGAATAGTGTTTAGCACACAAAGTCAGTCTTTTGGATAGACTTTTAGTGAACCAAAATCTGTCCAAAAAATCTGATTTATTTGCCTATTTAAAGGGATGCTCTTCTCCTATAAAAGGGGCTCACACTCTATCTTACACTGGGACACATCTTTAGAGTTGTTTGAACACACATATCTTTGAACAAAAAATCAGCAGCTGAATATTTTAGTAAGTTGAAATTTGTGAGCTTTGTGAGTGACTCATACAGTGCAAAATCATTAAGAAAATAAAGCAATCGTTTGGCTAAGTTTTGAGATTGTTAGTTACTAGTTTCAAGTGTCTTCACGGGATTTTCTGCGCTGTTTCTCACACTGAATGGCTGTTGTTACTGTTGCTGGAATTTCTATTCATTCATCACTGATCTTTTGCTTTTTTGTTATCCAGGTATTCCCTCATATGGTACTGTAATTTTTTGGGGTCAACAATGAATAGAAATGAAGCTATTTGAGTTCTTTTCAATTTATTATAAACTTAACAATATTCTGTTTCTTGTATAGTTTGTATGTAAGCATGCGTAATAAATTCACTATAACCTTGTATTAATGAGAAAAATACTTCGTTAATCCAAGAAGGGTTTTCATGTTCTTTAAGTGATGTGTTTGTGTTATGTAATATTTTTTAAATACGGCCAAATATATGAAGATGGCAATAGTAATGTATTTTGAAGTGTTAAACTTAGTATTATCAAGTTCCTTCTATAGGCTATTATATTCTCCAAGTGCCATGCGTTCAAAGTGTGTAGTAGTCAGATGAAAGGTTTAACTTACTTCCCCTTTTGGATCTGTTATCTTCTTTAAGATGTCGAAAAAAGAATAAAATAATCGGAAACAAGGTTGGTTATTTTTGCAAAAAGAAAAGACCTAATTTTATTTGCCAATAAGCATAATCTAGCCAAAGTAAGTTTTTTTAGAAATATTTTGCAGCAAATTAGTTTCGGTGCAAAACATTGACCAAAAGTTTTAAAATAATCTTTTCCTAGTTTAGAAGTTTAATGGATTTCTCAAAGAATTCAATACTTAGGAAATATGTTTTCTTCCCTACAAATGTCTTTCTCTGCTCCAAGGAACGAGTTCATTACAGGAGGATTGGGTCTAAATTGGATTGTATCCAAGTTAATTTTTTTTTTGTACCTTTAAAATTTTTAATGAATTGATCTTGGGCTGAATTTTATTTTAATTGGACTTTGGGCCAGATTTCCTAATACTTGTTAGGCTCATTCACATAATAATTTCAGCTAAGCCCAAGAAGAATATAACACCTAGCAGGCCCAATGCCTTTAAAGTTCATTTGCCCATTTCTTCCCAAAAGTTGCTGGATGGCTGCCCACTCTTTAAAATAACAAGTTGGCCCAATTTTTATTTATATTTTATTAGTCAATTAATCTCAATAAATCAGATTTTTTTTTTTATTAAAATAACTTTACAATTTAATCGCCTTAGTAATTGATTTAAACGCTAGGCAATTAGTAGGCGTGCTTCAACTTCACGGAATCGCTTGCGTAGCGTGATGTTTAATATTCAATAAATTAGTTCAATAACCTCATACCATACCCATTAGTTTTAGTTAATTCTTTGCTAAATTCGTGGATTCGCTTGCGTGGCGCCATAGTTGACTTTTAATAATTTTCAGAAAATTAAGTTTTCTCAAATGTAGTAATTTCTCAAAAGTACTACAAATAATTGATTGTCATGATTTCAGATTCGCTAGCGAGGCGCAATTATGATAAGTTAATTAATTTTGTTATTTGATCACGCATTCGCTTGCGTAGCGTAGTTATGACAACGTAATATTATCCAAATTATTTTGTTTAATAATTCTAGTAATCAAGAGATAAAAACGGATAAGTAAAACATGAAAATCATATAAATTATAGTTTGTCCAAAATTAATTCAAGCCAAGTTTTAAGTCAATAAAGCGACCGTGCTAGAACTACGGGACTCGGGGCATGCCTTACGCCTTCTCCCCGGTCAACAGAATTTCTTACCTCAACTTTATTTTTGCAGACCAATAATAATAGAGTCAAACCTTCCTTTGACTAGGGATTTAAATAAAAGTTGACTTGGAATACCCAAAAATTAATTTCAAGTGGTGACTCTGAACAATAAAATAATCCCTACTCAAGTTTGTCACTTTAATTGAAAAAATTCTTTAACCCACAATCAATAACATACAATATCTTTTTGGGAGTAGAAAAGGGGCGTGACACCCTGTTGTGTTTGGAATTTGGAAAAACGTAAAACATGAAAGTTGTAGCCTTTGAACTAGCTTTCCAACCATATATTGTGGAGCCCAAATGGAGTTGTGAGCGAAAAGTTATGTGCAATTTACTAGACAGTGTACAATATGCCTACTCGATTCTTCGTTCGTTCTAAACTGTCATCCGTTGATCCCCAAACACGATCCCGGATTAATTCCTTAGGCTTTTACTCAGATTTTAAAGCTCCAAATCACTTAAATTCATTCTATAACATCTACATAGCTCGGAATCACTCCTACAAGGCATAAAACACACAATTAGTGCAAAACAGTAGCGATCAAAGCTCAAACTCAATTAAAGTGCAGTAAATTAGAGTGTAATAAGCGACTAAAATACGTAATTATAGCCTATCATCAACACCCTACACTTAAACCATTGCTCGTCCTCGAGTAATCAAACTACTCTTCATATATATACGACATTTTTAAACAATTCTCCTAATTCATCACACCAAGTATAAGCATAAAAGCGTAACATCTTCACCTCAAGATTTGACTTACAAGTACCATGCATTATTCACAACTCACCCACTTACTCTAACATAGAGGTCACTGACATAATCAAGTGCCCTCACACAACAAAAGAGAGTAGTTCCACACAATAAAATTTAAGAACACTTAGGAACTCAAGATAGAAATAATTCACTCACTCTCAGAAATAACATTCATATGCCACAAAAGATGCACCATAGGCTTGTCCGTAGTGTACTACTCTACTAATCGAGCTCATTCAGACTCGGATCAAGTAGGACTTTATTTGGTTGTAATGTAGGCTGCGGGACGGGTAGGATACATTTAGATATAAAAGTGACTACACCTCCCTAAGCACTTTAATACATATACTTTAACATTCAAACCCCATACTTATGTCAAACCAAACTCCACCTTCACATCAATGTATATTACCCCATACTTCTTTAAGTACAATTACATCAAGAGTCACCACTTATCAAGGAATATTTTTTTCACAACAATAAAACTATTTTTTCCTTTTCTTTCTTTTTCAATTCAAGTGGCTCTTACTTTTTCAAAACAGTGCACATTTCTCCTTATTTCATTATTTCCACTCAAAAGCCAAACCAACCACCCCACACTTTAACTTTTACACAGTTCATAACAATTCAAGTACTCATGAGAGGTTAGAAGGTTCAAATAGATGGTTAATTCAAACAAATGGGTAAGGCTTGTAATGTGGTTGCCAAAGATACAGGATTACAGGCTCAAAGGGGTTAACTACGATACATAACAATTAGGCGGGTAAAATATACATATCTGGCTCAACAAAGAAACGCCTATATCACTTCCAAGACTGAACAAATCTACTATTTCGCTTTGCAAACATACGAGGCAAGTTCTAGGCATCAAATGCAATGTACAAAATAACACCCAAACCTCACACACACATGGCACATAACTCACTCAGGATTGGATTCATCAAGACACTATAGTCAAAGCAGTTAAGCAAATTTAAAATATATAATTTAAGGTACTTATACAAGAGTAAAAAACTGAGCCTAAGCGTCACACCCAAAGTACTCACTATTCTCAAGGCATAACAAAGTCAAGAGATATTGCTTCAATTCAAAACACAACACAATGGCTCCTATTCCTAAAAAAATAAAACTAACTACACCCGTTTCAAACAAAACTCTTGAAAAAGAACCGCGGCACAAAAAAAACCAAGGGGGAATTGCTACACTACCTAACAAAAGAAAATCTTTTTGTCTTTTTCTTTTCGACTTAAATCCCTCAAGAAAATTGTCTAATAGATTCATCGTCGGGAAAAGTCCAATCTTTTCTATTTTTGTAAAAAAAAATTTATTCAATTAAACTAACACAACTAAAATAGCATTGAAAGTCACCCAGACAATCTCCTCATCCCACACTTAAAATTGTGCATTATCCCCAATGCACACCCATACATACAAGAGGGTAAAAGAAACTCCCTGGTATGCCAAAAGCCGAAGCACTAGCATCTCATGGGGTACTCAGACTTCTCCCAGGTCTGGTCCTTCGTGCGGGTACCTCACACTTAGTTCCAACCATCTGGTTTGCTGTTGCATCCTTCCAATGGCTTTGCTTTCCATGCTCCTAAAACAAATCAAAAATCGACACTACAAGAATAATACAATAATAATAATAAAAAAAGTAAAGCTGGGTTGCCTCCCAACAAGCGCTTGATTTAACGTCGCGGCACGACATGAACTACTTTTTGCCTCCACCTCGAGCTTATGAATTGAACCCCAAGTTTTGATTCAAGCTAATGATTATGCTCCTGGGGTGGTGGAACGAATCTAACTGGCCCAAGAAAATAATGTAGTATTCTGCACTTCTTGGCCTTTAGTGAGGTGTGTAATTCTGACTTTCTGGCAAGAAAAATTCCAGAATGTAGGCACCTTGTTCTTCATTCCTTGACTCCTCAAGTGGCTCGGATGACTCTATTTCTATATCATCATCCAAACACAATGTGAAAAAAATACTTGGAGTGTGGACCAATGCGCTCAACTACATGGACATTGAGACTGTCTACATCCTCAACACCTACATGGACATTGAGACTGTCTACATCCTCAACACCAATGACACTAGAGTCAGCTAAATATGTATCATCAAAGTCCTTGGTTGGCTCTAGTAGCTCTTCTACAACATCGACATCCTCAAAATCTAGTTCTATTGATTGTTGGTGTTCTACTCTGATCTCCTCTGTTAGCACCTCGCTTTCTGCATCTAATACATGCTCCTTTTGGCTACTATCCACAAAATTGCCTTGCTGAGCATTAAAAGCTTCAACCACTTGACTCACTTGAGCCTCCAAGTTGCGAATAGTTGCCTCTTGCCTTTCTATCTGCAGTTGTTTCTCATAATTTTGTTCCAGAAGGCACTTTAACATATCTTTGATCTCCTTCAGGTCAGCTTTCCTGGGTTTTTTGTTCCTATTAACTTCATAAGAAAATGACGAACCATCAAAGTAAGGGGTTGGGGAAGAATAAGACATATAAGCATAACCATGAAAGTGACCATCTTGACCACCACACATATCACACATATTCCACACATAAGATTGAGTTGGTGCACATAACTCGCTCTCGGAAATATTTTGATATTTTTTCAATGGGTGGTTTTCTCCAAAATATGCATAAGGAGTATCAAAAGTAGAATTACCAACATCAAAACTCTCATAATTCCAAGATTCCATGTCTCTCAAGTAAAAAAAAAAAATTTAAAAAATAATCAAATACAAGAAAATAAAAATAAAAGTTCAAACTTACAACCTAGAAATATGTACACCTACAGCTACACCGTTAGTTCCCCGTCAACGGTGCCAAAATTTGATCACGCCCAACTCTAATCCTAAAAAGAATAAGCAGTCGCTACAAATATAATCAGGTCTAAGAGTCCGGAGTCGAATCTCACAGAGAACTAAAGTTTCGCCATAATTGTTCAATATCGCTAAGAAGACAAGCTCGAATAGATTTCTAAGTTATAAATATTAAAATTCTTATATCTAACTAATTAACTAAGAAACTAAAGCAGTAAATTAACAACTAAAGATACTAAGGGTTGGTGATTAAATTTAGGAGGTCTAGAGTTATGATTTCCCCAAATGTTGGAATTCTTCCCGCTATGTTCCCTACAATTTCGCCTATGTATTCTCTACTGATCGTGAGCACTTTAGATACCGTAATTCTCTCTCGAGCAACTACAACAACTTACTAGACATATTCTCTCGAACTATGCTAGTTGGCTTTATCTAACCGCTCATTATGACCACGTCAAGGCTTTGTTATTTCTAAACCTACCTTTAAACCCGCTGTATTGATTTCTCACATACGTTAGGAGTGATGTTGTTCAACAACCACCTAAATATGTATCCTTTCTTAAGCAACACATAATAAATAGGCACAGTCAATCGATGGCCATTCAATCAATTGAAATAAGCACGTAGTTGAACAAATAGACAAATTCAAGGGTTAAATTATATTAAAAATATAACAAGAATTCATCCTCCAAGAGGTTCCATCAAAACCCTAGATAACAAATTAGCTATATATACCAAGTAGGGTCGGGCCCAAACAATTATACCTTCTCTTACGCGAAAAAGGACACTTTTTCCGGACAGAACGTGCGCGGCCGCGCATCAACCGTGCATCGACCGCACATTTTGGCCAGTTTCTGCCTCACATGCGCAGCCAGTGTGCGGCCGCGCACTTGCCGTGAATGTTTTACCCTGTTCTGTTTGGAAGTTAGAAAAATATAAAACATGACAGTTGTAGCCCTTTGAACTAGCTTTCTAACCATATATTGTGGATCCCAAATGAAGTTCGGAGCGAAAAGTTATGTGCATTTTACTAGACAATGCACAATATACCTACTCGATTCTTCGTTCGTTCTAAACTGTCATCCGTTGATCCCCGAACACGATCCCGGATTAATTCCTTGGACTTTTACTCAGATTTCAAAGCTCCAAATCACTTAAATTCATTCCATAACATCTACATAGCTCGAAATCACTCCTACAAGGCATAAAACACACAATTAGTGCAAAACACTAGCGATTAAAGCTCAAACTCAATTAAAGTGCAGTAAATTAGAGTGTAATAAGCGACTAAAATACGTAATTATAGAATATTATCATTGACTCTCGATAAATGAAATATGTTATCTAGATTGAAAAGGATGAAGAATAAATGCTTCCTATTTTCTTCAAACATCAAATACTTTGAAATAAATCCAGTTTGCCAAAACGATTAATATTTGGAACCAAAATGAGTAATAGTTTGAGGAAATTTCAAATCAAACTTCATTCAAATGGAGTAGGCAACCAACTCAGTGTTGTATTTATACTAGATTAATATAAAAACAAAGAACTAGACTACAAACCAAAAGTAGAACGATTGATATGTATCGTAAAATTTTAAATTTTTATATAGAAAATATACATATACATGTGTAATTATAATTTTTAAATAGGTAGTTCTATAGTCGGTTTGGTTTAATTTTTGTCTGTTATTTTTTGCGTAAAATCAAAACCAAATCAAATCTTGCTAGTCAAAATTAAAAATCAAAACGAAATCAAACAAAAAAAATATTGAATTTTTTAATCGGTTTGATTCATTTTTCATGAACAACCAGCTCTTCCACACTATTATATTAGTTTATTATCGTGTCAATCTGGACGTTTAGTTTATATATATATATATATATATATATATATATATATATATATATATATATATATATATATATATTAAATTATAAATATGAAATTACAAATTATTTTATCTGATTTTACTAAAATTTGCTAATTACCAAAACTAATTGAATTTCTTTTACAATTTATATATACTCAAGTAAGATATTAAGTTAAACGCCTTTAATTAAGGGATTAACGCTTTCAATTAAGGGATTTCACTTAGAAGAATTTGTTGGGTTTAAGCTTCTTAGAGCTTAAAATAGAGTGAATGGGAAATGGAGGAAAAATAAATTTTTTTGAATTTTCCTCTTTGACAAAGGGACATTGTCCCATATTGGAGGAGGAAGAGAGTTTTGATGGGTATATATACAATTGTATTTCTTCTAGCTCTTAAAGAGTTGAGAAGAAGGCAAGCCTCGCGCCGTCGTCACTCGGATTTGATTGATTGATTAATTTTTTGGACCAAATTTATTTGTTAATATTAACGCAATATTAATTAATCCAAATTAGACCGTTTCTATAACGGTAATTCAATTTTCCTCCGTTTTAATTTTCCCGTTATAATTTGAATTTGTCGGTTTGCATAAATGGTCATTTTAATTGCAACCTTACATGAAGAGTTGTAACTCTTCAGTATAATCCAACGTTTTTTGGCTATAAATACATAAACTCTCCCTCAGATTTTTCTTACGAAAATTTCGATTTCTCCTTCTTCTTTCTGCATTGTTTTAACAGAAAAGAAAGTAGTGTAAGTATGATTTACTATTGTTCTTTGCATTCGTTGTCACTGGGGTTTGAAGTACCGCTACACCAGTGTTGGTAATCTGTTCTATCCTGAGAAGAAATAATCCTAAACCTCGGGTACTAAGGAGGGGATTAAGTTCCTTAAGAAAATAATGTGAATTCAGTGGACTCGGAACAATTTTATTCTTCTACATTCTGGTTTTATATTGTTTTTTTTTAATTTTTGAATATATTTTCGAATACATAATACTAACAGAATTAACTTAAATGGTTTCCCACCTAATCTCTCAAACTAAAAATAGAGGAATGATGTGTGTGTATATATATATAATCTATGTATACCGGCAAAAAAAGTAAATATTGAATCTAGTCGACTATTTATATAACAATCCCATTCAATTGTCTTAATAATGCTCTTTTGCTAGAATTATTGTAGAATCCTTCTTTTTATTTTAGATTCCTCTTCCCTTTGATTCTCCTTTGATCCCCCTTTTGTTGGAGCTATTGTTCATTTGGTGACTCAAACCCACGACCATGGGGTTGTAGGTGAAGGGTGATAACCATCTGAGCAACTCCCTCTTGTCGTTGATTCCTTCTTCAAGAACTTTTATATATTGTTGAAGCTCTTGTCTTTCTCTTTCTCTTTCTGTATTCACACATCTCTTTCACTCTAAATCACCGGACCTCCAGCGGACCAGGTAAGACCCCCGACCCCCATCCCACCCCACCCCTTGTCTTCTTTTCCTCTCTCTCTCTCTCTCTCTCTCTCCTGCTTTCTCCTTCTTCCCGTTACTTCCCTTTCCCCCTCCCTTTCTTTCTTGTTTTCTTGTCCCCCTTTTTGCTCCCCAGATCTCCCCTCCCTCTTCCCTTTCCTTTTTCTCCCTTCTTTCTCTCCCTTATACCTCGTCTCTTCCACCTCGTTCCCCTATTTTCTAGCGCACTGGCCTAGCCTAGCGGCGGCGGAGACTATTTTCCAGTGAGCCTCGGCGAAGCAGGCGAGAACTTCCAAAACATAGCTGCTGTGGACAACACCTTTCTCAGCACTCGTTGTGATTTCAGGTTCTATTGTTCTTGCTTAAAATTTACTATTTTTTAATATTAGACTCGTGTGAGTTGGTACCTCCCGTTTTCTAATTTTCCTTTGTTGTGTTAGTTAAATTATTGTCAACTTAGTTCGTATTATTTTATTCACCGTATTAGTGTGCCTGTAGTTGCAACTTGTCTTCTTCTGGTTTGGTATGTTATATTGTGCGTGATAGTGATTCCCCTTACTCTGCCATAGGTATAGTGGCTGTGGTCTGGGATGGTCGAGTGAGGTCATATCCTCGGGGGAAACGGGGGGTGGCGCGGGAGGTAGGGCAGGGGTTAGGGGGTGGGGCGGGAGGCAAGGGAGCTAAAGGGAACAAGGGTATCTGTAGGTTGAGAATTGGGTCATGAAACGTAGGTACATTGACGGGTAAGTCTATAGAGTTGGCGAAGATCCTCCAGAAAAGGAGGATCAATATAGCGTGTGTCCAAGAGACTAGGTGGGTAGGGTCGAGGGCGAAGGACGCGGACGGGTATAAACTTTGGTACTCAGGAGTCCAGAAAGGTAAGAATGGAGTGGGCATCTTGGTGGATAGGGAACTTAGAGAGTCTGTGGTCGAGGTTAGACGAGTGAATGATAGATTGATGATTATTAAGTTGGTGGTTGGAGAGTGCACCCTAAATATCGTTAGCGCCTATGCGCCACATGTGGGCCTAGATAAAGAGGTTAAACGACGCTTCTGGGAGGGGTTAGATAAGATTGTGCGCCAGGTTCTGCCTACTTAGAAGCTATTCATAAGAGGGGATTTCAATGGGCATATTGGGTCGACTGCAGGTGCATGGAGGCTTAGGTTTTGGGGAGAGGAACGGAGGAGGTACATCGTTGTTGGACTTCGCTAAGGCTTTTGGGTTGGTGATTGTGAACTCTAGCTTTCCAAAGAGGGAGAGGCATTTGGTTACTTTTCAAAATGCGGCGGCGAAGACTCAAATTGACTATCTTCTCCTTAGGAGAGGTGACAGAGGAATGTGCAAGGATTGCAAGGTGATTCCGGGTGAGATACTCGCGACGCAACATAGGCTCTTGGTGATGGACGTTGGTATTATGTTAAAGAGGAGGAAAAAGTCTACTCGAGGAAGTCCGAGAATCAGGTGGGGAGCCTTAACTAGGATAAAGACCAAGAGTTGGAAGGGCGGTTGTCGGCTATAGGAGCTTGGAAGAGCAGCGGTGACGCGAGCACTATGTAGTCAGCGACAACAGACTGTATTAGGGAGGTTGCGAGAGAGGTGTTAGGAGTCTCGACGGGCATCTCTAGTGGGCACAAAGGAGACTGGTGGTGGAATGAAGTGGTTCAAGGTAAAGTGGAAACTAAGAAGGTGGCGTACCTGAAGTTAGTGGGGAGCATAGATGAGAAGGAGAGGCGAGCATGCATGGAGAGGTATAAGACAACTAGGAAGGAGGCTAAGCTGGCGGTCACAGAGGCTAAGACTGCTGTATATGGTCGTATGTACGAGGAACTGGGGAAAAAAGGCGGGGAGAAGAAGTTATTCCTGCTGGCCAAGTTGAGAGAGAGGAAGGCTCGGGATTTGGACCAAGTGAGATGCATCAAGGACGAAGATGGTAGAGTATTAATGGAAGATGCCCAGATTAAGAGGAGATGGCAGACTTACTTTTATAAACTTCTGAATGAAGAAGGGGATCAGGATATTGTGCTAGGCGAATCGGAGCATTCCGAGAGTCACCGTGACTTTGGGTACTGCAGGTGTATCGAGGTTGATGAGGTCGTGGGAGCTATGCGTAAGATGAGTAGGGGCGACCGGGCCAGACGAAATTCTGGTGAAATTTTGGAAGTGTGTGGGGAGAGCAGGTTTGGAGTGGTTGACTAGGTTGTTTAATGTTATTTTTAAGGCGAACAGGATGTCGGATGAGTGAAGGTGGAGTATGGTGGTCCCATTGTATAAGAACAAAGGTGATATCCAGAGTTGTAACAATTATAGGGGTATCAAATTACTGAGTCATACCATAAAAGTGTGGGAGATGGTGGTTGAAGTGAGGGTAAGGATGACAATGTCTGTATCCGACCACCAGTTTGGGTTCATGCCGGGTCGTTCGACTACAGAAGCTATATACCTTGTTAGGAGGTTGGTGGAACTGTACAGAGAGAGGAAGAAGGATCTGCACATGGTCTTTATTGACCTAGAGAAAGCGTATGACAAGATTTCTAGAGAAGTTCTCTGGAGATGCCTGGAGGCAAAAGGTATATCGGTTCCCTACATTATGGCGATTAAGGACATGTATGATGGGGCTAAGACTCGGGTTAGGACAGTATGAGGCGACTCTGAGCAGTTTTCGGTTGTAATGGGGTTACAACAAGGTTCTGCGCTCAGTCCGTTCTTATTCGCCCTCGTGATCGACGCGTTAACACACCATATTCAAGGGGAGGTGCCATGGAGCATGCTATTTGCCAATGACATAGTTCTGATTGATGAGTCGCGAGTCGGTGTTAACAAGAGGCTAGAGGTTTAGAGACAGGCTCTTGAGTCTAAGGGTTTCAAGTTGAGCAGGACGAAGACGGAATACCTAGAGTGTAAATTCAACGCTGAGCCAGGGGAAGTGGGTGTGGATGTGAGGCTTGAATCACAGGTTATCCCGAGTAGAGGCAGCTTCAAGTACCTTGGTTCGGTTATCCAGGGGGGAGGGGAGATCGACGAGGATGTCACACACCGTATTGGGGTAGGATGGATGAAGTGGAGGTTAGCATCTAGAGTCCTGTGTGACAAGAGAGTGCCACCAATACTCAAAGGTAAGTTCTATAAAGCGGTGGTTAGACCAGCCATGTTGTATGGGGCTGAGTGTTGGCCCGTTAAGAACTCACATATCCAGAAGATGAAAGTAGCAGAAATGAGGATGTTGAGGTGGATGTGTGGGCACACTAGGATAGATAAGATTAGGAATGATGTTATTCGGGAGAAGGTGTACGTGGCTCCCATTGATGACAAGATGCGGGAAGCGAGGCTTAGATGGTTCGGACATGTTCAAAGGAGAAGCCTAGATGCTCCGGTACGGAGGTGTGAGCGGCTGGTTGTGGAGGGCACGAGAAGAGGTAGAGGGCGGCCTAAGAAGTATTGGGGAGAGGTGATCAGACAGGATATGGCGAGGCTCCAGATTTCCAAGGACATGACACTTGATAGGAAGATGTGGAGGTCGAGTATTAGAGTTGTAGGTTAGGATGTAGTTGAGTCTTGACTTACTTCGTACCATTGTGGGACTGACCACGTAGGGTTTTTGTCTAGGGTAGCTAGTGACAATGTTGTGTTTTACTACTTCGCTTTTCAGTGCATGTCCTATTTACTAGCTATCGTTTTTGCTTTGCATCTTTCTTCTGCATTTCATTTTGTTCCTATTTTTTCTATGATTGTTGTGGTGATACTAATGTTGTCTCCTCTTGTCATTTTGTCTTTTTGTTTCTTGAGCCGAGGGTCTTTCGGAAACATTCTCTCTACTCCTTTGGGATAGGGGTAAGGTCTACGTACACACTACCCTCCCCAGACCCTATTAATGGGATTCTACTGGGTTATTGTTGTTGCTGAAGCTCTTGTACTCGAGAAGGCACCGAAATATGGAGAATAATAAGGGAGTGAAGGGAAGTGAGAGATGCGTGTGATGATTAGGGTTTATATAAGAGGGGAGGGGATGCGGCCGAAAAGGTAATGGGGATTTTTTTCTATTTAATTTTTGTGATTAAGGAATATTTATTTATCACTATTTGTAAATAATTATGAAAAGACAATTAATTAAATGATAATTTCTTTAGTTGGAGTAAATTAATAATGCTAAGTAAAAATCTAATAAAAAGTATGTTATGTGCAAACTGGCAGAAGAAAACAGGGAACCATTTGTTTGTTGAAATGCTAAGAAAATAATGAAATTTGATGTTACCAAAAAAAAAAATCCAATTAAAAAGGGGGTGTTTGGCAAGTAAGCCTTGAAACTTGGCCAAGGAGATATTCAACTTAGAGATGTGCATACACGGGCATAGCCGGCCAAACTAAACGCCATAGCAAGTAAGCCTTGAAACTTGCTTGGATTTAGGTTTATAAGGTTTGACACAACATGTCGCAAACCATCTCTTCCCCACACCCACGGTGCGAACACTTCTCACGCTAACCCATTTTTAAGCCGCAAAACTCCCTAATAATATCCGATGTGGGAATTGCATTAGTTCGGTAATTTAATTGGCCGTGCTTTTTGTTTTTAGTGATCAAATTTATTTACGTAAATCCATTATTAATTTTTTCATCTTCTCTTATATTAGATTAGTTTTTTTGGGTTTGTTCTTATCGTTCCATTACATTATTCAAGTCAGCAAAACAAACTTATAATTTAGACACACACTGACAGAAAGGAAATAGAGCAAAGAGACTATAATATGCCATTTTGAATAGAAAAAAATTGAATTAGGGAAATTGTTTAATATATCAGCCATACAAGGAAATCTTCAGCATATGCGTGGTGCAATCCGGTTTTTTGACTTGTCTTTGCCCAATATTTCAACAACAGTTCCACAACGGCATTGGAGGATGACAATCCCGTAGACTGCCAATTTTATGTAAATATATTTTTGCTGGCTTTTTTTAGGTGTGAATGGAAAAGGACATTTTTTTGGGTTTCACCTCTTCACACTCCCATTCATTGCCTATAAATATAGAGGTATTGTCTCGAATTTTAAAATGATATTTTTGCACTCTTTTTATGCGTATTTTCTCAAAAATAAAATAGAGTCTGCTTGTGATTTACTCTGCAATTTAAGTTGTCAAAATTCCATAAATTGAAGCACCGCTTTTATAGAATAGTTCTCTGTTTTATCCCATGAGGAATTAATCCGTTTTCATAAAAAAATCATCTTATGATGTTTGGCACGATTGCAATTATTTTATATGAAAAACATTTTTCTACAGTAGGAGTAAAACGGCTTCCCTCACTTTTGGGTGGAGGTCACTTTCTTTATAACTATCTTAACTTCAAATTACCTGTTTCAACTAACACTTAGACATAAATTGTTAATTTCTCTCAATAGTTTAATCAATTGTAATGTTATTATTAATGTTTAATATACATTTGTTGTAAAATACTTTTGGGTGGAAGCCAATCACATTGCAGAGGGAAAAGGAAAAACAATTCCCTCTCAATGATGAAACAGCTAAAGAGTGGAGAGTTCATCAATTTGTGTTCCGTTCCTCCTGGAAAAAGTCTCATAATTTAGCAGCAACATCTAAAGTTCACATTCACAGTTCTCATTTACTTTTTACATAAGATTCTCTCAACATGTACTTTAGTTGAAGACATAATCTATTGTGTTGTCACGTTTTAATTACCCCTCCATTTAATATTTAATTTAATACATGCACTCGGTTGTAAACCACTAATCAATATGATAGATTATACACTCAAAACTGTGTAGATGGCCTGATATCAATCTTTCACCCAAGAAGACTGCTACCTTTACTATAGAACAAACTGCTAAAATGAAAATGCGTGTTTGGAGAAGGCAAAACAACTGCAAAGCTGGGCAATCTTTAATTGCTCAAGTTGGAGATGAAATTGCATTAGGAAGAGAGGAGAACAGAACAGATACATCTGTTGCCACACCTAGATCAGATGCTTAACCAACTTAATTCAACTTGCCACCAACATTACCTCTATAAAGAGTTGGGGCCATAATACGAAACAAGGAAAAGGGCGTATGCATATCAAGCCAGAAATCTATCTTTATAATGCAGAAACACAGCCTTTCATGCAGACGAGATTAGCAGGTAGCAACAATATCAGAAAATAGGAAGCGCGCAGTGGGTACAAGAATCCAGTCATAACATACAGTTGAATAGCAGTTATCTGGAACAAAAAAAGAGTAAAGAAGTTTTGGTACTTCTACATAGCTTTGATACAGCTTTTTTTGAAACTTTGTAACATACACCACCACCTCCTGCAGCTACTTGGGGCCAATGTCCTTGATACCACAAATCTGCTCCTCTCCCATGGCAGACATCACTGACAGAACCAGGTCCTTCCCCTCAGCAAAACCATCTTTGATCTGTGCTCATCATTTAGAAAACAACATTATTTTTAACAGAAGAGTGTCTTAAGAAATACACAAACTTATGGCACAAATATTGTATCTATGCATTAAAGGAATCAACTGCTCATGAAATAATCAAGAAAATTAAAGCAAACCAACTGCTAACGCCTTGTGGAATCTAAATCTAGAGGCTACTCCTAACCATGCCCTTATCAGTACATGCTACTCTTCCACTAATGATAACCTGTGTCCAAGTATCATTCACTTTAAATTTTCGGGTTCACGAACATAAAAATAGATAGCAAATGTAACATTGATGTCCAAAACAGAAACTGTAATTCTGCTCACCAGGGACAGAAGACTATCGTCAGTTGGGAGCCTCAAGTCATCCTTGGTGTTACCATTTTCAGTCAACAGACTCACCTGAAACAATATTGCAAGTGAGATGGTTGTTATCAATAAGGAGATCAAATTAACAAAGAGTAAAAGTGACAACAAAATACATACAAATCCATCCTCAGAGATATCAATAAGCTGATAGTCAGTCCTATTCACATGAGGAACCTGCAAAGAGAATATTGTCGATTAGTAAAAATTAAGTAGAAGAACAAGAAGAAAGCAGCAAGGGAAATGATATGTCCAGAGACAGTTATTTACATCACAATTGTGAGAAGAGGGAACAATATCTTCAAGCTTCTTTCCAGTGAAAATGTCAATCGCCACAAAATGGCATTTAGCATGACCGTGCTTGCCTGTCTTGGAAGTGGAAACTTCAACTACCTTCAACAACAAACCCGACAATCCTATTAGTACTAGCAATTACGAAGCAAACAGGGAATATGCAGCATGACTAAGAATAGGGAAAAAGGGGGTATATATAACCATGATCCAAAAGCTTAACACCAGATTGGATCTCCAAACTTATATTACTAGGACTTTGGCTGTTATGGGGACATATATTTTTTGATAACCGAGAAATCCCCTAGGCGCCAGTTCGAAGCTCGGTTAAAAATGGGAGATATATTTAGATTCAGATATAACGTCAGTTAAGAACGAGTGTTATCTTACTTTTTTATAAGGATCACTTATTATATACACATTCAAGAATGTTTATTGTACAAATAGTTCGAGCAAAAAACAACGGCTCACAAAACCATCCATAGATCTGCTTCTGTTTTTATATACACACACAGACACACTAGATCAATTCAGGCACTTGTCCAGCCGTTAACCGAGAACAGAAGAGGAAATACAGTAGTCAGACCATATCAACCTTGTCATTTTCACTAGATCTTAACACATGAATGAACTGTGGGGAGTACTAAAAGGAAACAAAATTTCATGAAGATCAAATATGGACCAGATAGAAACCCTACTATATCCAATTGATAAATGGACCAGAGCTAGACCGGAAATAAAAACAATAGTGACTTCCAGTATATCATACAGATTCTCGGCAAACCGGAAAAAAATCAAATCTTTCTTCTGTATCTTAAAATCACAATAACAGAAAATAAATACCAAAGAAAGTTTTTAGTAAATAGGATTCATAAGACCATAACCAAATAACTGAACAGGCATAAAAGTAAACTATAAGGAAAAGAAAGAGACCTTGCAAGGACGGTTTTTGATGACGATATGACCATTCTTACGAATAGTACCAGCCTGCTGAGGATAGGTCTTTGAAGCTCCGGCGTCGGCCTTTGATTCAAAGTGGTGCTCTTCGTCCGACATGGTTGATTTGATCTACTTTACTGGAGAGAAATAAGGAGAAGAGGATCCTAAATTTAGCTCTACTGAGGAGTGAGGGGTTGCTTTTCTAGTCTTTAGAGTTTCGAATGATGCGTTCAAGTGACGCAGTCTTTAACGGTGAGAATTTTGGAGTTTAATTTCCCATCCTTATCCTTTTTCACCGTCTGTCACGTGCTCACGTCACTCTTTCCGACTCTTCATTTACCTTCCTTGTTAATTATTTTTCTTTCCATATTCCGAAACTAAAAATATTATCCTTCACAAAACTAATAAACACATAACATATGTTTTTTATATATTTTAATTTAATTTATTATTTAATCATAATAATTTGTTTTTGGTAATTAGTTAGAGTTTTATTATCAAAATTGGAGTTATGTACACTATACAAATCCTGAATGTTGGACATCAAGTCTCAACCTTCGGTCTAAGCTTAGAAACTAAAATAGCAAAAATATCATCTTAATGCCAGAAGTAATTAGGCTGGGTAGTAGTTTAAGCTCTCTAGCCGCTTTGCAATCTTCACTTTATTGAACCTCTAAAATGAATTTCTTGAACTATCTGTCTTTTTATTACCTCAATACTCTGTTATTTGTCTTGAAATACTCTATAATTCCTTTCCATCTACGCATGGTAAACAACATGCGCTAGTAGCATTCTGTATACCTCAGCTCTTGGACTGCTCCCACTAGCATGTTGCATCGCCCACTGTAGTTTATCTTACCAGGCCATTGGATTTCTAGTGACACCTATCCAGTTGAGCATCTTCTTCCAGAGTAGTGCAGTGGTCTCACAAGTAAAGAACAAATGGGCCATGCTTTCATGGCTTGCTCACATAAAGGACAAAATTGATCTTGAGTCACACCCTTCTTGAATAATCTATTATTTGAGATTTTTTCGTTCCTATACACTATTTGAAACCTTATTATGAAAAATATTCAAATTTTTGTATTTACCCGACCTAAACACATTTTAGCTACAAACTATAT
This sequence comes from Nicotiana tabacum, assembly GCF_000715075.1. Lineage (NCBI taxonomy): Eukaryota > Viridiplantae > Streptophyta > Magnoliopsida > Solanales > Solanaceae > Nicotiana > Nicotiana tabacum. Next base: position 25,378,805 of record NC_134083.1, read on the forward strand.
ACAATCTACCTTAAAATGCTCTAAATCTATTATTAGTGTCTTCAATCAATGGATTTAGTTATATCATTTTTCTTTTTTCTCTCCTTTCTCCCCTCTACTCTCCTGATCGAACTTATATTTAGGAATTTCTGTTTGCTAATTGTTTCGGTCTTTTTTTTTTAATCCTTAAAAAATTGTATTACAATCGATATATTTCAAAATTTTCCTTCTGTTTTCTGTAACAAACTCACAGCTAAATATGAAATGGCTTTTTATTGGAACCATTAACACTCGAACCTGGGAACGAGAAAATCCCATTGAGACAATGTATAAATTACAACAGATTGAAAGAGTTGTAAAGTTCTATATTTTACTATCCTTTAGTTTCTGATTCAGATTGAAAGAGCTGTGAAGTTGTATATTTTCCTATCCTTCACATTGTCATATAGCATGCTGGATAGAACAGTTTTAAGGCGAGCAATGTTTTTTTCTCATTAATATGGTAGGAGTAACAGAAATACCATAAAGAGTACTTTCCATAACCCCCAATTCTTTACTCGTTTTTGGCCGCATTTAATGCCAAATGTTAGTATAATCTGACGGGCCGCATTTAAGCAATCTTGAAAGTTTGCTCATACATTCAGGTTCTCAAAAACGTTTCTTTAGTTTTTGTCTGAACAGTGGAAAGCTGCCATAGAAGCAGGGGAGGATAGAAAGGATAGTAAAATATACAACTATGGTATTGCAATATCATACAACTTAAATATAATTTTTATACAATTTTTATACAATATGTCTTTTGTATATTTTGTATTTGATTTATACATAGTAATTATATATTATATAACTTATTTACAACTTATCTACAACTTTTATATATTATTTCTACACAGTTAAATACAACTACAATATCATACAACTTAAATACAATTTTTATACAAATTTTATACAATATGTCTTTGTATATATTTTGTATCTGATTTGTATATATTTTGTCTGTGGTGTGTGCTTTTTACTCTCTAAAATTTCAATCAAAACTGACTCTCCTAATACAATTTTGATACATATCAATAACTTTATGTAAAAAGATTGTATTGATAACTTAAATACAAATTTTATACAACGATTCATACATTATACAACTATCGTTCAACTTTCATACAATATTCAAATAAAAAAATATATATATATATAACTACGACAGAATACAATTTACATACAATTATACTACAACTTTACTACAATATCGTAAGTATATTGTATGTCATGTCTTCTTCTTCTTCTTCTTCTTCTTCTTCTTCTGAAATTCAACCAAAATCAAGTCTAATCTTTACCAAACACCCTCAAAATTGAGATATAAACTCCAAACAATATTCCCAATTGTTTGCAACAACACCCAATCCAAATAAATAATAATTTTTAAAAATCCAAATTCGAATTCAATGCTTCAAAGCTTTTTAATGGTTGTCAATGGTGGATAGTCAAACACCTTCAAAATACCATTTGAGCACTCTTTATTCTTTGTCCAATTTTTGACTTCTTACCAACCCGCGAACAATTGTGAAGTTGAATAAAGAATGAATTTACATATCTGTGCACAAAAATTGATGGCCGGAGGACAAAATATAGACTTTTTTTCTTTCAAGAATGAAGAACATGAGATCAAAACTTACATAGTTCAAATGTACCTTGCAGCAGAGCCAAGGAGATTGACACGTTCAGCATCAGTAATTATGAGAGTTTTCAGAACAGGCACTAATGCCGCGACGAACAAGCAACTACTATTTTCGTAGGATTTAAAACGAGAATTCAGAAAAATTGAGAGAGATTATAAAAGATTTTTGAAGAAAAGTTGAAGAGGGCGTTAATGCAGGGAGATAGTACAGAATCGTGGGGGGTATGGAAAAAGAAACGTAGGAGGGAGGGGGGATATGAAATCGAGAGATTATAGGAGTTAATTGATTCTCATTAAATTCCTAAAATGTATATAATTGATAAATTGTATATGCATATATAATTAAATTGAAACTTGAGTAGGGAGGGTAATAAAGTTTCAAATAATGTATAGAAATGTAAAAACTCCATCTATCTTTTGTATACAATCTCCCAACCGCAACCAATCTCAACATGAAAATCCATTTAGGTAGACCTTGGTTGTTACACACATGTTTCCTCCATGCTACTTTATGGAATGTACCCTTAACTTCAAGTAAAATTGCTTTGTAGAGAAGCTTCATTGAAGTACTTTGTTGCTTTCAAAATCTTTTGAACAATCCAAGATGCTTGCTTCAGGGCATTTTCAAACATATTCCTGTTTCTCCCATAGTAACAATGAATCCACTTCACCCAAAGTTTATCTTTTTTTTCCCTACAAATATTCCACAACATTTTACTAATTGACGCTTTATTCTAAACTGTAATGTCTAGAATATTTAAACCATCTGAAAACCTTGGATAACAGACCCTATCCCAAGCTTTTTTTGACAACTCATTAGACCAAAGAAAATTCCTAAAAGTAGCTTCAATGACTTTAACAACTTTTTTTAGGTGCACCCTTGTACAGAGAACAACACTGACTTTATCGATTGAGATCTGCCACATAAGATAAGAATCTAGTTTTATTAATCATAATAAATTAGTAATATCACGATTCACGAGTGAGTAGTTTTTACTTTTGAATAATATTAAAAACAAGTAATTTTTCTTCAAATTGATAATCACACATTCACCCTATAATAATAAATATTTTAATAGTAGTAGTTGATCTATCCACTTTGCAAAATACAGATGCTCCTGGCATCATTTTCCTAACCACTTTTCTAATTGAACATTGCATTTATTTAATCTCTTCTCTAGTTTTAAAAAATAAATAGACCTCTTAATTACTTTTATATTTCATTACATTACCGTGTTTCACATTAAAACTCAACTAAAGTTCTGTACATCAAATCTTTGTAGGATGAGCTAAGAGTAAATTGTTCAAAGAGTGAAGACAGCATCCTGGATCACAAACTTAGTGCAAAATGTCAATTGTGCTCGATAATCATTTTACTACCCATCAAATTATGATCTAATATGCCGGATGGAAACAATTAATAAGAAAGCTAAAAATGTCAATTAGAACTATGAACATACATTGCTTTCTCTATTAAATGGATATACCAATGACTTAAATCATAAGAACAGCAGTTTTCAGGTCTATCATCAACTTCACAATACAAAAATTTATCCTCTTTGAATTGTTCTTTTACTTTTTGCTCTTTGTCAAAACCTCAAAATTCCTCAACTTTAAGAGCATCGCGAGGCATTTCATATGCATCTTTGGACCTTGATTTCTTCACTCCAGCAGTGAACCACACCTTATCAGATTTGTAGCTCTCGACGTTGATACTCGTGACTTTGACCCATACCAAGACCTTGGTCTTCATTCCATCTATTCCAGTGAGCTTTCCCCTTGATAGAGTTCCTTTGACACGAGTAGCATACCGCATAACAGATGAATCTTTGAAGGAGACCTCACAGGCGGATGGCAAGTAGACAATGAGCTTTGCATTTGACTCGTCAAATTCATAGCATGTTATGTTTTGGGGGAAAAGACCAGGAGGAAGGTTGTATTCTCGTAGGAGATCTGGCAATGATTTTGTAGGTTTGCCTAGCCAAATTACAGAATCATTTGCATCAGATTGGCGGGCTAGAGGTTGCAGAGAATATGAACTGAAAATGTGCATGAACTAACTTTACATCCTAGAGATAAAAATTAAAATTTCCACAGGACAACTGTTGGGAGCGTGGTTCACCATAACAACTGTAGTATGGGGATGTCAATGCTATTGTATGGGGATGTGATTTATGTCACCCCAAAATCTTTATTTGCCCTACATCACATGGAAACTGTATAGTCCTCAGAATCCCTTAGGATTTGACTAGAAGTTAAAATCACATCACAAGGCGTAGAAGTTAGCCAGAGTAAGCTTAAACAACAATGTGCTGCAGCCATTTCATGACAGCTACTTCCTGTTTTGAATGAATCAACATTTTGGCACTAAACCCAGTCAAAGACTATTACTTTGGGACGAGATTGTCCTACACACTGATGACTAAGTGGGATGCAGTTATTTGAGCGAATAGAGCAGAAAGAGGTAACAGTAGTGACTGTTTATTTTTGTAAGTAGAAGTGACAACTACTCTTTCCTGCTTACTCCTAGTGGAACAAATATAGTTTTTTTTTCTTAGCAGAATACGCCATTCTTTGTCATCCACATGGACCAAAGACACCAATGTGCTTGTTAAATTAAGAGTTATGAACGTAACAACTTGAAAACCACATAAACTGTTTACTCAAGAAAAAGATATATGAATATGCATTTAATCATAGGCAGACAGTAATGCAGAAGTTGATTTTAGAAGTAAATGCATACCTTTTAGCTTGTTGAAAATCCATTTTGCCTTTTCTTCAACAGTGCTCGACAAATTCTGAAACATGTGAAGTCAAGCAGAGTGATGAAGTGGTACATTACAAGTTTATCTACATATGTAATTACAACAAACTGAATTGCCAAAACTCAAGTTACAGGGTTGTCGATTTTTATTATTTGACCAGACTAGACTTTTATGTTATATAAAAATTTATGCAGTCTAGGGACAAGTAAACAATGATGAAATCCTTGCCAATTTCTGCTACACAGACACATTTCTTTAGGATTTTCTTTTGTGAATCCAGAAGATATTACAAGCGAATAAGAGCATCTTAAGTATGAACTTATAGAAATTGTTGATATTTTCAGCCTCGCTCTCCACAAATGGAGACAGATGCATTTCTTTAGAATTTACTGCTGTCGATTCAGAAGATATGGTCAGAGAATAAGGGAACGACATCTCAAGTGGAGTGTTAGCTTATACAAGATGTTCATATGTTCAGCATCACAGTCCAAAATAGAGAATTCATACCAACTGCTGAACATAATAGCTGCTTTTCTCATGACAAAAAGGGTGGCAAAACCACATATATAAAATGTTGTTAATCAAAGGATAACTCCACACATCAAATCCTATTGGTTGTTAAAAATTTTCACGTCATCATAATTGATCTCGATTTCTAATTGCTTCAACTCTTTTTATTCTCACTGTTCGCTCACTCCTTCTATTCCTCTCATTGACTTCAAAATATCATTGTCCGTCCTATCATCATCCTCAAAAGGACAGTCGTAATGGTGACCTGACCAATATCAATGGGAATCACAATCATCAAACAGACAACAATAGAAACAAATCTCCAGCACCTTAACATCTAATGACAGAATTCAGAAGGCAGCACCTAATAGCTTAAGGTTTAGTACTACGTTTAAACTTAATTGAGGTAGTAGGGCAGTCCGGTGCACTAAGCTCCCGCTATGCGCGGAGTCGGGGGAAGGGCCAGACCACAAGGGTCTATTGTACGCAACCTTACCCTGCATTTCTGCAAGGGGCTATATTTCCACGGTTCGAACCCGTGACCTCCTGATCACATGATAGTAACTTTACGACTTCCCTTCTTAATTGAGGTAGTAATTAACTTTAAATATCAAGTGAATCTCAAGTAAGATTTCATACAAAAATGTAAAGGGAGTGGGGAGGGGGCTATTTTTCTAGACCCCATCTCTAGATCAAAACTGGGAGTTCCACAATCTACAGCTGTGCATTGATCTCTTCTCCTTGTCCTTTTACCGAGTGGCCAGAATTTTACTCGGGCAGTTGATGAAGTTTATCTTAAATTTATAAGGAACATAATTTCCATGTTAGCCCCAAAATTAAAATAAATTGGTAAAAACAGAGGCAAGTCAACACACAATGTTTAGCACCAATTGTTGGTATTAATCTAGCCTCCTGGCGCAGAATTCTTCGAGCAAACCAAATTTCACATTCACATATGTTATGCTAGAAATTATAATTAGCTGGAAGAAGACAACCATAAATGCACATAACAAGAAACAAAGAAAAGAAAATCCTTAAATGGAAACAGAAAAAGGAGGAGAGCATACGGAGAGGTCGTGAGAGATGTTGGAGATCTCTTCTTTGGCTTTTTTGGAAATCCAGAATGTACTACTTTTCAAGCTCCCTACTTTCGTCAGTGCTTTCTCCATTATGCTTCTCTCTCTCTCTATAAGTACAAACACACAGATAACTCACTCGCTCAACACCTCCCCTTTTACTCTCTTTCTCCACTCTCTTTCTCTCGGGGAAATGCAACAATATATGTTTCTCTCTTTCTGTCCTGGAGTGTGGGTGTCTGTATCATTTGGTGTCACACAACTCATCGTTTGTATCATTTAGAGTTATAAATCTGTATTGTTGTAATAAACAATTAAATCATTAAACTTTGTAAAATATATAAATAAAATAGAAAGTTAATAATATTTATTTAACAAAATAAATTCTGGAAAAACAGTATAGGAATAAATCGAGTCCACTGAATACGCAGTGTGTCCTTAAGGAAATTATTCCCCTCAAGTATCCGAGGTGCTGAAATATATCCTCTCAGGATAGAACGATTTAACTCACCGAAAAATATTGCGGAAAAACGGATTTAAAATAATTCGAAAAAGAAAACGGGACCGGATCGCGGGTCATGGGTTATTCCGGATTGAATTTTTCGTTAATTATTTAATTAATTAATTAATTGAAAGGAATTTCGTCTAAAAAGATTAATCAAACAATCGATCTTTGACCGAAGCCGAGCGAGCGACGACGACGACGACGGCGCGAAACTTGCCTTCTTCTCAACTCTTTAAGAGCTAGAAGAAGAGCAATTATATATATACCCATCAAAAGCATTTTCTTCCTCCAATATAGGACAATGTCCTTTTGCCAAGGAGGGAAAATCAAATATTTTATTTTTCCTCCATTTCTCATTCACCCTCTTTAAGCTACACAAGCTTAAAATTCCAACAATCCCCCACATGAATGGGGAATGGCTATAAAATAAAGGAATGCACGGACGCGTGTGTGTTTTACATGCAAGAATTAATTGCATCTGAATAAGTAGGTTTTCCTTTGAACTTTCCGTAGTGAACTTATATCGGATATACTCGGCGAATCGGTAGATTTGATATCTTTGAACCGTCGAGCTTTGTTGTATACCTAGACAACATAAATCACACAATCAATCCTTAACCATATATGGTTCTCACGGTTGTGTTCATTTCAGCCATGAACACCGCCTGGTTTCATGAGTGGATAGAGAATGGGCCTTTACTTTCATTCCCCTTAAAGCGGCTTACACTTCACACTCACATAGGTGATTTCTAAACGTGTAATCCTATAGGCACACTATCTGGTCATATCCTGCCAGACTTAGCAAATCATTAAAAAACCTTTAAGCTTTGTTGACTCATCAAAAAGCCTTAATGCTTTACCTCGATTTCTGAACATTGTCTTTATCACGAGAATGGGTTGAGTTATTTGACAATGTTGAACTGTCATTCATAACTTTGTTTGATCTCTTTGAACCTAGCTCGTGGGATCTCCAGTCTGCTAGGTAGAGTTACCGCCATGATGACTTGTTCTAGACCTTAACCTCATTCCCTTTGATGATCTTTCAACTGCCTCTCTAGATAGGCCTTTTGTAAGTGGATCCGACACGTTATCTCTTGACTTTACGTAGTCAATTGTGATAACACCACTATAGAGTAGTTGTCTAACGGTATTGTGTCTCTTTCGTATATGACGAGACTTTCTGTTATACATAACGCTCCCTGCCCTGCCTATTGCCGCTTGACTATCACAATGTATACAAATAGGTGCGAAAGGTTTGGGCCAAAATGGAATATCTTTCAAGAAATTTCGAAGCCATTCAGCTTCTTCACCGGCCTTATCTAAAGCTATGAATTCAGATTCCATTGTAGAACGGGCGATGCATGTTTGTTTGAATGATTTTCAAGACACTGCTCCACCCCCAATTGTAAAAATATATCCACTCGTGGATTTAACTTCAGATGATCCAGTGATCTAATTTGCATCAGTATATCCCTCGATCACTGAGGGATATTTGTTGTAATGCAAAGCATAATTTTGGGTATGTTTGAGATACCCCAAAACTCGTTTCATTGCCATCCAATGTATGTGATTGAGATTAGTTGTAAACCGACTCAGATTACTAATAACACATGCTATATCTGGTCGCGTACAAGTCATGATATACATTAAACTTTCCAATACTCTTGCTTAGTCCAGTTGTGAGTCACTTTCACCTTCATTCTTTTGAAGTGCATAACTCACGTCAATTGGAGTCTTGGCAATTTTGATATCCAAATACTTAAACTTGTCAAGTAACTTTTCAATGTAGTGAGACTGTGATAATGCTAGACCTTGTGGAGTCTTGTGAATTCTGATTCCTAAGATCACATCAGCAACTCCTAAGTCTTTCATATCGAATTTGCTAGCCAACATGCGCTTAGTAGCATTGATATCTGCCATGTTTTTGCTCATTATCAACATGTCATCAACATATAAACAAACAATGACTTCATGACCTGGAGTGTTTTTAATGTAAACACATTTGTCGCATTCGTTGATTTTAAACCCACTTGCCAACATTGTTTGGTCAAATTTGGCATGCCATTGTTTGGGTGCTTGTTTAAGTCCATAAAGCGACTTAACAAGTTTGCATACTTTTTTTTCTTTACCAGGAACCACAAAACCCTCAGGTTATTCCATGTAAATCTCTTCCTCTAATTCTCCATTTAAGAAAGCTGTTTTAACATCTTTGATGGATTTCAAGACCATACATGGCCGCTAGTGCCGCTAACACCCTAATAGATGTTATCCTCATTACTGGCGAGTAAGTGTCAAAGTAATCAAGGCCTTCCTTTTGTCTATAACCTTTGACAACAAGTCTTGCCTTATATTTGTCAATAGTGCCATCAGCTTTCACTTTCTGTTTAAAGATCCATTTCGAACCTAAAGGCTTATTTTTCCGGAGGAAGATCTACCAATTCCCATGTATGGTTATCCAAAATTGATTGAATCTCACTATTGACTGCCTCTTTCCAAAACGTTGAATCAGAAGATGATATAGCTGCTTTAAAAGTTTGAGACTCATTTTCAAGCAAGAATATCACAAAATCTGGTCCAAAGGAAGTAGATGTTCTTTGACGTTTGCTACGCCTTGGATCTTCTATACTTGGAGTATTTTCCTTTGGTTCTTCCCGAGGTCGTTTACGTCTTTCACTTAACGACTCACATTCAGTTTTATACGGATATATGCTTTCAAAAAATTCAGCATTATCTGATTCCATTACCGTATTAACGTGAATTTCGGGATTATCGGATTTATGAACCAAAAACCGACATGCTTAACTGTTTGTAGCATATCCAATGAAAATGCAATCAATATTTTTTGGTCCGATTTTAACCCTTTTAGGTATATGAACTTGTACCTTTGCTAGACACCCCCACAATTTGAAATATTTCAAGTTGGATTTTCTTCCTTTTTATTTTTTATATGGAATAGATTGCGTTTTGCTGTGGGGTACTCTTTTGAGTATTCAGTTAGCTGTAAGGATAGCTTCGCCCCACAAACTCTGCGGTAATCCGGAACTTATTAATAAAGAATTCATCATTTCCTTTAATGTCCGATTTTTCCTTTCCGCAATTCCATTGGATTGAGGTGTGTAAGGTGCAATAGTTTGATGGATAATTTCATATTCCGAATATATTTCTGCAAACGGAGATTCATATTCTCCACCCCTATCACTTCTAATTATTTTGATCTTTTTATTCAATTGATTCTCCACTTCATTCTTGTATTGCTTAAATGCTTCAATTGTTTCATCCTTACTATTAAGCAAATAAACATAACAATATCGAGTGCAATCATCAATAAAAGTAATAAAATACTTTTTCTCACCTCGAGATGGTGTCGACTTCATATCACAAATGTCAGTATGAATTAAGTCTAAAGGATTTGAATTCCTTTCAATAGACTTATAAGGATATTTTACAAACTTAGACTCAACACATATTTAACATTTTGATTTATTACACTCGAATTTAGGTAATACTTCTAAATTAATTAACTTCTGCAAGATTTTGTAATTGACATGTGCTAAACGAATATGCCATAAATTATTTGACTCCAATAAATAAGAAGAAGCTGAAATTTTATTCATACTTTCAACAACCATTACATTTAGTTTGAAGAGACCCTATGTGAGGTAGCCCTTTCCAACATACATTTCATTCTTACTTAAAACAACTTTATCAGAAACAAATACACATTTAAATCCATTCTTAACAAGTAAAGAAGTAGAAACTAAATTCTTCCTAATAGTAGGAACATGAAGAACGTTGTTGAGCGTTAACAGCTTGCCAGAAGTCATCTTCGGGAATATCTTCCCATAACCTTCAATCTTGGCTGTTGCAGTATTTCCCATGGAAAGCTCTTTTTCGGGATCAACAGTAGAGTAAGTCGCAAATGCTTCCTTGACAGCACAAACATGTCGAGTGGCTCCAGAGTCAATCCACCACTCCTTCGGATTTCCAACTAGGTTGCATTCCGAAAGAATTGCACACAGATCATCAATGTCATCATTCTTCTCCACTATGTTGGCCTGTCCCTTCTTCTTATACTTTTTCGGGAGACGACAATCAGGGGCTTTGTGACCGATTTTTCCATAATTGTAGCAGCTGCCCTTGAATTTCTTTTTTGTTCTGCTCCTTAGTCTGTCCAGAAGACCTCTTTCTTTTCTTACTTTTTGGAGCAGTCTCCTCAACGATATTAACTCTCATGATTGTTGAATTTTCACGAGACTTCTTCTCGGTTGTTTTGTTGTCTTCCTCAATCTTGAGACGAATCACAAGATCTTCCAACTTCATTTCTTTGTGCTTGTGCTTAAGATAGTTCTTGAAATATCTCCACGAAGGAGGCAATTTTTCAATCATTGCAGCCACTTGAAATGCTTCATTCACGACCATACCTTCAGCAATAAGGTCATGAAAAATAAGTTGAAGCTCTTGAACTTGGGTTCCAACAGTTTTGCTGTCTATCATTTTATAGTCTAGAAACTTGGCAACCACGAACTTCTTCAAGCATGCATCTTCAGTCTTGTACTTCTTCTCAAGTGCGTCCCATAATTCTTTCGAAGTATTCATCGCACTGTAGACATTGTACAAGTCATCCTCTAAAGCGCTTAAGATATAGCCTTTGTAAAGAAAATCTGTCTGCTTCCACGCCTCAACAATCATGAATTTCTCGTTGTCCGGCATGTCCGCAGCAGGCACTGGAGGTTTTTCACTAGTGAATTTCTGCATACCAAGTATGGTAAGCCAAAAGAACACCTTTTGCTGCCATCCTTTGAAGTTGGCTCCGAAATTTTTTTTTCGATTTCTCTACCGGTGAAACAACAGTCCGGCTTGACGAGGCTATCGTCGTTGCCGCAACAGTCGCAGAAGAATTTCCGTTATCAATTGCCAATTCTCGCTGTAAACACCAGAAGAGTTCAATTAATGGCAAAACCAGAATAGTAAACAATACTGTTATTAACAACATACAGTATGTATAATAAATAAAACCGAAATTTTTATATACTGTTTCACAGAAAACGATGAAGTTTTTATGTTCTTCAAATCGTTTTCTGAATTTCAATACTCTGATGAAGTTTTTATATCTTCAAATCAGAATAGTAAAATTCAGAAGGAGTATAAAACCACCCAGGTTTTAATCTCCACAAACAAAATACAGAATATAATAAAATAATTTCCTTAAGATTGTTATAAATCTGGATTGCTGTAATAAATAATTAAACCATTAAACTTTCTGAAATATATAAACAAAACAGAAAGTTAGTAATACTTGTTTAACGAAATAAATTCTGAAAAAACAGTATAGGAATAAATCGAGCCCACTGAATACACAGTGTGTCTTTAAGGAAATTATTCCCCTCAAATACCCGAGGTGCTGGAATATATCCTCCCAGGATAGAACGATTTAACTCATCGGAGTGTTAGTATTAAAAATGCCGGTGAACAGCGAGCCACTCGAAGGCTGTAAAACACACTGGAATTTTTGTGCAGAAGAAGAAGAAGAAGATCAGAAAATTTCGTAAGGAAAGATTCTAGGATTCAAAGTATATTTATAATGTTGCTGGCATTGTTTCTGAAAAGCCATGGCTGTTGGAACATGTTGTTTGAAATATTGCGGGAAAACGGATTTAAAATAATCCGGGAAAGAAAACGGGCCTGACCGGATCGGGTCGCGGGTCATGGGTTATTCCGGATTGAATTTTTCGTTAATTATTTAATTAATTAATTATATAATTGAAAGAAATTTTGTCCAAAAATATTAATCAATCAATTGACCAAATCCAAATCCGAAGCCGAGCGAGCGACGACAGCGCGAGGCTTGCCTTCTTCTTAACTCTTTAAGAGCTAGAAGAAGAGCAATTATATATATACCCATCAAAAGCCTTTTCTTTCTCCAATATGGGACAATGTCCCTTTGCCAAGGAGGGAAACTCAAATATTTTATTTTCTCTCTATTTCTCATTCACTCTCTTTAAGTTATGCAAGCTTAAAATCTAACATTTGGCAAAGTAACGGCGCTCCAATAGCAGTGGTTTGCCGGTTTTGCTTTAAAAAAATTTTCGTCTAGATCGCTTCTTCTACTAGCGACCTGATTTTACTTTCTTTTTTAAAAATAAAATAATATTACGGCGCATATAAAAAAAACCATGTTTTCTCTTTTAACTGTTTTGTCCCGTGGACTTTTAAAATATTACTAGTAGCAAATTACATAAGTCAATATTTTTTGCCACAATTACGCTAATCAATCCGAATATGTGATTTGCAATTAACAGGCTTCTTTATTAAAAAAATATGGCATTTTCCTTCTCTCTTTTTTAAACTGTTTTTTCGTGGGAGCATAGGAGACCATTTCTTTTTTACTTAGCAAATTACGCAAATCAACATTTCCCTATTAAATTACTAGTCATCAGATTTCATTTATGTAATGTAATCTGCAGAATTGCAATTAAAAGGCTTCCTCCTAATTTTGTCACCCCCCCCCCCCCCCCAAAAAAAAAAGAAAAAAAGAAAAAAAAAGAAAAGATGGTTAAATAAATTCTATTGCTAGAAAATCTAAGTAGAAGTTTGTAATTCTCAACTACTGTCATCAACAACTAAACGTTTAGTTAAACTGGGAACTACGTTAATGAACTTTCGTTCCTAGTTAATGTACTTGTAATTGAGTGATCACCTTTCAAAAATTGACCCATGGTCTAAGAAATTTCACAGAAAAGGAAGATGTATCTTTCATTTCTCTTTCAAGTTTTTCCTTATCGAAAGTAGTTCTTCTTAAGGAAAAACAAATCAATCTTCACTGTCTTTTCCTTCTTTCTGTAATGTTTAGCTTTTTCATCAAGTTTACCTTAGTAAGGATGAGTGTATGCATAAATCAAAATTTTCTCTCGCTTTTTTTTTTATATCAAAAAGATGGATGGAAATATCAAAAAAGTAGAAACAATTGTGACTATGAAAACAAGCAAGCAAAAAAACTTAAGAAAATCAGTTGCATTGCCTAAGAAAATTGGACAAAGACAGCTTACAATGCAACAAATCAATAATTAGTATATACAAAACTGTGTTGTGATTTGGGAGGAAAAGAATATATATTAAAGAAATCAAACGTAATTTTTTTTTTTACTCGGTGTCCCTTACCCCTTTGGGGCTCGACTAATCTGAATTTCTATCACGCAAGGCCCGTTAAAGAAGAAAACACTTCCCATCAAATTAGTAGTTTTATTATTAATGTTCGAATCCGGGACCTCATACTTTATTGATTTGTCTTCTTATCTTATGTAGGTGGCAAGGAGCAATCATGTGATTTTGCCTTAAATCCAATTTGGCAACCATGTGGAATGTTTAACATCTATTTGAAAATCATGTGATGGTGGGTCACCACCCTAAGTACACTCAAATAATTCAAAAGGCTCTATATCTTCGCTTCCAAGGCTATATTAGTGGTTAGAACTCCATTATTTTTGGATTTTATTTTTATACAATAATTAAGTTCGGAAATATTTCTAGGAAATAGTTATACGTGCAAAATGCGAACCTGAATTTTGTTTTGGTCAGTCCTTTTTTATTTTTTATTTTTTTAAAAAAGGAATAAAAGAGAGATGTATTTTGAAAACAAGCGTATTTCAGTTTTGAAAAACTTAAAACTTCGAGTTTTACTTCTACTTTTGAAAATCAAAATAATTTGACACATTATTAGTGCATGATATTTTTGGAGATGGCTAAAATATTCGGTACGCGTATGATGGTTGAATTAATGCAAGTAAACTATCATGTATTTTTGAATGAGTGGACCGTTACTAATATTTTAGGGATCTTTTGGTAGGATGTAATAGAGAAAATAATATATGTATTAAATTTGGTATTATTAATTCTTCATTTGGTAGTATTTTTTAACCTATGTATAACTAATACGTGTATTAGTTATACACCTTATTCAGTATTATTCTTATATATAGCAAACCATGACATTAACAATACCATAATTTTTAATATATGGATACGTATATATAAAGATAGAATTGCCCTTTCAAAACCTTTTTCAAATCCTTTCCCAATCCCTATTCTATACTATTCTTATACACCCTACCACATGATCCCTTATAATCTAGTGAATGAGCCCAACGTTAATACGCTTATTTGTGCAACGATTTTACTAATTACTGAACATGAAAACTAAAAATGTGTACATCAAAATAAAAAGAAGAGAAAGTGTGTGTTACAATAAACATACAATGTTAAAAGTTGAAACTTGAAAATTGATGCTTCTTCCATAATTTTCTTATACTCCTATCTCTCATAAAAATCTTCAATAATTTACTATTCATCTCCATAGTTTCATGCACATTCTAGAATGTTTCAATAGTCAAATATTATATTTGACTATTGAAACATTCCAGATGTTTCGATAAGGAATGTGTAGGAGTAACATTTGACTATTGAAATGTCAATAAGCACATCTCCTTGAGCTTGCGATGATGCTATCATTATCCAAGAGCTTTTAAATAACACGCGCAATTCTAAAAGCTCTAAATTCAACATGTTATTAAAAATAGACCTTAAAAAGACTTTCGATCGATTAGACTGGGAATTTATCTACAAAACTCTCACTTTCTTTAATTTTCCTCCAAAAATCTCCAAGCTTATTATGCACTGTATTAGTACTAGCAACATTGGGGTTCTTGTTAATGACACAAAAATAAATTACTTCAGTCCTAGTAGAGGCATACGCCAAGGAGATCCTATGTCTCCATATATATTTATTTTATGCATGGAACTTCTCTCAAGACTCATAAACCATCAAATTGATACTATGCTTTGGGACCTGTTAAAGTGAGCTATAAAGGTCCAACCTTCTCCCATCTTTTTTTGCGGATGATTTAACCCTTATAGGAAAGGCTAACCACAAAACAGGCTACGATATTAAGAATTTCTTGAAATTATTTACGGAAGAGTCTGGCCTGTCCATAAATTATGTCAAATCTAAATTAGTATTCTCCAAGAAATGCCCAACAAGTATCACTTCCTACTTTGTCAATTTATTTGGCATGAAATTAAGCTTTGAATTTGGAAAGTATCTAGGATTCCCAATGTTAAACCATAAACCAAAGCCCAAAGATTTTCAATTTGTCATTGATCAAATACGTATAAGACTATCCCATTGGAAATCTAACTTCCTTAATATAGCGGGTAGAACTACTCTAGTCACATCAACCTTAAGTGCTATCCCTACTCACCTAATGCAATATACTATGCTCCCCACTAAGACCCTAAATCAAATTAATAAGATTCAAGGAGACTTTATATGGGGTATTACTAATTCCGGCAAAAAAATACACCTTGTTAATTGGAAGACTGTTACTAAAGACAAAATGGAGAGTGGCCTAGGCATTCGTTCAGTCTCCAAAAAACAAAACCTAGTATTGCTCACAAATCTTGCTTGTAGACTTCTAAATAGTCCTTCAGACCCCGGGCACAACTCATTACCTGGAAATACGCCCACAAAAATTCTATTATTAACACCTCCTTTATTTGGTCTGCTCGTATTAAAGGTTGGAAGATTTGTAACCAAGGCATTATGTGGCACCCTTGAAAAAACTCAAAAATCAACATTTGGTCCTCTAGATGGATCCATAACAATACTAATCTTAGAAGCAGTATCGAAGGACCGCTGCATTTGAGTGATTACAACCTCTCTTTACAAGACCTAATGAATGGAGATGGGTGGGATACCTCCAAAATTTCTTTTGTTCTGCCACCTTCTATTTTTACTAAGATTAGTGCTACACCAATCCCTAGTAATCATCTTAAAAAGGACTATATGACATGGATACCTAGTAGCAGTGGAAATTTTACAACCAAATCTTGTTATATACTATTCAACCATAAAACTACCCCGAAATTGGATTTCTCTTGGATTTGGAAACTTCACTGCTCAAATAAAATAAAATATTTCTTTTGGCAATGCCTGGATAACCGTATATCATGTAGGGCTTTCCTGCACCATATTGGTATGGACATAGATGAAAAGTACCCCATTTGTAAACAAGGACCTGAAGATGCTCAACACATTTTCCTTCATTGTCCCATATCAGCACGTTTCTGGGAAAAATTGGGGATGATGCTTCAAACCAAACACTTTCAACTCTCACTGGCTAATCTATCTAAAAAATTCACGGGTGCAACCTAGTAATCATACTGACCATTGGAAAAATATTTTTTCATTTGCCATATGGAACCTTTGGAAAAATAGGAATAACAATAATTTTAACAATCTTAATCTTGATTTGAGTGCTCTAAAGTCCTCCAAAAAGCTTGGGAACATATTTTTTTCACTGAAACAAACCCTCTTAAAACTACTAAGATTAAAATAAATATCAGTTGGCTAAAGCCGCTTCACAACACAGTCAAGCTTAACATCGATGGAGCTTTCTTAAAAGCTACTCTAAAAGCAGGTATATGAGGAGTCTTTAGAAATAATAACGGAGACTGAATTATGGGCTTTTATAAATCTTGTTATGTAGTGACTTCAGTGCAGGCGGAACCGCTAGCATTGGAGCAAGGATTAAAAATTACAGTAGAGATGATGTTCCCTCAAATAGAGATCGGAACTGACTCCTCAGAGATGATCAAACTGCTAAATGAGAACAACGATTTAGCTAACAACACTTTGCTCAATTGCAGGTTACTAATGCACCAACTGAGAGCCCCAACACTCAGACATAACTTCAGAGAAGGAAATGGAGTAGTACATCAACTAGCAAAGGAAGACATTAGTCACTTCAAGCATACTAGATGTGTTTACCTTGCTCGTCCCCTACTTTTTGTTGAACCTGAATTAAATAGAAACAAGCAAGGGTTATATAATGGTACTAAGTATTTACCTACTAATGTTTGTAATAGTCTTACCACTATAAATAATGGCAATATCCTACGGGATTATGTTAGGACTATGTAATACTTTTGTTTAAGTAATATAAGCTTCCTTTATGTTCAAAAAAAAAAATATGTCTCCTTACAAATTTGGTTTTTGATAATATATAATACGAGAAATTATGGCTTTATTGTAAGAAAAAAGGATCCAAATTATTTGTATAGAAAACTACGAATCGGTAAACAGAGAAATAAAAACTGGTGCTGCTGAAAATGTATAGATAATTTTACTCGGACAGTTAAAATGGTAACTAAAATACTCGAAAATAGAACAGAAATTTACTTGTACCTCAATCCCATTTTTTTTTAAAAAAAACTCTATTATCTCCACCTCTTGTGCATGAGTAAATCTATATCTATATCTATCTATATTATTTTTACAAAAGTACGAACCTTCAGCACAAAATGTTGATTAATCTTTTTATTTTTCATAAGTGCGTTCTATTTTGGATAAAATTGTAACTTTAAATAAGTTTTAATAATTTCATTATTTTTTTTATTCATTGTTTGAACTTTTAATTAATTAAAGAACCTCATTATTCGTTTGAATGTTACGTTAGGAAGGCAACAAATTTTTAATTTCATTATTATTTTGTTTAGTGACATATAAAAGCAATAAACCTCCATTCCAAGTTTTCAATCTTTTATACTAATTTTCCAAGTTATAGAAAAAATACACAATTTTTTCTACATCTTTGTATTATTTTTTTATTAAATGAGCTTAAAATATTACTTATGGCTTTGGATGCAGATTTTATGTATTACTCCCTCTGTTTCAATTTATGTGAACCTAATTGTTTGACCCAAAATTTAGATCTAGATTTAAACAAATAGATTTTCTAATAGAATAGAGTTAGTTTTAGCCAATATTAATATCCAAAAGGTCGTTTAACCGATTTCGTGACAAAAAGTCACAAGTTCCATCAGATATCAATAAATATGTAACAACAACAGTATTTAATGACCCAAGAACTAAGAAGACAACATTCAACAGTAATAAATTAAATATAATGGCATTTAAGTAAATAAATACAAGTGAGATAACCGAAAGAGGGTTGAATTCGGTGATATTCCTCCTACAATGATAAGTGATTGATGAACCTTTGAATATTCGTATTCTTCTTGGATCGTGGGAGAAAAGTTAAAATCAGATCTAAGAAAAAGGTATATTTTGTATGTATATAAAGCAAGAATCTTCAGAGAATGTCAAAGTGTTGTTCTTTTACATTGAGTGTTCAACCCCCCTCTATAAACACACATCTTTCTATTTATAAGGGAACATGGGCCACAAAACCTTAATAGTACAAATTACAGAAATATTCTCTTTAAAGTCTTATCCCTAAAACTAACCGTTTCGGATTTGGTGCCTCAATCTTTATAAATAGGGATTGTTTCTTCATTATTCAAACTTTATTTCCTTTCATACTCCCTTTGCTCTCATAAACCCCGTTTACTCTCTTGAATCTTCTGAGCTTTAACTTTCTTCTATACTCCCATCTTTTTTCATAACCATGTCTAACCCTTCTTTTAATGCTGATGAAGAGAGTTATGCTGTCCCTTTGGCAGTTGTGTTCCCTGCTCACGAGGAGGACGTTGTTGCCGTTGCAGAAGACAAATCTCTTCCTTCAGTGGAGGAGATCATCCCTCGCGGCTAGGTCTGACCTTCAATGGTCGACAGACGCGAAGCCCAAATTTTTTTTATCATCAATGTCTCCTAAGCAGTTGGTTGAGTTCAAAGCCAAGTTTGGCCTCCTCAACCATATGGAACTGATCTTTGCTGATGAGGACGAGGTGCACGTTCACCGTCTCAGCTATTGTGCTTTTTATGCCTACCCGTTTATTATTGGCTATTCGTTCCCCCTTCTCCCGCTGGTGGAGGAGTTTTGCCGCCATTATGGCTTCTGCCCTGCTCAGCTCACTCCTTATGTTTATAAGGTCATCAAGATATTGTCCAAGTTTGCTGATATAGTAGGAGTCGAGGTGACGGTACGACAGTTGTGCATATATTCACACCTGGCTTCTAAAGAAGGACGATATTGAACCTTCATCACCGTGGAGGCAAATACTTGCTGGTGAGGATGGACGACAAGGGTAGTCGCCTGTTCTGGCTCGACTACTTCTATGTCAAGACTGAGGCCGTTATGGCTAATGTCGACGGCTTCCCTGAGGCCTAGAACCATACCTGTAAGTGTCTGAATTTCTTTTGTTTTTACCTTTTGAAACACTTCGCCTATTATGAATCGGTTGAATAGTTCTTATTTTCCTCCTCCTTTGGATATACGTATCACTGACTGTGTCGGGCAGGTTCTTCCCCACACCTCGGGGATTCGTGACTGGCTGAGCTTCTTTCAGAATTTTAGACCAGCCCTCCCTTCGACAGATAATTTTTCTTTTCTGGCCGTGATTTTTGCTTATCTTTTTTTAATAATGTTGGCTCGCTTCGTTGTAAACCCCTATGCTTCTTCTTCTTTAGGTTCAGTTAGGGGGTATTCCCGAAGGAGTAGGGCACCTGTGCCCATATTTAGAAGGAGAAGGTCTACCACGCCATTTGTCTCTGCCCCCGTTGCGGCTACTGCGCCTTCTGCATCCACCCCCGTCCTGGCTGCTGAAGTTTCTATATCCGGCCTCGTCCTAGCTGCTGCATCCACTCTTTAATTATTCTCGCTTATTGATGATGATGATGAAGATTCCCCTCATGATGGGGACAAGGCCTCGCAAGAGGAAGGCTGTGAATGTCAGAGAGGAGTCCACGTGGTCGTCAATTCAGTAGAGGATGACTTCACTTTTCAAGAGACGACGACGATACATATCGAAGACGATGTTGGGGTGACCTCCGAGGCCCCTCAACTGGAAGAGGCGAACGCGGGCGTGCTGGTGTATCCTGAGGGAGAGATGGTCGTGGAAAGGACACTTGATGATGGCCCTATATCTGCAAGGCAGGAGGAGGCTTCGTCTTCCATGCCGACAGTGGATGTTTCTCCGGCGGTCGATGATAGAGGGAAAATCGTCATCGATAAGGGCGATGAGTCAAGTTCCGACATGGACCCTAACGATCTTAGGATGATCGATGAGAGGCTCACCCAAATCGAGGCGAGGATGGAGTGAGGCTCTAGGACCATCACGATCACGATCTCAATGGATCGTGATTTGCTGTGAAATACTGATGAGGTGGTCCCTGCTCTCGGTCCTCTTTGCTCCGACGCCGAGGGTAAGTATGGATGTTGTCCGTTCTTTTCATTTTGATTTAACTTATTTTTAAGTTCTTACTTTCACCTTTTTTTTTGATTTGCAGATGGTCATTTTGGAAATTGACAGTGCTAGGAGGGAGAAAAGACGTAAAGAAATTTATATGAAGTTGAAGGGTAAGTATGAACATTACCGTGGAAAGTACTGGGACCTTCGGAGGTGGCTTCGCGAGGAGGGTGATGTGCCGGCCTTGAGAGAAGAATTGAAGAAGAAAGATGAGGAGCTAATGGTGGCCGTGGAGAGGTTCAGCGTCCTCGAGGGAGCGTTGAGGGAAAAGGAAGAAGAGCTCGAGCTAAGTAAGGGCATGGAGGCCCAATGCAGTGACCTTCAGGCTCAACTGGCTTAATTGCGAAGTTAGTTGGACAGATGCCAGCTTGAAATCGACACTCTTAGGGGGGAGGTCGCTGAGAAGCAACAGTTGCTCGAGAAGGAGAAGTCTTCCCGACTGGATGCTCGGAGAAAGAGTGATATTGAGCTGGCGAACAAGACTCTCCGTTCTAAGTGGGATAATGATTTTTCAATGGCTAGGGCTAAAGAGGACTGGCTTGAGGAGAGAATTGGGGAGCTGGACAACGAAAACTCTAAGCTGCATGATCGAGTTGCTTCTCTTGAGGCAGAGAAGACCCAACTGCTTGCGTGGCCATTTTCGTCTAACGCTTCTAAATATCCTAACATTCCTCGGGAGCTGTACGAAGAGTGGATCTATGCTGAGGTACGACTGGATGTGCTCCGTGATTTGAATATGACAAGTTCTATTTTTGAGACGGCCCTCGAAGATGCTCGAGTCAAAGCTCGTTAGGCTCGGCTTGCTTGTGATTATGATCCTGCTATGCCCCAACCTAGTTCCGAGAAAGATAAGGACAAGGGTGTAGACCGTCTCGCGGACGATGCTTGGTATGACTCCGCCTATGGTCAAGGCGAGGTTGGAGAGGGTGTCGAAGGCCGGGTTGGCGATGGCTAGTAGTTTTTGTTTTAACTTTTTGTGTATTTTTTGTTGGCGTCTTCGAGCGCTTCTGTAAAATACTCTTCATCTAAATATGAATATGAATATCAAAGTTGATTTTTGTTTTACTTGTACCTTTTCATTTTTGCGTTTCGTCTCTGTACTTGTATGTTTTGCTTCTTTATCATTTTTATTATTGTCATCCTCTAGGTGGCCGTAGCCTTTGAGCCAAATAGTTGTGGGCCATATCGGCCCTTTGTTTATATACGTCGAGTATGTCTCTTAGTTGAGATGTGGCCGAGGGCTGATAGGTGTTGTTCGAGCTAGTCGAACACATCTTTATGTTAGGTTGTGGCCGAGGGCCAATAAGTGTTATTCGAGCTTGGTCGAGCTTCACCTTTCATTAAATTATGGCCGAGGGCCGATAGGTATTGTTCGAACTTGGTCGAACTTTACCATTCATTAAATTGTGGCCGAGGGCCAATAGGTGTTGTTCGAGCTTGGTCAAATTTTACCTTTTATTAAATCATGTCCAAGGGCCGATAGGTGTCTTAACCTGTCATTAAATTGTGGTTGAGGGCCGATAGGTGTTGTTCGAGCTTGGTCGAACTTAACATTTCATTAAATCATGGACAAGGGCCGATAGGTGTTGTTCGAGCTTGGTTGAGCTTAACCTTTCATTAAATCGTGGCCGAGGGCCGATAGGTGTTGTTCGAGCTTGGTAGAAATTAACCTTTCATTAAATCATGGTCGAGGGCTGATAGGTGTTGTTCGAACTTGGTCGAACTTAACCTTTCATTAGATCGTGGCCGAGGGCCGATAGCAACTTGGTTGAACTTAACCATTCATTAGAGCAGCTTCGATAAACATGATTTTCTATTACTTTGATGTCGTTGCTCTGATTACATTATTTTGCCGTTGGGCAATTTTTGGAGAAAGTTACAAGTTTTGGGTGTTGGCTGGCGTTACAGTCCCAGTATATCTAGTCCCTTAATTATTCGACTTGGAGAATTTTGAGGAGTAGGGCAATGAAAAATCGATCCTTTCTCGTACACTTCAACTTAAAGTGTCCCACTCGTCGCCTTGTTAAAAACCTCCTTGACAAAACCCTATTGGGACAAAACTCAAGTGAGGGAAAAAAGAGTACGACTTACAGGGCGCTTTTTGTTTCTTAGAAGCTGAAGTACTTGAGATGGTGATATTCCAATTGTTCTATAAGAGCTTCCCTTCCATGGTTTCCAATTGGAATGAGCCTTTGTCTGCTTTGCCTATAATTTTGTACGGTCCGTCCCAGTTCGTTCCCAATTTGCCTTCTCGTGGATCCTTATTTGCTTGGGTTTTGGCTTTGAGTACGTAATCTTCGACCTTGAGTAATTGAACCTTTGCATTTTTGTTGTAATAATATTCTGCTTGCTGTTTTTGAGCAACCATCCTTATGTACGCCATATCTCGTCGCTCCTCGACCTCGTCGAGATCTTGCCTCATATTCTCGTCGTTGTTGGTACCGCTTTCATGAGAGTAACTCAGACTGGGTTCTCCGCTTTCGACTGGTATGACCGCTTCTATTCCGTAGATGAGGGAGTAAGGTATCTCTCTTGTGCTTGTCTTCGGGGTAGTCCTGTGCGCCCATAATACTTCTGAGAGTATTTCTAGCCATAGTCCCTTTGCCTCTTCAAGTTTCTTCTTTATGATGTTTAGTATTGTCTTATTGAAGGATTCCGCTTGTCTGTTGCCAGCTGGGTAGTAAGGAGTTGAAAGTATTCTTTTGATATGCTATTTTTTGAAGAACTTGATGATTCTTCTTCCTGTGAACTGATGTTCGTTGTCGTAGCTTATCTCTTTAGGTAGGCCAAATCGGCAGATGAAGTTTTTCCATATGAAAATGGTTACCTCTTGCTCACGAATTTGGGAAAATACCCCTGCTTCCACCCATTTAGAGAAATAGCCAGTTAAAACTAAAAGAAATCATACATTACCTCGTCCCGGCAGGAGTGGACCCACGATATCCATTCCCCACTTAATAAATGGCCATGGAGAGGTGACCGAATGAAGGTGTTCGCCTGCTTGGTGGATTATTGGGGCTTACTTCTGACATTGCTCGCATTTCTTCATGAGTTCCGAGGCATCTTTCTTCATGGTGGGCTAATAGTACCCGGCCCGTATGATGCACCTGACGAGTGCTTGATCACCGGAATGAGCGCTGCAATAGCCTTCGTGGACTTCCTTGCCGTTATGCTTTTGGTGGCGGGGGCCAATTTGGCGAGGCCATCTGCTTCGATGTTTTGAGTTCGTGAGATCTGGTCGAGCTGGCATTCGTTGAAATTGGGCAGCAGTTTACAGATCTCGGCTTGATATTTTTGCAACCTTTGTTCTTTGATTGGGAAAGTCCTTGTAACTTGGTTGACTACGAGCTGAGAAGCACAACGGAGTTTTAACTGCTTTGCCCCATATTTGAGTGCTAGCCTCAACCCTGCAATTACGGCCTAATACTCAACCTCATTGTTAGTCATGCAATTACGGCCTCATACTCGACATCGCCGGCAAGGACCTCGAGTACGAGTCCTAGTCCAGATCCAGAAGCATTGGATGCGCCGATGTGTATAGGACCCAGAGGTCTTGTGTATGAAGAGAAGCTTGGGCGACTTCCTTCTCGGACTCAGGCATTACTTTTGCGCTAAAGGCTGCAAGCACTTGCGACTTTATTGTTGTCCGAGGCTGATATGTGATATTGTTCTCACTTAGCTCGATGGCCCATTTGGCCAGCCTCACCGACAACTCGAGTTTATGTAAAATACTTCTTAAAGGAAAAGTGGTGATGAGCGAGATAGGGTGGCACTGAATATAGGGTCTAAGCCTTCGCGAAGCTACGACCAAGGCAAGGGATAATTTCTGGAGGTGCGAGTATCGCTTCTCGGCATCGACAAGTATTTTACTGATATAATAAATAGGAGATTTCGTATCTTTGTTTTCTCGAACCAAGACTGCACTTACTGCTAATCGGAGACTGCGAGGTAGACTTGGAGGTGTTTCCCAGGCTCGGGATTAGAGAGTAAAGGCGGTGATAACAAATACGCCTTCAGTTCTCGCAGTGCTTGTACACACTCAAGTGTCCGCTCGAGGCCGTTATCCTTTTTGAGTACGCCAAAAAATCTGTGACATCTATCAGACGATCGCGAGATAAATCAAGATAAGGCAGCAATTTGACCAGTCAATCTTTGGACTTGCTTCTTAGTAGTCAATTGCTCAGGTATCCTGTCGATAGCCTTGATTTGATATGGGTTGACTTCAATTCCTCGATGCGATACTAAGAAGCCCAAGATTTTTCCCGAGGCCACGCCAAACACGTATTTCTTGGGGTTTTCATCCCGTACTGTCTTAGTATATGGAAAACTTACTTCAAGTGATCGATATGATCCTCTGCCTTCACGAATTTGACCAATATATCGTCAATATATACCTTCATGGTTTTGCCGAGTTGGTCTTTGAACATTTTTTTGACCAACCTTTGATAGGTAGCCCCTGCGTTCTTCAACCCAAACGGCTTGAACCTATAACATTATGTTCCTATGTGGGTGATGAACGTGGTTTTTGCTTGGTCTTTTTCCTCCATGAGTATCTAGTTATAACCCGAATATACATCCAGAAAACTTAACAGCTCATGCCTTATCGTTGCGTCGATGAGTTGGTTGATATGCGACAACGTGAATGAATCTTTCGGGCATGCTTTGTTTAGGTCTGTGAAGTCCACACACATCCTCCATTTCCCATTTTTCTTTTTGACCACCACCATGTTGGCAATGCATTTGGGGTATTTTGATTCCCTGATGGAGCCGTTCGCTAATAGCTTCTCAACTTCCTCGTGGACGGCATCATTGATGGCAGAGTTGAACTTTTTTGTGTGTGGCGATCTCTTTGGGGATGCCTGGGATATCTGCATGGCTGAAGGCAAACAAATCTGTGTTAGTTATTAAGAATTGACTAAATTTACCTCGGAGTTTTCAACCGATGTAGGCTTTTTTATCGAGGTCGCTATGATCTAATTGGACAAGGTCGAGGTCTTCTATGGTTGACTCTGCGGCTTCGACCGTTTTGAGGTCCATAATGACTTCTTTAGCTTCATTTTATGGCGACCTCGACCCTGTTGATTGCTATGCTTCTTTTTCCTTATCTTTCTTTTGTTGAGTTGTCATGTTTTCCATGGCGATTCTGTAGCATTCCCGGGACGTAAGCCGTTCTCTTCATATGCTGAATATTCCCCAAGGTGTTGGGAATTTGATAACTCGGTATAAGCTGGAGGGGACGACTCTCATAGGGTTTATCCATAGTCGTCCCACGATGGCGTTGTACGTGGTGGCCTGGTCCATGATGTGGAACGTTGCCTCTAGAGTCACCCTACCAGCGAGAACGGGGAGTGTAATTTCTCTCGAAGTTCATTCAACTTCATTGCTAAAATCGGTTAGTATGATGCAACGTGGCACTATCTTATCCTCGAGTTTCATCTGTGCGAGGACTCAGGGATGGATGATACACGCTCCACTTTTGTCATCTACCATGATTTGTTTAACATCAATATCTAAAATTCATAAAGTAATGACAAGGGCAACATTGTGAGGGAAAGTCAAACCGTCGACATTTGACTCGTCGAAGATGATGCTTTCTTCGAGTCCGTCATACCGGTCGTGGGTGATCGATCTTTTGAGCTTGTGGGTGGCGGTGAACTTGATGCCGTTGATGGAGGCATCATCGTTGTCACCAATAATCATATTGATGGTGAAGGTGGCTTTGGCGGGCATGGACGTTCTCGACCCCTTGCTAAGGTGTTCATGCCTTTATCGCTGAGCAATTCTCTAAGGTGCCCTTGCTGTAGCATGTTCGCTATCTCTTGCCTTAGGGCGATGCAATCTTCTGTTTTATGTTCCTGGTGGAATTCACATAGGGCATCGGATTTCCTGGTGCTCAGGTCGAACCTCAACTTTGCGACCATTTCACCTTTGCTCCAAGCTTCTCAAGGGCGTAGACCACCTCTGTAGGTGAAACACAAAAATTATGAGTATATAACAAGGGGGCATACCTCTATCGTTCATGTGAGTTCCCAATCTCGGCCTAGACGAGCCATCTTAATAACGAAAGGGGGGAGGAACGAGCATCCTGACATAGGCCTGGTGTCGTTCCCTGTTTGGTCGCGAGACTGGATGATCTCTCCTCATATTAGCCCTTCGTTCTTTCCTGGGCTCGGATTGCACCGAGATGAGTCGGCGAGTTGGTCCGTTGAGGTCGTCATCATCTGCTCTGACCTCGTCATAGTAGGAATTATGAATTTCATCCCAAATAGTTGGAGGGTACTTCATTAACCGGCTCAATAATTTTCTGGTCGCTCTTGAATCCTCTCCTGGGGATTGTTTGATGGCGAAGATGTCATTTACTTTTGTTTCGGCTTTCTTAGCCCCGACATGTGCCATCACGAACTTATCGGCCATTTCTTCGAACGATTCTACGGAGCGGGCTGGTAACTGTGAATACCATGTTAATGCCCCTCCAATGAGGGTTTCGCCAAATTGTTTAAGCAAAATGG
The DNA here is from genome assembly GCF_000715075.1 of Nicotiana tabacum. Lineage (NCBI taxonomy): Eukaryota > Viridiplantae > Streptophyta > Magnoliopsida > Solanales > Solanaceae > Nicotiana > Nicotiana tabacum. Next base: position 25,406,026 of record NC_134083.1, read on the forward strand.
AGGACATCTGCTCCTTGGTGAGGTTGTTGCCTTTCACAGCGGTGACGTAATGAGTCACATGGTATTCAGGGTCGGTTGTCCTATTGTATATTCTGAGATATGGGGGTATCTTGAAGGTGCTTGGTATGGCTGATAATTGGGGATTTTGACTACTTATTAGCACCTTTTAGCTTTCGTTTTGTCCAAAAGCGCTTAATTGTGTTCCCGAAAACTGATAAAATATGCTTAATTACAGGAATATTGGAAGATGAGCTCCCAAGATGAAATCCAACTCAAAAAGGAGTAATCTGAACTCAAGGACAAAAACAACACAAAAGCTCAAAGTGCGGACCGTAGAATACCATCTGCGGCCTCAGGTCATGAAGAAATTCCATCAGAGAAGGTTGCAAGATGCGGACCGCACATGAAATTGTGCGGCCGCAGAAGCTGGGTCAGAGTAAAAGTTCAGAGAACCTGCACCTCCATTCCAACTCAAGTACGGACTGCACAATTATTGTGCAGCCACAAAAGAAGAGTTGTGAGGCCGCAAACATAATTATGCGGACCACAGAAGATCAAGGAGCGGCCGCAGACATTATTGTGCGGACCGCAGAAAGAGGGCAGTGCAGCCGCACTTTATTATTATGCGGCCGCAAATTTCCAACCTTTTCAAGCTAAAGCAAAGTGCGAACCGCACATGGAATTGTGCGATCGCTGAATCTCTGAAAGGGCATTTTTGTCAGAAAATTCTAGCTCTGTATAAATAGAAGAGTTTCACCTTTTTAGGTCAACTTTTGACATCAGCAGCTACTCTAGATGTTTTCTTTTGCTCTTTTTAGTAATTTTTGCTATTTTGAGCTTTTTGAATATTGATTTTATCATTTTAATTATTAATATGGGTTTAATTATCACTTTTTCTTTTTCTTCTAATTTAAGCATGAGTAGCTAGATTTTTACTAGGATTGTGACCCAAGCCTAGTGTGTAAACTTAATGGGTGTTTGTTTTATTGCTTATTTATGGTTGGGTGTTGATTATCTACCCTTGTTCTTGCTTTTATTTGAAGAATTAATGGTTGCAAACATTATTTCATACCTTTTTGACTTGGTCTCCACTTGAGAAAGAGAGAGTTAGTCTAGGAAAACTTGGCTAGCAAGAAACTGGGTCAATCGAGAGATTGATAAGCCCAATTAAAGGGTTGAACCTAGAAAGAGTAAAACCCGACTTGAGCTTATTATCAACTGCTTTGTTCAAATACACATTTGGGCTTGATAAAGCCAAATTGGGCAAAATCACTCTCTGACCGAGAGGTATTGAGTGGGTACTTGAGTGTTGATAGCTATAATACACCCCGACCAATAAAACAAGCTTTAAAGTTTACAACTCATTAAGCGAACAACTAGGTGAAGGTCATAGCCCTAGGTCTTTTTATCACTTGAAAAACAACCAAAAAACAATTTTCTAGTTTCATTCTTTAAATCGCAACTGTAGTCTAACTTAGATTTCCAAACAAAACCCAATATTGCGGAAGTGCAAATTAAGATATACAAACTCACGCGTTAAGATATATACTACTAACACCCATTCACATAGCTCTCTGTGGAATTCGACCTCGACACTGTTCGGTATTATTATTGCATCGACCGTTTTCATATCCTCAAATAGAGGAGTGAATCAGTAAAATTGGACAAGATCAATTTTTGCGCCATTGCCGGGGATCTAAAAGACGATGTTAGCTATATATTTAGGTGTATGTTTTGGAATATCTTCTTTTCCTTCCTTGTTACTAATGTGTGAGTATTGTAGGTGCAATCATGACAAACAATGAGCTCGAAAACATAGCCGTGGGGGATGTGGACGTTGATAATGATACAATGGATGAGGTCCCTCTTGAACCTCAAGCCAATAGACGAGGCTGACCGCCTCAAGACAATGTTCCCATTCCACCCCCACCTCCACCACGAGCGGTTCCACACTGGGTGTTGCCGAATGAAGGGTATTCGAGTGCTATAGTCCCACCCCGTATTAGGGCGGGCAAATTTCAAATAACCAACGTGATGCTCACTTTACTCAAGCAACGAGGGTTCTTCACCGGTGCACCGGGTCAAAATGCATATAAACATTTGAAGGGGTTCGTTGATATGTGTTGGGGAAGCAAACAAACAAATGTCTCTGAGGATGCTTTGAGGCTAAGGCTTTTTCCCTTCTCTATACGGGGGGAAGCTTTAGATTGGTTGGAACGTTTGCCAAATTATTCCATTCATACTTTGGATGAACTAGCGGAGAAATTTATTTGAAAGTACTTTTCTCCCGGGCATATGGACATTCTTCGGGATGAAATTCTAGCATTCAAGAAAGAGCCTAATGAACCACTACACGAGATATGGGAAAGATATAGGACAATGGTGAAAGAGTGCCCCAACAATGATATGACGGAGAACATGATTTAACAAACTTTTTATCGGGGGATCAATACCACCAACAAATGTGTAGTGAATTAACTTGCAGGTGGGAACTTCATGACTACCCCTTATGCGGAGGCGTGTGATATTTTGGATGAAATGGCTGATACTTCATCGGCGTGGCAATCTAGAGCCAATGTTCTACAAGATGATCCAAATGTGATTCTTCTTCATAAAGAGTTACATGACTATGGGCAAGCAATAGCCGAGTTGACAACCACCATGAACCAATTGGCAAAGGCTCAACTTCAACAAGTGCAAAACCCGAGGCAAGTCAATGCTATGGAGGGACTCAATATGATGGTAAACAAGAGAAGAACAAGAAGTCCACAAGTGCAACAAAGAGTGGACAATTTTGTGCAAGATGACAGTGGGTTTGATCAAGGAGATTCTTACAATGATCAAGATGAAGAGGTCTAATATGTGAACAACTTTCAAGGGCAAAGAAACAACTACCAAGGCCCTAGTCAACAATAATGGAGACCTTGGAATAATCAAGGCAATTGGAACTCTAGCAACCAAGGTAATTGGAATAGTGGAAACAATCAAGGTAATTGGAGTGGAAGCAATAACCAAGAGAATTGGCAAAACAATAATAATCAAGGCAATTGGGGAGGCAACAACCAAGGCGGGTGGAACAACAACCAAGGAAATCGGGGGTTTGGTTTTCAAAGGCCCCCGATGTACCAACAACCGAGCAACTCACCTCCTTATCCTTCTCATGGTCCTAGTTCCTCCAACAATGAAATGGGTCGTATTGAGAACATGTTCAAGAAAATAATGGAGAAGAATGCCGCCCGATTCCGATGCCCAACTTGCTTCACACAACACATCAATTCGTAACTTAGAAGTGCAAATGGGTCAAATCTCTCAAGCTTTAAATTCTCGTCCTAGGTTGGGCACTACCAAGTGATACGGTAGTGAACCCGAAGGGTGGGAAAACTACGGGGCATGCCATGGCCGTTACTACAAGAAGTGGAAGAGGTAGGAATGCACCTACCTCAAGTCAAAGGCAACTTGTGGATGATGAGCAAGTGGTAGAAGAAGAGGAGATCCTGAACAATATTGTGCAAGCAAATGATGAAGTGCGGATTGATATTGATGACACGATGGAAGAGACTCAAGAGGATGTGAATCCGTCTAGGGATCATGTGATTGACATACTGAAACCGGTAGTGCAAAAATCTAAGGCACCATTGCCTAAGCCACCTCCTCCCTATCCTCAACTGCTTGCCAAGAAAAATGGCAAGAATCAATTCAAGAAGTTCATTGATATGATGAAGAGTCTCTCTATAAATGTGCCATTAGTTGAAGCTTTGGAGCAAATGCCCGGATATGCAAAGTTTGTGAAGGACTTGGTGACAAAGAAGAGATCGATGAATTTTGAAACTATCAAAGTCTCTTACCAAGTGAGTGCAATTGTGCATTCGATGGCTCAAAAATTGGAAGATCCCGGTGCTTTTACAATTCCTTGTACCATTGGAAGTGCCGAGTTTGCAAAAGCTCTTTGTGACCTTGGGGTGAGTATCGACTTGATGCTCTATTAGGTTTTCAAGACATTGGGAATTGGGCAACAAAGACCCACATCTATCAGATTACAAATAGCCGATCGTACAATGAAGAGACCGTTGGGGGGTGATTGAGGATGTGATGGTTCGAGTTGACAAGTTCATTCTCCCGGCGGATTTTGTTATTCTTGATTGTGAAGTGCACTATGAGGTGCCGGTTATTCTTGGTAGACCTTTCCTTGCTACGGGAAAGGCTCTTGTTGATGTGGAAGATAGTGAACTCACTTTCCGGGTGGGTGATGAAAAGGTGGTGTTCCATGTGTGCAAATCTATGAGGCAACTGAATAGCAATGAAGTGTGTTCGTTCATGGACTTGGTGACCGATGTTATTATTGATGATACAAGTGCCACGATTAATGTAGGTGACATGTTGGAGGCTGTTTTGCTCAATTTTGATGATGATGAAATGGATGGCTTCATGGAATGTGTTAATTCTTTGCAAGGGATGGGGTCATACAATTATGCACCTCGGAAACTTTCCTTGGATCTTGAGAATAGGAAAACTCCTCCTATAAAGCCTTCAATTGAAGAACCTCTTATCTTGGAGTTGAAGCCATTACCTCCATATCTCAGGTATTAATTCTTGGCCCTTGCTCTACTTTACCAGATATTCTTTCCTCTTGTTTGACTAACGTGCAGGTTGACTCTACATTAGTGGTGCTCCACAAGAGGAAGAAAGCTATTGGGTGGACTTTGGTGGATATTCGGGGAATAAGCCCCGCATTTTGCATGCACAAGATTAATTTCGTTATACCCTGTATATCCCAAGGTGACGTAATAAATATGAGACTTGTTAATCATGATTTAAATGATTTTAAAGTCATAATATGTCTATATATGATGTTTGGATAGAAAATATAAAGTTTGGGAAAAATCGGATTTAAGTTGCGGAAAAACCGATTAAGGATTTGCCTTGTAACAGAGCTTTTTGAGAAATACATTTCTTATGCTACATGAGGTATTTTTGGGACATATTATATAAATAATTGAAGGTTTTGGAATGTAGTTTCCAAAGCTCTTAACCGTTCATTCATCCGACATCCGTATAAAAAGATATAAGCATCGGAAGATAGGCCAATGAGAGAGTGTCAAGCTAATCTTTGACTTTTCAAAAGTTGATATATATGTCCCAAATTGTAGTTGGATTGTTTTTGAGTTGCTGATTGTATTGTGTTTGTATCTAGCCTATAGTAGGCTTGAGGGAGCAGTGAAATTAGGGAAAATGCTTCCCGTTTTATTTTAGAATCGAGTTATCATTTGAAATACGTGATATACCACCGCCATCTAAGTTGTACACGTATTTCTTTGTTATAGGGTTGGCGCGCTAGTTTTCATAAGCTTGTTGTTGAGTTGCATTGATGACTTGAGCTATGTTAAGGCTATCCATTCTTTCCTTTTGGCATGATCCATATGATACAAACAAAACGTGCAAATGCTGAACTTTCATAAATGACTCTATTCATAGAAGTACTAAGGATTCCTATGTTCTGGATTCCCCATATGTCCTACTTTCATATTGTCTATTCATGGGTCTCATGACATTCTGAGAGATATCATTGACTTACTTCATTATGCATTGCATCCATTTATACATGTATACTGGCCCATGACCAGATGGCGTTATATACGCATATAATATATGTATATGGGTATGGGGAAAGGTTATGGCGTTATATACGCACCACCAACTGATCAGCTGGTATACGTTGATGATTTCGCCCAAAGTGGCTGAGATGATATGATGGGATGCCCTCAGAGGCTTGATGATGTTATGTACGCATATACCTATGCATGGTATGGCATTTATATGCATATGCATGACATTATAAATATTTTCATGATTCACAGAGTTATTCTGACTTACAGGTTGAGTTCCTTACTCCATGTTTCTTTTATGCCTTCTATATATTGGTTTTTATGACTTACATACTCGGTACATTATTCATACTGATGCTCCTATTGCCTGGGGGCCTGCATTTCATGCCCACAAGTGCAGGTAGAAGGGCTGACGGTCCCCCTCCTCAGGATCCTAGCTCAGCGAGAGTTGGTGTGCTCCATTTGATCCGGAGCTGCTATTGGTTTTTAGTGCGATACATTTGTATACATATAAGGGTATGACGGGGCCTAGTCCCGTCCTTTATATAGTTTTACACTCTATTAGAGGTCTATAGATAGTCATGTATAGTTGAATAGTATGTGGCCTTGTCGGCTCGCCCTACCGTATTCCATATATATATATATATATATATGTCTTTCGGGAATGTTTTCCCACGTATGTTGTTCATATGAATCAATAGTTTATTTCCAGAAGTTATGCATGACCTACACATATTTCATGTTTATATCTTAGACATATGCTTAGAGGTGTTCGATAGGTAGAACTCGGGCACTCATCACGGCCCATCGGTTTGGATCGTGACAAAAGTGGTATCAAAGCAGTTCCATCCTAGGGTTGTCTACAGACCATGTCTAGTAGTATTTTGTTTATGAGTGTATTGTGCACCACACTTATAAAGAGGAGGCTGCAGGACATATAGGATGTTACCTTCCCTTCTTATCTTAGATCATGCGATATAAGAATTTATTTTCCTAATGATATATTATGTTTTCAGCAATGCCCAAGAAGGCTACAGCCGCCCAGAAGGGCAAGTCCGTGGACGATGAGACTTCAAGTCGAGCGCCATGAGTTACCAGGGCTCAGAGAGAGTCACATAGTGAGACTCCATCTCAGACTTCACATACCCTACCCTCTCCGGAGGAGATTCGAGGGGCACCAGCTCCAGCGCCCGCTCCAGTACCCCTAGCTCCTCAGCCAGATACACCAGGTTAGGAGATGAGAGATGTTATTCAGCTATTGACTCGATTAGTGACCACACAGGCTCGGCACCAGGAGGTAGGTATTGGTCATGTAGATATGACCATCAGTGCTAGGGTTCGCGACTTCATTAATTTGGACCCTCCCGTATTCACTGGAGCAGATCCGAACGAGGACCCTCAGGTATTTATCGATAGGATGTAGAGGACTTTGAGGGTAATGAAGGCTACTATGATTGTGTCAGTTGAGCTAGCTTCCTATAGACTTCAGGATGTTGTAGTTAATTGGTTCGAGTCTTGGGAGTTGTGGCAAGAGTTTACAGAGGCTTTTCTTCATCATTATTTGCCACCAGAGCTTAGACGGGCCAGAGTTGATAGGTTCTTGACCCTTCGACAGGGTAATACGAGTGTTCGAGAGTACAACCTTCAGTTTGATTCTTTGGATAGGTATGCTCTCATTATTGTAGCTAATATGGAGGATCGGTTTCACCTGTTCGTGATGAGGTTGGAGCCGCACCTACTTAATGATTGTATGTCGGTCTCACTTCATCCAGGCATTGATATTTCTCATATTCAGGCATACGCTCAGGGTGTAGAGGAGCGTAAGCAGAAGCAGAGGGCCGATCGTGAGCATGATAGGGGCCAGAGTAAGAGAGCGAGATTTTCAGGTCCTTCTGGTGAGTTTTGAGGTGGTCAGAGACAGCAGTACCCAAGGTATCCAGCCCAACCATCGGCTAGTGCACCACCTCAGTTTTCCTATATGAGATTTGATCGTTCCACATATTCAGGGCCCAGTCAGAGTTCCAGGGCCTCTAGTTCTCAATATAGGGGTGAGTCAAGTCAGATGAGGCCACCTTTGTCATGATGTGCTCAGTGTAGTAAGCAACATGTCGGGCAGTACCTTGTAGGGTCGGGTGTCTGTTATACTTGTGGTTATCCAGGCCACATTATGAGAGATTGTCCGATGAGAGGTGGTGCGGGTATAGTTCAGCCAGCGAGATTTGTAGCCAGTTCATCATCATCAGTAAGGCCCCCCGGGCAAGGTTCACAGGCACCAGCTGTTCGTGGTAGAGGCAGAAGTAGAGCATCTAGCTCGATCAGTCCTCAGAACCATATTTATGCATTAGCGAGTCGACAAGATCATGATTCATCACCTTATGTTGTTACAGGTATATTATTAGTCTCCTCATATGATTTATATGCATTGATTGATCCAGGTTCTACCTTATCGTACGTCACTACGTTGGTTGCTAGTAAGTTTGGGATAAAACCTAAGTTGATTGAACCTTTTGAGGTGTCTACACTTATTGGGGATCCAGTGATAGCTAGACGGGTGTATAAAGACAATATAATAGTAGTTCATAGTCGTTCTATAGTAGCAGACCTGATTAAGTTAGATATGGTGGAATTTGATGTTATAATGGGTATGGATTGGTTGGCTTCTTGTTATGCTAACGTTGATTGTAGATCAAAGATGGTTCGGTTCCAGTTTCCAGGGGAGCCAGTTCTAGAGTGGAAAGGTAATACTGCATCGCCGAGAGGTAGGTTTGTTTCCTATCTCAAGGCAAGGAAGATGATCAGAAAGGGATATATTTATCACTTAGTTCGGGTACTTGATGTGAAAGAAGACTCACCGACCCTTCAGTCTATCCCGGTGGTTAATGAGTTTCCCGATGTTTTTCCCGATGAGCTTCCAGACCTTCCGCCATAGCGGGAGATTGAGTTTTATATTGACACATTACCAGATACTCAACCGATATTTATTCCTCCTTATAGAATGGCACCTGCAGAGTTAAGAGAGTTGAAAGAACAACTGAGGGATTTTCTTGAAAAAGGCTTTATCATACCCAGTACATCATCGTGGCAAGCACCTGTGTTATTTGTGAGAAAGAATGATGGTTCCTTGCAGATGTGTATTGATTACAGGCAGTTGAATAAGGCGACAATTAAGAATAAGTACCCGCTCCCGAGGATTGATGAGTTGTAGGGTGCCAGGTGATTCTAGAAGATAGACTTAAGGTCTGGGTACCATCAGGTAAGGGTTAAAGAGAAAGATATTCCAAAGACAACATTCAGGACCAGCTACAGGCACTTTGAGTTTCGTGTTATGTCATTCGGTTTGACCAATGCCCTAGCAGTATTCATGGACTTGATGAACCGTGTGTTCAGACCCTTTCTAGATCTGTTTGTGATTGTATTTATAGATGATATTTTGGTTTATTCTCGTTCATAGGCTGAGCATGCAGATCATTTACGTACCGTACTCAGAGTTCTACAAGAAAGGAAGTTGTACGCAAAATTCTCCAAATGTGAATTCTGGTTGAATTATGTAGCTTTCCTTGGACATATTATTTCAGGTAAGTGTATCCGGGTTGATTCAAAGAAGATTGAGGCAGTGAAGACTTGGCCTAAACCCACGACACCGACGGAGGTTCGTAGTTTCCTGGGATTGGCAGGTTATTACAGGAGATTTGTAGAAGGCTTTTCTTCTCTTTCAGCACCATTGACAAAGTTGATTTAGAAGGCAACTAAGTTTTAGTGGACTGATGCTTGTGCGCGGAGTTTCCAGGCATTGAAGGACAGATTAACTTCAGCACCGGTTCTGGCACTCCCAGAGGGTACCGATGGTTATACTATCTATTGTGACACTTCGGGCATTGGATTGGGTTGTGTACTGATACAGCATGGTAAGGTTGTATCTTATGCTTCTAGACAACTAAGAAAGCACGAGAAGAATTACCCGACCCAAGATTTAGTGTAAGGACCCGTAAAAATTTAAACCAAAAACTTGGAGTTTTGTGGTGCCAAATTAGATTCCTGCGTTACTATAGTAGAAAATTATTCGTGGTGCCATTTATGCGGTCACTTTGCGGACCGCATAACCATTATGCGGTCGCATATGCGACCGCAGACTTGTGTCGGGGCACCATTTTTCTTAATTTAAAACCCAACCCCCATTTCGTTAAAATACCCCATTTAGTCTATTTGAGCTCATTTCTGATATTTCTAGTGTGAGAGAGAGATGGTTCTAGAGGGAAGAACTAATTTTCATCAATCAATCTTCATCCATCACTCAAAGCTTGGAAATACTCAAGTAGAGAACTTAATTTCTTCATCCAAAAAGGTAAGACTTCATCACCCCAGCTATTAATTTCAAACATAGCTATAATGGGGTACTAGGGTAATACTTCATGGGTATGAGAGTGGTTCATCTTGCATGCATGTGATAAAGAGTGTGAGAAAAATAAGAAGTGAACTAGAACCATGAATGTTTTCCTAATTTTGGGTTCAATTTGTATATTGCTTAAATAGATTGAGGTTGCTAAGGGTTCCGGAAAATTGTAGAGTCTAAAGAAGCGCAATTGAGGTATGTATGGCTAACTCTTTTCTTCCTAGAATCGAACTCCTGGTGTCCGAATGATTGGTGTAAGTTCTGACTTGATCGTACTAGAATTGTTTGCCTTAGTGTGTTGGGTTGAAAGATTTATGTTCCCTCATTGTTTTAGATATTTACCATGTCATTATGCTATTTGAGGATGTATCTATGATTTTCCAAGTTCCTTCCCTTATGTGTGCAATGCCTTATATGATGGTACTTATCGACACGAATGATGACGTTATTTGATTGAATAAAAATGGAAAGACTTGAATTGTAAAATGTGCCCAAGTGCCAAGAACTATTTAATAAATGAGGCTGTTTGTGCCATGTAATGAAATATGGGAAAGATATGTGAATTGAGTTACAATTGGAAGAGGTTATGTCTCAAGTGAGATGGCTTAGCCGATCGGGCCGAGATCGGATGCCATGCCGTACACATGGTGGCATTTGTGTTGGAACTATTGATTTACATTGTGGATATGGATATGTCTCACTTGGGATGGCTTAGCTGGTCGGGCCGGGACTGGACTCTGTGTAAAAACACGGTGGCATTATGAGTTGTGGCTTTGACACTAAAGATTATTAATCTAAAAAGATGAAAAGATTGAATTGGGAAATGTGTAATCCTTATTTGGTATTTTCTTGTATTTTCATGAAGTTCTTATTGATTATTATGACTGCCTTCTCTTTGTTTCACTGTTCATTCTACTGAGATTGGTGTTTGCCTTACATACTAGTACTATTCGACAGTACTAACGTCCCTTTTGCCGGGGGCGCTACATCTTTTAATGGATGTAGGTGGTTCTATCGCAGATAGCGCTGATCGCAGATAGTGGTGTTCTCCCTCACACTCATCACAGCAGCCTTGGTGAGCCCCATTTCTTCCTGGGGTCATGTAGTCCTTCTTTGTATAAGTTTTCATATTTTGAGGTATAGCCGGGGCCTTGTTGCCGGTATTGTCATGTTGCTCTTTTGTACCCTTAGAGGCTCCGTAGACATTTATGTGGGTCATGTACGTATGTTGGGGTATCATTGGATCGAGTTGTATTTTGGGAACTTAACTACGACATAATGTATATAATGAAAAATGAACTAGCAACGTTTATATATTTATATAACTGATCTCTCCCCTGTTTTACAAATGGTGACGCATTCCCTTTTTGGATCATGAATGAGTTGGGTAGGAAAGGTTTACTAGGCTTGCTCGATCGGGTTCACTCAGTTGAGCGCCGGTCGCGCTCCCCAAGGTTGGGGCGTGACGTTTAGAGTTAGCCGCGGTGATTCATGCACTAAAGATATGGAGGCACTATTTGTATGGAATTCATGTTGATATCTATACGGACCATAAGAGCCTTCAATATATATTCAAGCAAAAGGAATTGAATTTACGTCAGAGGCGATGGTTGGAGCTACTGAAAAACTATGATGTTGATATTTTATACCATCCAGGAAAGGCGAATGTAGTAGCCGATGTCCTCAGTCGTAGATCTATGTGTAGCTTATCATATTTACAGCCAGAGAAGAGTGAGATAGCTCGTGAGATTCATCATCTAGCTGATCTTGGAGTTCGATTACTAGATTTAGGTAGTACCAGAGTTACTATTCTGGACACGTCAACATCCTCTCTAGTAACTGAAGTGAAGGAACACCAGTATGAAGATCCTGTGCTAGCTCACTATAGAGATACAACCCCTCAAAAGGAGAAGACGCCATTGGAGATTACAGGAGATGGAGTCCTCAGATATCGAGGTCGATTATGTGTTCCTAATGTGGTAGGGTTGTGCCAGCAGGTTATGGGAGAAGCTCACTATTCTCGTTATTCTATTCATCCAGGAGTGACAAAGATGTATCATGATATCAGGGGAATATACTGGTGGGACGGAATGAAAAAGGATATAGCAGAGTTTGTTGCTCAGTGCCCTAATTGTCAGCAGGTTAAGATTGAGCATCAGAAACCCGGTGGATTATTGCAGGCTATAGAGATTTTGACTTGGAAATGGGAAGTGATTAACATGGATTTCATCATAGGCTTACCTCGTACCCATCGTAAGTTCGATTCTATATGGGTTATTGTTGATAGACTCACAAAATCAGTACATTCTTTGCCTGTCAGGACTACGCATTCAGTATAAGATTATGCAAGGCTTTACATTAAGGAGATATTACGACTTCATAGTGTCCCTATATCTATTATCTCAGATAGAGGTGCTCAGTTTACAGCTAATTTTTGGAGGTCCTTCCAAAAAGGATTGGGGACTCAGGTAAGTCTTAGTATAACATTTCATCCCAAATAGATGGTCAGGCTGAACGTACTATTCAGACACTGGAAGATATGCTACGGGCTTGTGTGATGGACTTCAGGGGTAGCTGGGATGATCATCTTCCACTTATTGAGTTCACATATAATAATAGTTATCATTCCAACATTCAGATGGCTCCATACGAAGCTCTTTACGGACGGAAGTGTAGGTCTCTTATCAGATGGTTCGAGATTGGGGAAACTAAGTTAGTAGAACCAGAGTTGGTACAACATGCACTTGAGAAGATTAAGCTTATAAGGGAAAGGCTATTAGCAGCTCAGAGTCATCATAAGTCCCATGCAGATAATCGACGACGAGACTTGGAGTTTCAGGTAGATGACTGGGTATTCCTAACGGTATCACTAATGAAAGGCGCTATGAGATTTGGTAAGAAAGGAAAGCTTAGCCCTTGATATATTGGACCTTATAAGATTATACGCAGAGTAGGCCAAGTAGCATATGAGTTAGACTTACCTTCCAACTTGGAGTCTGTACATCCAGTCTTTCATGTGTCTATGCTCCGTAAGTGTATTGGAGATCCTTCTAGAGTCGTTCCAGTTGATGATATTCAGGTCACAGAGAAGCTATCATATGAGGAAGCTCCCATTGCTATACTAGATAGACAAGTTCGGAGATTGAGAACTAAGAACATAGCTTTAGTTAAAGTACTTTGGAGGAACAAGAATGTGGAGGAGATGACTTGGGAAGCTGAAGAAGACATGAAGTCTAGGTATCCTCACTTGTTTCCGCTTCCGGAGGAGGATCGGACTGAGACATCACAACCTTTAGGTATGTATATGATACTTGATTCTTATTTTAGTTATTGTTATTGGTCGTGTGAGGCCATTGGTGTTATTGATGATTGTGGCCCTGTGTGGCTTTGTATTTTTGGGTTTGCTGTGTGACAGGTTGGTAGTAGTACCGTTACAAAGGAGACTCTGCCAAAATTTTTATAAATTTCTGGGAGTTTAACATTCGAGGACGAATGTTTCTGGGGGGGGGGGAAGATTGTTACACCCTGTGCATCCCAAGGTGACATGATGAATATGAGACTTGTTAATCATGATTTAAATGAGTTTAAGTCATAATATGGCTATATATGATATTTGGATAGAAAATATAAAGTTTGAAAAAAATCGGATTTAAGTTGCGGAAAAACCGACTAAGAATTTGCCTTGTAACAAAGTTTTTTGAGAAATAAATTTTGTGTGCTACATGAGGTATTTTTGGGACATATTATATACCAAATAGGAGGTCTTGGAATATAGTTTCCAACGCTCTTAACTGTTCATTCATACAACATCCGGATAAAACGATATAAGTATCGGAAGATGGGCCAATGAGAGAGTGCCAAGCTAGCACCTCTTTGACTTTTGAAAAGTTGATATATAGGTCTTAAATCGTCTCTCTCTCTTCATTTTTACATAGGACCCGACCAGAGAACACCATAAAACCTATCCTTGAGCTCTCTAATAGGGTTTCAAAGAATACTAACATCTCGGGTACAAAATCGAGAAGCGATAACATTGGAACGCTCCCTAAGACGTATGTATCATTAGATCGCCTCTTTTTTTTCCCTTTGTAGTTCGAGTTTTGTATGGTACTTCATAGTTAAGAAACGTCTAATTTATGTATTTAAGTGTTTAATTATCAAGGAAGGTTGATCTATTGGTTTCCTAATATTTAGAACTCGCGGGACGGTGATTGAAAGCCGTGAGTTCGATTTATTTCACTTTTAGTGGACTGTTTTGTAGTCCACTCGTGTTGGCCTATTGTGCTGATGATTTATGGAGTTTGGAAGGATGAAGGGCGTGGAGAAACGCCACATGTGGTAGGGTAGTAGGCTGATCGCTCGTCGTTGTAATTACAGGCTAATTGATAACTTATTGATTGGGTATGTTATGATATATTTGAGGGTTTTGTTGTATTGAAGGTCCCGAATTGTAGTTGGGTTATTTTTGAGTTGCTGATTGTATTGTGTTTGTATCTCGCCTATAGTAGGCTTGAGGGAGCAGTGAAATCAGGGGAAATGCTTCCCGTTTTATTTTAGAATCGAGTTATCATTTGAAATACGTGATATACCACCATCATCTAAGTTGTACACATATTTTTATGTTATAGGGTTGGCACGCTAGTTGTCATAAGCTTGTTGTTGAGATGCATTGACGACTTGAGGTATGTTAAGGCTATCTATTCTTTCCTTTTGGTATGATCCATATGATACAGATGAAACGTGCAAACGCTGAACTTTTATAAATGACTCTATTCATAGAAGTACTAGGGGTTCCTATGTTCTGGATTCCCCATATGTCCTACTTTCATATTGTCTGTTCATGGGTCTCGTGACATTCCGAGAGATATTATTGACTTACTTCATTATGCATTGCATCCATTTATACATGTATACTGACCCATGACCAGATGGAGTTATATACGCGTATAGTATATGTATATGGGGTATGGGGAAAGGTTATGGCATTATATATGCACCACCACCTGATCAGCTGGTATACGTTGATGATTTTGGCCACAGTGGCTGAGATGATATGATGGGATACCCTCAGAGGCTTGATGATGTTATGTACGCATATACCTATGCATGGTATGGCATTTATGCGCACATGCATGATATTATAAATATTTTCATAATTCACAGAGTTATTCAGACTTACAGGTTGAGTTCCTTACTCCATGTTTCTTTCATGCCTTTTATATATTGGTTTTTATGCCTTACATACTCGGTACATTATTCGTACTGATGCCCCTATTGGCTGAGGGCGTACATTTCATGCCCGCAGGTGCAGGTAGACAGGCTGACGGCCCCCCTCCTTAGGATCCTAGCTCAGCGAGATTTGGTATGATCCATTTGATCTGGTGCTGCTATTGGTTTTTGGTACGATACTTTTGTATACATATAAGGGTATGATGGGGCCTAGTACCGTCCTTTATACAGTTGTACACTCTATTAGAGGTCTGTAGACAGTCATGTATAGTTATATAGTATGTGGCCTTGTCGGCTCGCCCTACCGTATTCCGTATATATGTATCTCAACATAGATAAATATATATATATATATATATTACTTTTGGGCATGTTTTCCCATGTGTGTTGTTCATATGAATCAGTAGTTTATTTCCAGAAGTTATGCATGACCTACACATATTTCATGTTTATATCTTAGACATATGCTTAGGGGTGTTCGATAGGTAGAACTCGGGCACTCATCACAGCCCATCGGTTTGGGTCGTGACAAATTTGGAGGAAGATGCCAAACCCTCCATTGAACATCAAAGGAGACTCAATAAAGCCATGCAAGAGGTGGTCAAAAAGGAGATCATAAAGTGGTTAGATGTCGGGGTTGTCTACCCCATTTCTGACAATTCATGGACTTCTTTGGTGCAATGTGTTCTGAAGAAGGGGGGCATAATGGTGGTCACCGATGATAAGAACGAGCTGATTCCAACAAGAACGGTGACCGGATGGAGAGTGTGTATGGACTATCGGAAGCTAAACAAAGTCACAAGGAAAGACCATTTCCCACTACCCTTTCTTGACCAAATGCTTGATAGGTTGGCCGGTTAGGCGTTCTATTGCTTTCTAGATGGATATTCGGGCTACAATCAAATCCTTATTGCCCCGGAAGATCAAGAAAAAATAACTTTCACTTGTCCCTATGGTACTTTCGCTTTCAAGCAGATGCCATTTGTCTTATGCAATGCACCGACAACTTTTCAACAGTGTATGATGACGATTATTACAGATATGGTAGATGACTACGTTGAAGTCTTCATGGATGACTTTTCAATAGTCGGGGATTCCTTTGATGATTTCTTGGCAAATTTGGATAAGGTATTGGAAAGGTGTGAAGAAACGAACTTGGTATTGAATTGGGAGAAATGCCATTTCATGGTCGAGGAGGGTATTGTCCTTGGCCACAAGATTTCAAAGAAGGGAATAGAGGTCGACAAAGCAAAAATAGAGGTGATTTCTAAACTTCCACCTCCAACATCTGTGAAAGGCGTGAGAAGTTTCTTGGGTCATGCGGGGTTCTACAGGCATTTCATAAAGGATTTTTCCAAAGTGGTGAACCATTTGTGCAAGCTTTTGGAGAAAGATGCTAAATTTCACTTCAATGATAATTGCATGAGAGCATTTGAATTGCTCAAGTTCAAGTTGACAACTACTCCCATGTAGCGGTTAGAGCAGATTTGGGGCAAAGTATCAACAAGATCGTTCATCTAGTCTACTATGCTAGTAAGACCATGAATGATGCCCAAGTCAATTACACTATGACCGAAAAAGAGCTCTTTGCCATTGTGTTTGCTATTGAGAAGTTCCGTCCATACTTGATGGGTGCAAAAGTGATTGTCCACATGGATCATGCGGCACTTCGTTACCTTATGAGCAAGAAAGATTCCAAATCCCGATTGATGAGATGGGTGCTTTTGTTGTACGAGTTTGATATAGACATCCAAGACCGAAAAGGAAGTGAAAACCAAGTGGCGGACCACTTGTTTCGTTTGGAGGAGGGGAGGCCGCATGATGGCCTTGAAATCAATGACTCTTTCCCCGATGAGCAACTCTTAGCCATTTCAATGAAAGAGGTGCCATGGTTCGTGGATCTAGCAAATTTTCTTGTAAGTGGTATCACCCCGGATAAGTTCTTTTCAAACCAAAGGAAGAAGCTCAAACGGGATTGTCAAGACTATTATTGGGATGAATCGTAACTTTTTCGGATTTGTACGGATGGAGTGATTAGAAGATATGTACCGGAGGAGGAACAAGTTGAAATTCTTGGGGCTTGTCATTCTTCGCCGTAAGGTGATCACCATGGTGGAGCAAGAACGACGGCCAAAGTAGTAAGTTAAGATTTCTATTGGCCCACTTTTTACAAGGATGCAAGTGATCTAGTCAAGCGTTGTGATGAATGTCAAAGGGCCAGTGGAATCTCAAAGAAAAATGAAATGCCCCTCACCACCATTTTAGAGATTGATATTTTTGATGTGTGGGGTATTGACTTCATGGGACCTTTTGTGAGTTCTTGTGGAAATACCTACATCTTGGTCGCGGTTGATTATGTGTCTAAATGGGTTGAGGCCGTTGCTCTACCCAACAATGAAGCAAGAAGTGTGGTGTCATTTTTGAAGAAGAATATCTTCACAAGATTTGGTACTTCGCGGGCTATCATAAGCGATGAGGGTCGCATTTTTGCAACAAAGCTTTTGACACTTTGCTTAGAAAGTATGGTATCACTCATAAAGTTACGACTCCCTATCACCCTCAAGCTAGCGGTCAAGTGGAAGTCTCCAACTGGGAGATAAAGAGTATTTTGTCCAAAACAGTGAATGCTAACCGGATGAATTGGTCAAAGAAGCTTGATGATGCACTATGGGCTTATCAGACTGCTTTCAAAACTCCTATCGGGATGTCTCCATACCGGTTGGTGTTTGGCAAAGCTTTTCATCTTCCGGTGGAACTCGAGCATAAGGCCATGTTGGCTTTAAAGAAGTTAAAGCTTGATTGGGATGCAGTTGCTAACTTGCGGGTTGCACATTTGAATGATTTAGATGAATTCCGGTACCATGCATATGCAAGTTCGTCCTTGTACAAAAAAAGAATGAAGTATCTTCATGGCAAATACATCCGAAACAGGGAGTTCAAGGTGGGCGATCTTGTTTGTTGTTCAACTCACGATTGAAGATGTTTCCCGGAAAGCAAAAATCCAAATGGAGTGGTCCCTTTGAAATTGTGAGTGTGACACCTTTTGGTGCATTGGACTTGAAGAAAAAAATGATGAAGTACTCCGAGTCAATGGTCACCGGGTGAAGCATTATTTGGGAAACATGGTGGCAGTGATTCATTTGAAGTGATGGTAATATGTGTTGTGCCGCGACGTTAAATAACTGATTTAACTTGGGAGGCAACCCATGTTTCTTTTTATTTTTCTTTTCTTCTTCTTTAGATAGGTCTTATTTTGTGCTAATTGGATTTGAAGTATGTTGCAAGAATGAGTTTGCTTTACAGGAACTGTGCTTAGAAAAAGTGGCTACGTATGGAAAAAGTACGGACCGCACAATTTTGAATGCTACAGCAGAAGGTAATTGCGGCCGCACAATTCTTGTGCGGACCGCACAAATTGAGATAGAAAAATGCAAACTCTCTGAAGTTTGGTCTATCAGAGAATTAGCTATTCTGCAGCCGCACATCAAACTGTGTGGTCTGCAGCAAAAATCTGCGGCCGCACCCCAAATTGTGCGGACCGCAGATCATTAAGGGCAATTGCGCCCCCAGGTAACAAAGTGCGGACCGCAAAAGGAATTCTGCGGTTGCACTTCTCCTTTGTTCCTCAAGCTTGGCCATAGGTATAAATAGTAGCCTTGGGCTACTGTACAAGTTTTTCATCTCTGAGCACTCTAAACCCTAAAATTTGGAACTCATCTGTTCAAACATCTGCCACACTCCATCCACGTCTGTGATCAGTTAGTTGCACTCCTTCATATCTGATATGCTCAAATCACTTCTAGGATTCTTCAATTTTCTTAATTTAATTTACAATTTGTTAGTTATTTTAGGCCATCTGTCACTAGAGGTCAATTTTATGTCTATGAGAGGGTTTAAATTGTGCCGGGTCAACTCCTAATTGCTATTTGGGGAATGGGTATCTTGATTATCATGTTTTATTACAATTACCATGTCGAATTTGTGCAAAAATTGAAACCCTTAGAAAATATGCCCGATTTAATTTTGAAATCTGCTGCCACACAAGAAATTGTGCGGTCCGCGGAAGTAGAGATTAGGGTAGTTGGTGAAGCATGATTCTGCGGACCGCACTTGAAATTGTGCAGACCGCAGAAATTTCACTGCGGCCGCAGAAATGTGTGTGCGGCCGCATATCAGCCCATTCTCTGTCTTCAGAGAGTTGTTATTTTGAGGCATCCAATGTGCGGCCGTAATAAAAATTATGCGGACCGCACTTCAAATGTGCGGTTGCACTCAAAATTGTGCGGACCGCAGTTTCATCACTGCAGCCACACTTCCAAATTGTGCAGTCCGCACAACCCAATCTGCAGTCGCACTTGCAATTATGCGGACCGCACTTCCCCACCCTGCATTCATGTTCTGAAATGTGTTATACTGCCTGTTTACAATTGAACCAGAACTAACTTTTGTTGTTGCTTGTTACAGAAAATGGTCAGATCCCGAGGTCGTGGTGACACGTCAAAGGGGAGGGGTGAGCCTTCCAGAGGTAGAGGCAAAATCAATTTACCCCTTGCCCTCCAAAGGGTAATCAACAAGAAAGCCACAATAGGCCGAGAAAGACAGCTCGAGCCCTCCGAATCTAGTTTATATGCCCTTTCTCGGAAAGCATCGGAAGGAGACTCAGTGCAAGAGCAGCCTTCGATTCAATTACACCTACAGCAGCCACATGGAAGGTACCAACTTAGAACGAACCTTTCTCCTCACGTAGCACTTCCGAGGGTTCGGAGAGTGCAAGTCAGGCTTCAGATCCCTATTCTACACCTATCCCTAAAGCACCAGCAACTGGTGTGGATGATATTTCGGACGATGGTAGAGGAGGTGATACCACAGTTGCCGGCCTTGAGAGGTCGAAGAAGAAAAAGGTCTGGGAGGACCGGTTTGTGAGTCTGGCTGCCTTCACTAGTTTCCGTGAGTGGTGTCCGGTGAGATCGCTCACTCTTGAGCGAAAGTTCCTACTTCAAGACCTTGACAAGTACAATCCAGAAGTGTTGAGGTAGTTCCGAGAAAGAAAGGAGTGGATATGGTTCACCCAGTCAATAGTGGACGCCAAAGAATACTTGGTCCGGGAGTTCTATGCCAATATGGCACATATCAAACAAAGGGACCAAAGTGACAAAAGTAAGAAATCTGAAGGTGCGGTTCGACCAACACACATTGGACACCTACTTGGGATTTGAGGACAAGGAGCCAGTGCAGTACTTGGAGAAGCTGGCAATGGGTGATGCAGCTCGCCCATGGCTAGCTGGGATTCTTGCGGCCCCGGGGCCACCACCACCATGGATCATTGCAAGGGTTCCTATTCAGCGGAACACCTGAATTTCGAGGCAAAGGGGTGGAAAACCTTCGTATGCAGCAAACTAGACCCGTGCCAGAATGAGACCAATTTACCTATTCCACGGGCAGTTCTAGTCGCATCTATTATGGCCGGGTACCCGATCAAAGTGGGTGCCGTGATGTCAGCCAACATGACAGTGGTTGCCAGGAAAGCTGACACCTTCTACCCGTATCCCAATACCATCACTGAGTACCTTACAGATGCACAGGTAGAGCCCCGAGACTTTGACACGAAGGTTCGGGCAAAAAAGTCTTTCTCTTGGTATTCTCTGATGGATCCAAAGAACCCAAAGAGAAAGGGTCAGCTGACTACTACCGTAGGCCAGTCTAATGAGCCTTCAATGGTAGATGCAGAGTTCGCATATATGACCTCAACTTCAGCAGTGCCATCTTCCAGTACAACTACCATGACTCTACCTTCAGTCTCAGTACCTTCCAACTCAGCTTTGAAGCCAGTGCCTATGTCTTCTGCTCCACTATCTGCGCTGCGAATCTCCCAGACACTAGCGAGTCTCAGCAATTGGATGCAGACAGCTACTGTAAAGCTGTCTGACATATCCAGTACTGTTGTAACATAGTCCTTCATTCAGGCACCACATATACCTCCGACAGTGGAGGAGACTTTGAAGAAGCTCCTGGAGAACCAGACCACAATAATGAACACCTTGGTACAACATGGATTAGCGATTGAGGAGCTGGGCAAGCAAGTAAAGAAAATGAGGAAATCCCAGGCATCCAAGAAATTAATTGAAAGGCGGCAGAAAGAGGTGACCAAGATTGCAGCAGTTGGAGATCTTCCATTTGACATGTTGATAGATCCAGCAATGTCAGCACCATCAGCACCAGCAGATCCAACAGCACCATCAGTTCCAGTGGCACCGGCTGGCCAGTCTGAGGAGCCAAACAATGCTGCTGACACTGCTGAGGCAGTGCGTCAGATGTTCACCAACCCAGCCACTCCCAGAGTTGAGGATGATGAGATCCAGTTGGAGGAGATAGAGGGTGGTGATGATGCCATGGACACCGAGATGGTCGCAGCTCCATAGGGAGTTTTGTTAACTCTTACCCTTCTTTTGCTCGTATTTTATTAAGCATTGAGGACAATGCTTATTTTTATTCGGGGGGGGGGGGTGGTGGAGTTTCTTTGACATTTTAATGATTCTGATTCTGTATTTTGATAACTATGAAACATTTGGCCTGTAATTAACTTATTACTATTTTCTTCTTCTTTCTCATTATGTATATATATTCTCTCTTATCCCTCATTATGTATATTCGTTTAGCTTTTAATAGTCTTTTGCTTTATTAGCTTTTTTTTATATGTTTGTCTTCTTTTTGAATTAGTAGCTTCTCTTTGATTTAATAGCTTCTTTTTATGTTTTAGTAGATAATAAGCCTTTAGTTTTCTTA
The DNA here is from genome assembly GCF_000715075.1 of Nicotiana tabacum. NCBI lineage: Eukaryota > Viridiplantae > Streptophyta > Magnoliopsida > Solanales > Solanaceae > Nicotiana > Nicotiana tabacum. The sequence continues at coordinate 25,428,031 of NC_134083.1, forward strand.
ATGCCACGGTTCTTTCCAAAGGTGGCGTTTGTGTGAATCGGGTGACTCTTCCCAACGATGGATGGCATGACAACCTTCTTAAGGGATTGAGCCCATTTTTGGTGGTTAGGTAAGAATAGTAGTAATAATGAATAAAAAGACCTAATTGAGTCATGCTCGAAGAGTCAAACATGCTTCACTTGGTACCAACATACTTAACTACTTGCTTATGGTTAAAAACAATGTTTTTGGAAAGAAATAGCTCTAATTAGTGACCTTTTGACTCTTGTGTTGACTTAGGCAATCATCGAGTGGTTTAGTCAAACCATAGTGATTTTCAATCTTGAATATGGTCGTTGTGGACCCTCGACTCTATCCTCTTTAACAATCTAGCTGCGTGAGAGGTAAGATGTTGTTGTTGCAAGTCCAAGTACCCGTGCAGATGGTCTAGAGCATGCCCCGAATGTGTTTCTAGTTGAAATTTTAAGTTTTGCTTGGCTTGAGAAGTGATTGTAGGCTCTCCTTGACTCGCTTAAAATTTTCCATTGCCCACCAATGTTGTTATTCCTAGTCAACCCATTTGAGCCTAAAACCTTTCTCATTTGATAACCATGTTACAAGCCTTTACCCGTTTTGTCGTGACCCTCTCTTGACACTCGAGTTTTCCTTAACACCCTTGTGAAACAATTGGCTAAAAACGTAAGTTTGGGGGAGAGACGAGGAGTTTGAAAAAGGTATCAAGGCACAAAAAATAAAAGGAAAGGCAAGAAAAAGAAAAGAAAAAAAATTGCAAAAAAAAAGTGAATAAGTTGAAGAGTTGAAGGGATTCAAAGAAAAGTAACGATGCAAAGCATGGAAAGATCAAAGAAGGAGAAAATGAGTATTATGACCAAGAAAGAGTGAAGTTAAGTGTCTCTAGTTCCCCTAAGGAAAAGGAAATGCCTTAAAGAGTTGGCAAAAGCATGAGCCATTAAAAGAACATGTAGTGCTTAAGGAAAGATGAACCCGTTCTATCATAACTTATCTAACCTTAGTCCAAAAGCTTTCATTGTATGCCGAAAAATCCCTGCGTGATTTCAAGCCGAGTAAGCTTACATTAGTGGTGATTTACATAAGGGGCAAGCCTATGGTACTTAAAGCCGTGCTTTCGATATTCTTTTGAGAGAGATGAGCGAACCTTTCAAAAATCTTTGAATTGAGTGCTATATTCTTAAGTGAAATAGGCAAACGGAGAGTAGATGAGGAGGAGTTTGGGATCCACAATGACCTACATAAAAGAGCGAACTTCCTTGATGAATAAAGTCAACTCTTGATGCTCAAGTGTCACATTAGAACTATTCGTGCTTAAAAGTTCAACTTGTTGCCTTGTTGATAATTCATAAGTGTCGTGGGTAATTATTGGTCCCAATTGATGTGTGATTGATTCACCTTTGATTAGCTGGAATGGCTCTTAACATGTGGAGGTGAGAACTACTTTATTTTTTTGAGGACAAGCAAAATCTTAAGTTTGGGGGAGATGATAAGTGGGGATTTTGACTACTTATTAGCGTCTTTTAGCTTTCATTTTAGTCCAGAAGCGCTTAATTGTGTTCCTGAAAACTGATAAAATATGCTTAATTGCAGGAATATTAGAAGATGAGCTCCCAAGATGAAATTCAACTCAAGAAGGAGTAATCTGAACTCAAGGATGAAAACAACACAAAAGCTCAAAGTGCGGACCGTAGAATACCATCTGCGGTCGCAGGTCATGAAGAAATTTCATCAGAGAAGGTTGCAAGATGCGGACAGCACATGAAATTGTGCGGCCGCAGAAGCTGGGTCAGAGTAAAAGTTCAGAGAACCTGCACCTCCAGTCCAACTCAAGTGCGGACCGCATAATTATTGTACGGCCGCAAAAGAAGAGTTGTGCGGCCGCAAACATTATTGTGCGGACCGCAGAAGAACAAGGTGCGACCGCAGATATTATTATGCGGACCGCAGATCACTTCATTATTATGCAGCCGCAGATTTCCAACCTTTTCAAGCTGAAGCGGAGTGCGGACCACACATGGAATTGTGCGACCGCAGAATCTCTGAAAGGACATTTTTGTCCAAAAATTCCAGCTCTGTATAAATAGAAGAGTTTCATTTTTTTAGGTCAACTTTTGATATCAGCAGCCACTCTAGACGTTTTCTTCTGCTCTTTTTAGTAGTTTTTGCTATTTTGAGCTTTTTGAATATTGATTTTATCATTTTAATTATTAATATGGGTTTAATTATCATTTCTTCTTTTTTTTTTTCTAATTTAAGCATGAGTAGCTAGATTTTTACTAGGGTTGTGACTCACCCCTAGTGTGTAAACTTAATGGGTGTTTGATTTATTGCTTGTTTATGGTTGGTGTTGATTATCTAGCCTTGTTCTTGCTTTTATTTGAAGAATTAATAGTTGCAAACATTATTTCATGCTTTTTTGACTTGGTCTCTACTTGAGAAAGAGAGACTTAGTCTAGGAAAACTTGGCTAGCAAGAAATTGGGTCAATCGAGAGATTGATAAGCCCAATTAAAGGGTTGAACCTAGAGATAGTAAAACCCGACTTGAGCTTATTATCAACTGCTTTGTTCAAATACCCATTTGGGCTTGAGAAAGCCAAATTGGTCAAAATCACTCTTTGGCCGAGAGGTATTGAGTGAGTACTTGAGTGTTGATAGCTATAATACACCCCAACAAATAAAACAAGCTTTAAAGTTTACAACCCATTAAGCGAACACCTAGATGAAGGTCATAGCCCTAGGTCTTTTTATCATTTGAAAAACAACCAAAAATAATTTTCTAGTTTCATTCTTTAAATCGCAACTATAGTCTAACTTAGATTTCCAAACAAAACCCAATATTGCGGAAGTGCAAATTAAGATATACAAACTCACGCATTAAGATATATACTACTAACACCCATTCACATAGCTCCCTATGGAATTCGACCCCGACTCTGTTGGGTATTATTATTGCATCGACCATTTTTATATCCTCAAATAGGGGAGTGAAATTAGACGAGATCAATGGCATGTGGAGTCGCTTCCTCGCTATATGGTTGTTCTATGAACCTACCTAATGGTAGGCTAGGAATTCGTGTTTTAGCTATATTTTATACTCTAATTACTACAGTTTGATTGTATTTCAGCCTAATTGTTAGTACTTTGTACTTATTATGTGTGTTAGGTTGTGTAGGATGTGATTTTGAGTGAAAAGGAAAGTTTGAAGCTAAAATGGATGATTTGGAGCTTTGAAGTCTAAGTAAAAGCCCAAGATATTAAGTCGGGATCACGTTCGGGGCTCGAGAACTAAGTCTGGATGTCAAAAAGTGAGAGAAAAAGATTACTCTGAGAAAAATGCACTACCGCGCCGCGGGGTACGAGGCGCTATTGCAAAATTCCTGTAGAGTGTAAAAATCAACTCTCTGAACTTCTCCACAGGTGCACCGCGTGGGGCGGCGCGCCATACACTATGCATGTGCAAATTTTACAGAGTATTTCTCCTACTTCGGCTTGAAAAGGATAGTTTCATCTGGTTCTGTTCTTACATAGTATAAATACACCAAAAATACGTTTTTAGAGGACTTTTGACCTTGAAAGCTTTGGGAGAGCTGTAGAGGCTACAAGACACATAATTTCATCATCTTTCCATCAATTCAATACGAGAGTTTGGATTATAACGTTAGATTGATGCTTTCTCACTCTTTAATTATATTTGTGATGATTTCCTCCATCATTATGGAGTAGTTTACCTTAGGGTTTGACATGATTTGGTGACTTGGTTATTGTTTATGGATTTGACTACTGCTTAATTGCTTGAATTTATTGGTGGAGCTTTAATATAGTTGTGATTTTATTTGTTATAGAGTTTAATCGAAAGAGGAACATCTTATTAAATATTATTGCAGCGTATGCCTTAGTTTATTTTGGTGATTCTTTGAAGTAATCGAGAGAGCTTTTTGAGTTACCGTTTAAATTAAGATTGAGAAATATTTGCGAGAAATTTTTCTTAGATCATTCCTACCAATAGATTCTTGCAAGTTTCACCGCACTTCACATTAGTTTATTTGAAAGATTTAGATTTAATCGAGAGAGGAGTCTGAATCAGAAGTATAAGCTAATCATTTATTGAATTCGTGAGAATAGATAGAACCTCAAGAGTGAAATATAACAGTATCATATCCAGAATAACAATCTTGCACCTATCATGTCAAAACCTTTATGCCTCACATTGATAAGAAACCAACACTAATAATTTCTAGTTTTTTTTTTTGCAGTCAATTGTCAATTGCTTTACTTTAGTAGTTAATCGTAGTTCGTAATCATTCCAAATCAAGTTTTGATCATCCTGAATAGCAGTTAAACCAAAAATTACTAGAGCATTATTTAAATCCAATCCTTGTGGAGACAATAATTTAACTATATTATCTTTGGTTAGCGAGCATCAATTTCGTGTTGTGTTTTATGCTCGTCACTACCGGCGTCCCTTTTTGGAAGTAATTTGGGGGCGTCAGGTATCTCGTCTACTCGTTCCTGGTGCTCTTTCATTTGGTCTCCGAGCGCATTGTTTTCATTTTCCATTTCTTCCACTCTTGTTCGTCCCCTCGTCGTGCTGCGTGGGCTCTCGTAGTTTCTATAGTCGTGCATGGAGCTTGTTTGTTAAGTATGCTGACTAGGGTATCAGTTAGCCATGCTTTGAGGAGTTTTTTTTTATTGCGGGTGAACCCCCTCTCCCGCATATGTGGAGGGTCCTTTCCTGTTTGGTTTTGTTGTGCTGCATAAAGGTGGGGGTGAATTTTCTCGTCTTGGAGAGGCCGTAGGCGTTGCCCCCTCATTATGGGTGTCATAGCCTTCGTTGATAGCATTCATGAGGTTGAGGGGAACATTATTTGTTGCCCTCATTCCGTTTCCTTGGTTACCTGCCATGGAAATTTGTATGCACAGAGAGGAGAGATAAACTTTGTGGTTTGTTAGATTAGCAAGTCATGTGAGTTGTAGATCTAATGGAAACTAAAAGATTGTCTGAGAAAATTCCCACAGATGGCGCCAAACTGTTTGACCCAAAATTTAGATCTAGGTTTAAACAATTAGGTTTCTAATAAAATAAAGTCAATCTTAGCCAATATTAATATCCAAAAGGTCGTTTAACTTATTTCATGACAAAATGTCACAAGTTCCGTCAGATATCAATAAATATGTAACAACAACAGTATTTAATAACCCAAGAACTAAGAAGACATCATTCAATAGTAATAAATGAAATATAATGACATTTAAGTAAATAAATACAAGTGAGATAACCGAAAGAGGATTGAATTCTGCGATATTCCTCCTGACAATGATAAGTGATTGATGAACTTTTGAATATTCGTATTCTTCTTGGATCGTGGGAGAAAAGTTAAAAACAGATACGAGAAAAAGGTATATTTTGTATGTATATAAAGCAAGAATCTTCAAAGAATGTCAAAGTGTTGTTCTTTTACAATGAGTGTCCAATTCCCCTCTATAACTACATATCTTTCTATTTATAAGGGAACATGGGGCACAAAACCTTAATAGTATAAAATCCAGAAATATTCACTCGAATATTCGCTTTAAAGTCTTAATCCTAAAACTAGTCGTTACTCATCTGTTAAAGAGAGTACGCGTCCTCGACCTCGATCTCTATTGACTCCTCGACCTTGCCTTCGTCCTTTGTCAGATCACTTCGATCTCGTCTTCGTCTTTTGTTGAAATCATATCGATGACGCGTGGCAGCCTTCAAAGGTTCTCTTAGTGTTGACGTGACCCACATATAACTAGGATAATTTTTGGCCCATACATCTATTTTCTTTTTAGTCCGTGCCAAAAGAATGACCTCTATTCTTATTTGTAAATAATTTACCTTTATGCAATGATTTATATATGCCTCATTTTACACACAAATATATATGTCTCATTTTACACCACAAGTTCAAATAGGTTAACATAAATTGAAACGGAGGGAGTACTAATTATTATGAGATATATGTGCAGTAGCAAGAAATAAGAGCAGTAAGAAGGGGAGAAAAAGAAGAAGAATAAAGAGGAAACATAGAGGAAGCGCGCGCAAACAAAAGTTCAAAACGGCAGAGGGGCATTTATTGCAAAACATAGAACAAAGCTGATTGTTTTACTGTAGGAACAAACAATGCTACTCTGTTGGATCCTTCCACGGCGACAGAAATTTCTTTTTCTTGTCGGTTTTTCCAATTCTCTGACAAATTTCCTACTTATAAATCAAATGAATTGTCAATCTTATTGCTTCTCACCATCAAAAAATCTTTTGCTGCTTCTAATTCGCTAACTTCAGGTAATTTCTTCTTCATCTTTCTCAAATTTTAATAAAGTTCATTTCTTTATTGGAGATCGGCAAAAGGAGTTTTATTTTCTCTTGGAGAAAGAAGGAAGTAATGGGAGAGATTGATACAAAATCAATTGAATCGGTGCAAGCCGCGCTTTCTTTGTTTGGAGAGAAATCAAGTGACAAGAAGAAAAACAGTTTCAGTTCATGTATCAATGTAAGCCAACTACTGGTCCAAATTATGCACTGCTTCACAAAAAAATGTACTCACTTTTTCTTTTGCACACAGTATACTTAGTACTGCTGATCAAGTTCATATATATTATATCCTCTATCCAGTAAAAGATTTAGATTGCTTCAGTCGATGATTTAATTTTGTACTTAGTTTCCCCCTACTTCCCTCAAGATAAGCCCTTTTGCTTTCATTATTTTCCCACTAAGACTAGAACTTAAGTATATTAAGTGCTAATGTTTATTATCAGCTTGAATTGTTATCTGAAATTGAGATTGCGTACTTCATAGTTGTGCTGTCTATGCAACACTCCGCAGGGTGGTAATTACAAAGTGTTTCTTGTTTGTTTATTTTTCTCTAGCTCATTCTTTATGCTTTTTGGGACGTAATTGAGAGTATGAACGTATAATATTGGTTTGAGATGAGATTAAATTGAGTGATATGGTCAATGAGGATTTATATAGCCGACCCTTATTAGCTTAGGATAGAGGTGTAGTAGTTGTTGTTGCAATAGATGGTATGGACTGTTTAGAGGACTAGGTAACTAAAAATAGTTAGAAAAAGATGATCTCATGCAGATGTGGTTATCCTGATGATGTGTAACATGCTAAGTTGAATGACTTAAAACAGACAAGTAACCAAGTCTAAATCACATCTAATGCGGAGCATTTCAGCTTTCAGCAGGGATGTATTTGAAGTTAATTGTTCATTCATTTTTTCCTTTTAACTTACAGGAGATGGAGAAAGAAAAAGATATAGGAAGTGTGTTAAGAGATTTGGCAAACCTGAAAATTCAAGTTGAAGCGAAGGATTCTGCACACAAACAAGTACTTCTTAAGCTAGACCATCACGAAAATACAGCTGATGAACACTGCTCCCTGCTAATGAGCTCTGAACTCGAGAAGGAGATTTACATGATCGAATGTAGAGGATTGAGGATTCATGTAGTTGAGCTTGAGTCACGGATTCAGGAGATGGCTGACCAAATTTTGGAGTATGTAAAGACGGGAGAACAGCTATCACACGCCATCAGTGAATTGAAGTCCAAACAAGGAGAACTACTTATAGCAGAAAGAGAGTTAGTGGCAGCTAGAGATGCTAAGCTTGAAGCCTTAACACAAGTAGAAGTGATGGAATCTGCTTTGAGCATGGAAAAGTTAAAGACTGAAGAGCTTTTGAGGAATGTGTCAAAGCTAAATGAGAGTGTTTCGCGCTTGAGTATGACTGCAACCGAGACAGAAGAAAACACTACACTATTGTATGAAAGAGGGGCTGAGTTGGAATTAGAAGCTGCAAATGCAAAGGAAGAAGTAGAATTTCTGAGAAATCAGTTGGAAATAATGCAGGATTTGGAGAAGGAGCTATTGGACAAGTCTGTACTTATTGATTCAATGAAAGTGCAACTCCAACAAGTAAATGAGCTTCGCGCTTCTTCTGAGAAAGTCACTTCCGATGTTGTATGTGAGGTGAAAAAGTTAAAAGAAGATCTGGAATTACAAGAGAGAAAGAATTGGGATCAATCTGGTTATGTAAGTTTATTGGAGTCAGAACTCAGGCAATTAAAGGGGGAACTCAACAAAGCCAACGAAGAGGCTACTCGCGCCAATGCAGATGTTGAAACGATTAGCCTTGAGTTGGAGCAGTTTAAAAAGGAAATGGTTGGGACAAGAGAAAAAGAATCAGAAGCACAAGTTGAGATAGCATTTCTACAATCTGAGCTTCATAAAGGGAGGTCAAAGATTGCAGCAGCAGAGGTTGCTGATTCAGTAGCCAAGAGCGAGAAATCAGCTTTACATCTCGCACTTCAGCAGCTCGCCTTAGAAGCTGAAGAGGCCAAAAAAGAAAACAAGAGACTAAAAGAAGCTTCTGAAGAAACACAAAATGAAGAACCAGAAGAGGGAAAAGGAGAGACGAAGGCCTATATCACAATACCAAGGGAGGAGTATGAGCAGTTGATCAAGAAGAAGGAGCCAGTTTATGAAGAACCAAATGAAATGCAAGTATTAAAGAAAGAACTAAAAACAGCAACAGTGAAAATTAACGAGTTGAGGACGAGAGCTGAGCAGGCGATAAGCAGAGCTGAGGCAGCTGAAAAGGGTAAAGCTGGACTTGAGGATCAGATAAAGAGGTGGAAGGAACACAAGGAAAGAAAAAAGGCTGCATTGGCAGCACTTAGAGAGGAGTCAATTTCCAGAGAAATTACTGAATACAAGGCTGATACTACTCCTAAAACATTACAACCTCTTGGTAAGGTTCTCAGGATGAAGTTCTAGATACATCAAATCTATAGCAAAACTTTTCTATAGCAAAGAAAGTTTTCTGTAATATAACTTTGCAAGTTTGAAAAGATGGTTTAGTGCAATGTGATTTTATTGATCTTACTAATTTCATGTCACATTCTCTTGTTACTTGTTTTTGGTCCAAAAGTAGATATAATATTCAAACATACGATGCCGCTTAGTTAACTTTTTATATATATGCATTAGACACATTAGCAGAAGATTTCTAATCTTCATAGAATCATAGTAGAGCTAGTAAGGGATTTTTCCCAAGTACATAGGTCCGTTGTTAACAGAAAAATGTACAAACTTTGCCAAATGGTATAAAGCTCAATGGCATCATTTAGTCTATCACACATATTTCAGTAGACTAGCAAGGGTCGTTTGGTTGAAAAATAAATTATCCCATGATTAATTATTCCGGAATTAATTATATCGGGATTGGTTATCTCACCTTCCCATAGGGATAAAAAAACATTACAATCCCGGGATAACCAACTTGGGTTCCGCTCTACTCCATTACTTTTGGCTCAAATAAACATCAATACACCTGCAGATGGATGACACGTGTTCATATAAGTATGAAGGGCTGAGATTGCTTTTTAATTTATTCTTGTATTTTTTGTTATTCTCCATCTTTTGCAAACAGGAACAAGAACGGTAATAGTTCCAACTGACTATTACTTTGAGTATGACAAAACATGTACCTAGTGCACTGATTTTTTATTTTATTAATTAATGGCATTAATTACTGATTTTCTACATATAAAAAGATAACCAAATTTTATTCTATTAAACAATTAATTCATATACATAATTTTTTATAAGAATACGATACACTCGATAACTGTTTGTTTTGAGGCACTCTTTGCTATGTTTGTGCTTTCATGGAAGGGAACGATTGGTTTGGTATTGGCATGAGATAAATACATTAGAAGGATAAAAATTTTGACGCCGACAAGTTCCTTCTTGTTCCGGTCCGCAAAAGATGGAGAATGACCAAAAATACAAGAATAAATTAAAAAGCAATCTCAACCCTTCATAGTTATATAGAACACGTGTCATCCATCTGCATGTGTATTGATGTTTATTGGAGCCAAAAGTAATAGAGCAGTGCCGAACCCCTAATCCTTTATCCCAATCAAACAAGGGCTAAACCCATCTAAAATTTAATTTTGGAATTAATTATCACTTATCTCTCTAATCAAACGAAAGTAAACTTAGATTGTCTTAGACTCTTTCAATGTTTTTTTTTTTAAATGTCTATTTGCTATCGCGTGTCACATTCAATTCCTTTGCATTTGTTGTAAATGTGGCATTTCTAAGTTCTAACTCCGGATCCACACATGTTAAATATAGTTATTAGCCAGTTTGGTCAAGTTTCTAAAATCAACTTATTCTGTGAAGTGTTTTTCTCAAAAGTGTTTTTAAAAAGAGTATTTGATGAAAATTAGTTTGTGCTTGACTAATTTTTTTGAAAAGTACTTTTGTATAATAATTAGTGTTTGGCCAAGGTTTTAAAAAGTACTTCTAAGTGTATCTATCTATATTATTATAAAAGCACGAATGTTAGAATACTAAATATTGATCGACGAAAATATCCCCAAAATATTGACGGATATTTATGTCCTTGCAAAATTAAATCATTCGTACAACGGAAAAGGGTCATAAATGCCCTTAACGTATTAGAAATAGCTCAAAAATGCCCTCCTTCCACCTATGGGTTCAAATTTATCCTTAATGTTATTTTTAGGCTTAAAAATGCCCATCTTTTAACGGAAAGATGACATGGCATTGATGGACATTTTAATTAAACATGTAGCATTTATTTAGTCTGGAAAAAAGTGAATTATTTTTTTACTAAAAACTGAAAAAAAAATTAAAATATTTTTTTTTCAGTTTTTACAAAAAAAAATGCTTTAAAAAAAGCTGAAAAATATTTTCTAAAATAATATTTTTGTAACAACTGAAAAATAATTTTTTAAAGCAATATTTTTTTAAAAGCTGGAAAAAAAATTCCTCTTCTTCTTCCTTCCTTGTTTGTCCATATACTTTCTGAGTTCATTTTTTTTATATATTTTAGTTCTTCTAATGAGTCAGTATATTAAAATCAAAATATTTTCGTTTTTTTATTTTATAGTAAAAAAAATTAATTAGTCTCGGAAAATGTAGCATTTATTTAGTTAAACATGTAGCATTTATTTAGGAATAGATTGGCCTTCTGAGTTCTGGAAAAATGGCATTTTAATTAAACATATAGCATATATTTAGTCTGAAAAAAGTGAATTTGTTTTTACTAAAAACTGAAAAAAACGAATATATTTCAGTTTTGATGTACTAACTCATTAGAAGAACTAAAATATATATAAAAAAAATGAACTGAGAAAGCATATGGACAAACAAGGAAGGAAGAAGAAGAGGAAATATTTTTTTTCAGCTTTTACAAAAATATTGCTTTAGAAAATTGCTTTTTAGTTTTTTTTCTTTAGTTTTTACAAAAATATTATTTTAGAAAATATTTTTCAGATTTTTTTAAAGCAGTTTTTTTTTGTAAAAACTAGAAAAAAAATATTTTCATTTTTTTCAATTTTTAGTAGAAAACAATTCACTTTTTTCCGGACTAAATAAATGCTACATATTTAATTAAAACGGAAAAGGGTCAGAAATACCCTTAACATATTAGAAATGGCTAAAAAATGCCCTTATTCCACCTATAGGTTCAAATTTTCCTTCAATTAAAATGTCCATCAATGCCATGTCATTTTTCCGTTAAGAGAGGGGCATTTTTAAGCCTAAAAATGACATTAAGAGCAAATTTAAACTCATAGGTGGAAGGAGGGCATAATTGAGTCATTTCTAATACGTTAAGGGCATTTATGACTCTTTTCCGTTCGTACAAAGACCTAACTTGATTTGGATAGAACAGGTAATATTGAAATTTTAAAATCAACTAAGGTTTTATCTCTATGAATACTTTTTCGCCGCGGGACTCTAAATTTGAATAGGAGTGGTGTTTTGGTTATACATTGTCAATTTAAAGAGAAATACATTACGTTATCTATGCTACAACTCTTCGTGCTTTATATTGTTAGCCTATGGTGTGGCTGTTGGAGAATAAACCTCTTAGAATGAATATTTCTTATAGTATTCTTTTCTACTATCTAACTTTTACATATACTATCTTGTAGTTATTGTGATTGGTATTCTTGGAAGAAATTTTAAAAGTTTGACTCTTAGTTAACAAGGTAATTTTAATCTCTTTTCATTTATTTTCTTCACTTTTACGGTGTTTAATAATTTCATCTGATAAGTACTATTTGCTTATACATGTTCATGTATCGTTAGATTTATACATGATATAATATTTTTTGTTGGTTTAGATATGTAATTATATTTTGCATATCGATATGTGATACTATGTGTAAATAGAGATTAAGATTTTGTCGTGATTTTCTTAGATTTTTCTTGTGTGTTTCTTCAATATGTTTCATTCGTTCCACATTAAACATATTTATTTTGACTGAATTAATTTTATGTCTCCTAATACAGACTTTAGTTTAGGCATCTTCTACACCTATGGCACCAAGTTCTAAACATCCTTTGATCAGTCGCACTTTATACATTATTATTATGAGTTAGAGAATATAATATATAGATTTTTAAGGTTAGTCTTAGATATCGTCTAATTGATCAAAGGGAAAATAATGAGAAAAGAATATAATGGGATCTTTTATAAGGTGTGGAGTGTTTAAAGTGTGAAATTTTGATCAATAAAATATTCATGAAATTTAATGATTACAAGTTCCTAATGCTATCGTCATTGTTTTTTTTCAATTGTTGATTTTGCAGCGTCTTCTTTTAAAATAATTTAATTATTGTTTGGAAACCGATTTTGTGTTCTCTGTAAGTTTTTTACCCTTTTTAATAAATAAGATCTAGAAGAGAAATAATTTTTTTTCACCATAATCTTCTGTTTAAACAAGAATTTTAGGAGAACATTAGATGGTCGTATTACCGTACTCCTAATCTAAAGTATCTCTAGACCAACATCTCAATTGTTTTCCTTTAGCATATTATTGAGGCATTCTTACAGTTTGTTAACTATCTATATCAATATCTATATCTATATATGTTATTATAAAAGTATAAATATTTTACGTTAAATGTTAAACACCTATAATATCTCCGAAATATTAATTGACTTGTATACCCTTTTGTCATATTCTACCATGATTCTGTTGGTGTTTTGTTAATTTAAAAAATATCATATTTAAAAATAGAGTTTTAAACTAATACTATTTCTGGATTTCGATTCCCGGTCTAATATAAACAACTACTACAATCATGAAAGTAGAATTTTAAATCTTTGTGGTGAATTATGTCTAAGTTTGCTGATAAATTCCAACATTGGTTACAATTGTAATATAAAGTCAAAGTTAATTCCTAGAAGAATTCATATCCATAGTAGTTGAATTAGAGTTACTTTAGAGTTAGATAAAGTACGCACTTGAATAGGACACAAGTCACACAATACTTTACACCGAATAACATAAAAGATTTAAACTATCCAACAGTTGAAAGCTTATCTACATGGAATTATATTATTATTTTTATTGTTGTTATTATTATTATTATTATTATTATAAAAATACAAATTTTCAAGGCAAAATAAAGATTATTGATTGACATCGACATGCAATCATTAAACATATTGAATATTTACGTGCAACGCACGTTCATAGAGATTAGTCTATATTATATTAAAAGCACGACGACCCTTAGCGAAATGTCGTTCGCCTTTTTTACCTTTTAAAAATAGTTTTTACATTGGATAAAATCGTAATTAAATTATTATCCTAATATTTAGGAATTTGAAATCTACTAAAATTTTTATTATTAAATTCTTTCCTTATTTGAAGTCATAATTATTTTCAAGTCTTTGCCTTTTTTATTTTGTTTGAAATGATTTAATCATTATTAGAATCCAACTTAAATAAAATAAAACTCTAGCTTTGTCCAAATCCAAATTAAACGTAAATTTTACATCTTTTAGTCTAATTCTACCAAACTTATTGGCTATTCTGGTAAGCAAAAACGAAAAGAAGTTTTAAACACGTTAGGAATCTTAGAAAAGTTTTTATTTTCAAGTTCTTCCTTTTCTTTATTTTGTTATAAGCAATTTAATCATTATTTGACTCAAACTCAAGTAACACGTAAGCTTCGCACGCCTTTTAGTTCTTCCGAATTTTAAACAATTACATTTTCTAAATTTTGGTTTCTAATCACATTGGACAAAATTGTAATTTAATTTTTTAAATATTTAAAACTTTTAAAATTAACTAAATTTTGGTTAATAAATTTTTCATTATTTGAATTATGTTGAAAATCCTAATACTGTATTTAGAAATTCAAAATCGAGTATATTTCTACTAATAAACATGCATGGTTGTATAAATTTTGCATTCATATATGATTCAAAATGGTATACGCGGAATTTAGTCATGCAATTTCAACTGGTTTTTGATATTCAACGTTTTGATAATGAACTAAGACAAAATATCGGTAATATATCAATTTCCAATTTAGAACAAGGAGTTAACTCTTTAATTTCAAGAATATTTTTTTTGAGAACTTAAGTTTTTTCCAATATTTAGGAGATCTAAATCTACTAAATTTTATAACATTAAATTCTTCCTTTTTGAACTATATATAAAAAGTCCTATTATATTATATCTATTGCGCAAAATCTTTTCCTTATTTTATGTAACACAGTAATTTTATAAAAGACAAGTAATATCAAAAAATAAAAAAATCCACGGTAATAAGTAAAGAGTAGCTATTAATTGGTGTAGGTTTGAATTATTTTTTTGTTATAAAAGTATAACCAATTAAATCTATATTAGTAAAAATAAAAAAATAAAATAGAAAAAGACTAAGTAGTAAACTATAACTAATGTTGACACTTCTTCAATTTTTATTATTCTTAATTCTAGATTTTAATCGGTCATAGAGTTAATACTCATTGTGAATACCTAATTTTTGTACTGTTTTAACACCTCCTAAAGTCATTAGTGTTTTGTTGCTTTAATTATATTTTCCAACTTTTGTGTCTTTGATTGCATATTTCCTATCATAAAAAAAACAAAAATAGTTCTTTCTTTATTTGTGCATTTTTGGAATTAACTAACTATTCAATTGGTGAATTAATATAGTTAATTGATCATTTGAATAAGTTACTTAATTAATTTATTTATTTGTGTAAATTTAGTTTAATAAGTAGGATTAAGAAAAAAATTGGGCTAAATTTAAAAGAGAAAGTGGCCAAAAGTGCAAGATAAGGGGCTGCCCTTGAAAGGATCCGAAACGACGTAGTTTTGCCTCAAAACTACGTCGTTTCATTAAGTGACCCAAGATCAAATCTCACCCATTGATCACCCCTTGATCTAATGGTCCATATTTGATCTCTCAAGAGGTATTTAAAGCCTCAAAAATCTGAAAAATTCTCTCATTTCCCCAATAACTCTTTCTCTCTTCTCTCTCTTCTCTCCGCCGCCGTCGTCGCCTCCGGAAATCACCCACCTGCGGCGGCCAACCTCCAAATACTCCCAAATTCACACCATGTAATCTCTACAACCTCCTCTTTCCATATCTCCAAACCAAATCCTGCAAAACCCCCTCAAACGCCATGAATTTTAGATCTAGGAAACTCTAGCCGTCACTTTTTTGCCCAAAATCTTGAAGTTCTGGCCGCTACCACCCCACAATACCTACATCAACGGATAGAGCTCATCAAGGCCTACCTATTGATGTCAATTCCATCCCGAAAATCCGGTAACTAAAAATTCGGTCAAATTCCGGCGACCACCCCGAACACCCTCGTTTGGAAATACCCCTATTCTCATTTTCTTTGTCTATTTTTTCTAATTGTATTGTATTTAGTTTATGTCTAGCATAATTTTTGATTGATTTATTTATTTATTTATTTTTATTATGATTATTTATATTTATATTATTAGTTGTATTTAATCTATGTTAGCTTAGTCGTTCATAGTTATTAATCACTGATAATTAGTTATTCATTAGTTTTGAAATAGCTATTTGCTTAGTCATGATAGTTTATGATAGAAGTTTCAAGTGCTTAGTGAATTTGTTTTTATTGGATTTGATTATTTGAATTTTTGTGTTGATAAAAACTGAAATTAAAGAAGGAATAGTACAAGTTTGGTTGTTTTTACTGTCCAAAGACTTTGGAGTGCAAAACTCAAAAGTCATTGTGTGGTGACAAGTACAATACTTTTTGACAGCTTTTGAACAGTGTTTAGCACACAAAGTCAGTCTTTTGGACAGACTTTTGGTGAACCAAAATCTGTCCAAAAAATCTGATTTATTTGCCTATTTAAAGGGCTCTTTGCTCACTGAAAAGGGGGGACACTCTATTACACACTTTATCTTATACTGAGACACATCTTGGAGAGTTGCTTTTAGACATATATCTTTGAGAAAAATCAGCAGCTTAATACATATAACAAGCTGAAATTTCAAAATTTTGTGAGGATTATTTGAGTGCAAAAACCTCGAAAAAAATAAAAAGATCCCTTAGGTAATTTGTGAAGTTGATAGCTACCAGTTTCAAGTATCTTTGTTGAGTTTTCTAGGTTGTCTTAACACTTGAGTTGCTGCTGTTTCCACTGTATTTGCTGCTGAGTTTTTTGTTGCTGCACTGCTGTATTTTATTATTCCACAAATCAGGTAACTTTCAAATTCTTATATTGCAGATTCTTGATGATAATAAGAAGGATTTGATCCCGGTTTGGTTGATGGAACATATTAGATCTGATTTTGTTTCAAGATAAATGTTATATTAGTGTTATCATCATGTAAATCTGTTAATAATTAGTTAAATTATCGTTTTCCTCTTTATATATGTGATTGAAATTGCATTCTGTTAAGATTACTTAGTTTAAGGAAAAGATAACGACCCCACTTTTAACCATGTTTGTTTAGTTTGGGCTCTTTTCCGTGAGTTACTTTCATGATTTATGTATAATTATCTAAGAAAGACTTCTAGCTTTAAACGTTTTGATGCTTTGAATTATAGTCAACATAATGTTATACTTAATATAGTTCTTCTCTTTAGCATTGAAGTATTACCGTTTTTTGTAATTTTTATTTTTAGTCGTGATTTTTATATTGTTAATGAATATAGTTTGATTAGTGCCATGATTGGTGTAGATGAGTAGAAATATTATGTTAGTCCTTAAGAAATAGTTGGTTAAGAAGATAAAAGATAATAATTAGCATGTAAGTTTCTTTTATGAAAAAAATAATTTTTAGTTTGGACATCAATGTAAGAAGCAATTTGGGCTTAGAAGAATACTTGTTATTTTATGTTGTCTTGGTCATCGAGGCTCTTAAGCGACATGGGCCAAATAAGCTAAAATTTGTAGGCCCAATGACAATAGAAAGCAAGATGAGCATTTTCTTTAAACTAATAAATTGTCTTTTGTTAAATAAAATAAGTGGCCCAATACCATAAAAATTTAACATAAGCTTACCCGGATTTAATGTCTTGCATTAGTGAAAATTATTTTTAATAATAATATTTTTTTTCAGTCGAATAAGTAATAAATAAAAAAGAAGTGTTTTTTAATTAATTTAAGCGATAGGCAATTTTAGGCACGTTTGAGATGTAGACCATGTGTTCATACACGATCCTTGGTCAATATTATTTTTAATAAAGTAGTCATGTGTGCATTCCCGCTCCTTGATTTTTTAATATTAATTGTATTTAAACCATGTGTACCGACACGTTCTTTGTTTTAATACATATAATCAAATAAGGACTTTGTGTGCTTGCACGCTCTAGGCCAAAATTATTAATTATTAAGCAGCACTATACAATAGTAACTTAAGGCAAATAATACACACTTTATCCAAAAATAATTCAAGCCAAATTTTAGTCAATAAAAGCGACCGTGTTAGAACCACGGAATTCGGGAAATGCCTTACACCTTCTCCCCGGTTAACAGAATTCCTTACCCGGACTTAATTTTCGCACACCAATAATAATAAAGTCAAATCTTCATTTGATTAGGGATTCAAATAAAAGGTGACTTGGAACACCAACAAAATCAATTCCAAGTGGCGATTCTGTAAATAAAATAATCCCTACTCAATTTTGTCACCTTAATTGAAAAAATTCTTTAATCCACATAATATTATTTTGCGGGTAGAAAAAGGGGTGTGACAGCTCTGGCGACTCTGCTGGGGACTTCAAGAATTCGAGCTTGTACATTGACTTTATTTGGCTTTATTAATTTTTGTATATATTGTTATTTATTTCGGCCTAATGTATTACTTGTCGAGTTTTTACCGTTTTGATATTGTTGAACTGTACATATAAATTGTATCTTCTCTCGCATCCCTCTAAGTCTTCTGATAATTAGTTATGTTGTGTTTGCCTACCAGCATCACAAAATTTCTGTCTTGAGATAAAGCCAGTTAGCCTACGAGCTTCTGGTGAAGGATTTAGTCACACGTGTTTAGGTGGGAGAGCCGTTAGCTAGCCAGTGCTATTATACTACTGTGACGCTTGACGCTTCTCGGCTCGGGTTGTCCACCCGGGTAAGCCAGGTCTAGATACCATTTCCTTTAGGATTTACAAACTTAGAAGAACAAGCCACAAGCAATGAATATCCCTAGTAGGCTACGCTTTATTTGCATCATGTGCATTTGACTTAGCATCGCTCGACGCAGGGACCGAGTTCTATTTTAGGATAGGTACCTTGTTGAGACCATTATGTCATGTTATGTGCTACTTGTTGCATTATTTGGGAGGCTTGCATGTCGACCGACTTCAGCATAAATTAGTGGAATGAAAAGAGAAAAAATGATGTGGTCTTGTACATATGGTTTTTAAAGATTAATTTTCATAAAAATAAAAAAATAAAAAAAATAAAAAATAGTCGGTTTTGACCGAACTACGCGAATCTGATTCAAACCGGATGTGAGATACGTAGGCAAACCTCATCAGTTCCGGCCCCCGATTTTCAAAAATCCAAAAAGATATCTTCCTTTAATTGCTTCTTTAGAAGTTTCTTTTTTTGAGACCAAAAATCCAAAAATATTTTCTTCTTTTTTAAAAAAAAAAAAGTCTTTCTCCCAAAATCCAAAAAGAAATATTTTCTTTCTTTTGAAATTTAAAAAAAAAATCAAAAATCAAAAATATTTTTCTAAAAAATTTAGATATATATTTTATTTTTTTTATTTTTTTTTGAAAAAAAGTCTTTCTTTCACCAATTCCAAAAAAAAATTGAAAATATTTTCTTTGCTAGGAGATTTTTTCGGATTAATTGTATATGAAAAAAAAAAGAGTTAGTTTACCTTTTTATTTCTCATCCACCGAACTATGCGGGTCTGATTCTCACCGAATATGAGATACGTAGGAAAACCTCATCGGTTCCGGCCCCAATTTTTTTTAAAAAAAAATTCAAAAATAGTTTTCCTTTCCTTGATTCCCTCTCTAGAATTCTTTCCTTAGAAAATTCAAAAAAAAAAAATTAAATCCAAAATTATTTTCCTTCTTTTTCGAAGCCTTTCATTCGAAAAAAAAGAACAAAAAGAATCTTCAAATCAAAATCCAAAATATTTTCTTCCTTCTTTAGAATTCCTTTTTTTAAAAAAAAATTCAAAATTCCATAAAAAAGAAAAAAAAACTCAAAAACTATATTTAAAAGTCTTTATAAATAATAAAAAAAAGAAAAGAAAATGAAAAATGGGTCAGTCTATTCCCAATCTTCCTGAACTACGCAAGATCTGATTCATGCGGTGTCATGATACGTAGGCAATCCCCATCAGATTTGATTATTGCATCAAATAAACTGAAAAAAAAAGAGAAGAAAAAAAAAGTGTGACAAAAATAACAAAGAAAACAAAAAGCAAAAAAAAAAAAGAAAAGAAAAGGAAAAAAAGAGAACTCTGTGTCCAGTTTGACAAAGAAAACGGCAAAAAGTTACCATGAATATGCTGTCAAAGGGCGCGAACAAACCGCCATCGTAAAGACTCATATGGACGAAGCAGAAATGGTTACGGTCTTCCAATAGGCCCAAGAGGCGGATTACTTCCAGAACACGATGTCCGCTATGGGTAATCTGTTCGCCGAGACTATCAAAATTGGGGAGATGATCGAAAATGGTTTAAAACAACGGGTCGAATCTTGAGTTATGCTACCTTTAAAGCCACATCACAGGTCGTTGCACCGCCTCCCCTATGCAGTGATGAACACGCAACCTTACATACGGCCACTGCATTATACACAAAACCGAGATCCACTTTCCAAAAATGCCCGTTCTTACCAAGCTCCATATAATCCCCCAACCAAATGATCCCCAATACAATCCTTGCCCAAGAGAGCCTTTCAAAAAGAATCAGTTCACCCCTATTGGTGAATCATACTCGAGCTTGTTCCAAAAGCTAGTCAGGCTAGGTCTGTTGCAGCCAGTGGCCCCGAACCGGCCAAGCCCAGAGTCCCCCTCGCACTGGGCTAATGCTAGATGTGAATACCACTCTAGAGCAGTGTGACATGATACGGAAGACTGTTGGAATCTTAAGAGAGTAGTGGAAGACCTCATCGAGGTCAAGGCAATAATGCTTAGGGATGAAGATGCCCTTAATATGATGAACAATCCTTTGCATGTTCACACCAATGATCCAGTAGTTGGAATAATTCGTGAAGACGAGGAATTTGATCCAGCATTGAAAGCCATTGCATCCATTGCCGAGACAGAAGAATCAATTAAATGAAATTAATATTTCATTGTCTAGGAATGTTCTCTTTTCTTAATCTTGTCACCTTTCTTATTCTCTTTTTGAAGTTCTGTTGATGCAGATTTTAATAACATGACATGCTTGCGGACTTTATGCCCAGATCCTAAAACGCCGTCAGACCTCGAAATAATGAATCAAGAAGCAGAATATGTTAAAGATAAGGCTAGTGAGAAAATAAACAAAGAATTGGAACACTAGGCCTAAGCCAAGTCCAAATGAAATCGGAAGAAGTTGAAATTCCCTCTCTTCGGATCATTGTTGAAACCGAGATTAAGGATAAAGATTGGGTCAAGAACCGGCTTGGAACAATTGACTATGATTGATGAAAAACCTATGGCCGCAGTTTGCCATGGACAGTTGTACCAACAAAGAATGGCCCGTGCCTACAACAAGAAAGTGCGGCCCGGAAAGTTCGAAGTGGGGCAACTCATCCTAAGATGTATCCTCTAGCATCATGAAGAAGCCAAAGAAAAATTGGCTCCAGATTGGAATGGTTCATACATTGTAACAAGATTACTGCCAAAAGGGAGCGTCGAATTTGGGAGATATCGAAGGAAATGTCTCTGAGACAACTGTCTATACAGACACTGCCAAAAGATATTATGTTTGACCCTTTTTACGCATCTTTAATGTTCTCTGATTAGGATAACGAAGGCTTTCATTGTCACTACCCAAACACTATCAACCCTTTGCAAACCCTTTTGAGCCGGTTACTTTTCTTTGATTACCCTCTTTGGATCCTGGAAGTTTTATGGAAAAAAAAGAGAAAAGAAAAAAAAATGAAAAAAATAAATAAAAATCAAACAAGTTCATGTTAATTGAACTACGTTCGACTTGATTCCGAAAGGATACGTAGGCAGCCTCTCTCTGGGGTTCAGTCACACCAAAATAAAAATCAACATTTCCAAAAAAAAATAAAACTAGGGCAGTTGTTACAGATGATCGAAGATGGTTTCGCTTTAAAGGTTCCAAAGTTGTAATTCAATCCAAATCTTTTTTACCCAAATCCTTTTCAAGTCCTTCCGATCAATCAACTAGAATGTTCAAGAATTGGAGGATACAGTTACTTGGATCTGATACAACCAAATGAGAGAAATAAAATAAGAGAGTCTTATTGGTGAAAATCCTCACGGCCATCGTAGGGCATTACAGAGCAGAGAAAATGAAAATGAGAGAGTCTTGTTAGTGAAAACCCGCAAAGGGCACTATAAGGCGATGGTGAGAAGAGAAATAAGAGAGATTAGCTGGTGAAAACCCGCAAAGGGCACTACTGATCGAAAAAAGGATATTCACAACCATTGGTATTGACAATCCTGGGCATTGTTTCTCAGTTTTGAGGCAAAAGTTTTGATGAATTTCTGAGAGTCAGACAGTTTACACAGATTATGCATCCAGTCCAAAAAGTATGTCATGTTCATTGAAATCTCCATGTACTCCAGATAAGTCCTTCTTTCCTTTCCCCGAAAGGGATACCTCTTGTCTAAATTCATTCTACATTCTACTGTTTGTTTTTCCTTGAATCCCTTTTGGTCTAACTCTGAGGAAAAGAAGGGATAGCAAGACTGATTTACAGGACTCTGGTTTGATACAAGCTAATATGCAAAAAAGGCACCCAGACTCGGCATGGGCATCAAGTTGACCCCGACTGGCCATGGCGGCTGATGCTTCGAAATCAAAAACTCTGGTAAGGATGAAATCAAATTGAAAGTGCCTACAAGAGCAAAATGAAGTTGAAAAGATTAAGTCTCAAGTGGCTAACCGTTTTGGCAAAGGTTGAAAAGCCAAAGGTTCCCCCAATGCTCTGAAATTGAAGGTGTTGAGGAAAGAAGTCGAAAGTGAAATGCCACAAAGTAAAAATAAAGTTGAGAAAGTTAAGTCCCATGCGGCCAACCGTGGTATTCAGGAAGTCATCATAAAAAAGATGGGCACAAAGCCAAGCTGCCAAAGACATCAAGGCCACAAATCGACCATCACTTTTTCAAACTCACATTTTTTCTTTGTTTGCAGCAGGAACAAAGCAGTGCAGAATGTCGATTCCTAAAGGACGAATGTCACCAAAGGTAAGTTTTCGCAAAATCTCCATTTTCTTTTATTTTCAGCATGCATCACTATTGTTCATACATATCATTTTGGTAGCTTAACCCAGGTAGAACCTTTTCGCCTTGGTGGATCTAGCTCACAGTTCCGGGTAGAAGTACTCTTCGCCCAGGTTGTTTTTTTGTAGCTTAACCCAGGTAGAACCTTTTCGCCTAGAGGGATCCAGCTCACAGTTCCGGGTAGAAGTACTCTTCGCCCAGGTTATTTTTTCGTAGCTTAAACCAGGTAGAACATTTTCGCCTAGGGGATCCAGCTCACAGTTCCGGGTAGAAGTACTCTTCGCCCAGGTTGTTTTTTCGGAGCTTAACCCAGGTAGAACCTTTTCGCCTAGGGGATATCCAGCTCATGGTTTTGAGTAGAAGTACTCTTCGCTCAGGTTGTTTTACGTAGCTTAACCCAGGTAGAACCTTTTCGCCTAGGGGGATCCAGCTCATAGTTCCGGGTAGAAGTACTCTTCGCTCAGGTTATTTTACGTAGCTTAACCCAGGTAGAACCTTTTCGCCTAGGGGGATCCAGCTCATAGTTCCGGGTAGAAGTACTCTTCACTCAGGGTGTTTTACGTAGCTTAACTCAGGTAGAACCATTTTTCCTAGGGGGATCCAGCTCATAGTTACGGGTAGAAGTACTCTTCGCTCAGGGTGTTTTACGTAGCTTAACCCAGGTAAAACTTTTTCGCCTAGGGGGATCCAGCTCATGGTTCCGGGTAGAAGTACTCTTCGCTCAGGCTGTTTTACGTAGCTTAACCTAGGTAGAACTTTTTCGCCTAGGGGGATCCAGCTCATGGTTCCGGGTAGAAGTACTCTTCGCTCAGGTTGTTTTACATAGCTTAACCCAGGTAGAACCTTTTCGCCTAGGGATATCCAGCTCATAGTTCCGGCTAGAAGTACTTTTCGCTCAGGATGTTTTATGTAGCTTAACCCAGGTAGAACCTTTTCGCTTAGGGGGATCCAGCTCATATTTTCGGGTAGAAGTACTCTTCGCTTTTTAAATGTTTGTTGCTGCTTAACCTAGGTTGAGCTTTTTCGCATAGGATGATCCAGCTCATAGTTCCGGATAGAAGTACTCTTCGCCCGGGCTTGTCTTTCGTAGCTTAACCCAGGTAGAACATTTTCGCCTATGGGGATCCAATCCATAGTTCCGGGTAGAAGTACTCTTCGCTCAGGTTGTTTTACGTAGCTTAACCCAGGTAGAACTTTTCGCCTAGGGGGATCCAGCTTATAGGTCCAGGTAGAAGTACTCTTCGCTCAGGATGTTTTACGTAGCTTAACCCAGGTAGAACCTTTTCGCCTAGGGGGATCTAACTCATAGTTCTGGGTAGAAGTACTTTTCGCTCAGGATGTTTTATGTAGCTTAACCCAGGTAGAACCTTTTCGCTTAGGGGGATCTAGCTCATATTTCCGGGTAGAAGTACTCTTCGCCTAAGCTTGTTTTTCATAGCTTAACCCAGGTAGAACCTTTTCGCCTAGAGGGATCCAGCTCATAGTTCCGGGTAGAAGTACTATTCGCTCAGGTTGCTTTTCGTAGCTTAACCTAGGTAGAACCTTTTCGCCTAAGGGGATCCAGCTTATATTTTCGGGTAGAAGTACTCTTTGCCCAGGTTTTCTTTTCGTCGATTAACCCAGGTAGAACTTTTTCGTCTAGGGGGATCCAACATATAGTTCCGGGTAGAAGTACTCTTCACTCAGGCTGTTTTTTGTAGCTTAACCCAGTTAGAACCTTTTCACCTAGGGGGATCCAGCTCATAGTTCCGGGTAGAAGTACTCTTCGCTTAAATGTTTTACAATAGCTTAACCCATGTAGAACCTTTTTCGTCTAGGGGATCCAGCTCATATTTTCGGATAGAAGTACTCTTCGCCCATGCTTGTTTTTCATAGCTTAACCCAGGTAGAACATTTTCGCCTAGGGAGATCCAACTCATAGTTTTCGGGTAGAAGTACTCTTTGCTCAGACTGTTAAATGTAGCTTAGCCCAGGTAGAATCATTTCGCCTAGGGGGTTCCAGCTCATATTTTCGGGTAGAAGTACTCTTTGCCCAGGTTTGCTTTTCGTAGTTTAACCTAGGTAGAACCTTTTCGCCCAGGGGATTCAGCATCCTTTCAGTAATACAGGGTGCCAGCCCCTGGTTACATTCATTTCTGTAATACAGGGCACCAACCCCTGGTTACGCTCCTTTCAGTAATACAGAGTGCCAGCCCCTGGTTACACTCCTTTCAGTAATACAGGGTACCAACCCCTAGTTACACACCTTTCAGTAATACAGGGTGTCAACCCCTGGTTACACTCCTTTATGTAATACAGGGTACCAACCCCTGGCTACACTTCTTTCAGTAATACAGGGTACCAACCTCTGGTTACATTCCTTTTCAGTAATACAGGGTGCCAACCCCTGGTTACACTTCTTTCAGTAATACATGGTATCAACCCCTGGTTACATTCTTTCCCAATAATATAGGGTGCCAACCCCTAGTTACACTTCTTTGAGTAATACAGGGTGCCAGCCTCTGTTACACTCCTTTCCGTAATATAGGGTACCAACCCCTGGTTACACTCATTTCAGTAATACAGGGTGCCAACCCCTGGTTACATTCCTTTCGGTAATACAGGGTACCAACCCTTTGTTACACTCATTTCGATAATATAGGATACCAACCCCTAGTTATATTTTCTTTCGATAATAAAAGGTACCAACCCCTGGTTACATTCCCTTTTTTGTAATACAGGGTACCATCCTCTAATTCCATTTCCTCTGGTAACATAAGTTACTTCCCCTCGTGGTTGCATATCCTCACATAGTTAGTTTATACTACTCCCGTTTTCTTCATTTCAACAAATTGGATACTTTAGCTTTCTCTAACTCACAAAATTTTCTTAGTGCCAAACTGCGGCAGAAAAATTTTGTTCGTTTTGTTCTTCTTTGATGGCTTTGCAGGCTCCGCCGCATTGCATAAGTGACGATTAAAGCTTGCAGTTTCAGCTTTCTCATCAGAATAAAGAAGTTTTTCGGTCACAAGATAGTTGGAGTTAGCTTGGATAATGTGTCAGCAGCCCAGCTTCTCGAGTTTCATTTTCCCGAATTCTGATCTAGAAAGCAAGCAATCGAGAATGAGCCATGATCCTTTCCTCAAAGAGCATCAAGATCCAATCTAAGCTCAACACAAGCGAGTAGGTCAAGAATTAAGTTTTGACTCCACAAGACACATAGATTAGGAATTTTGTAACTCTTAGTTTCCAGATATATGTAGTTCTTTCTCTTTTCCTTTTGATGCAAGCAGCAAGTAACAGTAACAGCAATAGCAGCAGCAACAATAGTCTTAAATCTAGTGTCTGGTAGTCTCAGCTACCAAAGTTTTCCAAAACTACACTGACCTGATTCCTCTAAACAAGGATATGAAGGCTACCTCAGAAGCAGGGTTCGGTCACCATTTTATTTTTAAAAAAATGCTTTCATTGGAGTGATTTGTGAGCAAAAATTAGCCATGGCATTCACTTTTCTTTACACGAAAACTCTTCATGTTCTCGAGCAAAGAGGGGCAGCTGTGAATACCTAATTTTTGTACTGTTTTATACCTCCTAAAGTCATTAGTGTTTTGTTGCTTTAATTATATTTTTCAATTTTTGTGTCTTTGATTGCATATTTCCTATCATAAAAAAACCAAAAAATAGTTCTTTCTTTATTTGTGCATTTTTGTGCATTTTAGGAATTAACTAACTATTCAATTGGTGAATTAATCTAGTTAATTGATCATTTAAATAAGTTACTTAATTAATTTATTTATTTGTGTAAATTTAGTTTAATAAGTAGGATTAAGAAAGAAATTGGGCCAAATTTGAAAGAGAAAGTGGCCAAAAGTGCAAGATAAGGGGATGCCCTTGAAAGGGTCCGAAGCGACGTAGTTTTGCCTCAAAACTATGTCGTTTCATTAAGTGACCCAAGAACAAATCTCACCCATTGATTATCTCTTGATCTAATGGTCCATATTTGATCTCTCAAGAGGTATTTAAAGCCTAAAAAATCTGAAAAATTCCCTCATTTCCCCCCATAACTCTCTCTCTCTTTTCTCTCTTCTCTCCGCCGCTGCCGCCGCCTCCGGAAATCACCCACCGGCGGCGGCCAACCTCCAAACACTCCCAAATTCACACCATGTAATCTCTACAACCTCTTCTTTCCATATCTCCAAACCAAATCCTTCAAAACCCCCTCAAACGCCTTGAATTTTAGATCTAGAAAAATTTAGCTGCCACTTTTTTGCCCAAAATTTTGAAGTTCCGGCCACTACCACCCCACAATACCTACATCAATGGATAGAGCTCATCAAGACCTACCTATTGATGTCAATTCCATACCGAAAATTCGACAACTAAAAATCCGGCCAAATTCCGGCGACCACCCCGAATACCCTCGTTTGGTATGCCCCTATTCTCATTTCCTTTGTCTATTTTTTCTAATTGTATTGTATTTAGTTTATGTCTAGCATAATTTTTGATTTTTTTATTTATTTATTTCTTTTTATTATTATTATTATTATTATTATTATTATTATTATTATTATTATTTATATTTATATTATTAATTATATTTAATCTATGTTAGCTTAGTCGTTCATAGTTATTAATCACTGATAATTAGTTATTCATTAGTTTTGAAATAGCTATTTGCTTAGTCATGATAGTTTATGATAGAAGTTTCAAGTGCTTAGTGAATTTGTTTTTATTGGATTTGAGTATTTGAATTTTTGTGTTGATAAAAGCTGAAATTAAAGAAGGAATAGTACAAGTTTGGTTGTTTTTACTGTGCAAAGACTTTGGAGTGCAAAACTCAAAAGTCATTGTGTGGTGACAAGTACAATACTTTTTGACAACTTTTGAGCAGTGTTTAGCACACAAAGTTAGTCTTTTGGACAGACTTTTGGTGAACCAAAATCTGTCCAAAAATTTGATTTATTTGCCTATTTAAAGGGCTCTTTACTCACTGAAAAAGGGGGGACACTCTATTATACACTCTATCTTATACTGAGACACATCTTGGAGAGTTGCTTAAAGACATATATCTTTGAGAAAAATCAGCAGCTTAATATATATAACAAGCTGAAATTTCAGAGTTTTGTGAGGATTATTTGAGTGCAAAAACCTCGAGAAAAATAGAAAGATCCCTTTGGCAATTTGTGAAGTTGATAGCTACCAGTTTCAAGCATCTTTGTTGAGTTTTCTAGGTTGTCTTAACACTTGAGTTACTGCTGTTTCTACTGCATTTGCTGCTGAGTTTTTTGTTGATGCACTGCTGTATTTTATTATTCCACAAACCAGGTAACTTTCAAATTCTTATATTGCAGATTCTTGATGATATTAAGAAGGATTTGATCCCAGTTTGGTTGATGGAACATATTAGATCTGATTTTATTTCAAGATGAATGTTATATTAGTGTTATCATCATGTAAATCTGTTAACAATTAGTTAAATTATTGTTTTCTTCTTTATATATGTGATTGAAATTGCATTCTGTTAAGATTACTTAGTTTAAGGAAAAGATAAAGACCCCACTTTTAACCATGTTTGTTTAGTTTGGGCTCTTTCCCGCGAGTTACTTTCATGGTTCATGTATAATTATCTAAGAAAGACTTCTAGTTTCAAATGTTTTGATGCTTTGAATTATAGTCAACATAATGTTATACTTAATATAGTTCTTCTCTTTGGCAATGAAGTATTACCGTTTTTTGTAGTTTTTATATTTAGTCATGTTTTTTATATTGTTAATGAGTGTAGTTTGATTAGTGCCATGATTGGTGTAGATGAGTAGAAATATTATGTTAGTCCTTAAGAAATAGTTGGTTAAGAAGATAAAAGATAATAATTAGCATGTAAGTTTTTTTTATGAAAAAAATAATTTTTAGTTTGGACATCAATGTAAGAAGCAATTTGAGTTTAGAAGAATACTTGTTATTTTGTATTGTCTTGGTCATCGAGGCTCTTAAGCAACATGGGCCAAATAAGCTAAAATTTGTAGGCCCAATGACAATAGAAAGCAAGATGAGCATTTTCTTTAAAACCAATAAATTATCTTTTGTTAAATAAAATAAGTGGCCCAATACCATGAAAGTTTAACATAAGCTTACCCGGATTTAATGTCTTGCATTAGTGAAAATTATTTTTAAAAATAATTTTTTTTTTTTCAATCGAACAAGTAATAAATAAAAAAAAGTGCTTTTTAATTAATTTAAGCGATAGGCAATTTTAGGCACGTTTGAGATGTAGACCATGTGTTCATACACGGTCCTTGGTCGATATTTTTTTTAATAAAGTAGTCATGTGTGCATTCCCGCTCCTTGACTTTTCAATATTAATTGTATTTAAACCATGTGTACCTACACGTTCTTTGTTTTAATACATATAATTAAATAAGGACTTTGTGTGCTTGCACGCTCCTAGGCCAAAATTATTAATTATTAAGCAGCACTAGACAATAGTAACTTAAGGCAAATAATACACACTTTATCCAAAAATAATTCAAGCCAAATTTTAGTCAATAAAAGCGACCGTGCTAGAACCACGGGATTCGGGGAATGCCTTACACCTTCTCCCCGGTTAACAGAATTCCTTACCCGCACTTTATTTTTGCAGACCAATAATAATAGAGTCAAATCTTCCTTTGATTAGGGATTCAAATAAAAGGTGACTTGGAATACCAACAAAATCAATTGCAAGTGGTGACTCTGTAAATAAAATAATCCCTACTCAATTTTGTCACTTTAATTAGAAAAACTCTTTAATCCATATAATATTATTTTGCAGGTAAAAAAAGGGGTGTGACATTCATAAATTTTATATAATTTAATTATCAGAGTAAAAGTATAAAAGAAACGTACATAAAGACTCTTTTGTGAAAGGTATAAGTATGTACATTATCTTTTAATTAACCGTAGACCCCACGGTGTGAGATAATACTGGGCATGTTGTTATTGTATTATTTTTTAATTAAACACTTCTTCTATGAAATGTATGTACCAAATGTAAATACATATTCTAATAAATACTATAAATAGATATAAGATAACCCAACAATTACGATTATTAAACTCTTTAGTTCAACCGCAAGTTGAAAAAATATTTTCGAAATTACACATAACGATTGCATGTCAGAAAACATAAGTTGATAAACATTAATATGATTTTCATAAAATTTATATTGATTGACATCTGTACATACGAATTAAGTCTTACTATTTAGGATTTCAAAATTATTAAAATTTTACTATTCCAAATAAGACATGTCCAAATCAAATTTAAGACAAAAACCAGTAGGCAACAATTTCAAACTATATACTATTGGTACGTTTTTCTTTTTCTATTGTTCCTCTCAAATTATGTTTATTGCTTTGTGCATATTAATTCTCCTTCTATTATTTTCTTCCGCATAAAATATGAACAAAGCCAAAAATTATTTATCGGAAAGAAAAGAGGGTTCTAGAAACCAAACCTCCCAAATAATAAACTTTTATATAACCGGAGATGTATCTAAAAACTATTAAAAGTTTTTGTTTACTTCAATACTTGTATGTTGAACAATATAATAGTTACGTGATCTTTTAAAATTTTGACTTCCTGGAGATTGGATGCACGCGCAACGTGCGTAATAAGAGACTATTTTTTTTAAAAGTGTTTTTAAAAAAAATGCTTTCGGGAAGAAACTATTCTTTTCAGCTTCTCAAAACCACTTCTAATTCTACTAAAATATATATTTTTATTTTAAAAGTTTCGCCAAACACCCTTAACTTTGAAAAAAGTACTTTTGGCATTAGCCCAAAAAATACTTTTGGCCAAAAAAAACTTAGCCAAACTGACTATTAAATTCATTCCGAGTTTGTTTTACTATTACAAACAAATTCTACCGACGTTTTCGACGGTGTCAGTCTTATATGTTTATTAATGAAGTACCCAGAAATAGGGGTCAAGACTTAAAAGATTTTGCAAGTCAGAGTTTTATGGAGAAAAGATTGGCAGTAAACCACAGAATGGTCAAAGTTCAATGGGGAAATGGTAGCTGTATGTCTCATGCCTTGACCATTTTTCTCATTTTTACACCGCGTGTTTTTTGGACCTTAGGCCATTTTATTGGACGGAAGCTCCCCTTTTTTGTATGAGTTTAGCCTGTTACAATATGTAGAATTGTTTACGCAGGTCATTTAAAAAATATTTACATGTGCTATTTACTGTAATTATTCATAGAAGTACAGAATATTTAGTAACCTAAAAGATAAGACAAGTAACATTCTAGAGCATTTTAAATAATACTGGCAGTGTAAATTTTCATGGCCAATGTCAGTAAATACAATTAAATCCTTTTAGAATATATTGCTACTACTACTTTTTTTTGCCTTTTGTGGCAAAGACATATTATTGCCCCCACACTCTTAAAATGGAAATACTTTTCCAGTTACGATAAGCTACCTATGTCAAATTCAAAACTCGTTCTTCCAAAAAATCTCATGTATTTGAACTTTCAAAAATATCACATCCCCAATTCCTTATTTGTTAAGGACATAACCCCCCCCCCCCCCCCAAACCCCCCAAAAAAAATCAGGGTCATTTTCATCATCTTTTATTCTGTTGTCACTACCAAACTTTTATTGCATCTATATTGAAAAACTTTAGCATCTTCTCAAATTGCCATAATGAAGAGAAAAGCAATGGTTAGCTTTTAAATTCTGTATAAGAAAAGTGTCTTAATTATGTCATAAGATTCAATTTTCATGCCATGCATTTAATTACACATTGAACTTTACTTTCTAAATAACCTCACTGTTTTATTGTAGCTTTCTTTTGATTCTGATTTGTCTAGAGTGACGAATATGAGCACAATTCCAAGAACTAAGGCTTTTTATTTAAAAAGAGCATAATAATTCAACTAATCATAAATTCAGCGGTTCTAGTTAGCTCATTGGCTGAAGCTGAACAACGCACTTTGATAGTATATAAAATGATCTTTTCAAGTAGTGGCCAAAATATAACCTAATTAATTAATTAAGCCTTTTAGTTGAAAAAAGTTAATAATGTCCGTGTGTTATTTTATTTTATTTTATTTATATTTGGTAATGGCCATCAAAAAGAAGAAAAAAAGGTAACCATGCGCTTCTCCT
Organism: Nicotiana tabacum; assembly: GCF_000715075.1. Lineage (NCBI taxonomy): Eukaryota > Viridiplantae > Streptophyta > Magnoliopsida > Solanales > Solanaceae > Nicotiana > Nicotiana tabacum. Next base: position 25,459,907 of record NC_134083.1, read on the forward strand.
TTTTTAAGCTTTTTCTTATTTCAGCTTATGGATTGTTCCTTGATGTCCACTCAAGTCTCTGAATTTTTGCGCTTTGATAAAATGGGAGTCATCCTTCTAACTTCATATTATATTCCATGCATCTTCCACCTTTTTTAACTTTTTTTTTTCTTCTTTTTCTTATATTGACAATTACTTATTGCATGCAAGCTTATAATTTTATCGGTGAGTTATATATATATATATATCCCTCAATTAATTTTATTTTATATTCCTTGTTTGTCTTTTTTCTTTTGTCTTTTCTTTTTGGGGGTGGGGGGTGGGAGCTTCGGTGAGAAAAGTTAGTATTAATTCTGCCAATAAGCTACTAACGATCAAGTCACTATATCTTCAGTTTACGAATTAATTCCTCCCCCTCTCCAAACGAAAACTATGTCTTCAGTTTTTTCTAATTTTGAACGTGAAATGTGGGCAAGCCAACGACAGGATATATAGCGGAATTTGAACGACCAGAATTCAATTTTGATTTTGCTAAGAATTATTAGTAGTACAACATTCAAAATATTTAAAGGGCTTATAATATTTAATTGAATTTCATTTTTGGCATGTACATCGTTATTCACTATATATGTATGCAATGAGTTCATGTGTTTACTTATGTGCACGTGTGTCGGATTGATAAACAATAGCGAGCCCAAAGTGAAGTCAGTCGAACAATCAAAATGTGGAGTCTAAGAATTGACCCCAACTTTTAAAAAGAAAAAGAAAAATAAAAAGAAAAAGAAAAAGAAAAAAGAGATTAAGACCTTTTCTTTTTTATATTTTCGTATAATTTAATGCATACTGATGCATGGATCTTTCACTCGTTCACACGTGATTTTACAACAAACAACAACAACAACCCAGTATAATTCCACTAGTGGGGTCTGGGGAGGGTAGTGTGTACGCATACCTTACCCCTATCCTGGGGTAGAGATGTTGTTTCCAAAATGACCCTCGGCGTCCTTGCTCTTAGGGTGACTCGAACTCACAACCTCTTAATTGGAAGTGGAAAATACTTATCATCAGAGCAACCCATCTTGTCATCGTTCACACGTGATTTTGAATATAATTTTGTGTGTAACAAGTAGTCCAGATTGATAAAGTCTGGATTTCCGGCAAAGAAAAAAGAATTAGGTGAAACTGTGGGAGAATTAGTTTACGAATTGATTCGTTTATTTAGAGCCAAATCATGGTCAAGTATAAGTCAGCAGAACAGCACGCCCATTATAATCTATTCCGTATGTTTATTTAATGGGAAAAGGGTCAAATATACTACTCTACACTCATATATTGTCTATATTTAGCCTTTGTTATATTATCAGGCTAAATTTATTTCTACCGTTATACTATCGGGCCAAATTTATCCCTACATTCAGCAAACTTTTAAAAATACTCTTTGATCTGTTAAGTAATCCAAAATCTCTCAAATTTCTTTTATTTAAATCACTTGTTGTTTTTCTTGGTCCACTATTTTTTAAATAATTGGTATTTACCTGCTTTCTAAATTATAGAAAAAAATATTAAATAATACAACCGAATAAACAAAGTATAGTAAATTAAAAAAATCTAAATTAGGTAGCTTTTCTAAATTCTAAAAGTATTTACAACATCCCAATTTTAATGAATTCGTTGCACCAAAATTATGGAGACTTTGTAAGTATTAGTGATTGAAGTTGAAGTTCCTCAGAAACTTTACATTGTCTAATTGAACGTTGCTTTAATTAAATGCCTACACATTGTGCACTCTTAAGTTAGTCGATCGAACTCTATACTAACTAGGCAATGACAAAATATATTTGAATATACATGTACATACATGATGATCAGCTGCATATAATACACAATAAATAGACCCACTAAATTCTACGGTGTGTATATGATTGAAAAATAAATAAAATTCTAAACCAATTTTATTTATTACCAGAAGAGAAATGGGTGCATTGGTAATTAAAAAATAATTATGAATAATTTGTATAGTCTAGTAACTTTAACATTCACATCAATGGTAATTTCTAAAAATAATGGAGCAAGAAGAACAACAAGTGATTTAAATAAAAAGAATTTGGGAGATTTCGGATTACTTAACAGATCAATGGGTACGTATTTTTAAAGGCTTGCTGATTGTAGGGATAAATTATGCCCGATAGTATAACGGAGGTTAAATGTAAACAATATATGAAAGTAGATGGATATATTTGGCCATTTTTCCTTAATTAATTGATAAGTAAGCTCCATTTTATTCTAAATTTATCAGCAAAATGCTCGCTGCGTTTCATGATATAAGACCTAATTTAAAACGCAACAATTCTGAAATAAGCATAATTATGTACTCGTGTATCGGATTTAATTTAATATATATTGTCGAACTCATTTTCTGAAGCATACGGCAATCGACGTGCAATCTAATTGAAGGTTTCCTTTTTCACTTAATTAGCACAAATAATTCAACTGGCCATCTCGGCTCATTTTCCCAAACTTTCCCATATTTTTTCATTGGATTGGATCTTAATTGAAGCAATAATTTGAACTTGCTTAATCTAAGTTCTACTTTAGAATACATGTACATTTGATTTCCCTTGATTTTTTGTTACAAGATATTTTATGTAATATGTACCCTCGCGGTGTCAGAATTACTCTTTTATTTTATTGAAGCATATCTAGAGGATCATAATATAAGATGAAAAATAAGAAAAAAATTAAATGTACGTCGCGTCATATAAGACCCACTCATGCAATTGCATTACAGTAATAATTTACAAGAGGAAAAGAACAAAAATAACATCTTAAATTATATACCCAGGGCGGTATGATTTGAAAATCTTTACCTGATTTCATAGTTTTGTCTATTAATTAAGTCAAACTCATTAGTCACAATCAATGCATGGTTACATTGATTTTTATCAATACCCAGGTATTTTTCCTATTAAAAGAATTTGTATACATTAATTAGTCAATATTCTTTTGTTTAATATTCAGGTTTGGAAATTTGGAGGATGCTTAAGACAATAAGGATAAACTTGAAGCTAGATCCACTCGTGCGGACATGTCAGTGTCTACTAGTCTGTAATTTCCAAAACGAAGTTAGCTAGTGAAAATGATGTAAAACGATCTTAAATTAATTTTTAACTGCTTATTCAAATAATTTTGTGAAAGAAATTAACAACCCTAACCACTATTGCAATAAAACATCTCTTTCCTTTGACCAATTTCCGTCCACGTACCCATCAAGAGAAATCCAACATTATTTTAATATAATATATCCAATTAAAAATATTGTCAAGTCAGCTCATGGATTTATAAAAAAAAAAATGTATTAATTTTTTATAACGTTTTGCTGAACCATTTTCTTCTTGTTTCTCATTACTTCTATTGAGCAAAAGCTTCGGGTTAACCTTTTCTTGATGTTATTTGGAAGACAGTCAAACATTTGCTTTGAATGAGGTTTTATTTTTTCTTTCTTTCAAATGTTTTTGTTTGAACATTCAATCAACTAATCAAACAAAATGGCTGTCTTTTCTAACATACTTTTTGGCCTTTATGCCATATGCCCAATGCAGCGTTTTTATTGTACTATTTGCGAGTGTTCCTAGATTTGTTTTGGTTATAAATAACATTTCTTTTGATTAGGATTTATACCGTCGAAATAGATTTCGGCTTTCGTACGATTGATCGAGGTCGAAATATAATGGATCAAAGAAAATTTTTATAATATCGAGATGGGTTCTGAAAGTGGTACAAACAAGCTTCAGATATCGGGTATAGATCAAACACCGAGTTCGAAGTCATTATCGAGCTCGGATCCGAATCGAACTATGATGAGATGATTTCGAGCTTAAGAGGCAGAGGCCAACCGGGATCGAGTCCGAATCATCACCTGATCCCGAGTCCATATCGAGTTCAAGAAGCAATACCGACCAGCACCGAGGCCGATCGAGCTCGAGCTCACAGACAAGAGCCGTTGCAAACACACTAAGAGAGAGAATCTCGGCGAAAATTAGGGAAAAACTTATTTATCATGGGTTCTCCACTATGTATTTTTAATTATATCTAAAGTAGGATCCTCCACTATAAAGAGGATGGCTACATTTCTGCAGAGGCAGTTCTTTGGCTTACATTGTAATTCAAGCACCATATTCTCCTATATTCAAGAGTTACTCTTTTAAGCTTCATAAATTGATTCATCTTGCTTAGTCCTAAAAATCATCTTCTTTACAACCTTGTTTATTTTGCATTCTTTGCAATCCATATTTGATATTTCTATTTATCTTTACGATTTGTATTAATCTATATCACATATCCTTAGAACCACGTACAAATTCAACTCCATCCGTTTTTCGGGTAAACAGTTTGGCGCCCACCGTGGGGCCAAGGATAAGAGTGGTTATTTGATACGAATCTACAAAAATACACCGTTTTGTGCTTGTTTCCGAAAGTATCTCGGATTTCAGATTAGCAGCGACTAACTACCAATCAAATGGCCTTACCTATCAATAACGAAGTTGGTCTTCAAGATGAGAACAACAACTTGACACCCAATACCGAAAGACTACTTGTCAACGCCGTTGGAGCTCGGATCGGAGTGCCGATAGATATCAATTCGCATGTGGCCATTGAGGCGAACATACATTTGGAACCTGAAAATAGCATTCATGGTAGCACTCGGTCTGCAGCTCGAAACACCCATAACATTGAGGAAAACGGCGTTAGCTTGCGTATGATTTTTGAAATGTTGCAAGCCCAACAGGTAGCGATAGCTCAGTTGCAGAGCCAAACCCAGCTACCAAGCAAGACGGAGCCCAGTCCACTCCGAGAAATCGCCCACAGAACGGAGCCAGCCATAGTGAGGTCAAACGAGCAAGAACCGGGGACTACTCCCGAAATCACTAAAATACTCGAGGAGCTCACAAAGCGAGTCGAAGCCAACGATAAAAAAGTAGAAACATATAATTCCAGGGTCGATCAGATCTCGGGGGCCCCACCAATGATAAAAGGGTTGGATTCCAAAAAAATCGTGCAAAAGCCTTTCCCCTCGAGCGCAGCCCCAAAACCAATCCCCAAAAAATTCCGTATGCCCGAAATTCCCAAATATAACGGAACGACCGATCCCAACGAACACGTCACCTCTTACACGTGCGCCATCAAGGGTAATGATTTGGAGCACGATGAAATCGAATCTGTGTTGTTGAAAAAGTTCGGAGAGACCCTCTCGAAGGGAGCAATGATTTGATATCACAACCTACCACCGAATTCGATCGACTCATTTACCATGTTAGCAGATTCTTTCGTAAAGGCACACGTCGGGGCCATAAAGGTCGCAACGAGGAAATCAAACCTTTTCAAGGTAAGACAAAAGGATAACGAGATGTTAAGGGAGTTCGTATCTCATTTTCAAATGGAACGAATAGATCTGCCAGCAGTCACAGACGATTGAGCTATTCAGGCTTTCACTCAAGGTTTGAACGAATAAAGCTCGACGGCATCACGATGACTGAAGCATAACCTGATCGAGTACCCAGCTATCACTTGGGCCGATGTGCACAATCGGTACCAATCAAAAATTAGAGTCGGAGATAATCAGTTGGGGGCTGAATCCGGTGCTCTAAGGGATATCAATCGAGAACAAGGTCCGATCAGGGATCGATATCGACCATATAACGAAAACCACGGAATCAGTGAATCGAGACGTAACCCCGGACAAATCAACAAAAGAAGTAATCGAGGTCAAGGATCTCGGGGACTGATGAACAGAAGTGGGTTCGACAGGCCTACCGGATCTAAGGAAACGCCTCGGTTATCGGAGTATAACTTCAGCATTGATGCATCCGCCATCGTGTCGGCTATCGGACGCATCAAAGACACTAAATGGTCTCGACCCATGCAGACCGATCCTGCCCAGAGAAATCCCAATCAAATGTGCAAATATCATGGCACCCATGGCCATAGAACGGAAGATTGCAGGCAACTAAGAGAGGAGGTAGCCCGGTTATTCAATAAAGTGCACCTTCGAGAATTTTTAAGCGACAGGGCGAAGAATCATTTCAAAACCAGGGATTTCGGCAAGCAAAACGAACAAGAAGAACCACAACACGTCATTCACATGATCATCGGCGGCGTCGATACCCCTCAAGGGTCGGTGCTTAAACGCACTAAGACATCGATTGTGAGAGAAAAACGATCTCGAACTCAGGATTACGCACCAATAGGAACTTTGTCCTTCGATGATGAAGATGCAGAAGGAGCCATACAACCTCATAACGATGCACTGGTAATATCCGTACTTATGAATAAAACTAAAGTTAAGCATGTGTTAATTGATCCAGGGAGCTCGGCCAACATCATTAGATTGAAGGTCGTACAACAACTCGATCTAGAGGACTAGATCGTACCCGTGACCCTGGTCCTAAACGGATTCAATATGGCATGTGAAACTACCAAAGGCGAGATAATTCTGCCGATAAACGTGGCCGGGACCATCCAGGAAATGAAGTTCCACGTAATCGAAGGCAACATGAGGTACAATGCCCTTTTTGGAAGGCCATGGATCCACAATATGAGAGCTGTACCTTCGACCCTACACCAGGTTCTTAAATTCCCAACATCGAGGGGGGTCATAACAGTGTACGGACAAGAGAAATGTTTGCCATCGAGGAAGCGAATCTGATATCCTCGCCTTCGCCAATAAAGGGATCGAGCTCAAAAGGGGAACAAGATGCCAAATAGTAATCACAGACACCAGCTTTAACCCAACCAGAAAATCAGAAGATCGATGAAGATGATGATCATAGGATTCCTTGATCCTCCGTGCTTCCCGATGATTCCGATGCTGCACAATCAACGATTGAAGAATTGGAGCAAGTCATATTAATAGAGCGTTTGCCCGAATGAAAGGTATACCTGAGAACGGGATTAAACCCCGAACTCAAGAACAGACTTATTCAATTTCTTATCGATAACATGGATTGTTTTTCTTGGTCCCATTTAGATATAATAGGAATTCCACCGGATATAACAACACATCGGCTAAGCTTGGACCCTAGGTTCAGATCGGTGAAGCAAAAGAGAAGACCCCAGTCCGAGATAAAGCATGCATTCATAAAGGACGAGGTAGCCAAACTTCTCAAAATAGGGTCCATTCGGGAGGTAAAATATCCCGAATGGTTAGCCAATGTAGTTGTAGTGCCTAAAAAAGGGAACAAACTTAGAATGTGTGTAGATTATAAAGATTTGAACAAAGCATGCCCCAAAGATTCTTTTCCGCTGCCCAACATCGATCGCATGATCGATGCCACTGCTGGCCACAAGATCCTTACTTTTCTCGATGTCTATTTCGGGTATAATCAAATCCAAATGAACCCGGAAGACCAGAAAAAGACTTCATTTGTCACCAATTATGGAACATATTGTTATAATGTGATGCCCTTCGGGCGAAAAAATACAGGAGCTACTTACCAACGCCTAGTAAATAAAATGTTCGAGGAACAAATAGGTAAATTAATGGAAGTTTATATTGATGACATACTAGTTAAGTCTCTACGCGCAGAAGACCATTTGACCCATTTGCAGGAAACATTCGAGATTTTAAGAAAATACAACATGAAGCTCAACCCCGAGAAGTGTGCTTTCGGGGTCGGTTCGGGCAAGTTCCTTGGCTTCATGGTGTCAAATTGGGGGATCGAGATTAACCCCGATAAAATCAGGGCCATCGAAGACATCGCCATCGTGGACAGCATAAAAGCCGTATAGAGGCTAACGGAACGGATTGCAGCCTTAGGCCGATTCATTTCAAGGTCGTCAGATCGAAGTCACTAATTTTTCTCTCTACTCAAAAAGAAGAACGATTTTGCTTGGACCCCGGAATGCCAACAGTCATTAGAGGAATTAAAACGATATCTATCGAGCCCGCCACTGCTTCATACTCCAAAAACAGATGAAAAACTTTGCTTGTACTTGGCTGTATCGAAAATTGCGATAAGCGGTATCCTAGTTCGAGAAGATCAATGTACGCAATTTCCCGTTTATTAAATAAGTCGAACCTTAGGAGAAGCAGAAACTAGATATCCGCATCTAGAAAAATTGGCACTTGTACTGATAAGCGCCTCTATAAAGTTAAGACCATACTTTCGATGTCACCCCATATGCGTATTAACCACTTACCCGCTTCGTAATATTTTGCACAAGCCCGAACTATCAGGCCGATTGGCCAAATGGGCCATAGAACTCAGCGGGTATGATATCGAGTATCAACCCCGTACGGCCATCAAGTCTCAAATTTAGCAAACTTCGTGGCCGATTTCACGCCGACCCTTGTACCCGAAGTCGAAAAAGATCTCTTATTGAAGTCGGGTACGTCATCGGGGGTATGAACCCTTTTTACGGATGGGGTTTCGAACGTGAAGGGGTCCGGGCTAGGAATCATTTTAAAGCCACCCACAGGTGACACTATTAGGAAATCTATCAAAACTACTATGTTGACTAACAACGAGACCGAGTATGAGGCCATGATTGTAGGTCTCGAGCTAGCTAAAAGCTTGGGAGCAGAAGTCATTGAAGCCAAGTGTGACTCTTTGCTGGTGGTAAATCAAGTAAACAAAACCTTCGAAGTTCGAGAAGATAGAATGCAAAGGTATTTGGACAAACTGCAGGTCACTTTGTACCGTTTCAAAGAATGGACTTTACAGCATGTTCCACGAGAGCAGAACAGTGAGGCTGATGCACTTGCAAATTTGGGATCATCGGTCGAGGAAGGCAAAATAAGCTCGGGGACTGTCATTTAACTCTCGAGATCCGTGATCGAAGAAGGTCATGCCGAGATAAATTTTACGAGCCTAACCTGGGATTGGAGGAATAAATAAATTGAATACTTAAAGAATGGAAAGCTCCCATCGGACCCTAAAAATTCGAGGGCCCTACGAACGAAAGCTGCTCAATTCACATTAACTGCAGATAGAACGCTATACCGAAGGACATTCGATGGACCATTGGCAGTATGCTTAGGTCCAGGAGACACCGATTACATCCTACATGAGGTGCATGAGGGCACTTGTGAAAATCACTCCGGTGCCGATTCATTAGTCCGAAAAATAATCAGGGCAGGGTATTATTGGATCGATATGGGCAAAGATGCAAAGGAGATTGTTCGAAAATGTGACAAATGTCAAAGGTTTGCACCAATGATCCATCAGCCCGGAGAGCAATTTCACTCAGTCCTATCCCCATGGCCATTCATGAAATGGGGAATAGATATCGCCGACCCTCTGCCATCGGCCCCAGGTAAAGCTAAGTTCATTTTATTTATGACTGACTATTTCTCTAAATGGGTTGAAGCACATGCGTTCGTGAAAGTAAGAGAGAAAGAGGTTATAGATTATATCTGGGATCATATCGTATGTCGATTCGGGATACCCACCGAAATAGTGTGACAATGGGAAACAGTTTGTCGGCAAGTGACGAAATCTTTGAAGACCACAAAATAAAAAGGATATTATCAACACCGTATCACCCCAGTGGGAACGGACAGGCCGAATCAACGAACAAAACTATCATTCAAAACCTAAAGAAGAGGTTGAACGACGCTAAAGAAAAATGGAGAGAAATCCTACCCGAAGTCCTTTGGGCATATCGAACAACATCAAAATCTAGTACGGGGCAACCCATTTCTCCTTAGTATATGGCTCCGAAGCCTTGATTCCTGTCAAAGTCGGGGAACCCAGTGCCAGGTTTTGATATACAACAGAAGAGTCAAATAACGAGGCTATGAACACTAGCCTCAAATTATCGGATGAAAAATGAGAAGCTGCTCTCGTCCAATTGGCCGCCCAAAAGCAACGAATCGAAAGATACTATAATCGAAGAACCAATCTTCGCCATTTTAAACTCGAGGACTTAGTGCTAAGGAAAGTCACCCTCAATACCCGAAATCTAAACGAAGGAAAACTAGGACCGAAGTGGGAAGGGCCGTATCAGGTTCTCGAAAATATCGAAAAAGGATCATACAAGCTTGTATTGTAAACGATAAACAACTATCAAGCAATTGAAATGTGTCGCACCTAAAACGATACTACTGCTAAGGTACGACCCTCCCATATTCGTTTACATTTCGAAACTAACCCCTGCAGGAGTCCGATCAGGAGCTAGGATGGATCCTTCAATATGAAGCCCTAGGTCTGGAAGCACGCGTTGCACTCTTTTTTCCTTAGACCGGTTTTATCCCAAATGAGTTTTTCGGCAAGGTTTTTAATGAGGCAACCAATGATCGTGCTAAACTTAGAAATAATTCGACAGTATCCGAGGCCTCTTTACAATCGACCTCGAATACTGGGGGGCATTAGCCCTCAAATATATCAAGTTCTGATACAAGAAAGTTATTTTGTAACAACAGGGTTCCAATAGGAAAAGTTGTAAGAGCCAAATGGTCAAAACGAACCATGCTCATGTAGTTGGCCCGAGCCCTGACGCAAAATATGAACACATGTATAATGACTTGCAAATAAAGTTCTCTTCTTTATCGATATTTTATATCCAAGAAAATTTCCTCTATTTCAAAATTTATTATGCAAACAGTATTGAGATAAATCTCCGAGTCCGAGCAGGCACTCACTCGACTAATAAGCCTATGGGATACTCTTATTCAGAGTTCGAGCAAGTACTCACTCGATCATTACGCCTACCGGCTACATTACTTCGAGTTCGAATCATTCAATCGACCATTAAGCCTACGGGCTACTCTTATTCCGAGTTCGAGCAAGCACTCACTTGACCATTACACCTACGGGCTATATTATTTCAGGTTCGAATCATTCACTCGACCATTAAGCCTACGGGCTACATTTCTTCGAGTTCGAAAAAATTCACTCGATCAGATTGCCTAAATCCTTGTGAAAACATTCATAAGGCATGAATAAAATCTTCACAAGGCAGGAAACAAAACAGAAGCAAGTCGGCAAAAGAAAAAGATATTTTTATATATACAAGATTGTTTACATGATTGATTACAACATAGAAATTAAGGGCTAAGTTTCTTGGTTATCTCCGGGAGCGATCTCTTCTCCATCGGGCTCCCCCTGTTCTCGGACCCGCTCTTACTCCCATCATCGTCATCATTATCATCATCGTAATCATCGAAAACCAAGGCTTCAGCATCGGCTTCGAGTTCTTTAACTGTTTTTATCTCTTTAGCGAGATCGAAACCTCGAGCATGGATCTCCTCGAGGGTATCCCTCCGAGATCGGCACTTATCAAGTTCAGCGACCCAATGTGCTCAAGTATCGGCGGTCTCAGCTGCCTCTCTTGCTTGGACCTAGGCAGCTTCAGCGTCGGCCCGATAGACGGCCACGAGTGCATCCGCATCAGCCTTTGCCTTTTCGGCGTTAGATTCGGCCTTGGCAATTTCAGAGGCCAACCGAGCCTCGAGCTCCTCTATCTTTCTTTCTTGAACCGAGCTTTTCTCCTTCTTACTTTGAAGTTAGTTTTTGGCCGATGATAATTGGGCTCGAGCAACTTCTTTCTCTGCAGCAAAGCGATCCATACCTTCTTTCCACTTCAAAGACTCTGCTTTTGTCTCATCGACCTCCTCACGGAGTTTTCCGATCATCTCAATTTTCTTCTGCAGCTGTGAGACCGAAAAATTAGCCATCGTTCCGGTATCGAGCCCATAGGCTTTTAAAAGTATCATTACCTGCTCGGACAGATCGGTCTGATCTTGGTAAGCCTTAGCCAACTCAGCTCAGAGGTCTTTTATTTCCTCTCCCCTTTGCCCTAAGAGGAGCTTAAGGGAGTTCCTCTCCTCCGTAACCCGTTAAAGGTCGGCCTCATATCGACGCAACTTAGTTCGGGACCGAGAACATGCTATTAGATGAACTACCGCGGCCTGCAAAGAAAGAAGAAATGAAGTTAGAAAAGAAAAGCAAACATAAAGGTAATGCCATATAATTTAAGGCTTACCTGATTCAAAGCCTGCTGCACTCCGTGAAAAAAATCCGATGCGTCACTTCTACCAGTAGCGTCCTCGACACCGGTAAACAGGTCACGAAAAGGATCCTCTCCATCATGAGGCCTGTCTATTTCGAGGGCCCCCAAATCTTGGGCTTCCCGAATAGCCCCTGCGGAAAAAGTAGGGAAGGTGGGCGAGTCTTCGATTGCTACTGCCCCAAGTGAATCACTTGGAGCATTCTCTTTGGTTCGAAGAGATTCGGGGAGAGCCCCTTCAGACATATCTCCCATCCGTTGGCTTCGATGGGAAGCATCTTCGATCTCCAATAACTCGGGGACTCTGCCCGAATCTTTCTCCGATATATCCTCAATTCGAGGCGGAGCCTTAGAACCACCATCGATCCAACTGCCTGTGGAACGTCGGTGGTCTTCTTCGTACGGGCTGCCAGCGCAGACCCATCATTTTTTTCTTCTTCTTCTTCTTCTTCTTCATCCCTCAGACGCAGAACTGACTCTACGGTCAAAGGAATGATATTCTTGTTCGGCTTACGAGCCGTCCTCTTCTTCAGTTTTTGATCTTCGAGGACGGGGGCTCTTTTTCTCTTATTATCTTTCACCGGCTTTCGGACAGAGGCCGAAGCCTCTTCCTCGACGGACGAGGGCCTCAAAATCGCATCTTTGCCCACACCTACATACGGAAATTTTTATTAAAGTGTGTGAAAAGCATCTTGTTCGAACTACCAAAAAATAGAGAAAGATTCTTACCATGACTTTTGGCCTCCCATCGGCCCTTTGACAAGTCACGCCATGAGCGCTCGACGTATGAGGAGGTCGAAACGAGATCCCGTACCCAGTTCTTAAAATAGGGCACTGCGCCGGGCATCCAGGGAACCGCTGCGTCACAAAAGGGGAATATCGGTGATAAAGGAAATGAAAGGACAAAATAGTAGGAGATAACAACAGAATTACACTTACGCTTCATGTTCCACTCCTCGGGAAAAGGCATATTTTCGGTCGGAATCAGGTCTGAAGTCCTTACTCGAACGAACCTACCCATCCAGCCTCGATCCATATCCTCGTCTATACTCGAGAACGGAGCGTTGGTAGCTCGACGTTGAAGTTTTATTAACCCTCCTCAAAAGAGATGAGGACGGTACAATCGGACAAGATGATCAAGGGTGAAAGGCATCCCCTCGATTTTGTTCACAAAATATCGGATCAAAATAATGATCCGCCAAAAAGAAGGATGGATCTGGCCTATGGTTATTAGGTATTTACGACAAAAATCTATGATAACAGGGTCGAGGGGACCTAACGTGAAAGGGTAAGTGTACACACTTAAAAATCCTCTCACGTGAGTAGTAATATCCTCTTCGGGAGATGGCACTACCACTTCTTTGTTCCCCCAGTTACAATCTTTTTTTATCTACTCTATATACCCCCGAGTGATCGAACAAATATATCTCGATACGGGCTCACATCGGCCAGGAACCGACGAACCTTTATCGAGTTTGAAATCGGAGGTAAGAACACACACCGCCGGAACGCACTCCTTAGATCCACCGGTGATTTGTCGGCGGCAGATTGGGAAGAAGAAGCTTTTTTCTTTTGGGGGACGGTTTTTGATGTCTTCACCATTTTTGGATTTAAAGAAGGTGACAAAGATTTGGTGGTTTAGATGAAGAATTTTGCAGAAAAGAGTCAAAGATCAGCGAATAAACTTAGAAGAGACGAAAAAGAACTTGAAAAATTTTCTGAAGATTGAAGAAGTAAAAGTGATGAATGGTGGACGGAAAGGCTATTTATAGTTTGAAACAATGACGGTTCAATATCAGCGGTGGCCGACCACCATCTGACATGCATTAAATACCTTGAAAAACTAAATCGACGAGACAACTATCACGTGCGTCATGATCGAGCCCAATGTGAACGTCAGCTTATAATCCAATCGAGCCATTGAGAAATCATATCGTTTCTCACCACATCCTTCCCGAGAAACGAGGGGACTATCTGTATACGATCAAAATAGATTTCGGCCTTCGTACGATTGATCGGGGTCGAAACATAATGGATCAAAGAAAGACTTCGTAATATCGAGATGGGTTTCGAAGGTGGTACAAACAAGTTTCAGATTTCGGGTATAGATCAAACACCGAGTTCGAAGTCATTATCGAGCTCGGGTCCGAATCGAACTATGATGAGATGATTTCGAACTTAAGGAGCAGAGGCCAACCGGGATCGAGTCCGAATCATTACCTGATCCCGAGTCCATATCGAGTTCTAGAAGCAATACCAACCAGCATCGAGGTCGATCGAGCTCGAGCTCACATACAAGAGCCGTTGCAAACACACTAAGGGAGATAATCTCGGCGGAAATTAGGGAAAAATTGATTTATCATGGGTTCTCCACTATGTATTTTTAATTATATCTAAAGTAGGATCCTCCACTATAAAGAGGATGGCTACATTTCTGTAGAGGCAGTTCTTTGACTTACATTGTAACAAGCACCATATTCTCCTATATTCAAGAGTTACTCTTTTAAGTTTCATAAATTGATTCATCTTGCTTAGTCCTAAAAATCATCTTCTTTACAACCTTTTTATTTTGCATTCTTTGCAATCCATATTTGATATTTCTATTTATCCTTACGATTTGTATTAATCTATATCACATATCCTTAGAACCATATACAAATTCAACTCCATTCATTTTTCAGGTAAACATAGGATTTCCTAATCATCCCCATCGAAAGAAAGAGCGTGAAATTAGTCATTTCTTTAAAAGATAGTAAAATGTCCAAAAATAACATATAAAGGAGATGAAGACCAATATAAGAGCCATATCTAAACATACACACAAGACCTTGTTCAAAAAAACCGGCTTCGGCAGTTTGCTTCTTGCAATGGAACTTCTCTTTATATATGAAGTATTAGCACGAGCTGATTAGATGTAAACCTTGACAATTTAAGGGTTAATCAGATTCCACTTACTCATATATACAACGTGGATCACAAACTTCTTTTCCGCTAATCGTGAATCTCATGTGTGTGACGCAAGACTCCATGAAAATTATAACCTCATTGGAGTGCCTTATTTTTCCTTTTTTACTTCTAGAATTATAATTCACACGAGGGAAGAAAACTCGGTAAATATTAATGTTTCTCAATAGTTAACGCTTTTGGCTTAGAAAGGCCAAGCCGAAAAATGAATAAAAAATAAATGTGGGATTTTTACCTTCTTATACACTATTTGAAACCTTATTACCCATCCCTACTCAAGTTTCAATTTAATTATATGGTCATATACAATTTACTAATTATATAAAAATAAGTTTTAAACGAGTATCCCTTTATATTAGGAATTGAATAAGGAATATTTATTTCCTTATCTCTTTATACTTGCCCACTCTCTCTCTCTCTCTCTCTCTCTCTCTCTCTCTCTCTCTCTCTCTCTCTCTTCGTCTCTCTGCTCTCCTTCTCTGCTTTTTTCCCCAATTTTTCTTCATTTGGTGTTCTCTATTTTTTATGCTTTCTTATTGTATATAGTTTTAATGAAATTCATCAATAGAATTCAATCGTTTTAACTTAGCAATTTTCTTTCATGTTGCACATTTGGTGTTCAAATTGAAATTGTCAATCAATAAATTTTGAAGGTATTTAACTCTCCACCATTGACAACCATTAAAAAGCTTTGAAGCTTTGAAATCGAATTTGGATTTTCAAAAATTATTATTTGTTTAGATTGGGTATTGTTGCAAACAATTGAGAATATTGTTTGGAGTTTATATCTCAATTTTGAGGGTATTTGATGAAGATTAGACTTGATTTTGGCTGAATTTTAAATTGTAACTCTAAGAAGAAGAAGATTGAAACATGACATACAATATACTTATGAAATTGTAGTAAAATTGTAGTATAATTGTATGTGAATTGTATTTTATTGTAGTTATATTTTTTTTATTTGAATGTTATATGAAAGTTGAAAAATAGTTGTATAATATATGAATCGTTATATAAAATTTGTATTTAAGTTATCAATACTATCTTTTTACATAAAATTGTTGATATGTATCAAAATTGTATCAAGAGAGAAAGTTTTGATTGAAATTTTAGAGAGGAAGAAACACACACCACATAAAAAATATCTACAAATCAGATACAACATATACAAAAGATATATTGTATAAAAATTGTATAAAAATTGTATTTAAGTTGTATGATATTGTAGTTGTATTTAACTAGGTAGAAATAATGTATGAAAGTTGTAGATAAGTTATAAATAAGTGTATACTGTATAGTTAGTTGTATGAAATTTATTTTTAATAAGTATGAAAGTTGTAGATAAGTTGTAAATAAGTTGTATATTATATAATTAGTTGTATAAAATTTATTTTTAGTTTATATGATGTTTTAGATGTATCAAATTTATATTAAATTTTTACGAAATTTATTTTTTAATTTGTATGTTGTTGTGTCATACAAATTTATCATCTCTCTGTTCTACTTACGCTTCAGCTTCAACTAATCTCGAGATCATTGATATATATGTCATGTTTGCGATATTCACCACTGTTACAGAAGCTTTGAAAAAGGACATGGAGGATAGCACAAATTTGTTCCGAATTTCTGGGATGAACTAGGTGAAAAGGAAAAAGATAAGTGAGTTAAGAAAAGCAAGGATTTTGCAATGAAAGAAACAATTTATATTCCTTAAAGAAAACCATGCTCGCAACTAAGGAATGCAAAATAATTCTGCAATTAAAAGGAATAGTTGATATGCCAACTATGGAAACAACGCAACATTCAGATGCGTACTTTGCAAGGAAGGATATTGCATTTAAAGTTCTGAATTATCTTCATATGAAGCGTAGCTTCACTGCCCACGAATTTTGGCTCTCAATTACGGGAATTTTGGGTGGAGAGAGGCAGCAAAGAATAGGGAAATTGAGGGGAGGAGGAAAAAAAAAAGAAAAATGGTGTAACTAAATCCCCTAATTTAAGGCACTAATAATGGATTTGAAGCCTTTTAAGGTGAAATGTATATAATTTGTAAGTAATCCTTGTTTAAGGCGGATAATATACAAAATTAGAACAATTTTGGTAAATAAGTTTCAAATATTGGATAGAAACAAAAAAAAAATCCCTTTATCGTCTGAAAATTTAGTTGAGAATCCTAGTGCCTAGTCGGATCATATAACAATTTTTTTTCCCAAGATTGTATACATAATTTTTTTATTTTTTTATCATAATAGTGATGTTCCATCTAAATCTATGCGCGCATGTTGATTATAATCTCCCACCAGCATAGTTACCTTGTAACTGAACACCTGATATATAAAAATACTAGAATATCAGCACATGAAGGGTAAAAGACTTATTCGTACTGCGTGTATCATACTAATTTATTATGATTAAGTGATAATCAAGGTAAGAATGTGTTTAATTAATTATAATTTAGTGATATTCTTGTTTATGAATAATTGTGTTATGTATTGATTGATACGATATAAACCTTCGACGCGGGTAAGTATTTACTCATATGATGAAGACAACACCCAGTATACATTCTTGTTTGTTCCACTTCAAATAAAAATAAGGGGATAAAAGGTCACCCGTAAAGTTAAAGTGTGTAACTGATTTATCTTGATTTATCTGGACAAATTTAGGTTGCAATGTATTTTCCTAAAAACTTTCTTCATTTTGAAGGTCAACGCGTCAGCCGCCCTTTTAAGTATGATTCAACATAGATATTAGTCGAAGATTTGAAGGGGGAGCAAAAGTAGAAAATGCGAAATTGGAAAGAAATTAAACTGGTCATTAAGTTCTAGAACTAACAAATACAATTCCATAGTTATCAGATAACATGAACTCTCTCACCTTCAACCAGTGCACAATTCACAAATGGTCAATTTGGGCGGCTTTTTATATATATGCCTATTTCTAAAAGTTCTGGTCCATGAAATTCCAAAGCCTCCTCCCTCTTCTTTCCACCAAAAAACAATACTATAACTACAGGACACCCACAATAAACACACCCTTTTAAAATTTAATAATCAGAACACTAAACTACTACAAAGCAATACTAGTATTAAATTATTCTAGCGTACGTGCATTTGTCTTAAAAAGCTTGGTTTGGTCCATCTGCAGGCCCTCTGAAATTCAACTACATTTTCCCCATGTTTATTCCTCCTCCCTTAGATATTGTTTCTGAACTAGCAAAACCCCAAATATTTTTTGCACAAATTTCTAAACCCCTGACATAACAAGAACTCATCTGTCAACTCAAGAAGAAAAGAAAACAAGATTGAGTTATACTGATCATGTCAGAAGAGGAATCTGATATCCTTCTTCGTCTTGCATTATTCCACTTCTTGCTTCTCATCACTTCAGGTTTGTATTCCTTTTAAGTCCTAAACTCAGAGCCAGAAAAATTTTCTACTGTTATATCTACGAAAGAAAATATTTTCTATCATAGACTAATTAATACGGAGTACATTAATTAAAATTATCAAAGATTCTTGCATGTTTAAAGTGGTACTACTAATTTTTATAGTAAAATTTACAGTCTTTTGAGTTTCTATATTCACTTGCAATACTAACGTTTCTATTTTTTCTATTTGTGAATTATAGGAAGGATAGTTTGTGGAGATTCACTCGAAACAGACAAGCGAGTGTTGCTGAGTTTCAAGTCATTTCTTGAGGAACAAAATCCAATTAATAAAGGATACAAACACACAGAATGGAATCCAACAGACTCGTCTCCTTGCAATTGGCCTGGAATTTTATGCGATAGTGGAATCAATCGTGTCACTGAAATTCACCTCTCTAACAACAATTTGTCCGGGAAGTTTTTTGATAACTTCTCGGCCATGACAGCGTTGACTTATATTGACCTGTCGACGAATACAATTGGTGGTGCCATTCCTGCAGACTTAGGCCAGTGTCAAAATCTGAGATTCTTGAATTTGTCACACAATATTATAGACGGGGGGCTCAATTTGACTAGGCTCAACAATTTGCAAGTTCTTGATTTGACCATGAATAGAATTCATGGGGAAATCAAGTTAACTTTCCCGGGGATTTGTGACAGTTTGGTGGTTGCTAATATTTCTTATAACAATTTCACTGGTGAGATTGGAAGTACCTTTGATCAGTGCTGGAATCTCAAGTATCTTGATTTGAGCTACAATAACTTGACTGGGGAATTGTCACTTGGTTTTGATAAGCTTATGGAGTTTTCGGTATCTAATAACAAGTTCACTGGCTCTCTCCCTTCTTTGTTTTTCACTCCAAACTGCAGTTTGCAGGCCTTGGATTTATCAGAAAACGGATTCGTTGGAGGATTTTCAAAAGAGATATCGAATTGTAAAAACTTGGAAGAGTTGAATTTGTTTGGAAACAACTTTTCAGGGCCAATCCCAAGGGAAATTGGTTCAGTTATGAGTCTTCAGGCACTTTACTTGGGAAGCAATAATTTTTCAAGGGATATTCCAGGGAGTCTATTAGGCCTAAGCAACTTGGTGTTTCTTGATCTTAGTAGAAACAACTTCAGAGGAGAAATACAAGAAATTTTCGGACGATTTACGCAGGTAAGGTTTCTATTGTTGCATGGTAACTCTTATACTGGAGGCATAGTTTCCTCTGGAATTCCCAACTTAGTCAACCTTTCTCGGTTGGACTTGAGTAATAACCAGTTCTCTGGTCCATTACCAGTTGAACTTTCCAAGATGGAAGGTTTAGAGTTTCTGATTCTTGCCTACAACCAGTTTAATGGAAGTATACCATCAGAATACGGGGATATTCCAACACTTCAGGCACTTGATCTTTCCTCTAACAAGTTAACTGGCGTGATACCACCTGGTTTGGGAAAGCTAAACTCACTTTTGTGGTTGATGCTTGCTAACAATTCACTGGTCGGTGGAATACCACCCGAGTTGGGAAATTGCAGTAGCTTACTATGGCTAAATCTTGCAAATAATCAACTTTCAGGGCCAATTCCTCCTCAGTTAGCAAGAATTGGCTCAAATCCTATGCCTACTTTCTTGTTGAATAGGAAAAAGGATAAGGTCACTGCTGGCTCGGGGGAGTGCTTCGCTATGAGGAGGTGGATACCAGCTGATTATCCTCCATTTAGCTTTGTATATCCTCTTCTTACAAGGAAGAATTGTAGAAGCTTATGGGATAAATTGCTTAAAGGGTATGGTTTATTTCCAGTGTGTGAGCCTGGTAGTAATGTTCGTTCGAATCAGATATCAGGTTATCTTCAACTCAGCAAGAACAAATTTTCTGGTGGGATCCCTCCTGAAATTGGCAGTATGCTGAATTTCAGTATGCTTCATTTGGGCGTAAATGAATTCTCTGGCACACTTCCTCCAGAGATCGGAAAAATGCAACTAGTAGTGCTTAATGTGTCACAGAACAGAATTTCTGGTGAAATTCCAAGTCAGATTGGGTACATTAAGTGCTTACTGAATCTTGATCTATCCTACAACAATTTCTCTGGTCTATTCCCGGCTAGCTTTAGTAACTTGACTGATTTGAGCAAGTTCAACATCTCTTACAACCCGTACATCTATGGTTCTATACCAGAAAGTGGGCAGTTGACCACATTTGAGAAGTCATCATATCTTGGCGATCCATTGCTTCGCCTCCCATCTTTCATTGACAACTCTACGGATAATGCAATAAACAAGGGCGGAAGTTTCAAAAGGACCACAAAGATAGGTGCAATTTTGGTATTCTTGGCTCTGGTACTGGCTTTCCTAGTTTGCGGAGTCATGACACTCATCGTCTGCCTCGTCCTAAAATCTCCGATAGATACACCAGGATATCTACTGGAGGATTCAAAGGGACGACATGATCTACCATCAAGTTCAGGTGCATCCTCACCATGGTTGTCTAATGATGTTAAGGTAATCCGTTTGGATACAACAAGCTTCACACATTCTGATATATTGAAGGCCACAGGTAGATTCTCCAATGATAGAATTATAGGGAAGGGAGGATTTGGGACAGTTTATAGGGGAATCTTGCCTGATGGAAGGGAAGTGGCAGTGAAGAAGCTACAAAGGGAGGGATTTGAGGGGGAAAGAGAGTTCAGAGCTGAAATGGAGGTACTAAGTGGAAATGACTTTGGATGGCATCCGAACCTTGTAACTCTTTACGGTTGGTGCCTAAATGGATCAGAGAAATTGCTAGTCTATGAATACATGGAAGGTGGAAGCTTAGATGACATTATCACAGATAGAACCAAGTTTACATGGAAGAGAAGAATTAATGTGGCGATTGATGTAGCGCGTGCTTTAGTCTTCTTACACCACGAGTGCTATCCTTGTATTGTTCATAGAGATGTCAAGGCTAGCAATGTGCTACTAGACAAAGACGGTAGGGCAAGGGTCACAGATTTTGGCCTCGCTAGGGTAATGGATGCTGGAGATAGTCATATTAGCACAATGGTTGCTGGGACAGTCGGGTACGTTGCACCAGAATATGGACAGACGTGGCAGGCTACAACAAAAGGCGACGTTTACAGTTATGGAGTGCTGGCCATGGAGCTAGCCACAGGGAGACGTGCTGTAGATGGAGGTGAGGAATGTCTAGTTGAATGGGCGAGACGAGTGATGGGAGATGGAAGGCAAGGATTTACTAGAGCAATGATACCAGTTGCTCTTTTGGTATCTGGCTTAGCAGAGGGAGCAGAGGAGTTGAGTGGATTGCTTAGGATAGGAATAAGGTGCACTGCTGATAATCCTCATGCTAGACCTAACATGAAGGAAGTATTGGATATGTTGATTACAGTTTCTCGAAGCCAAAGATCAGGATCTAGTCATAGCACTTCTCCTTCATTTTGATCAACTTTTTTGTTTCAACTTACAGCAAAAGTGTCAATAGTTTTACACATTTGTAACATACATAGCACATTCTTCTTGTATACAGTTCTTTTACATTCTTTATTCTGTCACTCTGGTTGTTAAGATCCCATAATTTTTGTGAAGATTATAGAGTTGGAATGTGAAGTAACTTTTCAAAGTTTTCCCATGGAAAGTTTAAACTTATCTGGCTTTGGGAGCCTCGCATAATATTTTGCTTTAGAATTTAAGTTCTATGCATTCATATTCTTAAGAATTTTTATACCAAAGGTTTGAATTGATATATAATAACAAGTAACTCTGCATATGATACAGTAACCATAAAAAAATAACTTGTTATTTGAAGGTCGGGGTGCACTTTTGGATTCAACCAAAATCTGTTTTGTATATAGGGTGCCCACTATTAATATATTACTATTTTCTAAATATATATATATATAGAGAGAGTGTGTGTGTTTTTGCTGAACTTTACGGGTGCTGGTAAAAAATAGGTCCGCCTCTGTTAAAACTTAAAACCGATTAAATTGTACTTGTGGCATAAAAATTCTTTACAGCGTCAGGTATATATAACTCAAATTCTTTGCTTTTTTCTCCTAGAACATAATGAATGATGACTACAGATTCAAAATAGTTCCTCTCAAGAAGTTGCCCGTGAAATGCTAATATTGTGATTTTGGTGATGTAGTAGATGAAAAGAAATGTTAATCCAAGTAGAAGCAAATGACGCAGACAAGTGTTGACTCACTTACCCACCCAGAAAACAAGTGTAAGACTCAGTAACGATGGATTAGTTCCTTCGGAAAATGATTATGGTGATGATCATCAACATTAGTATTATCTAGTGCGCTGAATCTGTTGTCAGGTGGTCAAATCTTGTAATTGACATTCTATCTTTTTGTTATTATCCCTCGTTTAATAGGAGAAAAATTACTCCACCAAACCAATGAATGAAAATATGCTTTTTATAATTCATACACTTAATCATGGTTATTTGATGTACTTTTTACCTTAATTTGTAACTTCTAAAGTTAAATTGTCTTATTTGATGTTAGTGTTATTACATCAAGTTTAGATAATTATTGCCACACATACAGTATATATTGCATAATATTTTGCACAGGATTAACCAATGGGGTCAAATCATGGAATAATCACCGCTTAAAGTTGATCTAGAAGGTTAAGGGGGAATGGCACTAACTGACTACTGAAATGCAGCGGATGCATTGACTTTTCTTATCTACAAACCGTGTTTAAAAATCAAGAAAATTAAGTCTTTATTTTTACTTTTAAAAATTTACAATTTTCCCAAGGTAAAATTCCAAGACCTATCGCCTAATTTTAAATTGTGAAATTAAAATAATCTAATAGAATCATATTCTATTTCACTTCTTTCTATTTTGATGAAACTGAAATTTAATTCGAATTCACTATACTATCCTAGTCCCAATTTTGTGGAAATAGATAAAGTCACAAGAATAATTAAAGCAAATTCAGTTTTGAAACAGAAAAAAAAAAAGAAAAAGAAAAAAGAGGCAGATGGAGGAAGGTGTGAGGAGATAACGTGGCACTCCCCCAATGCTCGCACGGAATCGTACAATACAAAGTGCAACACAGTTAGCGCCTGACCATTGATAATTAATCTCAACTTTACTCCTCTACCGTCGGATTCTGTCTCTTACAACACTCCATTTGTTTCCATTGCTATAGAAACAACAAAGCTAAAACCCAAAAACTGAAACTTAATCGGGCGAAGAAGGTACATTGATCTTTCAGTGTGTTGATTGTGTTACTCAATAGGTTATACTTTAACAGTAACCTTTATGTTTATAAATTTATCCAATTGAACTCGATTTCCTGAAGCTTTTAAGTATTAATCAAATCCTTTAAATACTGCATTCTATTTCTATTTGATAGTATAAAGATTTTACAGTAGCTTCATATTTGCTTAACAAGTAATTAGGCATGTTAATATTGATTGCAGGAAGTTGACATAAATATGGCTGAAGATAAGGGAGTGCGTTCCATGTCAATGGAGTATGCTATTCAGCGTGAGTTAGCATTTAAACAGAAGATTGCAAATTTATTTGCAGATGATGAGTGTCCACAAGATATTTTGCCCTTAGAGGTCTGTTTCTATCTATCTATCTTGTCCTATAAAACGCAGGCACCGTCTATACACGAAATCAATCATGTAAGGTTTATAATATGCATTCAAGTTATCTCTTTTTTATTTGATAAAACCTTTTTTTCTCCATGTTTTTTGGGCATCTAAAATACAACTGCTACTCTTCACTTATAGTAGTATAACATGCCCCTTGTCTTAAATTAGTAGGAAAGTAAGATGATTGGTATGTCTACAAGCTCATGAAGATTGAAATCTGAAGATTATTTCATCTGTTATATTCTCTTGAATTATAAAGAAAAGAAAAATCAGGTTTAAGTTTGATCTTAGCTTCAATTACCAAAAAGCTACATTGTATCTTGGACGGTGATAAAATGTGAAGTACTCCTTGTATCTTGTATGTTAGAAGGATCCTAGTAAAACTTAATCATTGATACTCATAGAAGGATCCACAATTTTAAGTTTATGGGTTCCTATATAAATCTCAAGTTAATATATAATAATAACTGGATTAACGGACTAGATTCCAAGCTAAATATTCTTATACATTTAATGAATTTTTTAATACGCATACTGGATCTAGACAAAAGTTACTGGGTTTGCAAGAACCCGTAACTAATGCACGGAATCCGCCCATGTTGATACTGTTACCTGTAAACTACTACTTGTAAACTACTGTATTTTGTTTTAACGAATCCTACAAATTAACTTTATATATAAGGTTCAACCCTTCTAATAGAACATAATCCTAAATTTTAGGTGAAACGATGGAAAGCTTTGATTTCCAAGAAGAAAAGATCCGCTGATGGAATAGCAGATTGCTGTCCAACAACAACCTCTAAATGCGCCAAAGGTTCGCAGGAAATGCTGAAACTGTTGGAATCTGATGGTAGTTTCTGTTCATCTAAATGTAGTTTCTGTTTGTCTTTAATTCTTTTTTTCTCGTGTAAGTACAACTAGAATCTACAATTATCAAAACAATTGCTGCAGAATGTTACATTTATTTGCACACACTGTAAGTGTACAGTTTATTGCTGCTATTTTAAGATTTTTCCTCCTTTCAGGTACCATCTTCAGGAGCAATTCAAATGTAAGTCCTAAGTGTCTCTCCCCTAATCCATTAACTGACTCATCCTGTAAACTATATTTTGTTCGCTCAATCCTGCGAATTAACTTCATACGTCTGATGTTGTGTGTGTCAAAAATTCAAATCTAATAGAAATCATCCAAGTTTTAGGTAACAAGACGGAAAGCTTTGATTTCCAAGAACCAAACAACTTCTAGATACTCCAAAGTTTCTCAGGAAGCATTGAAACTTTTAGAATCTGATGGCGGAAGTAATATGAGAGGTAGTTTCTGTTGCTCTTTTCTTTTTCTTTTTGTTCCTGCAAGTAATACTAAAATCTACAAGTATCAAAGCACACAACTATATAGTTCTATTGCTGCTGTTACAAGATTTATCCTTTTGTCAGGTGCCATCTTCAAGACCAATTCAAGTGCAAATGCTGAGAGTCCTTACCCTGATCCATTAAACAAGAAGCCTTCTCCAAATCCATCTTCTGCTCCAGGGGCTGCGGCTGGAGAAAGTCCGACCACAAGTCATAGTGTAATGCCATTGCCTGATGCATCAACTTGTTTACAAACCCCTAATGCAGTGCTACTGCCAAACCATTTTCCAAGTACGACAACATCGCCACCACGTCCATCAACATTTATTTACTCACAGAGAAAGAAAAACGCAGAGTCCAGCAACTCTGGCGGCCTGCCACCTCAGCAGCAGTACTACTGTAAAATCTGTAGAGTTCACTGCTCAGGGACTCTGTGTTTCAAGCAGCACTTGAGAGGGCGCATGCACAATCTGAAACTCGGGGTTTCAAGTGTTGAGGAAAGAAACAAGCAAGTAAGATGTGACTTGTGCAAAATTTTCTGTCAGGATGAAAGTTTATTAAAGATGCACCTTGAAGGTCAGAAACACAAGGCTAAGCTACTACAACTCGAACATGGTGAGAAAATTAAAGATGAGAACAGCCAGCAATTCTGGTGCGAATTATGTCAAACTCCATGCATGAATAAAGAAACTTTCATATTACACCTCAACGGGAAAAAACATCGTAAACATGTGTGTGCTTGAAGAGGAGAGGAAGAAGAAAGCGGAAGCCATTTACTCTTCCATGATTAGTTTGGAATCCACATAACAGAACAGGAACCAGTCACCAGGGTGAGAAGTGTCACAATTCTTAACTCAAAAACTGTTTTTATATTGGCCTGTTTAGCCTTATCTTCATTTTATGATGTCTTGAACTCCTCGGGGGGACAGGTGACATTCTTAGATGATTGAATATCTATTACTCAATATCATCTCAGGGATACGTCCAAACTAAGCAGACTACTGATACAATCAGCTCCAGGTACTAGTTTTTAGGTGCTAGTCACATTTCGGTGCATTTATTAAGTTTTGTTGTCTTAATGTTGATCAGATTTTTAATATTTCTGTTTGGACACCTTACTTTAATCTGAATATATACAAGTACTGATATAAATTTAGTTACTCTGTGTACGTTTTAGACATGCTTTACAGCCAAATAGACCAACTAAATTAACATGTATGACATATTTAGACAAAAGTTTTGCAGGAGAGAATGCATTTGTTAGCACCACTCAAAGCAACAATAAAAATAGAACATGATCAAAGCCAAGAAAACACTTTGTTTAGAGCGGCGCAGATAATAAGCGACTTAAATGGTAAAAAAGAAGCACTAAATAGAAGGGCTTTTTTGGGGCCACCTTCATAAGTATTTTCTTCCATTTTTGGGGATACATTAGGCATTTTGATTATCAAGATTATCTTGAGAGCCACTACACAAGATGACAATATGAATCAATCATATCCTGTAATGGTTTTCATGAAAAGTAGTAAGTTGACGAAATTGGTATATATATATATATGTGCAAATCTCCAGAGAGGAAAAGACAAAAGACAAGCAGCCTCATATAAGCTTTTAGTCCAAAATGAGGATCTTTAGTGTCACGTCGCAGACTACCCATAGACGTGACTGGCACCCAACTAATACCATCTGTCAGGCGAACTCATTTCTTATACGTTTAACCATTTACACAAGCACTGAAAGAACAATAAGTGCAGGCCTAAAAGCATTACTAATAATTAAAAACGAAATTGTTACCAACCAATACCTTAGTCAATTGGTAGAAAGACCAACGGTCACTCAAATAATAATACTCTAACTCAAATCCCACACTAAAATCATGGAGTATCTAACAGAGTGACATGAGTTAAATTGGCGGGTATGCAAACCCTAAAGAAAAGGAAATAACCGACATAAACTAGATAAAGATACAGTGATAGCCTCCACGAACAATGCGGTGGCTCACCTCAGCAACAAAATCGGCCCGAACGAACTCTTCAGCCACTAGCTCTATCGTCCGTAATAGTATCTGCATGGAGATGCAGGTAAGGAGTGAGTTATACATAAATATAACCCAGTAAGATCCTCAACCCGCCACTCTGAGTACCGCTGGAACAAGTGTTAGAAAATACAAACACGCCACAACAAGAACGATATAATAAATACGATAATTATACAATAACTCGATATATATGTATCAACAGAGTTAATAAGAATTAATCAATAAGAACACACATATCTCAACCCCCTACACACTAAGTACTTGTTATGACTGCAGTAAAAGAAATTAGCTAACACCTCTATAAGTCCACAGCGGCACCACAATATCTCAAATATGTAACGGAGCATACACAATGCTCATTGAAGCATACACAATGCCTCAAATATGTCAAGAAGCATACACAATGCTCCGTGATGGTAGGCTATAATCCCGTATTTTAGTCGCTTATTGCACTATAATTCAATGCACTTTACTTGTGTTGAGCTTTAATTAGTAGTGTTTTGCACTTATTTTATATTTTATGCCGTGTAAGAGTGATTTCCGAGTTATGTAGATGGTGTGGAGCTAATTCGAGCTATTTGGAGTTTTGAAATCTGAGTAGAAGACCAAACAATTAAGTCGGAATCACGTTCGGGGGTCGAAAACCAAGTATGGACATTAAAACAAAATGAGAAAACAAATTCACTCTGAGAAAATTGCACTACTGCCCCGCGGGCCTCACAGCGCTAGTGCAATTTTCCTGCAAAGTGAAAAAAACTCAATTTCTGGCCAAATTTACACTGTCGCGCAGCATAGGGTGGCGCGAGGCGCGGCAGTGCAAAAAGTGGCTAGAAATGATTTTTTTTGGCATGTTCTGGAATTCCCTACATGCGCGCCGCATAGGGCGGGGCGGGCTACGGGGCGGTAGCACAAAAATGTTAGAGTGACTTCTCATTTCCGCTAAAAAAGGGTAGTTCCATCTGGAGTTTGTTTTAGGAGCGGCTTAAATACACCAAAACACCATTTTAGAAGGACTTTTGACACATTTTCGACCTAAGGAGGCTAAGAAGGAGTTGGAAGAACACAAGCACAAGGATTTCATCATTCCTTCTTCACTCAAGATCCGGGTTTGGATTGAATTTATGTTTTCCTATACTTTAGTTACATTTGTGAAGAACTTCTCCATGTCTATGGAGTATATCTATTTTGGGTTTTGATGGATTTAGTGTATTGATGATTGTTAGTGGATTATAACTCTATTTTTATGTATTTAAATTATTTTTGAAAAATTTAATTGTTGCATCTATATTCACTTGTTCTTGTAATCGAAAGAGGCATAACTTGTGATATCTTTGCATTATATTGTTGGTTGAGTTCATAGATTCTTCTAAGTAATTGAAAGAGGCTACTTGAATCATTGATTAAATTTAGTTAGAAGAATAATCGAAAGAGGTTTTCCTAAAGACCGATCCACGACGTATTCTTACATATCTTTATAGTGCTTAAATTGGTTCATCTCGTGAGGTTAAGACTTAATCGAGAGAGGAGTTTTTGCTGAACGTTTGAACTAATAATAGAGTGAATTCGAGAGACTCACTTGAACATTGGAAGTGAATTATCTAGAGTGAGATCCCGAACAATTATCCTGCACCTATCCTGTCAAAACCCTATCCTCTCCCACTGATAACCTTAGTTGCTTATTCCTTGTTTCGATAGTCACTAGTCAATAGCTGTAGATTTTAGATTCTTAGTTAAATTTTATTATTAATCATATAAATCTCAATTGTTGATCCTCCTAGATAGCAATCAAACTAGAAACTACGAGAATACTATTTAAATCCAATCCCTGTGGATACGATATTATAATATACTATATTCGACTAGCGAGCACAATTTAAGTGTGTGTTTTGTACTCGTCACTCCGGTTTGGCTCACAGCCGTATAAAATCCAACACCATGGCTCAGAGCCGTATCAAATCCAACATCATGGCTCAGAGCCGTATCAAATCCAACATCAAGGCTCACAGCCGTATCAAATCCAACATCATGGCTCACAGTCGTATCAAACCATCAAACCCACCATCATGGCTCACAACCGTATCACACCATCAAACAACTTATAAAATAATTTTCGTATTTTTTTCATAAAATAATATATTTGCGGCTAGTCAAAGACCATCGAATTCGCCAAGCGCATGCTTGTCCCAACACATGGACCAGACAGAAAAAATATATTTTTAAAATGGGTTTTAGAAATACAAGCATCAAAGCTTAAAGTCTCACTTACCTCGCTAACGGAAAGTTCCCCAACCTTGCAACGTCTAGAACACCAATCAAACGGCCTCCAATGGCCTCAATCTATTCAAAATATTAAATAACACGTCCTAATTAGTCTAGGTGAATAATTTTCATAATCTTAGGACAAGTCAAAATAACAGTCAACCCCCGATCCAATTAATAAATAATTTATACACAAACACGTTTAAAAAGATTAACGAAAAATAGCTTAAGAAGAACTATACCATGGCTTTACCATATAATTCTTTCACTTGATTATTGCCATCATCAGTACTACAATAATTATGTCAATCATTGGCATAAGTATTATGTTTCCTAAATTCAAAATGGTAGAAATCAAAACTGGTGAAATTGTATCACCATAATTCTTTTCCATGGAAGATTTAAAAAGTAGATTTCAACCCAATATTTCTATTTGCACTATTCATATTACTATACAATCATGGATGTTATTACTATTTCCTTCTTACTTTCTAATCATTATCACATTACTAGTTAATTAATGCCAACAACCAAGGAAAATAGATATTTTACGTTTTAGTGGAGAATTTGAAAGGAAGGGTTAGGAATTAGTTCCAAATCATTGGAATATTATTATACGGGTATATATAATAACTATCCTCTACAAAAAAAATTCAATTCCATACATACCATTGTACAAAAATTGATAAAGTACCTGATTTTATAGCCCTTTCCTTCCGCAAAAATTCCGCCAAGAAGCTTTCCAAAGAGTAGTAAAATCCCACTAATTGTTTCCACCGCCACAGTGCCTTCATTATTCTTCCCTATATTATTGTATCTTCTAATGAAACAGGAAATCAATATTTTCCCTATTTAAATTTGTAAGTCCTAAAACATGTAGTTGCATAAGATGTAGGTTTTGGGCCCACTCCTTTTATCCTTATTATTATTATTATTATTTAAAATTACTTCCATGCTCACTAGCATGTATAATTATAAATTAGGCCCACTAACTATTTAATAAATTTTAAAACTCATTAATAAGTATGTATAAAATTTTCAACTATTACATTCTCCCCCACTTAAACAAGCATTCCTCCTCGAACGAGTTAAAAAGTGTACCTGATTTCTCAAACAACTATGGTACATGTTTCGCATGTTTGTCTCGTACTCTCACTTAGCATTCTCAATTGGATATGCGCCACAATATTTTCACTTAAGCAACCTTTTTCGACCTTAGTTATCACACTTGTCTATCAGCACTAGATATTGAACCTTCCTCGTAAGTCATATTTTCAATTAGTTTCACTTCCTTGAGATGAATAATATGTCGATGGTCATGAATGTATCATTTTTACGACATATTATAACCTCTTTCATGGGAGAAACCTTCAAAATATTTTTTTTCCTTTAATGAACCCTTATCTGCTCTATACTGTCCAAAGTCGTCCCATATTCAAACGATAAGATCTCATATTAAGTTAGTAATTATTATCACGTAGGACCTTGGTTAAAAGAAATTGATCATGAATCATTCACTGGTAATATCTATACGGCTAGTGTTGGACTGGATGCTTATATTTTCTCACACCTCCTTTGCGCTGGAACACATCCAGACGATTCTACTTGGTGCATCGCCGCTGATCTTCTTCGATCCCCTTGGTCAGTGGACCATTGTTCTGCGTCTTTAGATAGTTCATTCAGAAGTGTGACAATCTCTTCTGGAGTTTTCTTCATCAGAGGACCTGCAACCGCACTATTCAACAATTTCCTTGATGACGGGTTTAACCCGCCCCAGAAATCTTGGAGTTGCATCCATTGCTGCATTCCGTCATGAGGGCACCTCCGCAATAGCTCCTTAAATCTTTCCCGTGCCTCGAACACTGTCTCCCCTTCACCTTGGCTGAAATTGTGAATCTCCTTCCTCATCCGTCCAGTCTTAGCAGTAGAGAAATATTTTTCTAAGAACTTGGTAGTCATCTCCTCCCACGTGCGGATTGAACCTGTGGGTAGACTTCTCAACCACTGCTTTGCATCATCCTTAAGTGAGAAAGGGAGTGCTCTGAGATAGATTGCATCATATGATGCTCCATTGCAGCGGAATGTGTTCATAATTTTATCGAAGTCCATCAGATGGTTGTTGGGATCTTCATTGGGTTTGCCTCTGAAAATGCAGTTGTTCTGAATGGTCTGGATGACTCTCTGCTTGAGTTCAAAATTGTTGGCATCAATGGGTGTGGGCCTCACACTAGATTGTTGTTGGTTGTATACCGGTCAGTCATAATCTCCTAGAGACCTCCCATGCCAGGGAGCTGCATTATCAAATTCATCTTCGATCATGGTTCAGTTGAGATTGAACCTTCGATCTTCGCCGATTGTTTCATCCGCAGCTCTACAGGCTGCTTCTGCTGCTAACCGTGCATCCTGTTATTGAGCTGCCTCTCTCACATCTAGGTTCACGTCCTTTTTGTTGTTCACCATTGTAATTTGAGTCGAAGTCTGACCCAATAACGCTGTGCTCGATTCTTTCTCCCCCTCAATCGCAGGTGCTTGTCTAATTCTGGATCGTATGGCACCAATTCCTTGGAAGAGGATCGAATCATACACCACTAAACTTAACTTGTTGCCTGCACACAGATAAGAAGAGCGTAAAAAGGAAAATAAAATAAAAAAAATTATTCCTGAATTAGCACCGAAAATTATTTCAAACAATATTAATCGCCAATCCCTGACAACAGCACCAAAATTTGACGAGCGCAAAACCGGTGTATAAAACTTAGGCTCGCTAGTCAAAGATAGTATAGTATTAAATTGTCTCCTCAGGGATTGTGATAAATAATGTTCTAATAAATCTTCAGCTTAACACTATCTAGGAAATAAACCTTTGATTTAAGTTATTACCGACTAATAATAAAAACTAAGATTATCGATTGTGAGAAAGTAATGAAAATTTAGTGACTAAGTAGCAACGATTGAATATCAAGGTGCGAAGTAAGGGCTGTGACAAGATATTCGATCAACTATTATTCTGGGTAGCTCCGTGCTAAGTTCACTCTTAACTTCTATTGACTCTTTCGATTTCAATAGATGATTAGGCTATCTTGAGGATTTAAATTCTTCTTCCGAATGAATGAGAGTTCCGTTAACCAACCTAATGACATGCCCTATGAACACATGCAAAAATACAGTGAATGAATGATCTTTGGAAGTATGTCTCTCGACTATTTTTCCATATTGGGTCAATTGATAACTCTCTAAGCTATTTCGATTACCTATGAAAGGCGTAAAATCAACCCAAACAAGGTAACACAATGCGAACTGCAGCAACACTTCTCTTTCGATTAAAGTAAAACGATTACAACACTTCTGAAGATTCCAACTACTAGGCTTCGTATAGCTATCTCGCAATAAAAAAAAATTTAAATTGCACTTTCAAGTCATTTAAAATCCAATTAAGTTGCTGTAAAGAAATAATTGGCAATTATTTAAATGCGACTCACCTTAATTCGTAAATAGGTGGGGGTACTTCTTCTTCATTTCCTCCTCAGCTTCCCAGGTCATTTCCTCGATGTTGTTATTTCGCCATAACAGTTTCACGGAAGCCACTTCTTTAGTTCGAAGCTTCCTTACCTGCCGATCTAAAATAACTACTGGTACCTCTGCATAAGATAAGTCTTCAGCAATGTGAATATCCTCAATGGGCATAATACGTGAAGGATCTCCAATGCACTTCCGCAACATAGATAGATGAAACACAGGATGGACTGCTTCCAATTCTAAAGGCAAATCAAGCTCGTACGCCACCCTACCAATCCTCCGAATAATCTTATACGGTCCAACATACCTGGGGCTGAGCTTCCCCTTATTTCCAAATCGCATGACGCCCTTCATAGGCGATACTTTCAGGAAAACCCAATCTTCTATATCAAACTCTAAGTCTCGTCGTCGAACATCTGCATAAGACTTTTGCTGACTTTGTGCTGTACGCAGCCGGTCTCTAATAAGTTTTACCTTTTCCATTGCTTGCTGGACTAAGTTAGGACCTAGCAACTCTGCTTCCCCGACCTCGAACCAATCGATCGGCGACCTACACTTCCGCCCGTATAGTGCTTCGTAAGGAGCCATCTGAATACTAGCTTGGAAGCTGTTATTATAAGCGAACTCAATAAGAGGTAGATGATCATCCTAACTTCCTTTAAAATCTAGCACGTAGGCACATAACATATCCTCAACTGTCTGAATAGTACGCTCTGCCTGTCCATCAGTTTGCGGATGAAAAGCGGTGCTAAGATTTACCTGCGTGCCTAGACCCTTTTGAAAAGATTTCCAAAAATATGCTGTAAATTGAGCCCCTCGATCAGAGATAATAGATAATTGCACTCCGTGAAGGCGAACAATCTCTCGAATGTAAAGCTTGGCATAATCCTCGGCTGAATATGTCGTCCTGACTGGCAGGAAATGAGCAGATTTTGTAAGACTATCAATAATTACCCAAATAGAATCATACCTCCGTGGAGTGCGAGGCAAACCAGTGATGAAGTCCATATTTATCATGTCCCATTTCCATAATGGAAGCTCAATACACTGAGTTAGGCTTCCAGGCCTCTGATGTTCGGCTTTAACTTGCTGGCAGTTGGGATATTGGGCTACCATCTCCGCGATATCTTTTTTCATTCCATTCCACCAATAGATCTGTCGAAGGTCCCGATACATCTTTGTCACTCAGGGATGAACTGCATATCTAGAATAATGGGCCTCCGAAAGAATCTTGGCACGGAGCTCTCCTACTGACGGTACACATAAGCGGTCCTGGTATCTAAGGACTCCATCTCCAGTTAGCTCAAATAAAGGTTGTCGCTGCTATGGAATACTTTCCCTCGGTTTTATAAGCTCAGGATCCTCGTGTTGTCGCTCTTTCACTTCAGTAACAAAAGAAGATTTTGCCATATTCTGAACGAGAATGCGTCCACCCTCTACATCTACCAAACGCACCTGCAAACTAGCTAGCTGGCATAGATATTTGGTCATCTTGACCTTATCAGCTTCAACATGGCTTAGACTGCCCATGGACTTCCGGCTAAGGGCATCAGCAACAATATTAGCTTTGCCGGGATGATATAAAATATCAACATCGTAGTCCTTTAGTAATTCTAGCCATCTTCTTTGTCGTAGGTTCAGCTCCCTCTGTTTAAATAAATACTGAAGGCTCTGGTGGTCGGTGAAAACATCAATATGAACCCCATATACATAATGCCGCCAAATCTTTAGGGCAAATACAACTACGGCTAACTCAAGATCATGCGTAGGATAGTTCTGTTCATGTTTTCACAACTGTCTGGAGGCGTACGCGATAACCTTACCATGCTGCATAAGAAAACAACCTAGGCCAATTCTTGAGGCATCACAATATACAACATAACCCTCGGTGCCATCCGAAAGAGTCAAGACAGGTGCTGTAGTAAGCCTTTTCTTTAGTTCCTAAAAACTTTGTTCACATGCCTCAGTCCACTGAAACTTAGCTCCCTTATGTGTCAGTTTCGTCAATGGTGCAGAGATAGAGGAAAATCCCTCCACAAACCTTCGGTAATACCCTGCCAAGCCTAAAAAGCTATGAACCTCTATCGGATTCAAGGGCCTCGGCCAAGTCATCACAACTTCAATCTTTTGGCCATCAACCTTGATACCATCGCCGGTAATAACATGACCAAGAAAAGCTACAGAAGTTAGCCAAAATTTACATTTAGAGAATTTAGCATATAACCTGTAGTCCTGGAGAGTCTGCAATACAGCTCGCAAGTGGTCCGCATGCTCAGCTTCCGATCGCGAATATATCAGGATGTCGTCAATAAACACAATCACAAATTCATCCAAGAATGGTTTGAATACCTGGTTCATAAGATCCATAAAGGCTGCTGGGGCATTTGTAAGCCCGAAAGACATGACAAGGAATTCAAAATGGCCATACCTCGTCCTAAATGCTGTTTTTGGGATATCAATATCCCTGACTCGTAGCTGATGATAACCGGATCGCAAGTCGATCTTCGAAAAGCATTTGGCACCTTGTAACTGGTCGAACAAGTCATCAATCCGTGGAAGAGGATACTTATTCTTGATAGTGACTTTATTTAGTTGCCTGTAGTCAATGCACATCCGCAAGGACCCATCTTTCTTTCGAACAAAGAGCACCGGAGCACCCCATGGGGATGTACTTGGCCTAATAAAGCCTTTATTGAGCAAGTCCTTCAGTTGTTCCTTCAATTCCCTTAGCTCTGCAGGAGCCATTCTGTAGGGAGGAATGGATAT
This sequence comes from Nicotiana tabacum, assembly GCF_000715075.1. Taxonomy (NCBI): domain Eukaryota; kingdom Viridiplantae; phylum Streptophyta; class Magnoliopsida; order Solanales; family Solanaceae; genus Nicotiana; species Nicotiana tabacum. The sequence goes on from NC_134083.1 coordinate 25,495,814, forward strand.
AGGCTGCGCATCAGGAAGCAAATCTATAGCGAAATCGATTTCCCTTTCGGGGGAATTCCTGGAAGCTCGTCAGGGAATACCGTCGGGAATTCATTCACAATAGGAACCGACTAAAGAGTCGTTGGCTCCTTATCTATATCCCTAACATGAACCAGATGGTATATACAACCTTTAGCAATAAACTTCCGAGGCCTAAGGTATGAAATAAACTTACCCTTGGGCGTGGCTGCATTACCTTTCCATTCAAGGACAGGCTCACCAGGAAAATGAAATCGGACCAACTTTGCATGACAATCAATATTAGCATAACAAGCTGCCAACCAATCCATACCCATAATGACATTGAAGTCTAGCATAACCAATTCAACTAAATCAACAGAGGTTGGACGGTCATTAATTAACACTGTACAATCTCGATAAACATGATTAGCTACAATAGAGTCGCCAACTGGCGTAGACACCTCAACTGGCTGTGGCAACAACTCAGATCTCATGTCAAGCTTACCAGCAATAAATGGAGTAATATATGAAAATGTAGAGCCGGGATCCATCAATGCATAAATGGCATGAGAATGTATTGTCAATATACCTGTGACAACATCTGGGAATGCCTCTGAATCCTGTCGGCCTGTGAGTGCATAAAAGCGGTTCTGGACACCACTAGAACCTGAGGTGTCTCCTCCACCTCTCCTCCTACCACAGCCCTGAGTAGACTGTGGACCTGGTCGGGGAGCACGGACTGAGGGTGAAGAGGCTGCTGTGAATCCTGAAGGCTGAGCTGGTGTACCTCTGCCTAACCCCGAGCACTGACTAATATAATGTCCTGTCTGCCCACAATGAAAACATGCACTCGAACCCTGTCTACATTGCCCGGTGTGCAGCTTACCGCACTGAGTACATGGAGGAGTAAGCTGTCTCATCTGTGCAGAACGCTCTTGTCGACGGCCCTCAGGCTGGCCTGAGCTCTGCCCCGGTCCTGACTGAATATAATGATCAAACCGCTGGCCCTGCATCTGTGGTGGGAAACTACCTGCTGACCGAGGTGGATATCGATGGAGTGGGGGCCTAAAATCAACTCGTGGCTCCCTATAAGACCCCATAGTACGAGCCCTCTTACTCTGCTCCCTATCCCTGCGAGTATCACGAATCCGACGGGAAAGGTCCTCTGTAGTCTGAGCGAAAGCCTGTATACGGGAAATATCTACATCATCCGATAGGGATGCAACCCTACAGTCTCTAATCAGATGATCCCCCAAACCATCCACATAATGATGAACTCTAGCCCTCACGGTATGTACTATATCTGGTGCATACCTTGCCAAAGTATTAAACTTATTCCTATAATCCCTCACACTCATATCCCCCTTCTTTAGGCTAAGAAAATGGTCAAGACGGGCCTCCCGAACCTCCCGTGGCAAATAATGGGCTAAAAAAGCCTCAGAGAAGTCCTCCCACTCTACTGGCGGAGCATCAGGTCCTCTAGATCTCTCCCATGCCTCATACCATAGGACGGTTACATCACGTAGTCGAAAAGAAGCCAACTCCACAGCCTCGATGACGGAGGCATGCATCACCCTCAATGCTCTATACATATGGTCTATAAAGTCCTGGGGATCCTCAGTGGAACTGGATCCTGTAAATAATGGAGGGGCCAAGTGAAGAAACTCTCGTACCGTCGAGCTTCCTATCCGATCTCTCCGGGCATCTGCTCCTGACTCTAGCTGTCGCTCATGAATAGAAACTATCCTAGTCAGCAACTGAACAGCCTCCCTCATCCCCTGCTCCCCAGTCTCTGATGGGGGAACAATAGGTGCTGGAGGTCCTGTGTCTCTAGCTGCCTCAGGTACCAATGGAACTGGTAAGGCTGGGGGTACTGCATCTCTCTGGGCTCCAACAAGTGCTGGGGAAGCTGAAACTAGGGGTACTGGAGACTCACTATGAGCCTCTAAGGGAAATCTATCCCTCTGACCCGGTGGGGAACGACTGGTACCTTCTCCCGGATCCATACCTATCTCTCGCTGTGCCATCTCCTGAGCGTAGGTAGCCTGTTAGATAGGAAACACAAAGCACGATTTAGATTTCATATGTTCTTATAACTTCGCTCTATAGCACGATCTATTAATTGAAAGAAATGTAACCATTCCTAAATGCCTCATAGCCTCCTGATTATAAGTGTGGTGCACAACACACCCATAAGCAAGACTCTACTAGACACGGCTTGTGGACTCCTTGGGATACGACCTGCTCTGATACCAAGTTTGTCACGCCCCAAACTAGGGGAGGCACGACTGGCACTCGATACTGTATTCGATCGAGTTAGCCACTAAACATACTAGCTAACTAGAATGGGGGCCCAACAGATCGGGCAGCACAACATCTGAAATACTAAGCCTGGACCGTAAGGTTATGACATGAATAACAATAAGCCATATAAACATAGGTAGACAAGCCAAAATAATAAAATACTAGCTGGCCGATGAGGCCGCGACTGAAGACATACATGCCAAGCCTATGGGCTAGAGACTGAAAGCAGCAAAAAAGAAACCCAGAATATTGTGTCCACAATAGCCTCTAAGAGTGTCATAAGCACTGTCGGGATAAGGCCCCAACTATACCCAAACTGTACAACAAAAGTAACCATCCTATGAAAGCTCCAGGAAGAGGTGGAGCTTACCAACTCACAGCTGAACCCTGAAATCCTAGCGGAGGGGTCGATCAGAGTCCCTACCTGGACCTGCATGCACGAAACAAAAATGCAGTGTCCCCAGGCAACGGGACATCAGTACGAATAAAAATGTACTGGTATGTAAGGCAGAAAGTAGAATCATACATAGCTGATGTAAAAAGGTAATAAAGATACCACCTGACACTGAAACTCTGATAGCCTCCATGGCCGACATCCGACCTCATAGTAATAAAATATGCATGGTATGCTCGTGTAATCGTATGTCGTGAATACATATATATTGATGTAAATGCATGACATACCCAACCAAATGCTAGCAATGGCGGTCTCTCCCAGTAGCTAACCGGTATCATATTGCCAACCTGTGGCCATCTGTACAATATATATAGTCTTTCGGGCAAATAGGCCCCTTACCTCCGATTATAGCTCGAAGTCCATGCATAATATGTCATGTATGATATGAACTTTGAATGCACATAATAGGCCATAACAAGAACTTAGCCAACCTTGGCTCATTGGTACTCTTATTCTCATAATCTCATAATCACCTTCGTATCGCATACAAATGTCTCGTGGAACCTCATATCTTTTTTTTAATAAGTTTGAAAACTTAACTCTGAATATGTTCATAAAAAGCTTAAGGTGCTTCACTTAGTCCTTATACCTGATTTCTTGATAATTAGTAAAAGAAAGTATTTCAAAAAAAATCAAATGTTTTAGTAGTTTAAACATAAAAATTATATTTGAAAATTTTGAAATCGACGTGTCACTTTAGAGATTTTAAAATATACTTTAACAAGGAAGAAGGACTGATCGCAAATACTAAATGCCTTTATTTTTAAGTCACACAACCCAAAGACGAATAAGAATTCATATATATGGACATATATTTAAGAAAGCTGACAAAATGACATATATAGATGTCGAATACCCTTTTTAACCGAACGAGTGGAATATCAACCTAATAGCATCATGAAAATACTTCAGCTATGATACCAATGACTTTCACAGAAGGTCTTTCTAGCAACAGAATAGTAAAATATCACATTTGGCGTCTTAGGAATTTCCCAAAATTTGTGCTAAAAGGAAGGACGAAGCTTAGCCTTAACATACCTCTCCAACGAACGTCCGAATGCCTGTAGTTCCTTCACGAAAGTTGTTCCTTACGTCCTAAGCTTCGAAACCACTATATATATGCAGCTTATACGCACTTATAAACAGTTTATAAATGAGTTAAAATTGGCAGATTTGCCATATGACCCTAACTTGACGAAACGCCCATAGAACTTTGTAAAAACGATCATAAAAGTGTCCCAAGATAATTACCTTGGCAAACCAAGTATAAATCCTGAAGAACCAGCAAGAACAACAATTTCCTGTCTTCCAAAAATAGCTCCAAACGCAACTAATAGAAGGGGAAAACGATTACAAAGCGTAGAGATTGCGCTTCTAGGCACGGGGGCAAACTTTAACGATAGAAATCGTTAAAAACATACCTTAATCACTCAAGAACACCATGAAACCCTCTCTTAAGCTTTCTCACTGTTTTGGGACGAAGATGAAATATTTTGGGGTCTTAAAAGTCGGATTTTCCGACTTATACCACTTGTTTGACCCGACCCGGTTCGCGACCAGATTTCAGCCCGGACAGTCCGCGGTAAAACAGTCATAACTGTTTACTGCAATGTCGGTTTGATGTGAGATTTCTTCGGTTGAAAACTAGACTCGTAGACCTTCGATTTGGTAGGTTGTGGGTCCCATAACTATTTATATATTGGGATAAATGATCTGATACATTTGACCCAAAGTTTAGAAAATTTATTAGAGAAATTTACGATAACTTTTGCCGACCTTTATTTCGCAACTTGCTTGACTCCAAAACTTAACATGTGACCAGTGTGATATTATAATACCTCATAACACATTATTCTTAGCATATTATACACTCTTAGTCTTATCCCACAGGTGCAAGTTAACTTAAACCTTCCGAACGCGGGGGGTGCTACCCGAGCCATTTCTTTAACCATGAACCTTTGTTTAAGGGATTCCTTTAACTTAAAGCTTTAGTTTAGTTCCTTGATATTACCACACATTTTCAGTCTTATTCTCCCAATGTGCTATACCCAATCATATATACCTAATATAACTATGCCACATTACGTATATTACGTAAGAGGAGAGAGAAACACCTGGGGTCTCACAGGTTTCTCCAATCGCGACAGGCGGTCAGCCATTTGATTTTCTGTGCCCTTCCTGTCTTTGATTTCTAGATCAAATTCTTGCAGCAACAATACCCACCGCATCCGATGCAGTTTGGATTCTTTCTTACTTAGCAAATACTTCAGTGTTGAGTGATTAGTATGCATTATTACCTTGCTTCCCATTAAATAGGATCTGAACTTGTCAAAAGCAAAGACCATTGCAAAGAACTCTTTCTCCGTGATAGCATAGTTCACCTGAGCATCATTCAAGGTCCGATTTGCATAGTAAATGGGTAAAAATAGTTTATCTCTCCTCTGCCCCAGCACTGCTCCTACTGCCACATCACTGGAATCACACATGATCTCAAAGGGTTCACTCCAGTAAGGAGTCACCATTATGGGAGCACTCACTAGCTTTTCCTTGATCAGTTCGAATGCTCAGAGGCACTCTACATCGAACACAAATTTCACATCCTTGACAAGTAATGATGTTAAGGGCTTGGTAATGCTGGAGAAATTCTTGATGAACCTTCTATAAAACCCTGTATGCCCCAAAAAACTTCTGATGCTCTTCACTGACGTCGGTGGTGGGAGCTTAGCTATCACATCTACTTTAGCTCTATCGACCTCAATACCGTTAGTTGTGACTTTATGGCCCAAGACTATCCTATCCTTAAACATGAAGCGACACTTTTCCCAGTTGAGTACTAGGTAAGTGTCCTCACATCGTTTCAGAACAAGTTCGAGATTCCTCAAGCAATCCTTGAAGCCATCTCCAAATAGAGTAAAGTCATCCATGAACACCTTCAGACATTTCACATTCAAATATGAAAAGATTGACATCATGCATCTCTGAAATGTAACTAGTGTGTTGTATAATCCGAAAGGCATTCTCCGGTATGCAAAGATTCCGAAAGGGTAGCTAAATGTGGTTTTCTCAACATCTTTAGGAGCAATGGGTATTTGATTGTACACTGAATATCCATCTAAGAAGCAGTAACATCCATGCCCTGCCACCTTCTCCAACATCTGGTCAATGAAAGGAAGAGGGAAGTGATCCTTCCTTATTGCATCATTTAGCCTTCGGTAATCTATGCACATCCTCCAACCAGTAACTGTTCTGGTAGGAATTAGCACGTTGTCCTCATTTTTCACCACCGTCATGCTCCCTTTATTCGGCACAACCTGTACGGGGCTGATCCATTAGCTGTCAGAGATGGGAAATATTATACCTACATCCAGCAATTTAAGTATCTCTTTTTGCACTACCTCCTCAAGGCTTTTGTTCAATTTTCATTGGGGGTGCACCATCGGTCTGCTCCCTTCTTCCAATAGGATTTTGTGCATGCAGATTGCGGGGCTGATCCCTTGAATATTGGCTATACTCCAACCGATTGCCTTTTTATGCTTTCGTAGTAACTCCACAAGCATGTGTTCCCGTTCACATGTCAAATTTGTAGCAACAATCACGGGAAAATTGTTAGTCTCCAAAAAAGCATATTTCAAATGTGTCGGGACTACTTTCAATTCCAGCTTCGGCTTGATCTTTTTTTTCTCGAATTCTTCTTCATCTACCACCTGGTTCTCATCTTCTAGTGCCTCAACTTCCTTCCTGGTCTCAGGATCTTCATCCTCTGTTGTGCTTGATTGACTAATGCATCTATCTAATGAGTCACCTACCAACTTATCCAGCTTGTGTTGTTCAGCTAACTCTCCTGCCACATCCAGTTTGAGACAAGCATAGGCAGATGCCTCATCACATGGGTATTTCATCATTCTCTTTATTTGAAACATCACATTTTTGTTTCCTACTCGTAGCATGAGTTTCCCCTCATATATATCAAGAATAGCCCGGCCAATGCAAAGGAATAGTCTCCCCAGGATTAGAGGTACCTCCTTATTCACTTCCATGTCTACTACGATGAAGTCTACTGGGAAGACAAATTTGTCCACCCTCACCAGAATGTCCTCAATTATGCCCTCCGGTATGATCGTGGTCTGATCAGCCAGTTGCAAAGATACCGACACAAATTTGATTACTCCTAGTTCTCCTTCCAATTTCTTAAACACTGATAATGGCATCAAGTTAATGGATGTACCTAAATCGCACAAGGCCTTGTCAAAATTTTCGCTCCCCAACGAGCAAGGTATAGTGAAACTGCCAGGATCCCCCACACTTTTGAGGAATTTTATTTTGTAGAATGATACTGCAGCGGGCATTGAGTTTGACCACTTTCATTTCCTCGAGCTTCCTTTTACTTGAAAGGATTTCCTTCAAGAATTTTGCATAGGTTGGCATCTGGGTGAGCACCACGGTGAACGAGATGTTCACATACAGCTGTTTTAGCATCTCCAAGAATTTTCCAAAGCATTTGTCTAGTTTCTCCTGCTTCATCTTTTGAGAAAAGGATAACACTGGCATATGCTTGCTTTCATCAACTGCGCTGCTTAATTTCTTCTTATCAACCTCTTTGTTGCTAATATCCTCCTTAGGCAAAGATTCACCAATTTTCTGTTCTTCTGCTATCTTGGTTGAGTTAATCTCCTTCTCAACCCTTGGTTTTGCAATGGGCTCTGCTAATGTTTTCCCACTCCCGAGAGACACAGCCTTGATCATTTTTTTTGGATTCTTCACAGTGTTTTCCGGCAAAGTCCCCGGAGCCCTTTCTGATAATAATGATGCGAGCTGCCCCATTTGTCTTTCTAGATTTCGGATGGTTGTGCCTTGATCCCGGATAGCGGTCCCTTGAGTCTCAAGTTTTTCGTCTAATTTATTTATGAATGCCTTCATTAGATATTCTAAACTTGAGTTGTTGGGCTGTGGAGACTGGTATGGTTGCCTCTATTGGTTCTAGAAGCCAGGAGGTCCTTGCATAGGTGCTCTGGGATTTTGTTGCTGCCATGAGTTCAAGCTACCATTTGAATAACTCCATGAGAACCCCAGATGTCTCTATCCCATAGAATTAAAATTACCGCCTCCTTGGTAGTTGTCTCTGTTGAAATTCACCAATGCCTTAACTTCTTCTTCTGCGGTGAAGGTTTGGCACTCATGAGTTTGGTTTCCTAATCCACATAAGTCACATCCCACCTGTGGTTGATTTTTCACCTGAGCTATCGTCAGTTGCTTGATGCCCTTAGCCATAGCTGTAATTTGGGCCTGCATTGCTACAGACTGTCACACCTCCTTTTTCCCGAGGGGTGGGGGATAATGGAGTTTTTTCAATTAAAGTGACATTAATCGAAATGGGATTATTTATTTATTCAGAGTCGCCACTTGAAATAATTTATGGTGTCCCAAGTCACCGGTTTATTTTAAATCTCAAATCGAGGAAACTTGACTCTATTTTAAAGTCCACAAAACCAGAAGACCAGATAAGAAATTCTGTTAACCCGAGAGAAGATGTGAGGCACTCCCGAGTTCCATGGTTTTAGCACGGTCGCTCAACTATTAATAATTGGCCTAATTATCTGATTTATTATATGTTTAAAACTTATGTGCATTTTTACCTTCGATCCGTTTTTAATTAATCAACTAACCACTCTTAATATTTATGGATTTTTTTTAAACAAGTCGCGATGTCGCGCACTCGTTGTTTTTGTACACATTACGAATCGCGTCACGTGAAACGCACCCCCGATTTACAACATATTTATTTTATTATTATTTGAAGTTATGGTCGAATCACGTGAAACGCACACTCGAATTGGGATTTATGTATTGTGACCATGCCACGGGAACTGTATCCATGGCCACGATGATTTATTAATCACGCCTAAAGCAGAACTACAGATGTTTATAAGTCGTTTCACAGACATCTCAGTCTCAAATGTGGTAAATACGAATCAATGGCTTCACTTCTCAATCACAGTAAGGCAAATCACGATTAAAAAAAAGGAAATTCAAACTTTAATTCTGCTAATCTGGTACACAAATAAACATTGTATCAACTAAAGTCAACTCAATTAAGCTTATTACACAAACTTGCCATTCCTATCAAGTGGATGATTTGATTAATCATTTCTCATGCCTATTGACATTTCAACAATACTCTAACACTATTCAAGTTAATAGACGTATGAACATGTAGAAACCCTACACAAGAATTAATGAATTCAGAAGAGCAAAGGCTAAAGCAAGGAGTTCTTTACCCCTTTTTATTTCAGAGCCCCAAACAAACAGAAAACAAATTAGCATGAGTTTAAAATTACTGAATGATACATATGCAGAAAGCGTTCAATCACGCGAGGGCAATAGTGGGTCGGAATTTCATGAAGAAACAGAAGACATAATTCATATTCTGTCAAGACAAAAACTCGAATTCACAAGTGAATACCTGGTTATGCAAGAACCAATTTAAAGGGCCGAATAAAGGCGAAATAAAGAAAGTTGAAAACTCAGCAACCAGCGCAGTCCAAATCGGTAAGTAAGCAACTCATCTACAGCTTCTAATAACCTTGAAAACCCTAGAGATTATGAAGAAAAGAGACTGAAATGTTGAATCGGCTATATGATTTTAACTCTGAAATTTGATTGTTTCTTTCTAAGAAATTCTGAAGTTTAGTTATGGAAATTCTAAAGTTTCAACAGCTGTATTTAGGCGTGTTGAGAGTGAGGTGAGAAGAGAGACGAAGGTGAAGGCAGCGCTAGGTTTTTCAAATGGGGATCCATCTGTTCTACCCTCCCCTTTAGGGTTTGGAAAAATGGGTGTTTTAAAGAGAGGGGGGATCCGGTTGGGCCAGACGGGTCATAAAAAAATTGGCCTTCTAAAGGGATGGGCTTGAAATAATTACAAAATTAGTCACTTTGGACTCAAATTTTAATTGAAAATAATTTGTGTGGCTAAACTATTATATATATTTTACTCACTAATTGACTAATTACCTAATTAATTAACTAACCTAAAAATGTATTTTTTAGTTTTTAGATATTTATATAATGCATTTTACAATGTAATTAAATCCTAAAATGCAATTTAAAATCTAAAATGCTATGCAATTAAGATTTGAACATTTTTATGATTTACGATATTCCTAACATGCATAAACAATGCGAATAAATACAAAATAAATAAAGAAAAAATTCTAAAATTCATAAAAACAATTAAAATTATTTTTGGATTATTTTTAGGAGTAATCTCCTATGTGGGGCAAAAATTAGGTGCTCACAGCTGCCCTCTTTGCTCGGAAACATGAAGAGTTTTCGGGCAAAGATAAAGTGAGCAACTACGAGCAATTTTTGCCCGTTTGGATACTCCATGGGAAGCGTTTTCTTTTTTGGAAAGTTTGACCGAACCTTGCTTCGGAGGTTGCCTACATATCCTTGGCTATAAAGGAATCAGGTCAGTGTAGTTTTGGAAATTTTGGTAGCTGGGACTACCAGGAGCTGTGATTTCATTGTTGTTGCTGTTGTTACTGCTTACTGAGCTCCTTATTACACCAAAATCAAAAATGAAAAGAAACTAAACAAGCCTACCAACACTGAGTTACAAGGTTCCTATCTCTAAGTTTTCTGAAACTCGATCTTGAGTCTTGCCTGTTCTTCATGCAGACTCTGATCTGGACCTTGATGCTTGCTAGCTGTAGGTGCTAGTTCATTCTTCTTTAGCTTTTTCGGATCAAGATGGGACAGGCAAAGCTTGTGACTTCAATCATGTCTTGAGCAGTCCACATCTTTTCTCCGCTTCTGCACTTTGGATTCAATTCTTTTCCATTTCTTTCTCTATTTTGGATTGAGACTTCATTTTGGTTATCTCGAACCTTGTGCCTCAAGGTAAAAACCTGCTCAGATACCAAAACAAACGAACGAACAAAATTTTTCTGTCCCAGATTTCACTAGGAAAATTTCGTGAGTTATTTGTAACAAAACTCTATATTACTTCATTATTGAAAGCAATAAAAAAAGGGAATGGTGTACACTGAAAAGATCATGATGATTTTTTTTATTGTTCCAAAAGAATGTCTCAACTAAGGATTGGTGTACTTTATATTGGGAAAATGTGGTCAGGGATTGGGATACTCTATATTGGCAATCATATCAGGGAGTGGTGTATACTGTATTTAAAATCAAATCAACTAGGTAGTGGTGTACCCTATGTTGGAGAGCACAGCTAGGGATTGGTGTACCCTATACTGGTAAGGAAATGTAACCAAGGGTTGGTGCACTGTATCACTAAAAAGGAAATATAACCAGGGGTTGGCGCCCTATATTACTGAAAAGGAAATGTAACCAGGGGTTGGCGCCATGTATTACTGAAAAGAAAATATAATCAGGGGTTGGTTCCCTTTATTACTGAAAAGGAAATGTAACCAGGGGTTGGCGCCTTGTATTACTGAAAAGGAAATGTAACCAGGGGTTGGCGCCCTGTATTACTGAAAAAGAAAATGTAACCAGGGGTTGGCGCCCTGTATTACTGAAAAGGAAATATAACCAGGGGTTGGCGCCATGTAATACTGAAAAGGAAATGTAACCAGGGGTTGGCGCCCTGTGTTACTGAAAAGAAAATGTAACCAGGGGTTGGCACCCTGTATTACTGAAAAGGAAATGTAACCAGGGGTTGGCGTCCTATATTACTGAAAAGGAAATATAACCAAGGGTTGGTGCCCTGTATTACTGAAAAGAAACTGTAACCAAGGGTTGGCGCCCTGTATTACTGAAAAGGAAATGTAACCAGGGGTTGGCGCCCTGTATTACTGAAAAGGAAATATAACCAGGGGTTGGCACCTTGTATTACTGAAAAAGGAAATGTAACCAGGGGTTGGCGCCCTGTATTACTGAAAAAGTAAATGTAACCAGGGGTTGGCGCCATGTATTACTGAAATGTAACCAGGGGTTGGCATCCTGTATTACTGAAAAGGAAATGTAACTAGGGTTGGCGCCCTGTATTACTGAAAAAATGCTGAATCCCCTGGGCGAAAAGGTTCTACCTAGGTTAAACTACGAAAAACAAACATGGGCGAATAGTACTTCTACCCGAATATATGTGTTGGATCCCCCTAGGCGAAAAGGTTCTACCTAGGTTAAGCTACAAAAGCAACCTGAGCGAAGAGTACTTCTACCCGGAACTATGAGCTGGATCTCCTTAGGCGAAAAGGTTCTACCTGGGTTAAGCTACGAAAAACAAACTTGGGCGAAAAGTATTTCTACCCGGAACTATGAGTTGGATCCCCTAGGCGAAATAGTTCTACCTGAGTTAAGCTTTGTATAAAAACCTGAGAGAAGAGTACTTCTACCTGGAATATGAGCTATATCCCCCTAGGCGAAAAGGTTCTACCTGGGTTAAGCTACGAAAAACAAGCTTGGGAAGAGTAGTTCTACCCGGAAATATGAGCTGGATTCCCCTAGGAGAAATGGTTCTACCTCGGTTAAGCTTCATAAAACAACCTGAGCGAAGAGTACTTCTACCCGGAACTATGAGATGGATCCCCATAGGCGAAATGGTTCTACCTGAGTTAAGCTATGTATAAAAACCTGAGAGAAGAGTACTTCTACCCAGAAATATGAGTTGGATCCTCCTAGGTGAAATGGTTCTACCTGGGTTAAGCTATGAAACAACCTGAGCGAAGAGTACTTCTACCCGAAAATATGAGTTGGATCCCCCTAGGCGAAATGGTTCTACCTTGGTTAAGCTAAAAAAAAAAAAAGCATGAGCGAAGAGTACTTCTACCCGGAACTATGAGTTGGATCCCCCTAGGCGAAAATGTTCTACCTGTGTTAAGCTACGAAAAACAGTTTGGGCGAAGAGTACTTCTACCCGGAAATTATGAGTTGGATCCTCCTAGGCGAAAAGGTTCTACCTGGGTTAAGCTACGTAAAACAACCTGAGCGAAGAGTACTTCTACTCGGAACTATGAGCTGGATCCCCCTAGGCGAAAAGGTTCTACCTCGGTTAAGCTATGAAAAACAAGCCTGGGCGAAGAGTACTTCTACCCGGAACTATGAGCTGGATCCCCTAGGTGAAAAAGGTTCTACCTGGGTTAAGCTATGTAAAACAATCTGAGCGAAGAGTACTTCTACCCAGAAACTATGAACTGGATCCCCCTAGGCGAAAAAGGTTCTATCCGGGTTAAGCTATGAAAAACAAGCCTGGGCGAAGAGTACTTCTACCCGGAACTATGAGCTGAATCCCCCTAGGCGAAAAGGTTCTACCTGGGTTAAGCTACGAAAAACAGCCTGGGCGAAGAGTACTTCTACTCGGAACTATGAGCTGAATCCCCCTAGGCGAAAAGGTTCTACTTGGGTTAAGCTACCAAAATGATCTGTATGAGCAATAGTGATGCATGCTGAAAATAAAAGAAAATGGAGATTTTGCGGAAACTTACCTTTGGTGACATTCGTCCTTTAGGAATCGACATTCTGCACTGCTTTGTTCCTGTTTTAAACAAAGAAAAATTATGAGTTTTGAAAATAGTGGTCAGTTTGTGGCCTTGATGTCTTTGGAAGCTTGGCTTTGTGCCCATCTTCTTTTGATGATGATTTCAACCTGCCACTAGATGTTTCCTGAATACCACTTGCATTTCTGGCTCCAGAGATTTTTTGGCTTTTCAAATTTTGCCAAAACGGTTAGCCACTTGGGACTTAACCTTTTCAACTTTATTTTGGCCTTGTAGACACTTTCAATTTGATTTCCTCCTTACAAGAGATTTTTATTTCGAAGCATCGGCCGCCATGGCCAGTCGGGGTCAACTTGATTCCCCTGCCGAGTCTAAATGCCTTTTTTGCATATTAGCTTGTATCAAACCGGAGTCATGTAAATCAGTCTTGCTATCCCTTCATTGCCTTAGTTTTAGAACAAAGTTAGACCGAAAGGGATTCAAAGAAAAACAAACAATGGAATGGATAATGAATTTAGACAAGAGGTATCCCTTTCGGGGAAGGAAAGAAGGACTTATCTGGAGTACATGCGGACTTCAATGAACATGACATGCCTTTTGGACTTGATGCCTGATCTGTGTAAACTGTCCGACTCTTAGAAATTCATCACAACTTTTTCCCAAAACCTAGAAACCTTGCCCAGGACTGTCAATACCAATGGATGTGAAGATCCTTTTTTTGATCAGTAGTGCCCTTTGCGGGTTTTCACCAGCTAATCTCTCTCATTTCTCTTCTCACCATCGCCTTATAGAAAGTTTTCACTAACAATACTCTCTCATTTTCATTTTTTTTGCTCGTCATCGCCCTATGGTGCACGTGAGGGTTTTCACCAATAAGACTCTCATTTTATTTCTCTCATTTTGGTGGCATCAGATCCAAGTGACTGTATCCTCCAATTCTTGAACATTCTCGTTGATTGATCGGAAGGACTTGAAAAGGATTTGGGTAAAAAGGATTTAGATTGAATTACAACTTTGGAACCTCTCAGGCGAAACCATCGCCGAACCATTGTAACACCTGCCCCAGTTTCAAATTTTGGGGGAATGTAGATTTTTATTTTGGTATGACTGAACCCCAGAGAGAGGCTACCTACGTATCCTTTCGGAATCAAGTCGAACGTAGTTCGATTCACTTTGTTTTGATTTTCTTTTATTTTTTCATTTTTTTTAATTTTATTTTCTCTTTTTTTTCATAAAACTTCCAGGATCCAAAGAGGGTAATCAAAGAAAAGTAATCGGCTCAAAAGGGTTTGCAAAGGGTTGATAGTGTTTGGGTAGCGAGAATGAAAGCCTTCGTCATCCCAATCAGAGAACATTAAAGATGCGTAAAAGGGTCAAACATAAGACCTTTTGACCGTGTCTGTATAGACAGTTGTCTCGGAGACATTTCCTTCGATATCTCCCAAATACAACGCTCCATTTTGGCAGTAATCTTGTTAAAATGTATGGATCTTACCGTGTCTGTATAGACAGTTGTCTCGGAGACATTTCCTTCGAACTTTCTGGGCCGCACTTTCTTGTTGTAGGCACGGGTCATTCTTTGTTGGTACAACTGCCCGTGGAAAACAGCGGCCATATGTTTTTCATCATTCATAGTCAATTGTTCCAAATCGGTTCTTGACCCAATCCTTATCCTCAATCTCGTCTTCAACAATGATCCAAAGAGAGGGAATTTCAACTTCTTCCGATTTCATTTGGATCTTGGCTTAGGCCTAGTGTTCCACTTCTTTGCTTATTTTCTCACAAGCCTTATCTTCAACACATTCTGCTTCTTGATTCATTATTTCGAGGTCTGACGGCGTTTTAGGATCTGGGCATGAAGTCCGCAAGCATGTCATGTTATTAAAATCTGTATTAACAGAATTGAAAAGAGAATGAGGAAGGCAACAAGATTAAGAAAAGAGACATTCCTAGACAATGAAATATTAATTTCATTTAATTGATTTTTTTTTTGAATCTTAAAGATAGAAGGGTTTTCATCGGAAAGTAAGACAATAATGTAAAACATCCGGATTACACCCTGAAATAATCTGGACGCAGAAAGGATAGCAAGACTGGCTATAGAGTCTCCCGTTTGATGGGGGACTTTCAGGTTTGGCGACCGTTTCTTTTTGCTTTTCTTCTGTCTCGGCAATGGATGTAATGGCCTTCAGTGTCGGATCAAATTCCTCATCTTCACGGATCATTCCGACAACTGGCCCATTGGTGTGAACAGGCAAAGGATTGTTCATCATATTAGGGGCCTCTTCATCCCTTAAGCATTATTGTCTTGACCTCGATGAGGTCTTCCACTGCTCTCTTAAGAGTCCAACAGTCTTCCGTATCATGCCACACTGCTCTAGAGTGGTATTCACATCTAGCAATAGCCTGGTGCGAGGGGGACTCGAGGTTTGGCCTGTTCGGGTCTATTGGCTGCAGTAGACCTAACCTGACTAGCTTTAGAACAAGCTCGAGTATGATTCACCAACAAGGGTGAACTGATTCCATCTCGGGGGGTTCTTTTTTTTTTCTTTTCTTTTTTCTTTTTTTTTCTTTTTGTTGTTTTCACTCTTTGTTTTTCTCTGTTATTTACTGTCACTCTTTTTTTTTCACTCAATTTTTTTTTTCGATTTATTTTTTCACTCAATTTATTTATGGCTATGATCGAATCTGATGGGGATTGCCTACGTATCATGACGCCGCATGAATCAGATCTTGCGTAGTTCGGGAAATCGGTAATAAAGTAAAATAAACTAACTCTTTTTTGTTACTCATATACAATTAATCCCATAAAAGCTACTAGCAAGGAAAAATATTTCGGATTTTTTTTTTTGGAATTTTTTTATTGTAGAAAGAAAACTTCTAAAGACAGATTTGTTTTTTGCTTTTTATTTTTTGGAATCATCGAAATAAATACTTTTTTTTTTAAAAAAGAAAGAAAATATTTTGAATTTTGTTTTTTAAATTTAAAAAGACAAAAAATATTTTTTTGGATTTTGATTTTTTTTTATTTTTTTTTGGGAGAAAGACCTTTTTTTTTTTAAAAAAAAGAAGAAACTATTTTTGAAATTTTAGATTTGACGTCTCAAAGAAAGACTTCAAAAGAAAGAATTAAAGAAAAATATTTTTTTTTTATTTTTGAAAATTGGGGGCCGGAACCGATGAGGTTTGCTTACGTATCTCACATCCGCTGAGAATCAGACCCGTGTAGTTCGGTCGATCAGAAATAAAATAGATAAACTAACTCTTTTTGTTTTTCATATACAATTAATCCGACAAAATCTCCTGGCAAAGAAAATATTTTCAATTTTTTTTTCGATTTTTATTTTATTTTTTTGGAATTGGTGAAAGAAAAACTTCTAAAGAAGATTTTTTTTTTTTTTGAATTTTGATTTTGTTTTTTAAATTTCAAAAGAAAGAAAATATTTTTTTGGATTTTGGGAGAAAGTCTTTTTTTTAAAAAAGGAAGAAAATATTTTTGAATTTTTGGTCTTAAAAAAAAAAAGAAACTTCTAAAGAAGTAATTAAAGGAAAATATCTTTTTGGATTTTTGAAAATTGGGGGCCGGAACCGATGAGGTTTGCCTACGTATCTCACATTCGGTGAGAATCAGACCCGCGTAGTTCGGTCAAACTGACTATTTTTTTCTTTTTGATTTTTATGAAAATTAATCTTTCCATTTCACGCCAAACTACTACAAAAACTTAGTAAAAAAAAGATTATTTGTACTAAGCTAGGAGAACGATTTTTTTTTTTAATAATTCCGCTCAAATAATTTTTTAAAGCCGGTCAACAATGCAAGCAAGCCTTCCAAATGATGTAGCAAGTAGCACATAAGTGAACATAATGGTCTCAAAGAGGATACCTGTCTTATACGGATCCGGCCCCTGTGCCGAGTTTCACTAGGTCAAATGCACGTGATGCAAATAAAGTGAGCCTACTAGGGATATCCTGCATGAGGATTGTTCTTCTAGGTTTAAAAATCCTAAAGGAGATGGTATCTAGACCTGACTTACCCGGACGGATAACTCGAGCCGAGGAGCGTCAAGCATCATCAGTAGTAGAACAGCACTGGCTAGCTAACGGCTCTCTCGCCTAAAAATGTGTGACTAAATCCTTCACCAGAAATTGGTAGGCGAAACTGGCTTTATCTCAAGACAGAAATTTAGTGATGCTGGTAAGCAAACACAACATAACTAACTATTAGAAGACTCAGATGGAAGAAGGGTTTCGTAACAATTCTATATACAGTTCAAGCAATATCAAAGTGGTAAAAAGCGGCATTTAGCACATTAGGCTCAAACATGTAAAAATCAGATAATAAACAAAAATCCAGGTATAATAGTTATTCTAAGCTCGAATTCTGAACCCTGAACCACAGATTCTGGGTTCTTGTTCCCCAGCAGAGTCACCAGAGCTGTCACACCTCCTTTTTCTCGAGGGGTGAGGGATAATGGAGTTTTTCCAATTAAAGTGACATTAATCGAAATGAGATTATTTATTTATTCAGAGTCGCCACTTGGAATAATTTATGGTGTCCCAAGTCACCGGTTTATTTTAAACCCCAAATCGAGGAAACTTGACTCTATTTTAATGTCTGCAAAACCAGAAGACCAGATAAGAAATTCTGTTAATTCGGGAGAAGGTGTGAGGCATTCCTGAGTTTCATAGTTTTAGCACGGTCGCTCAACTATTAATAATTGGCCTAATTATCTTATTTATTACATGTTTAAAATTTATGTGCATTTTTACCTTCGAACCGTTTTTAATTAATCAACTAACCACTTTTAATATTTATGGATTTTTTTAAAACAAGTCACGATGTCGCGCACTCGTTATTTTTGTACACATTGCGAATCGCGTCACGTGAAACGCACCCGCAATTTACAATATATTTATTTTATTATTATGTGAAGTTATGGTCGAATTACGTAAAACGCACACTCAAATTGGGATTTATATATCGTGACCATGCCACGGGAACCGTACCCATGGCCACGATGATTTATTAATCGCGCCTAAAGTAGAACTACGAATGTTTATAAGTCGTTTCACAGACATCTCAGTCTTAAATGTGGTAAATACGAATCAATGGCTTCACTTCTCAATCACAGTAAGACAAATCACGATAAAAAAAAGGGAATTCAAACTTTAATTCTGCTAACCTGATACACAACTAAACATTGTATCAACTAAAGTCAACTCAATTAAGCTTATTACACAAACTTGCCATTCCTATCAAGTGGACGATTTGATTAATCATTTCTCATGCCTATTGACATTTCAACAATACTCTAACACTATTCAAGTTCAAAGACATATGAACATGTAGAAACCCAACACAACAATTAATGAATTCAGAAGAGCAAAGGCTAAAGCAAGGAGTTCTTTCCCCTTTTTATTTTAGAGCCCCAAACAAACAGAAAACAAATTATCATGAGTTTAAAATTACTAAATGATACATATGCAGAAAGCATTCAATCACGCGAGGGAAATAGTGGGTCGGAATTTCATGAAGAAACAGAAGACATAATTCATATTCTATCAAGACAAAAACTCGAGTTCACAAGTGAATACCTGGTTAAGCAAGAACTAATTTAAAGGGCCGAATAAAGGCGAAATAAAGAAAGTTGAAAACTCAGCAACCAGCGCAGTCCAAATCGGTAAGCAAGCAACTCATCTACAGCTTCTAATAACCTTGAAAATCCTAGAGATTATGAAGAAAAAAGGCTGAAATGTTGAATCGGCTATATGATTTTAACTCCAAAATTTGATTGTTTCTTTCTAAGAAATTCTGAAGTTTAGTTATGGAAATTCTGAAGTTTCAACAGCTGTATTTAGGCGTGTTGAGAGTGAGGTGAGAAGAGAGACGAAGGTGAAGGCGGCGCTAGGTTTTTCAAAGGGGGGTCCGTCTGTTTTCCCCTCCCCTTTAGGGTTTGGGAAAATGGGTGTTTTAAAGAGAGGGGGGATCCGATTGGGCCAGGCGGGTCATGAAAATTGGGCTTCTAAAGGGATGGGCTTGAAACAATTATAAAATTAGTCACTTTGGACTCAAATTTTAATTAAAATTAATTTGTGTAGCTAAACTATTATATATATTTTACTCACTAATTGACTAATGACCTAATTAATTAACTAACCTAAAAATATATTTTTTGTTTTTTAGATATTTACATAATACATTTAACAATGTAATTAAATCCTAAAATGCAATTTAAAATCTAAAATGCTAAGAAATTCAAATTTGAACATTTTTATGATTTACGATATTCCTAACATGCATAAACAATGCGAATAAATGCAAAATAAATAAAAAAAAAACTTATTAAATTCATAAAAAAAAATTAAAATTATTTTTGGATTTTTTTAGGAGTAATCTCCTAAGTGGGGAAAAAATTAGGTGCTCACACGGACGATTCTACTTGGTACACCCCGCTGATCTTCTTCGATCCCCTTGGTCAGTGGACCATATTTCTACATCTTCAGATAGTTCATTCAGAAGTGTGACAATCTCTTCTAGAGTTTTCTTCATTAGAGGACCTGCAACCGCACTATTCAACAATCTCCTTGATGACGGGTTTAACCCGTCCCAAAAATCTTGGAGTTACATCCATTGCTCCATTGGCACCTCCGCAATAGCTCCTTAAATCTTTCCCATGCCTCGAACACTGTCTCCCCTTCACCTTGGCTGATATTATGAATCTCCTTCCTCATCCGTCCAGTCTTAGCAGTAGAGAAATATTTTTCTAAGAACTTGGTAGTCATCTCTTTTCACGTGCGGATTGACCCTGTGGGTAGACTTCTCAACCACTGCTTTGTATCATCCTTAAGTGAGAAAGGGAATGCTCTGAGATAGATTGCATCATGTGATGATCCATTGTAGCGGAATGTGTTCATAATTACGTCGAAGTCCATTAGATGGTTGTTGGGATATTCATTGGGTTTGCCTCTGAAAATGCAGTTGTTCTAAATAGTTTGGATGAATCCCTGCTTGAGTTCAAAATTATTGGCATCAATAGGTGGGGGCCTCACACTAGATTGTTGTTGGTTGTATACCGGTCAGTCATAATCTCCTAGAGACCTCCCATGCCAGGGAGCTGCATTTTCAAATTCATCTTCGATCATGGTTCGGTTGAGATTGAACCTTTGATCTTTGTCGACTGCTTCAGCTGCTAACCGTGCATCCTGTTGTTGAGTTTCCTCTCTCGCATCTAGGTTCACGTCCTTTTCATTGTTCACCATTGTAATTTGAGTCGAAGTCTGACCCAACAACGATGTGCTCGATTCTTTCTCCCTTCTCAACTGTCGCAGGTGCTTGTCTAATTCTGGATCGTATGACACTAATTCCTTGGAAGAGTATCGAGTCATACACCACTGAACTTAACATGTTGCCTACACACAGATAAGAAGAGCGTAAAAAGGAAAAAAAATTGCTCCTGAATAGCACCGAAAATTATTTCAAACAATATTAATCGTCAATCCCCGGCAATGGCGCCAAAATTTGACGAGCACAAAACCGATGTATAAAACTTAGGCTCGCTAGTCAAAGATAGTATAGTATTAAATCGTCTCCACATGGATTGGGTTAAATAATGTTCTAATAAATCTTCACCTTAACACTATCCAGGAAATAAACCTTTGATTTAAGTTATTACCGACTAATAATAAAAACTAAGATTATCGATTGTGAGAAAGTAACGGAAATTTAGTGACTAAGTAGCAACGATTAAATATCAAGGTGCGAAGTAAGGGCTATGACAAGATATGCGATCAACTATTATTCTGGGTAGCTCCGTGCTAAGCTCACTCTTAACTTCTATTGACTCTTTCGATTTCAACAGATGATTAGGCTATCTTGAGGATTTAAATTCTTCTTCCGAATGAATGAGAGTTCTGTTAACCAACCTAATGACATGCCCTATGAACACATGCAAAAATATAGTGAATGAATGATCTTTGGAAGTATGTCTCTCGACTATTTTTCCATATTGGGTCAATTGATAACTCTCTAAGCTATTTCGATTACCTATGAGAGGCGTAAAATTAACCCAAACAAGATAACACAATGCGAACTGCAGCAACACTTCTCTTTTGATTAAAGTAAAACCACAATTGGCCTTGTTATTCAATTAATAATTCATTCAACGAATTCAGGCAACTAACATAGAGTAAACCCCACACAATAGTCAAATCACAATATCTATCAATAACCCTAAGAAAGATTACTTCATAGTGGAGAAGTTGTTTATCACAAGAGTATTAGCATAACAAGTAGATATTACAATTCTCAAAATCAACAAAACTGCCGTATTGAATGAATTAGATAAAGTATTTAGAGTCTCTGTTATTTTCTTGCCTTCTTCTCTTCAAACGTTGCTCCAAAATCTAAGATACCTTGTTTTGAGACAAGCTAGGCTTCATATAGGTCAAAAAGAGTCGCCTCCGAATTTACAAAAATAGGCCTGGGTAAAGGTCCCGGAAGCGGACGTGCGCGGCTGCGCACCTGGAAGTGTGACCGCGCACATGGTTGCGCACCTCTGGCAGTACACTGCGTTACTTCAGCGCCCAAGTGCGCGCTGGGGGTTTCTCATGCGCGGTCGCACATCTGGATTTTCCTCTTGCTCAACTTTTTTCCCTTCCACTAAGTGCATTATTCGTCCATTGATCCCCGAACACGATCCCGACTTAATCCCTTGGGTTTTTACTCAGATTTCAAAATTTCAAATAGCTCGAATTAGCTCCACAATATCTACATAACTCGGAATCGCTCCTACAAGGCATAAAACATACACTAAGTGCAAAACAATACCAATTAAAGCTCAAACACAAATAAAGTGCAATGAATTAGAGTGCAA
The DNA here is from genome assembly GCF_000715075.1 of Nicotiana tabacum. Taxonomy (NCBI): domain Eukaryota; kingdom Viridiplantae; phylum Streptophyta; class Magnoliopsida; order Solanales; family Solanaceae; genus Nicotiana; species Nicotiana tabacum. Next base: position 25,517,905 of record NC_134083.1, read on the forward strand.
TAAGCGACTAAAATACGAGATTATATCCTACCATCACTCCTCGAATGCAAATTTCCTCAAGTTAACTACTACGGCGTAAACACATCAACTCTTTAGTTATAGCGTTCTTTTTGTTCACTCTCAAGTAGGTCTCATCTCTAATTAGCTGATCACTAGCCCCAATAAATTTAGGACTTCCGTACTAGATAACTTGTTCGCTCGAACAAAGACTGCTATAATGTCAGGCATACTAGTTTCTTAGTAGGCTTAATACCATTTCACTTATCACCCTTTTTACTAGACACCACAAGACTTAAATAAAAAAAAGTAAGTTCACACTTCTAGCCCTCTGTATTTAGGTTGTATTATCATGATGTCGATAGGACCTTCCTCAGCCGTTGTATATGCTTTTATCAACTCCCAAACTATTCTCATGTGTCATAACGAACATAATGATTAGAAGGCAAAGAAAAAAAATTAAACACTCATTTCATTTAGTCCATGTCAATTATTAGTGCCTTTTATCTTTCACTTATTGTATATGGGTCACAACTCTATCTTAGAATTTGAGATAACACCTTGTAACTGAGGGCACAAATCATCTATGTATGGAAAAAGATACTTGCTCTTTATGACACTCTAAGTTATCTGTTAATTATCGATAAACCAACGCATAACTCCATCGTCTTTCTAAACCAACAGAACTTCAGCACCTCAAAAGCGCTATACTTGGTATGGTGACTACTTAACCCCGAAATCTTGCAACTTTTATTTTTGGCGTTAACCCCACAGAGCCATTCTATAATATAAAGTAAAAATAGACTAAGTTTCTAGAAATATATTAACACCCAAGTTTATCTCCTCAATAAATGATACACTCGATAAGTCCTCTGAAATACATTCGAAAAATTCATTAACCATAAAGACTAACTCTATGGTCCGGTATTCAACTCCAAAACCCCGAGTTATAGTAATACAACACATACTATTCACTTATCACATATAGATCTTTTACTAATGAGGCAATTTTGCCTATAGGTATATCAAGTGAATCTTTGTACTAGGGTCAACCGGAAAAAAAATCGACAGTCTTTTTATGGGAAGCAAGCGTAGGGAAATACGAGGTCATCCAATCCAAGCTCAAGATAACCTCAAGTTAGCCATGGTAAGTTATAAAAAGTTCGTAAGTACTCACAACTCTAAATTGTATCCACACATGTCAGATACATCGGCAACCATAGTAGACTCCCTCACTTGGGTTGAAACTACAAATAGTACATCTAAGTACCTAGATCCTCTCTTTATTATTATATATTGTATCATCTCATAATATGTTGCTCATCTTCCTCAAATATATTCTATACCGAACACAATGTATGTTAACAAAATCGTATGAACCGATTACTTTTCTCGATGACAGATTTTATTTTTGTATGGTTGTCTCAATATTCCACGTCTTGCCCTTACTTTAATAGATAATCATGCCACTATGCTAACTTTCATACTCAAATCTTTTATTATGTTGGTGCTTTAAACCATCTAATTAAGTCTTATTTTCTCTCACAAGCTAGCATTCATCCACGGGCTATCACCATTAACAAGTTTTGCATCATGTAGTCCCACTATCATACTTATACTCAATGCACTTGGATTATGTATGCTTATGCCAAAGTCACACGTATAACATCACTATCACGATATTACTAATACTATCAAATCTCTTCAAGAGGCATGGAGTTGAGTAAACTGTTTAACCACTTTTCTTAAAATATCTTTCACCACCAAGCCCAACAACCTGAATATGGCTAATCTATTACACTTCTTGCATTTTTGCGCAACTCTTTTCTATCCTTCTCAAACTCATAATTGGGGGTTCTATTCACAAATTCAAATATTGGATAATTCACTCTAATAAGAAAATCATATCCTTAGGCCGACTTACCATTCACACAAATTGTCAATATTCAAAAAATTTGACTAACTCCTAAAAGTTATTTTTTAAAAAAATAATTTTTTTTTTGTAACAGAGGTTACTTTGTAAATAGAGCTATCCCGAATAATTGCAACTTGTCCATCCTCAACTAAAGTCAATACACCACTATCCTATGTACTCAAGGCCACTCTTAGTCGTACATATGATATTAAAAACTTTCGAGTAAACTATGTCGTCCAACAGGGGATGATACACGCAGCCTATCTATTTGATAAGGGGACATCCTAAGAATAAACTCGATCCAGTTTAACGCACGAATGAGGAATGAAAAAGGAAAAACATCCTAAATGCTTAGTAGCCTCAAGATCATAAGTATGGGCGCCTACATACCCATTAACAAGACTCTACCAAATACTGTTCCATGACCCAGGGACTTAAAGTCTAAGCTCTGATACCAACTTTGTCACGTCCGAAACTACCCCCTAGATGTGACTGGCACCCAGCTAATACCACATGTCAAGCGAACCCATTTTTCATACGTTTAACCATTAACACAAACACTGAAAGAACAATAAGTACAGGTCTAAAAGTATTACTAATAATTAAAAACGAAATAGTTACCCACCAATACCTTAGTCAATTGGTAGAAAGACCAACATTCACTCAAATAATAATACTCTAACTCAAATCCCACACTAAGACTATGGAGCATCTAACCGAGTGACATGAGTTAAACTGACGGGTATGCAAACCCCAAAGAAAAGAAAATAACTGACATAAACTAGATAAAGCTGCAGTGACAGACTCCACGAACAATGCGGTGGCTCACCTCAGTAACAAAATTGGCCTGAACGAACTCTTCAGCCACTAGCTTTATCGTCCGAAATAGTATCTGCATGGAGATACATGTAAGGAGTTAGTTATACATAAATATAACCTCGTAAGATCCTCGACCCGCCACTCTGAATACCTTTGGAACAAGTGTTAGAAAATACAAACACACCACAACAAGAACGATATAATAAATACGATAATTATATAATAACTCAATATATATGTATCAACAGAGTTAATAAGAATTAATCAACAAGAACACACATATCTCAACCCCCTATACACTAAGGACTTATTATGACTGCAATAAAAGAAATTAGCCAACACCTCTATAAGTCCACAGCGGCACCACAATGCCTCAAATATGTAACGGAACATACACAATGCTCATTGAAGCATACACAATGCCCCAAAAATATCAAGAAGCATACACAATGCTTTGGTGTGGCTCACAGTCGTATCAAATCCAACAGCATGGCTCACAGCCGTATCAAATCCAATACCATGGCTCACAACCGTATCAAACCATCAAACCCAACACCATGACTCATAACCGTATCACACCATCAAACAACTTATAAAATAATTTTCGTATTTTTTTTTATAAAATAATATATTTGCGGCTAGTTAAAGACCACTGAATCTGCCAAGCGCACGGTTGTCCCAATACATAGACCAGACAGAGAAAACGCATTTTTAAAATGGGGTTTAGAAAAGAAAGTATCAAAGCTTAAAGTCTCACTTACCTCGCTAACGGGAAGTTCCCCAACCTTGCAACGTCTACAACACCAACCAAACAGCCTCCAATGGCCTCAATCTATTCAAAATATTGAATAACACGTCCTAATTAGTCTAGGCCAATAATTTCCATAATCTTAGGACAAGTCAAAATCATAGTCAACCCCCGGCCCAATTAATAAATAATTTGTACACAAACACGTTGAAAAAGATTAACGAAAAATAACTTAAGAAGAACTATACCATGGCTTATACCATATAACTCTTTCACTTCATTATTGCCATCATCATTACTACAATAATTATGTCAATCATAGGCATAAGTATTATGTTTCCGGTAGAAATCAAAACTAGTGAAATTGTATCACCATAATTCTTTTCCATGGCAGATTTAAAAAGTAGATTTCAACCCAATATTTCTATTTTCATTATTCATATTACTATACAATCATGGATGCTATTACTATTTCCTTTCTTACTTTCTAATCATTACCATATTACTAGTTAATTAATGCCAACAACCAAGAAAAATAGATGTCCTACGTTTTAGTGGAGACTTTGAAAGGAAGGGTTAGGAATTAGTTCCAAATCATTGGAATATTATTATATGGGTACATATAATAATTATCCTCTGCAAAAAAATTCAATTCCATGCATACCATTGTACAAAAATTGATAAAGTACCTGATTTTATAGCCCTTTCCTTCCACAAATATTCCGCTAAGAAGCTTTCCAAAGAGCAGTGTTTACACGAAAAACGGATGGAGTTGAATTTGTACGTAGTTCTAAGAATATGTGGCGTAACTTAATACAAATTGTAAGGATAAATAGAAATATAAATATGGATTGCAAAGAGTGCAAAATAGATAAGGTTGTAAAGAAGATGAATTTTAGGACTCAACAAGTGGAATCAATTTAAGAAGCTTGAAAGAATAATTCTTTACTATGGGAGAATATAGTGTTTTGATTACAATGTAAGCCTGAAAAATTTTCCTTTACAGAAATGATAACCATACCCTTTATAGTAGAGGGATCTTGCTCTAAACATAATTAAAAATACTCAGTGGGAGACCCACGATAAATCAGCTTTTCCACAATTTCTGCCAAGATTCTCTCTAGCGGAATTGCAACGACTTTTGTCTGCGAGCTCGATCTTGACTTGAGCTCTCGATCTTGGTTTGAGCTTGATTTCGACTCGAGCTCGATTCTGACTCGAGCTCTCGAATTGATTCGGGGTCAATGTTGGTTGGTCTCTGGATCATAAGCTTGGTAGCTTTACTTTGCATCATAGTTCGATTTGGATCCGAGCTTGACAATGATATCGAACTCGACGTTGATCAGCCCCTTGGATTCGAAACTTGTTTGTATCATCTTCGGAACCCATCTCGAGGTCTCACTTCAATCGATTATCTTTTGAACTCGATCAGAAGTACGAAGGCCGAAATTTATTTTGACCGTTTACAGATAGTCCCCTCGTTTCTCAGGAAGAATGTGATGAGAAACGATATGATTTTTCAACGGCTCGAGCGGATTATAAGCTAACGTCTTCATCGGACTTGATCATGATGCACGTGATATCTGTCCCGTCGATTTAGTCTTTCAAGGCATTTAATGCATGTCAGACGGTGGTCGGCCACTGCTGATACTGAACCGCCATTGCTTAAACCTATAAATAACCCTTTCTTTTATCATTTACCACTTTTAGCTCTTCAATCTTCCAAATTTCTCAAGTCCCTTTTCGTATTCTCTGGCTTACCCACAAATCTGTGATTTCTCTTTGCAAAAAGCCCCCCTTCAATTTTACCAAATCTTTGTCACTTTCTTCTACTCCTCACCTTTGAATTCGAAAATGGCAAAAACGTCACAAACCATTCCTCAGAAAGAGAAGGTTTCATCTTCACAGTGTGCCGCCGATGAGACACCGGCAGAACCACGGCCTGAGGAGTGCATTCCCGGGGCGTGTGTTCTTACTTCTGATTTTAAGGTCGATAAAAGCTCATCGGTCCCTAGTCGATACGAGCCAGTATCGAGGTACATGTATTCGATAACCGAGAAGCACCTCAAACAGCTAAAGAAAGATTGCAATTGGGATAAAAAAGAAATAATAATTCCTACTTCTGACGAAGATATCACCACTTACGTGAAAGGGTTTTTGAATATGTATACTTACCTTTTCATGTTAGGTCCCCTCGATTCTATTATTATTGATTTCTGCCATCAATACCAAATAACCCTAGGCCAGGTCCATCCTTCTTTTTGGCGGATCGTTATCTTGACCCGATACTTTGTGAACAAAATCGAGGGGATGTCGTTCACCCTCGACCATCTTATCTGATTGTACCGTCCTCGACCTTTTCAAGGAGGGTTAATAAAACTTCAGCGTCGGGCTACCAAGGCTCTGTTCTCGAGCATTGACGAGGACAGGGATCAGGGCTGGATGGGCAAGTTCGATCGAGTGAGGAATTCGGACCTGATTCCGACCGAAAAGATGCCCTTTCCCGAGGAGTGAAATATGAAACGTAAGTGTGATCCTGCTGTTACTTCCTTCTATTTTGTTCTTTCATTTCTTTTCTCATCGATACTCTTCTTTTTATGATGCAGCGGTTCCCAGGATGCCCGGAGCAGTTCCCGATCTCAAGAACTGGGTACGAGCTCTTGTTTCGACCTCCACATACGCTGAGCGCTCATGGCGTGATTTGTCAAAGGGTCGGTGGGAGGCCAAAAATCATGGTAAGCCCCTTTCTCGTACTCTTTGATAATTCGAACGAGATGCCTTCCAAATATTTTAATAAAATTTTCCATATGATTTGGGCAAAGATGCGGTTTTGAGGCCCGTGTCCATCGAGGAAGAAACTTTGGCCTCTGTCCTAAAGCTGATGAAGGAAAGTAAAAGGAAAAGAGCCTCCGTTCCTGAAGATCCAAAATCAAAGAAGAGGACGGCTCGTAAGCCTAACAAGAATGGCATTCCTTTGACCGTAGAATCAGTTATGCGTCTAAGGGATGAAGAAGAAGAAGAAGAAGAAGAAGAAGAAGAAGAAGAAGAAGAAGAAGAAGAAGTATAAGAAGAAGAAGAAGAAGAAGAAAACGATGGGTTCACGCTGGCGGCCCGAACGAAAAGAACAATTGATGCCCCATCGGCAGCTGGATCGACGATTCTTCGTGAGGCTCCGCCTCGAGCTGAGGGTATACCGGAGAAAGGTTCGGGCGGAGTCCCTGAGTTGTCAGAGATCGAAGACGCATCCCATCGGAGCCAACAGATGGGGGATATGTCTGAAGGGGCCCCTCTTGAATCCTTTCGAATCGAAGAGAATTCTCCAAGTGATTTATTTGGGGCAGTAGCAATCGAAGACTCACCCACCTTCCCCGCTTTTTCCGCAGGGGTGATTTGGGAAGCCCAAGCTTTGGGGGCCCTCAATCTAGACAGGCCTCATGATGGGGAGGATCCTTTTCGTGACCTATTTACCGGTATCGAGGATGTTGCCGATACTAGTGATGAATCAGATCTTTCTCACATGGTGCAACAGGCTTTGAATCAAGTAAGCCTTAAAATTATTTTGTTGGTACTACCTTCATGTTTACTTTTCGTTTCTTGTTTCTTTGCAGGCAGTGGCAGTTTATTGAGAAGCATGTTCTCGGTCCCAAAATGAGTTGCTTCGATACAAGGCCGGCCCTCAATGGGTTACTGAGGAGAGGAACTCCCTAAAACTTCTCTTAGGGCAAAGAGAAGAGGAAATAAAAGACCTTCGAGCTGAGCTGGCCAGGGCTTACCGAGATCAGACCGGCCTGTCTGAGAAGGTAATGATACTTTTAAAAGCCTATGGGCTTGACACCAGAACGATGGCTAATTTTTCGGTCTCACAGTTGCAGCAAAAAATTGAGATGATCGGGAAGCTTCGTGAGGAGGTCGATGTGATAAAAGCGGAGTCTTTGCAGTGGAAAGAAGGTATGGACTGTTTTGCTACAGAGAAAGAAACTACTCTAGTCAAGTTATCATCGGCCGAAATCCAACTTTAAAGAATGAAGGAAAGAGGCCTGGTTCAAGCGAGAAGAATAGAGGAGCTCGAGGCTACGTTGGCCTCTGTACTTGCCAAGGCCGAATCTGATGCCGAAAAGGAAAAAGCCGATGCGGATGCACTCGTGGCCATCTATCGGGCCGATGCTGAAGCTGCCCAAGTTCAAGCAAGAGAGGCAGCCGAGACCGCCGATACTCGAGCACATTGGGTCACTGAACTTGCTAAGTGCTGATCTCGGAGGGAAACCCTCGAGGAGATCCATGCTCGTGGCTTCGACCTTGCTAAAGAGATAAAAAGGTCCAAAGAACTCAAAGTAGATGTTGAAGCCTTGGTTTCTGATGACGATGATGATGACAATGATGATGACGATAGGAGTAAGAGTGGATCCGAGAATGGGGGGCCGATAGAGAAGAGACCGCTCCTGGGGATGACCAGGAAGCTTAGTCCTTAATTTTTACGTTGTAATCAATCATGTAAACAATTTTGTATATAGAAATTATTCCCCTTTTTTGCCGACTTGCTTTTGTTTTGTTTCCAGTCTTGTGAAGACTTTATTCACGCCTTATGAATGTTTTCACAAGGATTTAAACAACTTAATCAAATTTGGACTTCGTAGCCTCTATAACCGAGTATTCAAACTTGAAGTGATGTAGCCCTTAGGCTTATTAGTTGAGTCAATGATTCGAGCTCGAAGAAATATAGCTCATAGGCGTAATGGTCGAGTGAATGTTTGCTTGAACTCTAGATAAAAGTAGCCTGTAGGATTAGTAGTCTAGTGAATGATTCGAACTCAAAGTAATGTAGCCCGTAGGCGTAATGGTTTTAGTGAGTGCTTGCTTGAATTTGAAATAAAAGTAGCATGTAGGCTTAGTCGTCTAGTGAATGATTGGAACTCGAAGTAATGTAGCCCGTAGGCGTAATGGTCGAGTGCGTGTTTGCTCGACCTCGAAATGAAAGTAGCCCGTAGGCTTAGTAGTCAAGTGAATGATTCGAACTCTAAGTAATGTAGCCCGTAAGCGTAATGGTCGAGTGAGTGCTTGCTCGAACTCAAAATAAAAGTAGCCCGTAGGCTTAGTCGTCGAGTGAATTATTCGAACTCGAAGTAATGTAGCCCGTGGGCATAATGGTCGAGTAAGTGTTTGCTCGAACTCGAAATGAAAGTAGCATGTAGGCTTAGTAGTCGAGTGAATGATTCAAACTTGAAGTAATGTAGCCCATAGGCATAATGGTCGAGTGAGTGCTTGTTCGAACTCAAAATAAATGCAGCATGTAGGCTTAGTAGTCGAGTGAATGATTCGAACTCAAAGTAATGTAGCCCGTAGGCGTAATGGTCGAGTGAGTGCTTGCTCGAACTTGAAATAAATGTAGCCCGTAGGCTTAGTAGTCGAGTGAATGATTCGAACTCGAAGTAATGTAGCCTGTAGGCGTAATGGTCGAGTGAGTGCTTGCTCAAACTCGAAATAAATGTAGCCCGTAGGTTTAGTAGTCAAGTGAATGATTCAAACTCGAAGTATGTAGACCGTAGGCGTAATGGTCGAGTGAGTGCTTGCTCGAACTCGAAATAAATGTAGCCTGTAGGCTTAGTAGTCGAGTGAATGATTCGAACTCGAAGTATGCAGCCCATAGGCGTAATGGTCGAGTGAGTGCTTGCTCGAACTCGAAATAAAAGAAGCCCGTAGGCTTAGTGGTCGAGTTTTTTCTTAATTCTGTTTGCATAATGAATCTCCATATAGAGGAATTTTCTTGGATATAAGATGTCGGTAAAGAGGAGAACTTTCTTTGCAAGTCATTATACATGTGTTCATGTTTCGCATCTGGGTTCGGGCCAACTATATGAGCATGGTTCGTTTTGACCATTTGGCTCTTACAACTTTTCCTATTGGAACCCCGTTGTTGCGAAATAACTTTCTCGCATCAGAACTTGATATATTTGAGGGATAATGCCCCCCTCCCCAATATTCAAGGTCGATTGTAAAGAGCCTCGGATACTGTTGTAAGTGCAGCATGATCATTGTTTGCCTAATTAAAAACCTTGCCGAAAAACCCATTTGGGATAAAACCGGTCTAAGGTAAAAAGAGTGCAATGTGTGCTTTCAGATCTAAAGCTTCGTATTGAAGGATCAATCTTAGCTCCTGATCGGACTTCTCCAGGGGTTAGTTTTGAAATGTAAATGAATATGGGAGGGTTGTACCTTAGCAGTAGTATCGTTTTAGATGTGACACATTCCAATTGCTTGATAGTTGTTTGCCGTTTATAATGTTGAGCTTGTATGATCCCTTTCCGACGTTCTCGCGAACCTGATATGGTCCTTCCCAGTTCGGTCCTAGTTTTCCTTCGTTCGGATTTTGGGTATTGAGGGTGACTTTCCTTAGCACTATGTCACGACCCAAACTGATGGGCCGCGACGGGCACCCGGTACCTTACTCAACCGAGTACCAACGTAACGTATCTTTCTTATTACATTATCATAGATAAGTGGGCCAGAAGGTGCGTCATGATACAACCAGAGTAAACATGAGGGAATACCCTACATAGAACGATCCAACCTGATATAGAAATATATACCTGTGACATACGGGCCTATAAGGCCAACGTGATCCATTATATACTTTAAATATAGGCCGACAAGGCCCTACAAATATCCGTACACATGACATCTGTCTACAAGCCTCTAAGAGTACATACTTATCATAAAGGTCGGTAATGGCCCCATCGTACCAACCAATACATGTACTAATCATACTGACCAAATAAGCAACTCCGGAGCAATGGATTGCACCAACATCTTTCGCGGAGCTGATAGCCTACTTGGAGGACTCTCGACCTGTCTATCAGGACCTGCGGGCATGAAACGCAGCATCCCCAGGAAAAAGGGACGTCAGTACAGATAATGTACCGAGAATGTAAGGAATGAAAATTAGTAAATAATAGACATGAGAGAAACATGGAGTAAAAGACTCGACATGAAATTTTGAATAACTCTGTAAATGATGAAATACTCATAGTGTCATGCATATGCATATGAATGTCATGTCGTGCATAGGTATATGTATTCATAACATCATCAAGCCTCTGAGGGCATCCCATCATATAATCTCGGCCACTGTGGGCAAATCATCAACGTATACCAGCTGATCAGGTGGTGGTACGTATATAACGCCGTAACCTTTTCCCATATCCCATATACATATAATATATGTGTATATAACGCCTTCTGGTCATGGGTCAATGTACAATGTACATGTATAAATGCATGAAATGCATAAGAAATACGTTAATAAGATTTTCTCGGAATGCCATAAAAATCAATATACCTTTCGGCTAAACTTTATCAAATACGTATTTTTCTGAGACCCATGAACAGAAGATATAATAATAATTCACATGGGGAATCAAAAATATAGACACCCCTAGTATTTCTATGAATAGAGTCATTTATGAAAGTTACGTATTTTGCTCGTTTCATTTGTATTATTTGGATCATGCCAAAAAGAAAGAAGGGATAGCCTTAACATACCTGGAGTAGGGGGAAATCCGTATGATATTTTTGAAAAAGTTCGCACCGTACTCCTTTAGAACCGCAAAATTTTACGTTGCTAAATCTCTTTGGAATCGTTTGGTTTCAAGAAGTCACGTTGTAGTATTTTTGCTAGCATCCGATTGTAGGGTCTTTGTACTCAAAATATTAGAAATGAGTTTAGCATCTGATGGTAGGGTCTTTGTATTCAAAATGCTAGAAATGAGTTTAGCATCTGATGGTAGGGTCTTTGGTATTCAAAATGTTAGAAATGAGTTTAGCATCTGATGTAGTGTCTTGGTATTGAAAATGTTAAGAATGAAGTGTTATGTAATTACTTTGCCACCTAATCACAAATTACTAAGAGTCATTTGTTTGGAAAGTGGCTTGCTGCCACGTTTTGGGTTTGGTCTTTATCCAAAGACTTTAGTTAATCAACCACTAATTAATAATTAACTAGATAATTCCCCCAATAACCAATAATTAACAAATTATTCACATAATTAAGAATCATCTCAAATTATTTAAAATACTACTCACTTTTGACACACCTTATACATCTTACTATTATGGTCATGTAGTATATTTTATGACACTAGTCCATAAATACTGGGTATTATAGATCGGACCGTATTTTATCCCAAAATGTCAAACTTTGACAAAACTCATTTTCTTTGATTCATTTACCCTCTAACCTTCACGAATTTACTTATCACTTGTTTGAAATAACATAATATTTATAACCTCAAAAAAATCTCATTTCCGAGCTTATATCAATTTACTCATGGCGTACTTTCATGTACGAAAACATGGGGTGTAACATTATTCCCCCCTTTGAAACATTCGTCCTCGAATGTTGACTGGTGCACTTATCATTTTCATAGCATATGTCTTCCGAATACTTATTACTCTTCTTTCCATCTAGGCAACTGTTCTATGAATAAATCCAAAGGCCAGGGCATTCCCCCCCTTTAGGCCTCTTTGTCACACCACGACTTGTGGTCAGAATCCTTCCAATCTCGTAACTGTTGCTACCTTCTATCACGCAGCCTGTACGACTTTTTCCTTGTATGCGCACCTATGCGACTCTTCTCTCCTCTTTCCCCCAGCTTTTAGTCAATATCTAGGCCTCATTTTGCAAACGTATACAACGCTTAATAAGATGTCCCTCTGGGCATCTATAGGTATACTGAAGTTCTTTGCTCGGTACTTTGTCGAACTTACGATTATTGTTATATCTTATTTCATAGACCTGGTTATCCATCGGTATGAATTCACTGCATCAAGGTAGGTCATATTATACTATAACTCTTACTTCGTTTTATCGTTACTGAGGTCTGCTACCAAACTCTTAAGTGCGTTCATAATGTAACTAACCCTGGATCATGAAACGAATAATTCTTTTTGTTCCATCTCAGCTTTCTTCCTTATTTCCTCAACTAGTCTTTCGTTATAGTACTTAGGGAGAACCCTTCACTCTTGTAAAGCTGTGAGCTTATTACGGACCTTTTGATGTCCTTCCTTGCCTATATTTATCCATAGTTGCTTACCTCCATGCCCTTGTTGTAACGACCCAACCGGTCATTTTGACTGTTAGAACCTCGTTCCCCTAAATAAAACTTTTTGTATGTGTTTTTAATGATTTATGACTTGCAGGGATGGTTGGTTCGGGATTAGAAAGTGTTCGGGTTGAAATCGGAACACTTAGTTCCTTAAGTTAGCTTTAAATGGACAAGTTTGACTTCGGTCAACATTTTGAGAAAATGACCCCGGAATCAGGATTTGACGATTCTAATAGGTTCGTATGATAATTTTGGACTTGGGCGTATGTCCGAATCGGGTTTTGGATAACCCGGGAGCGTTTTGACGCTTAATAGTAAAAATCAACTATTTGAAGGTTTAAAATTTTTTAAATTTGGTTTGGAGTAGGATTTTGAGTAATTGAAGTCCGTTTGGAATTCCGAGTTTGGGAATAGTTCTGTATATTGATTTAAGACTTGCACGCAAATTTTTGTGTCATTCCGAGTAGTTTAAGTATATTTCGGCGCATTGGAAGTAAATTGAAGAACTTGAAATTCTTAAGTTTGAATCAATTTGGTTTAGGGTATGATTCTTAGATTTGATGTTGTTTTACGCGTTCCGAGAGTTCGAGCGAGTCCATTTTATGATGTTCAAACCTGTTGGTATGTTCGGGCGGGGCCCCGGGGGTCCCGAGTGTTAACCGGACGAGGCTCAGACCAATTTTGGGAATTGAGCAAGGACTGAAGCTCCCAGCTACTGTCATAATCGTACCTGCGCTTGGATAGCCACAGGTGCGAGCCACCAATTGCAGGTGCAAAAGAGAGGAGCCTGCCCAGCCATCGCAGATGCGGAGTAATTTGGCGCACCTACGAACGTGCAGGTGCGAAGGTCTTGGGCACAAAAGCGGAGGGATGTGCAGGTGCGAAGGAATGGGCGCACCTGCGCTTGCGCAGAAGAGAGCTCTTCTTCCGCAGGTGCTGAACCAGGAAAAGAGGGAAAATGCGCACCTGTGAGGAATTTCCGCAGGTGCGAAAGCCGCATGTGCGGTACTCCTTCTGCAGGTGCGAAAAACCTGTCTGGGCAGAACCTTAAAACGGACGAAAACTCAGTCCATTTCTTTCTATTCTTCATCCATTGTTGGGCGATTTCAGAGTTTTTGAGAAGGGGGTTTTAACTAGCAATTTAAAGCTAAGTTAATTACACACCCCTTGAGTTAAATACATAGATTATAGGTAGATTATAACTAGTAAATCTTAGAAATCAAAGATTTAGATGAAAAACCTAGATTTTTATAAAAAATGAGATTTTAACCACGAAAATAGTTATAGAATTGGGTAGAAATTATATATTTAAGTTCTTGAGATTATGGGTAACGTTTTTATCCAAAAATTTCTAGAATCTGAGCACGTGGGCCTGGGGTGAATTTTAAGAATTTTACCATTTTGGATAAGGTAATTTATTTAATACATAAATTTTGAATCATTTAGAATATATTAATTATTTTGTATAATATTTGGATAGTTTCGGATATTTCGGCGTCGAATCGAGAATTCAACGTGACGTGGTAATCGAAAAGTGGACTTTGAGACGAGGTAAGTCTCTTGTCTAATCTTGTGAGGGGGAAATTACCCCTTAGGGATTAAATTAAATAATTGATGCTAATTGCGGGGGCTACGTACGCACGAGGTGACGAGAGTCCATGCGTAGCTACTATTAATGCTAAAGTCCGGGTAGTGTACGAGGTGACGAGAGTCCGTGCGTAGCTACTATTAATGCTAAAGTCCGGGTAGTTTAGGACTCAAAGCATGAATTACTTGTGTAAATTGTATTCTTTATTTAATTAATATTAATTGATATATATGAATATATTGTGAATTGTTAGATAAAGATATTAAAGGATGGAAATCTCATATGTTTGATTTTCTGTTTAAATTAATTAATTATTAAAATAAATTATTCTTCCTCCCGAATTTATCTTATAATAAATATACTCTCCTTCCGGAGGTACATAAGAAAATGTCCTCCTTTCTTGTGGAGCAGGCCGAACGCCTTAGCAGGATAGATGCATCTATGGATCGCGCCGCACATCCCTCGGCAGTCTACACGATACTCTGGATCAGGACGTACGTCCTCGGCAAAAGTCATGCTTAATAATAATAATCACACGATACCTTAATAGTTTATTGCAGCTTGTGAAGCTAATTGATAAATAGGAAATCTTTGGAATTTATTGAATTATTATTCCTGCTTGTTAAGGAATTATTGTTATCCCTGTAAATGAGACTAATTGATAAATTTGGAAATTTATTAGAATCGAAGGAATTTAATTAATATATTGAGAATTACTGTATTTGAAAGAATTTAATTATTTCTACTGGTCAATAAAATTATTGTTAACTCTGTGAATCACGTTGTTATAAATATTTCTATTTCATGATTATTTAATATTATTGACCCATAGTGAGTGTCAAAGTCGGCTATCTCGTCTCTACCTCTTCGAGATTAGGCTTGATACTTACTGGGTACACGTTGTTTTCGTACTCATACTGCACTTGCTGCACATTTTATTGTGCAGGTACATATATGTATAGCGGCCTTGTGGGCGCAGAGGTGTGGTTAATAATTGTGGGGACGTAGGCGAGCTGCATTCTATATTACGATCCGCAGCTAACAGAGTCTCCTTCAGAGTTATTATATTTTTCTGTCTAATTTGTATTCTGGACAGATGCTGTATTTTATTTTAAATTCCCTAGTAAATGCTCATGCACTTGTGACACCGGGTTTTGGGAATGGTTGTGAATTGTTTAGAAATTTAGTTGCTAAGATTATTTATCATTTACTCTATGAGTTTTATCTTTACTATTTCATTGAAGAAATTTTAATTTCAAAAAAATACTAAAATGGGTAATTAAGTTATTCGAATTATGGTTGGCTTGCCTGACAGTGGTGTCCGGCGCCATCACGGCCTTAATGGATTTTGGGTCGTGATAACATCGTATCAGAGCACTAGGTTCATTTAGGTCTCACGAGTCATGAGCAAGTCTAGTAGAGTCTTGCGGATCGGTACGGAGACGTCTGTGCTTATCTTCGAGAGGCTACAGCGCTGCTAGGAATACTTCCCTTCTTGATTCCCCATCGTGCGATTCGATTCCTTTGAGGCTTATGCCTACATTTCCTTCATATTCAATATTATGAAACGTGAAGCACTTGTTATACATTGAGTATCGAGGAAGTTTTTAATGGTACTACAGATGTAGTGCAGGATGCTTCTCCTTGTGTAATTAATTGGGCTATTGTCGTCGCCTTGCAGAAGGATGCTCTGTCATTTCAAGTTAAGTATCAGTACTATCTAAGGTTTTGAAACTTGGCATTGATTGTTATGACGATTCGTGCGTTGTTATCGCACAGTGTTTATGTAATGGTAGAATGTCTGTCTATGTGTCAGGGCAGTAAACGACTTGAAAGAAAATTTTCTCAGTACATAATTCAGAGGTTCCATGTTTTAATTCCAGCGGAGAAAAGACAATCGGACTATAAATGTTCAAGTTTGGGGTTGATAGAGTAAC
The DNA here is from genome assembly GCF_000715075.1 of Nicotiana tabacum. Taxonomy (NCBI): domain Eukaryota; kingdom Viridiplantae; phylum Streptophyta; class Magnoliopsida; order Solanales; family Solanaceae; genus Nicotiana; species Nicotiana tabacum. The sequence goes on from NC_134083.1 coordinate 25,534,007, forward strand.
GAAGCTTGATATTTCGAGTGTGGTAGAGTTCTCAATTTTGATGTGGTGTCATCGCCTTGTAAAATGCATTAAGGTTTGCCAGTATTATGGTTTTCTTCAACTCGCCTTCACGACGGGGTGTTAGGAATTGGTATGGGGGAAGCAGTCGTTAGAGATTGCGGTGTGCAGTGATTCAGGATCGAAGCAGCATTTCTAGTATTGATGTCTCGAGAAGGATGATCGTCAGAAAGGTAAAGCTGGTAACGAGCTAATGGTTCAAGTGCTACAGAGACAGATTTTGAGTTAAGGCAACAACTGGGCAGCGAAGGATGAGGAAGGACATGTGGAAGGTTCCTTACGGTGGTTAGGTTCCAAAAATGCCAAGTGTAAGAAAACAGAAGCAGAGTAGTTGCTTAAAGGAGATGGTTGACCAAAGTGGGAGAGTGTCAAGTTAGCACATAGGTTACGTGGTAGGATGATTACACGTCTTGAGGAACGTTTGGAGTGATTTGGGATGTAAAATGGACAGTGACTAGGTCTACGGACTTAAGTTGTAATATTAGCTGCTATATTGAGGAAGATTGGATACAACAGGAGGGAGTTGCTTGATATGAAGAAGGATACAACATGACTTTGGATTGGAATATATTGTCGCACCTCTAGTTGACGTCCATGAGGAGTGAACGGACTGGTGCAGCTGGTGAATGAGCTCGGACTCAGGATGATCTACTGATTTCGTAGTAATTGCACCCAGTGCAACGATGTTAGAATATGTCAGCATGTAATTTCCACAGGTGGGTTATCTCCTGTAAGTAGGTTAGCGGTCGCGTGGTGTTGACGAAGCTTCTGCGAAGAATTCTACTGGCTACCCGGTAAGAGATTTAATATGTAAATGTGATTATTGGTTCGGAGTATTTATTAAAGGTTAATAGAAGGATTTCGAGAAAATTTGGCGAGTTGCGTGGGAAGGATCATGTCAACGATGAAGAAAGAATCTCGGTGGATTCCAAAATTTTGTAATTGTAGCTTCAAGCTAAGTGGAAGAGCCCACCATCTATGATTGGATTGCATAATGTCAACTTGTACGGTTTCTGGTTATCGGTGTATTGGTGGGTCATTGCAAATAAGGAAAGAAAATATCAGTGGTAATTTGAGCAAAGTATTTGGGGAATGTGTGCCATATTTGGCCTTATCAATTCATACTCAGGTTTTTGGAAGACTCAGAGTTTATGCTTCGTGTAGATGTAATGCACAAGAAAGTGAAACAGTCGGATGTTTCCTTGATAAAGTGTCTATGTGCTAGCAGGGCCTTGGAATTTATCATGTTTGGGAACACGTCAGAGCAAGTGACTCTCAATAACGGTCCTAGTGGATTCAAAATTTTAAAGTGTGATGTCTAAGGATCTCGAGTCTGTAGTATGGTTGAGTATCAAGCTTTTGCAGCAGATTATGAAATGGGGCTTGGAGTACTCTGCGTTATCTTTAGGTTGTAGTGTAGCATTAGAGAAATGGAAGAAAATAACTTCGGATTCATAAAAGAAGTATCAGAATGGGTGTACCAGTTGAAGATGTAAAAATGTGCACAAGGAGGGATATGAGATGATTAGTGGGTTTTGAAATAGCATGGTCCCGTGAAATAAGGTCACTCGGGATGAGTGCGGATTTGAGTTCATGATGTAATGAATGGAGCTATTATTATTTCTAAGGCAAGTTGAGAATAAGTTGAGAAAAGATGAGTCGGCTAACGATGGTTGAATCAGCATGATGGTGGCAATGATCAGTTCCTTCAGCGCATTGAATTATACGTGTGATTCGTGGCGGTACATACGAGGCTTGACGGCCGCCGTAATTGATTTTATTTGGAGGAATTCAAGTATTATGACATTTTATGTGTAGAGGGATCCCAGAAGAGTTATGGTGGTGTAGACCACTACTTGAGGCCGGTATTTTCTGCGGATATGGGAATTCAATCAGGTGTTACAATGGTTCTCTTGAAATGAGTTAAGAAGAAGGTTTCTATATGATGAAGTGTTTACCGTATTAGTGGTTCAGGAGTTATGATGGAATTCTTGTACTCCTGCGCATTGGCGTGGTTAAGTGCACTAAGTAGCATGGGATTCGAAAGTTGAGGATTTAAGATTTCGGTTCGGTGTTGACAAGGATGTCATGAGCTCGGATGAGCAGGAAAGGAAATTAGATGTTTAAAGTAAGATGGTATTGTTTTGGCCTCATCTAAGGTCGATGTCAGGTGTAAGAGACCTTGTGTATTGATTTGTGGATTCTTGATATGCTTCACAGCATTAGTGTTACCGGTAGCATGGATCTGCAGACTTGTTACCTGGTGCGGAAGGTCGTGGGAGCATGTCTCACGGAAAGATTGTGTAAGAGTGACATGTAGTCACTTGATTGAGTGAAGATTGAAACCAAGTATAAAGATTGTGGTAATATCGTTGATTCGAGAATTTATGCCTGGAGGGCGCTCGGTTCATTTGGTTGTGGACTGTGGAAGTTTGTTCTGATTATGATGGCCATTCTTGTATGTTATGTGAAAAAGGGTTATTATGGATACTTGAAAGGTTATTAGCCTAGTACGATGCGATCAGAATCAGCTTGAGGTCTGGGGATGGATTTGAATATGAATATGGGCTCTATATCAGGCCGGATGTGTTCATTTCAGCATAACCGCTCCCTATGGAGGAGTATTCAGACGTTGGATGTCGTTTCGTCGTCAGTTATTTCATGTAATACTATATTGTGCCGTGTGAGTTGCGAAACGGCTTGATAAATTTCCTATGTGTTGAGGTTCCACATAGCGATGGTGTTATGTGAGTAGGATGGCTCTCGAGATTCAGATCATATATCGCACATTAGTTGTGCTTGAGTTTTGTAGCGTATGGCGTTGTCGGTCCTTCCAAGGATGGTATTATGCACTTAGCGTGCTTGTGTCCGATGTTCGGATATTTTGTAAGTAATGAGAATTCTAGCTCGGTAAGTATTTTCTTATAGATTCTTTTTGTGCGGATCGAGTTGCACGCCGCAACATTGTGATGTTGAGTACAGTTCCCTATATTTTATTTTGTGTGTTTTGTGTCCCATTTTCTGAGGAAGGTTCATGACACCTTTTCAGTTGTTTAATTAGTCACGTGGGTTGAGTAATCCTTTCCATAATCTGTTTTCCTTATGTATCGCAATCGAGTTAGTAGCTTATTAGATCATTGTGGCGTCATATGAGACTTTTTGTTATGTCTGAGGTGGATTATTGCCTGAGCAGCTTATACTAAGTGAGACGAGGTTATTGGATCTGGGATCAGTACGATCGGATTATATGGAGTATAATAAAGAGAAAATACCATTATTTGGTCTATAATGAGGCAATGGTTCTTGTCAGAAGGAGAAACTCAATAATTTGTTGACTCAGCAGTTGGTTATGAATTTCTACACATTTCTTCCATCGTGGAAGTAGTTCAAGAGTTGGAACATGAATTATATGTATCATGAGGTGTGTTGTGAACATCAGATTTGTGGAATTTCGGCTATTGTTATCGGAGGATGATATTATGATCATGTAAATGGTGCGGTGCATGGTCTAAATTCAACCAAGGTATGCAACCCTGTATTGGTGCATCGTGTAGTGATTGATACGGTATTTGTAGGTTGGAAACAGGCATGGTGGAGAATTCTGGATGTTAGAATTGGGCTCTAAGGCTTAATCGCCTAAATAAATGGGAGAATCTTCAGATTGACTCGAGCTAATGTGCTCAATTAGGTGTGGTAGCACGGGTAGGTGCTCGAAGTGTTAAACTGTGATTTTGGACAACTCCGGAACAATCCTTAGCACGTTCGAGGACGAACGTATATTTAAGTGGGAGGGAATGTAACAACCCAACCGGTCGTTTTGACTGTTAGAACCCTGTTCCCCTAAATAAAACTTCATGTATGTGTTTTTAATAATTTATGACTTGCGGGGATGGTTGGTTCAGGATTAGGAAGTGTTCAGGTTGAAATCGGAACACTTGGTTCCTTAAGTTAGCTTTAAATGGACAAGTTTGACTTCGGTCAAAATTTTGAGAAAACGACCCCGGAATTGGGATTTGACGGTTCCAATAGGTTTGTATGATGATTTTGGACTTGGGCGTATGTCCGAATCGGGTTTTGGATAATCCGGGAGCGTTTTAACGCTTAATAGTACAAATCAACTATTTGAAGGTTTAAAATTCTTTAAATTTGGTTTGGAGTAGGATTTTGAGTAATTGAAGTCCGTTTGGAATTCCGAGTTTGGGAATAGTTCTGTATAGTGATTTAAACTTGCATGCAAATTTTTGTGTCATTCCGAGTAGTTTAAGTATATTTCGGCGCATTGGAAGTAAATTGAAGAACTTGAAATTCTTAAGTTTGAATCAATTTGGTTTAGGATATGATTATTAGATTTGATGTTGTTTTACGCGTTCCGAGAGTTCGAGCGAGTCCGTTTTATGATGTTCAAACCTGTTGGAATGTTCGGGCGGGGCCCCGGGGGTCCCGAGTGTTAACCGGACGAGGCTCGGACCAATTTTGGGAAATTGAGCAAGGACTGAAGCTCCCAGCTACTGTCATAATCGCACCTGCGCTTGGACAGCCGCAGGTGCGAGCCACCAATCGCAGGTGCAAAAGAGAGGAGCATGCCCAGCCATCACAGATGCGGAGTAATTTGGCACACCTGCGAACGCGCAGGTGCGAAGGTCTTGTGCACAGAAGCGGAGGTATGTGCAGGTGCGAAGGAATGGGCGCACCTGCACTTGTGCAGAAGAGAGCTCTTCTTCCACAGGTGCGGAACCAGGAAAAGAGGGAAAATGCGCACCTGCGAGGAATTTCTGCAGGTGCAAAAGCCGCATGTGCGGTACTCCTTCCGCATGTGCGAAAAACCTGTCTAGGCAGAACCTTAAAACGGACGAAAACTCAGTCCATTTCTTTCTATTCTTCATCCATTGTTGGGCGATTTCAGAGTTTTTGAGAAGGGGGTTTTAACTAGCAATTTAAAGCTAAGTTAATTACACACCCCTTGAGTTAAATACATAGATTATAGGTAGATTATAACTAGTAAATCTTAGAAATTAAAGATTTAGATGAAAAACCTAGATTTTTTATTAAAAATGAGATTTTAACCACGAAAATAGTTATAGAATTGGGTAGAAATTATATATTTAAGTTCTTGAGATTATGGGTAACATTTTGATCCGAATATTTCCAGAATCTGAGCACGTGGGCCTGGGGTGAATTTTAAGAATTTTACCATTTTAGATAAGGTAATTTATTTAATACATAAATTTCGAATCATTTAGCATATATTAATTATTTTGTATAATATTTGGATAGTTTCGAATTTTTCGGCGTCGAATCGAGAATTCAACGCGACGTGGTAATCGAAAAGTGGACTTTGAGACGAGGTAAGTCTCTTGTCTAATCTTGTGAGGGAAAAATTACCCCTTAGGGATTAAATTAAATAATTGATGCTAATTGCGGGGGCTACGTACGCACGAGGTGACGAGAGTCCGTGCGTAGCTACTATTAATGCTAAAGTCCGGGTAGTTTAGGACTCAAAGCATGAATTACTTGTGTAAATTGTATTCTTTGTTTAATTAATATTAAATTAATATATATGAATATATTGTGAATTATTAGATAAAGATATTAAAGGATGGAAATCTCATATGCTTGATTTTCTGTTTAAATTAATTAATTATTAAAAGAAATTATTCTTCCTCCCGAATTTATCTTATAATAAATATACTCTCCTTCCGGAGGTACATAAGAAAATGTCCTCCTTTCTTGTGGAGCGGGCCGAACGCCTCGGCAGGACTGATGCATCTATGGATCGTGCCGCACGTCCCTCGGCAGTGTACACGACACTCTGGATCGGGTCGTACGTCCTCGGCAGAAATCGTACTTAATAATAATAATCACACGATACCTTAATAGTTTATTGCAGCTTGTGAAGCTAATTGATAAATAGGAGATCTTTGAAATTTATTGAATTATTATTCCTGCTTGTTAAGGAATTATTATTATCCCTGTAAATGAGACTTATTGATAAATTTGAAAATTTATTGGAATCGAAGGAATTTAATTAATATATTGAGAATTACTGCATTTGAAGGAATTTAATCATTTCTACTAGTCAATAAAATTATTGTTAACTCTGTGAATCACGTTGTTATAAATATTTCTATTTCATGATTATTTAATATTATTGACCCATAGTGAGTGTCAAAGTCGGCTATCTCGTCTCTACCTCTTCGAGATTAGGCTTGATACTTACTGGGTACACGTTATTTTCGTACTCATACTGCACTTGCTGCACATTTTATTGTGCAGGTACATATATGTCTAGTGGCCTTGTGGGCGCAGAGGTGTGGTTAATAATTGTGGGGACGTATGTGGGCTGCATTCTGTATTACGATCCGCAACCAATAGAGTCTCCTTCAGAGTTATTATATTTTCCTGTCTAATTTATATTCTGGACAGATGCTGTATTTTATTTTAAATTTCCTAGTAAATGCTCATGCACTTGTGATACCAGATTTTGGGAATGGTTGTGAATTGTTTAGAAATTTAGTTGCTAAAATTATTTATCATTTACTCTATGAGTTTCATCTTCACTATTTCATTGAAGAAATTTTTATTTCAAAAAAATACTAAAATGGGTAATTAAGTTATTCGAATTATGGTTGGCTTGCCTGACAGTGGTGTCCGGCGCCATCACGACCTTAATGGATTTTGGGTCGTGACACTTGTGCTTGTAGGGTTGCTTTTGAACTGATATTTTGACTGGCTTCCCAGTGGCTTTCTCTTTTATTTCAGTAACACTCATATAGTACCTTTAACTACAGGATCACGATGCCATATCTACGAGACTGAATTCACCATATTGGGTTTTACTATGTTTATCTTGCACGATCTGCTAATTCGTCTGTAACCTCCTGTTTAGCCATAATTAGGCTCTTTATAAATCCATTACTGACTACTCGTTGGCCCATTCTCATATCAATATTCCGCGTAATCTTTCTTGGGTTATTTCCTTTGTCTTAACTTACCTCTCGCAATGGCTCCTTATTAATCACTAACATCTTGGGCAGGAACCCTTACTTCCTTTGCTTGACGTCGTGTTTGCATAATGCTCTGGTATCATAGCATATCTGTAGGCTTTGAATAAGTGCAATCTCATCCCTTTTTCATTTTATCGCATTCTTCCTTTACCATTCCATAATTACTAGAACCACTTAATTCTGACTTAATGCCATCTCACTCCACATTCCCCCCTTTAGGGAAGTACTAATATTTAGCACTAGAACTATCTACCTATAGATGTTTTACCTCTTCCTCATTGGCGTCTTCTCACATTATCGATGACCCTTACTCGCCTTGCGGTAATCCTTTTGTACCAAGGATAACGAAATTCCTTACTCACGAGGGTGGCACTTAGTGTAACTGGCACACATAGTCCCTTAAGCTTAACTTTGCTCACATTGCTTGCGTTAGGGAAGCGTCTTCCTGAATGACCGTTCTCTAAATTTTTCATGAATCTTTTTAAGTTGTCCATTCTATTATCGCCGGAACGTAATCTGAAACTCTCATGATGCCGAGTATTATCCAATCACTCAGTCCCTAATTCACGTTTAGTTTATCTTGTTCACCAGCCCATACTGATTTCTATTACTCTGGGGTCTAACTTTTCCTTCTGGTAGTTGTGTTGGAGTCACGAACTTATTTCTCGAAGTGAGGATATGACTTTATGGCCTATACTCTTTTGTTGTCTCAAGGCCTGTCACCTCTCGTCTTTTCCTTCACTTGACTATAGACTCTATAATACTGTCATATTTTTGACCTACCGTTGTCATCCATGTATCACATCTTACTCTTAATGCTTCATTAGCTCTCTTCTTATTTCCTTCTAGCATTTCTGTCTATCACTTTATTCTGAAAACTTCAACAAGATATTCTTTTGCTTTTAGCTCCCCTTTGCTCCATCCACTGACTCTTCGGGTTGCCTAGCATTATCTATAGACTAGGGACATGAGTCATACTAAGATAATATTTATCCTTTCCAGGCTTCCAGTGCCTATCTTTGTAGCACTCATATCTAGCTGTACTATTTTAGAGTGCACCATCTAGGTGTCTCACAAGGAGATCCATTACCACGTTTGCACTATCCTTCGGAAATGTCGACTAATTCTACCAATCCATCCCCTATTTTGGGTTACTCTAACCCCAGCCGGATCATGATAACCCGTCCTTCTCTTAAACTATATCTGTTAGCTACCATAGGGCATAACTGAGATCGGTGTGGCCGATTGTACGTACATCTGTCACTGTTGAAGGTAACTCAAAATGCTTATATCTCCCTTCCTGAATGGTAAATAATGATAATCTTTATTAACTGTGTACTTCATACCATCCTTCACCTTGCTTCTTTTACTTGCTGAAACTTGTGTCTACCTTTCGATTCTATTATTCCTTTTTACCATAAGAGTGGATAAGTATTCTTGCCTTAAAACTCCTTGTCAAGAACCTTACACCTTTTAGTACACGCATGGTCTGCTGAAGATCTCACATTTAATCATCATAAGCATAATGCAAAAATCGAGTTCCTCTGACTCAACACTTCCATAGCTATATCTCCTACCGACCATCTTTCTGAATGTAAGCATCGTTGTATTACGAATAAGATAGAGTTTAGGAAATAGAGTTCTTACAATTGAGCTCTACCACACGATCTAGAGTAAGAAGAAATAGTGATAGTCCCAAATGCCCTGTAGCCTCCAGCTTATAAGTGTGGTGCACGACACTCCCATAAACAAGACTCTAGTAGACACGGCTTGTAGACTCCCTAGGATAGAACTGCTCTGATACCACTTTTGTCACGACCCAAACTAATGGGCCGCGACGGGCACCCGGTACCTTACTCAATCGAGTACTAACGTAACGTATATTTCTTATTACATTATCATAGATAAGTGGGCCATAAGGCACGTCATGATACAACCAGAGTAAACATGAGGGAATACCCGACATAGAATGACCCAACCTGATATAGAAATATATACCTGTGACATACGGGCGTATAAGGCTAACGTGATCCATTATATACTTTAAATATAGGCCGACAAGGCCATACAAATATCCGTACACATGATGTATGTCTACAAGCCTCTAAGAGTAAATACTCCTTACAAAGGTCGGGACTGACCCCGTCATACCAACCAATATGTGTACTAATCATACTGACCAAATAAGCAACTCTGGAGCAAAGGAGCGCACCAACATCTTCTGCGGAGCTGATAGCCTACTTGGAGGACTCTCGACCTGTCTATCAGGACCTGAGGGCATGAAACGCAGCGTCCCCAGGCAAAAGGGACGTCAATACAAATAATGTACCGAGTATATAAGAAATAAAAATCAGTAAATAATAGACATGAGAGAAACATGGAGTAAGACTCGACATGAAATTCTGAATAACTCTATAAATGATGAAATACTCATAGTGTCATGCATATGCATATGAATATCATGTCGTGCATAGGTACATGTGTTCATAACATCATCAAGCCTCTGAGGGCATCTCATCATATCATCTCGGCCACTGTGGGCAAATCATCAACGTATACCAGCTGATCAGGTGGTGGTGCATATATAACACCGTAACCTTTTCTCATATCCCATATCCATATAATATACATATATACGCGTATATAACGCCATCTGTTCATGGGTCAATGTACATGTATAAATGCATGAAATTCATAAGAAATACGTTAATAAGATTTTCTCAGAATACCATAAAAATTAATATACCTTTCGGCTAAACTTTATCAAATACGTATTTTTCTGAGACCCATGAATAGAAAATATAATAATAATTCACATGGGGAATCAAAAATATAGACACCCCTAGTATTTCTATGAATAGAGTCATTTATGAAAGTTGAGTATTTTGCTCGTTTCATTTGTATTATTTGGATCATGCCAAAAAGAAAGAAGGGATAGCCTTAACATACCTGGAGTAGGGAAAAATCCGTATAATATTTTTGAAAAAGGTCGCACTGTACTCCTTTAGAACCGCAAAATTTTACGTTGCTAAATCTCGTTGGAATCGTTTGGTTGCAAGAAGTCACGTTGTAGTATTTTTGCTAGCATCCGATTGTAGGGTCTTTGTACTCAAAATATTAGAAATGAGTTTAGCATCTGATGGTAGGGTCTTTGTATTCAAAATGCTAAAAATGAGTATCTGATGGTAGGGTCTTTGGTATTCAAAATGTTAGAAATGAGTTTAGCATCTGATGTAGTGTCTTGGTATTGAAAATGTTAAGAATAAAGTGTTATGTAATTACTTTGCCACCTAATCACAAATGGCTAAGAGTCATTTGTTTGGAAAGTGGCTTGCTGCCACGTTTTGGGCTTGGTCTTTGTCCAAAGACTTTAGTTAATCAACCACTAATTAATAATTAACTAGTTAATTCTTCCATTAACCAATAATTAACCAATTATTTACATAATTAAGAATCATCTCAAATTATTTAAAATACTACTTACTTTTAACACACCTTATACACCTTACTATTATGGTCATGTGGTATCTTTTATGGCACTAGTCCATAAATACTGGGTATTATAGCTCGGGCCGTATTTTATCCTGAAATGTCAAACTTCGACGAAACTCATTTTCTTTGATTCGTTTACCCTCTAACCTTCACGAATTTACTTATCACTTGTTTGAAATAACATAATACTTATAATCTCAAAAATAATCTCATTTCCGAGCTTATATCAATTTACTCATGGCGTACTTTCATGTACGAAAACATAGGGTATAACACACTAAGTCCCCGTGCTTAAAATGGTGGAGCTTGGTTTTTCAATTATAGTATCTTTCGATTCGTTGCTTTTGGGCGGCCAATTGGACGAGAGCAGCTTCTCGTTTTTCGTCCGATAATTCGAGGCTAGTGTTCATAGCCTCGTTATTTGATTCTTCTATTGTGTATCAAAATCTGGCACTGGGTTCGCCGACTTCGACTGGTATCAAGGCTTCGAACCCATATACTAAGGAGAACGGGGTTGCCCCTGTACTAGATTTTGACGTTGTTCGATATGCCCAAAAGATTTCGGGTAGGATTTCTCTCCACTTTCCTTTAGCGTCGTTCAGCCTCTTCTTTAGGTTTTGAATGATAGTTTTGTTCGTTGATTCGGCATGTTTGTTCCCACAGGGGTGATACGGTGTTAATAATATCCTTCTTATTTTGTGATCTTCGAAGAATTTCGTCACTTTACTGCCAACAAATTATTTCCTATTGTCACATACTATTTCGGCGGGTATCCTGAATCGACATACGATATGATCCCAGATAAAGTCTATAACTTCTCCCTCTCTTACTTTCTCGAACGCCTGTGCTTCAACCTATTTAGAGAAATAGTCAGTCATAAATAAAATAAATTTAGCTTTACCTGGGGTCGATGGCAGAGGGACGACGATATCCATTACCCATTTCATGAATGGCCATGGAGATAGGACTGAGTGAAGTTGCTCTCCGGGTTGATGGATCATTGGTGCAAACCTTTGACATTTGTCACATTTTCGAATAAATTCCTTCGCATCTTTGCCCATATCGATCCAATAATACCCTGCCCTGATTATTTTTCAGACTAACGGATTGGCACCGGAGTGATTCCCACAAGTGCCCTCGTGTACCTCACGTAGGATGTAATCGGTATATCCTGGACCCAAGCATACTGCCAATGGTCCATCGAATGTCCTTCGGTATAGCGTTCCATCTGAAGCCAACGTGAATCGAGCAGCTTTAGTCTGTAGGGCCCTTGAATCTTTAGGGTCCGATGGGAGCTTTCTATTCTTTAAGTATTCAATATACTTATTTCTCCAATCCCAGGTTAAGATCGTAGAATTTATCTCGACGTGACCTTCTTCGATCACGGATCTCGAGAGTTGAACGACAGTCCCCGAGCTCAAGTCACCTTCCTCGACCGATGATCCCAAATTCGCAAGTGCATCAGCCTCACTGTTTTGCTCTCGTGGAACATGCTGTAAAGTCCATTGTTTGAAATGGTGCAAAGTGACATGTAGTTTGTCCAAATACCTTTGCATTCTATCTTCTCGAACTTCGAAGGTTTTGTTTACTTGACTTACCACCAACAAAGAGTCGCATTTGGCTTCAATGACTTTTGCTCCCAAGTTTTTAGCTAGCTCGAGACCTGCAATCATGGCCTCATACTCGGCCTCGTTGTTAGTTAACCTGGTAGTTTTAATAGATTTCCTAATAGTGTTACCTGTGGAAGGCTTTAAAACTATGCCTAGCCTGGACCCTTTCACGTTCGAAGCCCCGTCTGTAAAAAAGGTCCATACCCCCGATGACGTACTCGATTTCAACAGGAGTTCTTTTTCGACTTCGGGTACGAGGGTTGGCGTGAAATCGGCCACGAAGTCTGCTAAAATTCGAGACTTGATGGCCGTACGAGGATGATATTCGATATCATACCCACTGAGTTCGACGGTCCATTTGGCCAATCGGCCTGATAGTTCGGGCTTGTGCAAAATATTACGAAACGGGTAAGTGGTTAATACACATATGGGGTGACATTGAAAGTACGGTCTTAACTTTCTAGAGGCGCTTATCAGTGCGAGTGCCAATTTTTCTAGGTGCGGATATCTAGTTTCTGCTTCTCTTAAGGTCCGACTTATATAATAAACGGGAAATTACGTACCTTGCTCTTCCCGAACTAGGACACCGCTTACTGCGATTTTCGATACTGCCAAGTATATGCAAAGTTTTTCGTCTGTTTTTGGAGTGTGAAGTAGTGGTGTGCTCAACAGATATTGTTTTAGTTCCTCTAATGCATGTTGACATTCCGGGGTCCAAGCGAAATCGTTCTTCTTTTTGAGTAGAGAGAAAACTTTATGACTTCGATCTGATGGTCTCGAAATGAATCGACCTAAGGCTACAATCTGTCTCGTTAGCCTTTGTACAGCTTTCACGGTGTCCACGATGGTGATGTCTTTGATGGCCTTGATTTTATCGGGGTTAATCTCGATTTCCCGATTTGACACCATGAAGCCGAGGAACTTGCCCGAACCGACCCCAAAAGCATATTTTTCGGGGTTGAGCTTCACGTTGTATTTCCTCAAAATCTCTAACGTTTCCTGCAAATGGGTCAAATGGTCCTCTGCGCGCAAGGACTTAACTAGCATGTCGTCAACATAAACTTCCATTGATTTACCTATTTGTTCTTCGAACATTTTATTTACTAGGCGTTGGTAAGTAGACCCTGCATTCTTTAGCCTGAAAGGCATCACATTATAATAATATTTTCCATATTTGGTGACAAATGAAGTCTTTTCCTGGTCCTCCGGGTTCATCTGGATTTGATTATACCCGGAATAGGCATCGAGAAAAGTGAGAATCTCGTGGCCGCCCGTGGCATTGATCATGCAATCAATGTTGGGCAGCGGAAAAGAATCTTCGGGGCATGCTTTTTTAAAATCTTATAGTTCACACACATTCTAAGTTTGTTCCCTTTTTTAGGCACTACAACTACATTGGCTAACTATTCGGGATATTTCACCTCCTGAATGGACCCTATCTTGAGAAGTTTGGTTACCTCGTCCTTTATGAATGCGTGTTTTACCTCGGACTGGGGTCTTCTCTTTTGCTTCACCGGTCTGAACCTAGGGTCCAAGCTTAGCCGATGCGTCGTTATGTCCGGTGGGATCCCTGTTATATCTAAATGTGACCAGGCAAAGCAATCAATATTATCGATAAGAAATTGAATAAGTTTCTTCCTGAGTTCGAGGCTCAACCCCGTTCCCAGGTATACCTTCCGTTCGGGCCAATGCTCGATTAGTGTGACTTGCTCAAGTTCCTCAATCATTGATTTGGTGGCGTCGGAGTCATCGGGAATTATGAAGGACCGAGGGATCCTCTGATCATCATCTTCTTCGATCTTCTGGCTATGTGGTTGAGTCAAAGCCGATGTCTGTGATTGCTATTTGGTATCTCGTTCCCCTTCTGAGCCCGATCCCTTTACTGGCGAAGGCGGGGATATTGGTTTCGCTTCCTCGACGGCGAACATTTCTCTTGCGGCTGGTTGTTCTCCGTACACTATTTTGACTCCTCTCGATGTTGGTAATTTGAGGACCTGGTGTAGGGTCGAAGGTACAGCTCTCATGTTATGGATCTATGGCCTTCCGAAAAGGGAGTTGTATCTTATATCGCCTTCGATCACGTGGAACTTCGTTTCCTGGATGGTTCTAGCCACGTTTATTGGTAGAATTATCTCGCCTTTAGTGGTTTCACATACCATATTGAATCCGTTTAGAACCAGGGTTGCGGGTACGATCTGGTCCTGCAGGCCGAGCTGTTCTACGACCTTCAATCTGATGATGTTGGCCAAGCTACCTGGATCAATCAACACACGCTTAACTTTAGTTTTATTCATGAGTACGGATATTACCAATGCATCGTTATGAGGCTGTATGACTCCTTATGCATATTCATTATTGAAGGACAAAGTTCATATGGGTGTGTAATCTTGAGTTCGAGATCGCTTTTCTCTCACAATCGATGTCTTAGTGCGTTTAAGCACTGGTCCCTGAGGGGTATCGGCACCGTTGATGATCATGTAAATGACGTGTTGTGTTTCTTCTTGTTCGTTTTGCTTGCCGAAATCCCTGTTTTTAAAATGGTTCTTTGCCCTATCGCTCAAAAATTCTTGAAGGTGCCTTTTGTTGAATAACCGGGCTACTTCCTCTCTTAGTTGCCTGCAATCTTCTGTTCTATGGCCATGGGTGTCATGATATTCGCACATTTGATTGAGATTCCTCCGGGCAGGATCGGTCTGCATGGGTCGAGATCATTTAGTGTCTTTGATGTGTCCGATAGCCGAAATGATGGCGGATGCATCAATGCTGAAGTTATATTCCGATAACTGAGGTGCTTCCTTAGATCCGGCAGGCCTATCGAACCTACTTCTGTTCATTAGCCCCCGGGACCCTTGACCTCGATCACTTCTTTTGTTATTTTGACTGAGGTTATGTCTCGATTCACTGACTCTGTAGCTTCCGTTGTACGGTTGGTATCGATCCCCGATCGGACCTCGTTCTCGATTAGTATCCCTTCGAACAGCGGGTTCAGACCCCAATTGATCATCTTCGACCCTAATTTTTGATTGGTACCGATTGTGCACGTCGGCCCACGTGATGGCTGGGTATTCAATCAGGTTAAGCTTTAATCGTCGTGAAGCCGTCGAACTTCATTCGTTCAAACCTTGAGTGAAAGCCTGCACAACCCAATCGTCTGTAACTTGTGGCAAGTCCATCCGTTCCATCTGAAAACGAGATACGAACTCCCTCAGCATCTCGTTGTCCTTTTGTCTTACCTTAAAGAGGTCTGATTTCCTTGTTGCGACTTTTATGGCACCGACATGTGCTTTCACAAAAGAATCTGCTAACATGGCGAACGAGTCTATGGAATTTGGTGGTAGGTTGTGATACCAAATCATTGCCCCCTTCGAGAGGGTCTCTCTGTATTTTTTTAACAACACAGATTCGATTTCATCGTCTTCTAAATCATTACCCTTGATGGCGCACGTGTAAGAAGTGACATGCTCGTTGGGATCGGTCGTTCCGTTATATTTGGAAATTTCGGGCATACGGAATTTTTTGGGGATTGGTTTCGGGGCTGCGCTCGAGGGAAAAGGTTTTTGCACAAATTTTTTTGAATCCAAACATTTTATCATTGGTGGAGGTCCCGGGATCTGATCGACCATAGAGTTATAAGTTTCTACTTTTTTATCATTGGCTTCGACTCGCTTTGTGAGTTCCTCGAGCAATTTAGCAATTTCAGGAGTAATCCCCGATTCTCGCTCATTTGACTTCACTATAGCTGGCTCCGTTCTGTGGGTGATTTCTCGAGGTGGACTGGGCTCCGGCCTGCTTTATAGCTGGGTTTGGCTCTGCAACTGAGCTATTGCTGCCTGTTGGGCTTGCAACATTTTGAAAACCATACGCAAGCTAATGCCGTTTTCCTCGACGTTATGGGTATCTCAAGCTGCAAACCGAGTGTCACCATGGATGCTATTCTCGGGTTCAGCATGGAGGTTCACCTCAATGACTACATGCGAATTGATATCTATTGGCGCTCCGATTCGAGCTCCAATGGCAATTACAAGTGGCCTTTCGGTACTGGGTGTCAAGTTATTGTTCTTATCTTGAAGACCGGCTCCGTCGTCGATTGGTGAAGTCATTTGATTGATAGTTAGTCGTTGCTAATGCGAAATTCAAGATATTTTCAGAACCGAGCGCAAAACACAATAGTGTGTTTCTTCAGATTCGTATCAAATAAATAACCAATGTTATCCTTAACCCCACGGTGGGCACCAAACTGTTTACCCGAAAAAAATGGATGGAGTTGAATTTGTACGTAGTTCTAAGGATATGTGGCGCAACTTAATACAAATTGTAAGGATAAATATAAATATAAATATGGATTGCAAAGAGTGCAAAATAGATAAGGTTGTAAAGAAGATAAATTGTAGGACTCGATAAGTAGAACCAATTTAAGAAGCTTGAAAGAACAATTCTTTATATGGGAGAATATAGTATTTTGATTACAATGTAAGCCTAAAAAACTTTCCTTTACAGAAATGATAACCATGCCCTTTATAGTAGAGGGATCTTGCTCTAAACATAATTAAAAATACTCAGTGGAAGACCCACGATAAATCAGCTTTTTCACGATTTCTGCCAAGATTTTCTCTAGTGGGATTGCAACGGCTTTTGTCTGCGAGCTCGATCTTGACTTGAGCTCTCGATCTTGGTTTGAGCTCGATTCTGACTCGAGCTCGCGATCTTGGCTCGAGCTCAATTCTGACTCGAGTTCTCGAATTGATTCGGGGTCAATGTTGGTTGGTCTTTGGATCATAAGCTTGGTAGCTTTACTTTGCATCATAGTTCGATTTGGATTCGAGCTTGACAATGATATCAAACTCGACATTGATCAGCCCCTCGGATTCGAAGCTTGTTTGTACCATCTTCGGAACCCATCTCGAGGTTTCATTTCGATCGATTATCTTTCGAACTCGATCAGACGTACGAAAGCCGAAATCTATTTCGACAATATACAAGTAGTCAACTCCCACTAATTGTTTCCGCCGTCACAGTGCCCTCTTTGTTCTTCCCTGTATTATGGTATCTTCTAATGAAAGAGGGAATCAATATTTTTCCTATTTAAATTTGTAAGTCCTAAAACGTGTAGTTGCATAAGATGTAGGTTTTGGCCCACTCCTTTTATCCCTATTATTATTATTATTATTATTATTATTATTATTATTATTATTATTATTTAAATATCATTGATGATTCACTAGTATGTATAATTTTTAAATTAAGCCCACTAACTATTTAATAAATTTTAAAACTCATTAATAAGTATGTATAAAATTTTCAACTATTACATTTAGTTCTTCCTATAAAAGATCTTCTGACCCACAGCTAAAGCCTAAAGGCACAAGGTGTAAGGTTATGGCAGAAAAATAAAATAAACGTGTTGCTATCGCTTTCTGCAAAATCAATCAAAAAGTTGGACACAAAATCTTTAGACATGGCAAAGCTAGAGCCCCAAAAAGGATTCTGTTGGAGCCAAAGCACCAGCAAATTCTGCAGATTAGAGCCGCATAATCCGGTAATTTCAACCAAAAGTTAAAACGAAAGGCAAACATGATCTTAGATGGTAATATTGTCACAACAAAAAAGAAACATGTACAAGTCAAATTCACTACTATTCAACAAGTTGAGGTAAATTGATGCAAGAGGAACATTGCCTACAGAAAGACATAGACAGAAGAGATTCTGACAATGAATGCATAATCTAACTCCTATTATAAGACTCAAAATTATCTAAGTTAAGGAATTCTGTGACTATTTCGTTGAAAACTTTAAAATCGTAATCACTGGTAAGTTATAAACTTCAAAAGAAACTATATATAATGTCAAAGTATCATAAAAGCGTGTTTTTTAAGGAGACAAAAAATTGTGGTAACAAAGATGTACTTTCAAGTGTGACTAAATGTTCAATATTCTTGGACTAATTCTTACCACACAAGTTTTAACACTTTTTCAATAAGTTATTAAACAAGTTGCCTACTACTGTACTTTGTCTTTTTAAACGGTAAATTTACCCTTTCACAAATTGTCTGTTTATTTGATAACACAAAGACAAGTATGTAACTGATTTAAAATTATTGTGTTGTGGCGAATGACCTCTGCAATGAAAAATTTGCTCGACATAAAGTGGATAAGAAAATGATCAAGCTATTTGCCAAAGTAAAAAAGATAAGTGGTCGATTACTTTACCCTTACTTTTCTATCGGAAGTCCCAACTCCCAAAAGGAAAAAGATAGATGCTATCGTCCGGTCTGTAACTTATCCAGCCCAACAACTCTTACCTTTCCTCTTCTTTGGGCCCATATTTAGAGTTTGAAAAAGCTTCTCTTTTAGCTAAAGTGCTAAACTACTCTATCTTCTTTATGGCACCTTATTTCTCCCTCCGCCCCATTTGCATTAATAGATTTAAAAAAAAAGAAAAAAAAAAGGTGTTTTATTTTATGTAAATTAGAATAAGGGAAGGAGTAATTATTAAAAAGAAAAGTAATACTATATCCTAGTTTGGATCAGCTAGTGGTGGGGCTTATTAGCCTCTGTCCACAAATGGTAAGATCATATTAAAAAAGGGCAACCTAGGAATTTTCAACGGTGGTGTCTTGAATTAAGGTCTATTCCCAAAAATAGGGATTATAAAAGAGAAATTGAAAACCACAGTAAATTGGTTTTATCTCCCTTTGGTAAAACTATGAATATTCAATTCCTCCAATTTTATTTTATTTTTATTTTTCTTTTGTTTCCTTATCAACAAAGCAATGTCTTACTTTTAATCTGAAATTATTCCAAAATCGTATCTACTTTTTATCGAAATATTTTCTCTATTCTTTTCGATATCTTATCATTATTGGATAGTCAAAACAATTCGGAGGATCCAAATTATTCTAAGAATGTTCAAGTTATTTTAAAATTTAAAATAATTAACTTTATCAATATTTTGTGGACTCACTTTAAGTATAGCGAAGAAGAAATTGTATTGAATCCTGGAAGGTTATTAGACTCTAGGGCCTAAATTTATGATGCTGGGAAATAATACGAAGACTAGATTTTATACGAGATCTTACTATTAGAAAAGAATGATAAGTGGCTAATGTTGCAATTTCTGTCTAAAAAGTCACAATTCTGTTTAGATTAAGTTAGCAACCAATGGATTGCTAATCATTGGGTAGCTAAGTTGATTAATTATAATCTTGTTCTTGATAATGACAAGCTGGATTAAATTGCACTTATATTCTTACTCAATAATGCTAATAACTACAGTCTACAGCTACATAACGTGAGTGTTAATGCATCATCTCTTGTAGTTATATAGTTGAGACTTGAGACAACTACCAACATTGAATATATTTTAAGTTTCTTTATGTTATTCTTTTTGGCTTCTTTGCTAATATTAATAGTTTAATTAATGAATTGCCATAGCATGATTAACTCAATTTAATTCTCGTTGAGCTAAACTTTTCTAGCTCATTTATATTGTTCGCATATGATTAAAGTAGCAACAAGTCTTAATACTTAATAAGTCCTTAGATACCTACTTTAGTTTGGTCGGTATAAAAGCGAATAAGGGCTTATTTTTAGCAAATAATTTAAGGGCTTAGTTCTAGTACTTTTAGTATTTATTTTAATAACGCAAATCAAGGACCAGCGATGCGTATATAATTAAGTAAATATTTTGTCAAAGCTCAGTGATCCGTTTGTTTCTCTTCCCAGAATGCATCAGCTATTTTTCTTAAAATACACTAATCCAAGTGTATTGAATTTGTGCCACACAAAATAGAGTGATGAATCGGTATATTTATTGAGTCCATCGAGATTAATGGAGCTCGAACCCACAGCTTCCGCTACTCTTATTGAACTACATCCCAGAAAAATTAGATGTACTCTTTTACATAGAGAACTTAAACCTAAGCAGTTGAGACTTCCTCCAAAAGAAGTCCATCTTGACCCTAGGGCCGTTGGCTTCTTAGAATGGTCAATTCTGCAAAGGAGAATCGTTTCATATGATTTTTTTTCAAAACTTGAACCCGAAAAATCTAGTTAAGGATACGAAGATCTTATCCATCATCTTACATTATTTTAATAACGATAAGCAAGTAAGGGTATGAAGGACTTGCGATACACATTTTTTCACGTAGATGGATATGGATAGTTACAGTTAGGGGTGGGCATTCGGGCAATTGGGATTGGATATAAAAATTTTAGTTTGGATTTTCAGTTTTCGGATTGAATCAGATTTTTTAAGTTTGGATTCGGATTAGTCGGTTTGGATATTTTGAATTTTCGATTTTGAGCTTAAAAGTTGAGATGTTTCTTCTTTCTATAATAATGAACATCCAAATGAAGTATTCATGTTAAATTGCCTAAAACGTTCCTCATTTTCACCGCAATCATATCCAAATAAAGTATTCAAGTAATGAAATCATCATCAAGAAAAAACAACAAAGACATTAGTAAGGCCGATAAGAAGTAGCAATTGTAAATTCATGTCCCAATATAAAATATTATGATAATATCTTAGTAACTAGTATTGAATATATCAGATTATGTCTAATAGTTAGAATATTGAACTTATCATTACTGCCATATGAATAATGGATTAAATATAAAATATAAAAATTTCAAAATTTTGGGAATCCAAAAATCTGAAGTATCAAATCTAATATCTAATCCGAAATTCAAAAGGTTTAAAAATTAAATCCAAAATCTAATTCATAATCCGAAAATACAAACCAAAAATCCAAACAATTCGAATTTCAATTTGGATTTCGGGTTTGTCAAATTATGTCCACCCCTAATTACAGCGTTAGTAGAAAGAGCTAACAAAAGATAATTTTCTCAGGAAAAAAAAGCCATTTTGCTGAAGCAGTATAAGAGATTGCTTTTCAGAAGATTCATGAGAAGAGAATATCAACAATCCTTACTAGGAAAAAAAGAACAACTTTCCTTATTTAGTTGAATGAAAAAGATAACTGGCCTTAAATAGGAAATGAATACGTAGTACATCTTAGTTTTAATTTTGTGTGAAATAGAAAATTACACGAAGTAATAAAATTAAATTTTTTTAGTTAGACCGCAATATACACTGTTTTAGGAATCCGACTAAACGAATACCCCGTTGGCCAAGCTGAAAAAATTAGCTTATTTTGAAAAAAATACTTTTGATGAGAAGTAGTTTGTGTTTGGCTAATTAATTTGAAAAGACTTGTGAGCAACAATTAGTGTTTAGCCAGGTTTTTAAAATTACTTCTAAGTATATTTTTTTCAAAAGTGCTTTTGGAGAGAAGCTACTTTTTTTTGCTTTTCCAAAATTGCTTCTGCTTCTGTATAAAAGCACTTTTTTTTCTTCCAAAAACTTGATTAAACACTTCAACTTTGAAAAAAAAAAATCTTCTAAAATTGGAGAAATTTGGCAAAACAAACTATAATGCTGAGATTAAACTTTTGATCTAAAAAATATCATGACCAGAATGAAAGTTGGAAGAAACTTCACCCCAAAAGAATTATTCTTATATAATATTACCAAAAGAAAGTTAGTTATCCTTAACCTGTTTGACTGGACACGAAATTTAAGAAAAAATGAAGACTTTTGGAATTTGTGGTCCTAAATAAGTTAAAAAGGGACCCAGAGTATTTGTACGGTTATAAAAATTTCTCATTAAGAATAGAATTATAAGTTTAAATAAAATTATTTTTAAATTTAAAAAAAAATATTTTTTTAAAAAATAAAATAAAATAGGTTCACGTAAACTATTTTATAGTTTACGTAGTATAATAATAGTTTACGTAACTATTTCAGTAAACTACGTAATACTGAAACGGAGTAAGTAGTATAATAATAGTTGGAAATATAGGCCATCCCAATGACAAAAGGACAAGGATAGTGGAAAGAATCTAAAAGACAAATCCATATATCTTACGCTTCATCATCAAGAAAAATCCAAGCAAAGATAGACCCCAAACTCCAAAGTGTTGACAAATGGCCCATCTCTCTCTCTTCCTATGTAAGTTACTAACTATTTTCTTACAAACCCAGGCGTAGCATCTTCTTCTTTGTATTGTAAAGAGAGAGAGAGAGAGAGATAAAAGACTGAAGAGTGGTCCCAGCAGATCCGGAAGACGCCATTTCCTTTCCCAGTCCCACATTTCGCCTGTTTGGTTGACGACAATGGAAATGGACTTTCGGTAGCATCTCTTTCTTGGCTTTTACTATAAGCCTCCTCATGATTTTCTGATATTATTTCAGCTCTATCTTCACTCTTCTCCTATAATGGGTTTTCTTCCGATTTCTTTTAGCTCTGAGCTCCGCTGGAGCTAGTCTTCGATTACTGATCTCTTTCTGCGTTTTTTCTTTAAGCTGAACCCGATTCCCTCTCTGGTAATTTCTACAAATTCCTTCTTTGTTTCGTTTGTTTGCTTTTTATGATTTCCCTTATCTGGGTATTTTGGGTGTTCGTAGATGCATCTTTGTTTGTCGCTTTGTGCGTATTTGTGGATTGGAATGTTGGGTTTTGTTTTTCATCTCTCTTCTTCTTCCCCCTTCTGAGTGTCTGCATCTGTGATGTTTGACGGTTGCAAGTCCTGTGACTGACGATTGTATCGGTTGGATCTATGATTGTTGACTTTTTCCCTTTTAATAAATATTTTATCCAAATTTTGGGTTTTGTAGTACTGGCATTTTCCGGTTTTTTTTTCAACGTGATCTCTGTTTCAATGTTTTTGGAGTCAAAAGCCAGATTTGTTACTTTCTTTCCCCCTTTTTTCGGTATGTTGCCACTACAAGTGCTTCTGGTTTTAGAAACTGAGTGTTTTGTGGATGCGTGATTTGTTATGTGCCTAAAAATCGATATTATCTTTTCATGTTTCCTTCGTTCGATTTGCATGGATGGATTTCTAAGTCTCGATTTAACTTTAGGCAAATGATTCCTAATTGAGTTTGAAATTCCTTGAACTAATTTATGATACCATCGGGGCACAATTGTAGTTATCTTTGAGTGTTGCCTCTTTATCAGAATCTTTATTTCAATGTTCACAACTCATTTACCATTCTGACCTTGATCCTGACTGTGTGAAATGGATCAACACAATATGGAAAATTGTATTTCGTTGGATATAGGAGGGCATAACATTTCCGAACAAAATGCAGCATTGTGCTTCTTTTCAATATAAATATAAACATCCTTGTCTTCTATACTTCGAAGTACAACAAGTTCTTTTGTTTGAATTTTCATCTCTCTCCCATATTAATTGTGACCTACTCTTCGGTATCTTCCACTATTAGTGCTGAGGTATTAAGTATTAACTATCCTATTTCATTTGGTTAACATTCTAAACTTTGCACTTTGTTTGTGTCAAAGGGTGGGGAGAAAAATGCAGTGGACAAGCTATCTCCCGGGATATTACCCTCCAAAAGATCTTAGTGGGAGCGTTACTGGTAATTCATGGTCTCTACCACACAATGATATCACGTGGAACGGTGCCAGAGGCTTCTATGTTTCCTTGCCTCCATTTATGGTGGACCAGAATGTGGAATTAGTTCATCAAAAGGAAATATTGAAGCAGACGATACGCAAGCATGAAGCAATATTTAGATATCAGGTATACACATGAGCCTTTGATCTTATCCTTTGAAAGAGATCATGTCATCGTCCAATCAATGAACTCTAAACCATGTTTTCTTTTATGCTGGTCAGATAGTTATCTTAGGAATGCTCTGATCAGACGGTGATTCTATGAAAGGATCAGAATGGATATAACTCTAAAGCATGTTTTCTTTCTCAGGTCAATGAACTACATCGCGTATATAGAAGACAAAGAGAGTTAATGGATGAGATTAGAAGGAGAAAGCAAATGGAAGATCATTTACACTTGCAAGCATCAGAGTCGAAGTCTTTTATGTCACAGTTAAGGTCTGAAATTTCCCAGAAAACTGATTGGCCTCTGGTTGACCTCACAAGCGCCGAGCCGTCTGCACCATGTAGAGAAATGTTTCAAGGTTCTTCAAATTCTATTGCTGGTCAGATAGTGCAACCAGGTGCTGACTTGTTGACGGAACAAAATGTTAGAAAAGATTGGAAAATGTCATCTTCGATGAGCAGTGCGTCAAGAAATAAAACATTCGATCTTGAACTTCCAGCAGAAGAATACGTAGATATTGAAGACGGAGAACAATGTGTGGAGGAAAGTCCTGTTCAAGGGCCCAATATTCTGATTTCAGAGATTCAACCTCAACATAGTTCAAAAGTCAACTTTGTTTATCCTGGAGATTCTTCGATTTCTAACTCAACTCCTAGGGGTACCTTTCTTTTGTTTGACCTGAATGAACCAATACAGCCTGATGAAACAGGGTGTCCAAATTCTGCACTTGAATCTATGGACGTTCATGAGGAAATCAGCGAAATGGATCAGGATCTATCTGGAACAGGGCATGCAGAATGCTCAACTCTGAAGAAAGAAGGTATTCTGTGTATTCTCTTGAGACAATATTCTAAATATAATATTTATGCTGACAGGATGTTCTTAACATTTGATTTGCCAATACTGGCTGCTTTTCTATTTCTTCCATCAGATTCTTTATGTGTTCTTTGTTATGAGTCGCATGCTTATCCAATTAAACCTATCACAAAAATGTTGGTAGAGTGAACATTTTCCTCATTTCATTTTTATTTCCTGCTGTTACAGGGGGAGGTGTAAGCAACCTGAATCCTTCTGATGAAGTTTCTTCTGTTGAGAGAACACTTCTTCAATGTAATCAAACAGCAAGTTCACCTCCAAGATTTGTAGACAAGAGTCGTAATGGAAACAAAACTAACAAATCATTGCTAGTTTCTCCTCGGAAAAAAATTAAGGAGATACCCTTCGCAGTTCAAGCTCTTCCATGCTTTATTACTAATGCATCACTCAGTAAGAGTCCTAAATCTTCTGTTGGGAATTCTAATCTCACTGGAATGAAGAGTGACCTGTACAACAGTAGTGCTTCTAGTCCAACTTCTGGCACATCAGGCTCCTGCTTGATGAAATATGGTGATAATGACCCTACATCTGGACAGACCCATGCTGTTAAGTTATCTAAGATTCCAGATAGCATGAATTCAGTGAAGGGTATGGACTTGAATTGCACACCTTCTTCCGATTTGTCTGATGATCAGTTTTCCGCCCCTACCTCCAATATTTCACATCTGAATCTCCCTGAAGGCAGAGAAAGAGAGATTTGTGAAAAATATGTTCTTCTTGACTGTATCCCGAGTCCTGATTCTGCACTCAAATCTAGAAAATCTACTACTAATTCTTCCATTAACAGCATCAAGGAAGAAACTCTATTATCACCTGGTCACAGTGAAGCAACAATGACTAGTGTAGACAGAGATTTGGAAGCTCCTGTAAGCCCAGAAAACAAGGAATGTTCTCCACCTAGAGGGGACTCTCTGGACAATCCGATCGGTACATCTGCCCAGTGGTGTAAAAGAGACCGCATGAGTGATTACACTGGGGAAACTGACAGGGCTGCAGCAGAGACACTACTTTTTATTTCGTCATCTGCTGTCAAGGCACGCTCAAAGACTCTCACTGGTGAACCATCTGAAGCCTCTCATGATTCTCTGGGATGGCTTGCTGATATTGCAGCTTCTTTGGCAAGTAATCTAGAGAATGAGGTTGGATCACGTAGTCGTTCAAGGAGCAGCCGACCAAGGAAGAGAAACTATCAGAGGGTCCTTCAAACAGAAGTGCTACCTGCTGCTGCCTCTGTGCCTCTGCGTCAGTTGAATGAAGATCTTCTGGCTATTGAAGGTCTAAAGTTACCTGCAAATGCTGCATCCGAATCAGGTCGATGTAGGAAAACTCTGCGTAAGACTAGTTCGAGAAGTAGGAGATGGTCCCATTTTGGGGGGAGAACTGGTTCGCTGTTACATCCACATCCTAGTAATGACAAACATAGCGTTACAGAGAGATTTTGGAGAGACTGGGGGGTGACAAAAGGGCGCCAAAACGGTCGGAGAGCTCGTTCTATCTCCTCTTTTTGCTGATGGCTATTTGAGAGTATTTTTTGACTCATGGAAATATTATATGATATGCACAAAGTTAATTCATAAGAGTGATTTATTCGAGGCATTTCTGCTCTTGGAATTGTATGTACAGGTAGTTGGCCGAACTCATATAGTATATACTTATTTTTGGGGAACTGCTCATGTAGTTACAATGACAGTGACAAAGATAACAATATTTTGTTGTTAGTTTGATTGATAGACCTTTTGCCATCTTTCATGAATTATATAGTATATCTACACACTAGAACTACTGTAGATGGTAGGAACCTGAATTATTTGGCTCGACTGTAGCATATAGCGTCTTATTACTTAATTCTACTTTCTTCCTTCAAATATACAAACCTAGGGATGGCAATGGAGTGGGGCGGGCCTAACATTTTGACCCGCCCATACACTGCCCCATTTAGCATTTTTCCAGATTATTTTTGTCCCGTCCTGCTCCATTTATGTTTTTCATTAGTTTTTCTTTTGCAGTTCTCTAAATTAATTTTTTAACTTTTTCAATTTTTTATTTGAACCTTTATATGTTAAAAGAACCAATTTGAACTTGACTACAGATTATGCTTCCAGCAGCATCCTTTAATAGAGTAATCAGTTAAGGTTAAAATACGAAACCAATGGCAACAAAATGGATAAACACAATCTGTTACAAATTATAAGACCAATAAGCTTGAGATTTTTCTAAACGTAAAAATTATACTATTCAACTCATCATTCACTAGTAGCAATATGAAAAATTTAACAAGCAATCGAACTGGACCATACCGTTATAGTTACTATATTCAAAGCCAAATCCATATAAAAAAAAGAAAAGAAAAAAAGAATGATAACAGAAAGAAGAGAGAAACTTGATACTGAATTATTCAACCAACATGTCAAATAGTTTAATAGAGCAACTTTTGTGGGTCCATCCCCATAAATGAAACAAAGAAAAAAAAGGAAGAAAGGGATCCATCCCCATAAATGAAACAAAGAAAAATGGAGGAAAAATAGTAGACGTGAGAGGAAAATGTCAAATATAGTAGGCGTGAGAGACTGAGGCTCCGCCTATAAAAGGAGAGCTTCGAGTCTCATCTCTACAAACCAACAAAGAGAGAAAGAAAGAGTGAGGCATCACTGACAGGGTATAAGAAAATAGTCTGTGAGAAAAATAGAGAGTGACCGATATTATAGTGAGGTGGGAATATCAAAAGAGAATTATTTCTTTTGAGTGTTGTAGTGATCTTTGCAATATTTTACTCGGACCTACAACTGTAAAATTTCTTGACATAGTGATATCAGTTGCTCGTCTCGGGACCGTAGTTTTTTTCCTTATTCAAAAGAGGTTTTCACATAAAAATCTTGATGTCGTTGTCACTCTTTTATTCTTGTTAATTACCGTATCTCGGTACTACGTTATTATTCCGCTTTTATTACTGTGAATATTATTTTTGTAGGGAGTTTATTCCCAACAACTAGTATCAGAGCACAGGTTCTGCTTGTTTACATAAATACTATTCACTGTCGGTAGTACTATACTCGGTGAAAAATAAAAATGTCTCGAGTAAAGTATGAGGTAGCAAAATTTAACGGAGATAGAGGTTTCTCAACATGGCAAAGAAGGATGATGGATTTTCTCATCCAACAAGGATTACACAAGGTACTAAATGCTGATGTGTCACGACCCAAAATCCAATTAGTCGTGATAGCACCTAACCCATTCCGTTAGGTAAGCCAATTACCAACTAACCAATTTCAATAATAATTATTAAAGTAATTTAAGTGAATAAAGATCCTGATCTTATACAATCCCCAAGAACTGGTAGTACAAATCATGGACTTCTAAGAATAGAGTATACAAAGCGGAAATGAAATAAATACATAGTCTGTTTGAATAATACATAAACAGAGCTTTTATAAATCTAAGGCTACCTTGAATAAGAGGCAGCTACAACAGGAACGCATGTACATATTCAAATCCCGCAACCATCGAGCACAGTAACAACAACAGCCAATATCTGTATGCAATGTGCAGAAGTGTAGTATCAGTACAACCGACCCCATGTACTGAGTAAGGAACAAACCTAGCCGTAGGTTGAAAGTAGTGACGAGCTTCCACCAAGGTCGGATCCAAAACCAATAGTTCACAATAATCCATAACAACATAAAGTAAATAATACCATAAGTAATTCAGAGATAAAATACTCAGCTAAATCATGATTTCAAAAACAAAATAATAGTTCTTTCTTTCAAATACATTAGTGAAAACCCAAATCGTTTGCCGAAGTTGCCAATAATATGAATAGTTTGAAAACAATAAATTTCTCCAAAAAAAATTTCAATAATAAATAGGATGTTTCATTTTCCTTCCGGATAACCCGTGTAAAATAAATGCATCACTATCCCCATCTGTCAAAATGTGTGAGAAATCATGAATGATGTGATGTTGTACAGCATGAGGAAAAATACATCTCTATGCATGTATGTCATGTGTGCATGCCAATGTGATGCACCTCAGTGAAAAACATCATAAACAGCCCCTCGGGCAGAACATCACTCATATACAGCCCCTCGAGCAAACCTCACAGTCACTCGTGCCACTAGGGCATACCTCACAATCACTCTTGCCATTCGGGCATACCTCACAATTACTCTTTCCACTCGGGCATACCTCACAATCACTCATGCCTCCCAGTCACTCAGCACTCGGCACTCGCACTCAGTAGGTACCTGCGCTCACTGGAGGAGTGTACAGACTCCGGAGGGGCTCCTTCAGCCCAAGCGCTATAATCTGCACGGACAACTCACGTGCTATAATAATAAAGTATGTTGCAGGCGGGCAGCCCCGATCCACACTCATCCTCACAATCAGGCCCTCGGCCTCACTCAGTCATCAATCTCTCCAGTCTCTCGGGCTCACAATGTCATGAAATAAATAGCCCAAAAATGATGATATGTTATATCAATAAATAACAACAGAGACTGAGATATGATATGCAATAAAATGAATATGACTAAGTATGAATTTTTAATTTAACACAATAATTCACAGTAATATGACCTCTGTGGGTCCCAATAATACTGGCACATAGCCTTAACATGATTTTTAATATGCTTTTCAGCTCAATTTCTTTAACACATAAAACCGCATGGAAAATACCAATATTATTTAACTATAAAATTTCACATAAATAATTATGTCACAATTTCTATAATGCACACCCACACGCCCGTCACCTAGCATGTGCGTCACCTCCCAACAATTCACAAAATACATATATTCAGGGTTCATACCCTCAACTCCAAGATTAGAAAAATTACTTACCTCGAACAGGCCAAATCCAATGTCGAGCAAGCTAAGCAATGCTCCAGAAATTCTATTTTGCGCGTATCAACTTTCAAACGGCTCGAATCTAGTCACAATAATTTGACTCAGTCCACACAATTTATAAGAATTAATTCCATATCAAAATGCTAATATTTTTCATAAAATTCGAAATTACGCCCCAAAAATCACCCGTGGAGCCCACATCTCAAAATCCGACAAAACTCACGAAATACGACAAACCATCTAATTACAAGTTCAACCATACTAATTTCACTCAAATCCGACTCCAAATCGGTATTCAAACTTGAAAATTTTATTTTGTGACATTATAGAAATTTTCTTCTATTTCTCTTGAAGATTCAATAATCTTACACAAAAAATAAAGATTAATTCATGAAATATAATCACAAGGGAGTTAAGAACACTTACCCCAAGTTGCGTGAAAAGTTTCCTATCCAAAATCCCCAACCCGAGCTCCAAAATCCGAAAACGAAATGGGTGAAAATGTCGAACCCTCAAATTTAAGGTGCGGCATTTTCGGACTCCACTCACTTGCCCAGTTTCCGCTTCTGCGCGCATCCGTCCGCATGTGCGCTCACGCAGGTGCGGCATTTTCCCTCGCACCTGCGACTAATGCCTCACAGCCCTCTGCGCTCCTTCTCGCGCAAGTGCGATTCCGCACATGCGAAGCTTCTTTCGCACCTGCCCACCTCGATTCAGCGCACCCCTGCTCGCACTTGCGACTACTTTTCCGCAGGCGCGATTACACCAGAAGGCTTCAGTTCCAGCAGTCTTCCAAATTCAAAAATCAATCTGTTAACCATCCGAAACTCACCCGAGGCCCTCGGGTCCCCGTCCGAACATACCAACAAGTTCCATAACATAACACGGACCTATTCGAGTCCTCAAATCATACCTAACAACCTAAAAAATACGAACTACACACGGATTCAAGCCTAATAAATTTCCAAATTCTACAAACGATGCTGAAACCTATCAAATCACGTCTAATTGACCTCAAATTTTGCACACAAGTCACATTTCACATTACAGACCTATTCAAATTTCCGAAATCGTATTCCGACCCCGATATCAAAAAGTCAAACCCCGGTCAAACTTCTTAAAAATTTAACTTTCGGCAATTCATGTCAAATTCTACTACGGACCTCCAAATAATTTTTCGAACATGCTGCTAAGTCCAAAATCACCATACTGAGCTATTGGAATAATCAAAATTCGAATCCGAGATCGTTTACACATAAGTCCGCATCCGATCACTATTTTAACTTAAGCTTTAAACCTTGGAACTAAGTATTCTAATTCCTTCCAAAACCTCATTGGACCCGAACCAATTACCCCGACAATTCACACAACAATTGTAAAGTACAATTTGAGAAGTAAATGGGAAAACGGGGTTGTAATACTCAAAACTACCGGTCGGGTCGTTACATAATGCCAAAAAGCCTGATACCATGAAAGTTGAGGATTGGGCTGACTTAGATGAAAGGGTTGCTAGTGCAATCAGGATGCACTTATCAGATGATGTGGTAGATAACATCATTAATGAAGACACCGCATGTGGAATTTGGACAAGGTTGGAAAGCATATACATGTCCAAAATACTGATAAATAAATTGTACCTGAAGAAGCAGTTATACGCCCTACACATGGGTAAAGGTAGGATTTTTTTGTCACATTTAAATGTGTTTAACAGACTAATCACACAGCTTGACAATCTCGGAGTGAAAATTGAGGAAGAAGATAAATCCATCTTGTTGTTGAATTCATTGCCATCTTCGTACGATAATTTGGCAACAACCATCCTGCACGGTAAGACTACCATTGAGTTGAAAGATGTCACATCAGCTCTACTTAATGAGAAGATGAGAAAGAAGCCTAAAAATCAAGGACATGCTCTCATCACAGAAGGTAGAGGCAGGAATTATCAAAGGAGTTCGAGTAACTATGGTAGATCTGGAGCTCGTGGGAAGTCTAAGAACCCATCCAAATCAAGAGCCATAAATTGCTACAATTGTGATCAACCAGGTCACTTCATAAGAGATTGCCTAAATCCAAGAAAAGGCAAAGGTGAAAGCAGTGGCCAGAAGAATGACGACAACACAACCGCCATGGTACAAAACAATGATAATGTTGTCCTCTTCATAAATTAGGAAGAGGAATGCATGCACTTGTCAGGTCCAGATTCGAAAATGGGTGGTTGATACATCAACATCTTACCATGCCACACCGGTAAGAGAAATTTTTTACAGATATGTAGCAGGTGATTTTGGAACTGTGAGAATGGGTAACACGAGTTACTCAAAGATTACGGGGATCGGTGATATTTGTATCAAGACAAATATCTGATGCACATTGGTTCTAAAGGACGTGCGACACGTACCTGATTTGCGGATGAATTTGATCTCGGGAATTACTTTAGACCGAGATGGATACGAGAACTATTTTGCAAATCAAAAGTGGAGACTCACCAAGGGATCATTGGTGATTGCAAAGGGAGTTGCTCATGGCACGTTGTACAGGACAAATGCAGAAATATGCCAAGGTGAATTGAATGCGGCACAAGATGAGATTTCTGCAGATTTGTGTCACAAACAAATGGGTCATATGAGCAAGAAGGGATTGCAGATTCTTGCCAAGAAATCACTCATTTCTTATGCCAAAGGTACAACGGTAAAACCTTGTGACTACTATTTATTTGGTAAGCAACATAGAGTCTCATTTCACACATCGTTTGAAAGAAAATTGAATATACTTGATTTGGTATATTCTGATGTTTGTGGTCCAATGGAAATTGAATTGATGGGCGGCAACAAATATTTTGTTACTTTTATTGATGATGCTTCACGAAAATTATGGGTTTATATTTTGAAAACCAAAGATCAGGTGTTTCACGTTTTCCAGAAGTTTCATGCTCTGGTGGAAAGGGAGACATACCAAAAGCTAAAGCGTCTCCAAAGTGATAATGGAGGTGAGTATACTTCAAGGGAATTTGAATATTACTGTTAGAGCCGTGGGATCAGATATGAAAAGACAGTTCCTGGAACCCCACAACACAATGACGTAGCCGAAAGGATGAACCGCACCATAGTGGAGAAGGTGAGAAGCATGCTCAAAATGGTTAAATTGCCTAAGTCATTTTGGGGTGAAGTAGTTTAGACAGCCTGTTACCTGATCAATAGGAGTCCATCAGTTTTGTTAGCGTTTGACATCCCAGAGAGAGTTTGGAGCAACAAGGAGGTGTCCTACTCGCATCTGAAGGTGTTCGGTTGCAGAGCTTTTGCGCATGTACCAAAGGAGCAGAGAACAAAGCTAGATGATAAATCTGTTCCCTATATATTCATCGAACACAGAGATAAAGAGTTTGGATACAGATTGTGGTATCTTGTAAAGAAGAAGGGCATCAGAAGCATAGATGTAGTCTTCAGAGAAAGTGAAGTTGGAACTGCTGATGATATGTTAGAGAAGGCCAAGAATGGTATAATTCTTAACCTTGTTATCATTCCTTCTTCTTCTAACTATTCCACAAGTGCAGAAAGTACGACCGACGAGGTTGCCGAGCAGGGGGAGCAACCTGGTAAGGTTATTGAGCAGGAGGATCAACTTGATGATGATATCGAGCAAGTGGAGTACCCCACTCAATAGGAAGAAGAACCTCAACCTCTGAGGAGATCAGAAAGGCCAAGGGTAGAGTTATGCAAGTACCCTTCCATAGAGTATGTCCTCATCAGTGATGAGGGGGAGCCAGAAAGTCTTAAGGAGGTGTTGTCTCATCCAAAAAAAAACAGTGGATGAAAGCCATACAAGAAGAGATGAAATCTCTGCAGAAAAATGGCACGTACAAGCTGGTTGAACTTCCAAAGGGTAAAAGATCACTCAAATGTAAGTGGGTCTTTAAACTCAAGAAAGATGGAAATGGAAAGCTCGTGAGATACAAAGCTCGATTAGTGGTTAAAGGCTTCGAATAGAATAAAGGTATTGATTTTGACGAAATTTTCTCACCTGTTGTCAAAATGACTTTTATTCGAACAATTTTGAGCTTAGCAGCTAGCCTAGATCTTGAAGTGGATAGTTGGATGTGAAAACTGCATTTCTTCATGGAGATTTGGAAGAGGAGATTTATATGGAGCAGCCAGGAGGATTTGAAGTAGCTGAAAATAAACACATGGTGTGCAAATTAAATAAGAGTCTTTATGGATTGAAGCATGCACCAAGACTATGGTACATGAAGTTTGACTCATTCATGAAATGCCAAACATACATAAAGACCTATTCTGATCCATGTGTATACTTCAAAAAAAATTCTGAGAATAACTTTATTATATTGTTGTTATATGTGGATGATATGTTAATTGTAGGAAAAGACAAGGGGCTAATCGCAAAGTTGAAGGGAGATTTGTCCAAGTCATTTGATATGAAGGACTTGGGCCCAGTACACCAAATTCTAGGTATGAAGATAGTTCGAGAGAAAACAAGCAAAAAATGGTGGTTGTCTCAGGAGAAGTACAATGAACGTGTATTGGAACACTTCAACATGAAGAATGCTAAGCCAGTCAAGACACATCTTGCTAGTTATCTAAAGTTGAGCAAGAAGATGTGTCCTACAATAGTGGAGAAGAAAGGGAACATGGCTAGAGTTCCTTATTCTTCAGCAATCAGAAGCTTGATGCATGTAATGGTATGCACCAGACCTGATATTGCTCATGCGGTTGGTGTTGTTAGCAGATTCCTTGAAAATTCTGGAAAGGAACATTGGGAAGAAGTTAAGTGAATACTTAGGTACCTAAGAGATACTGTAGGAGATTGGTTGTGTTTTTGAGGATCTGATCAAATCTTGAAGAGCTGCACGGATGCTGATATGGCAGATGATCAATATAATCGTAAATCTATTACAGGATACATGTTCACATTTTCAAGGGGAGCTATATCATGGCAGTTGAAGTTACAGAAATGTGTCGCACTCTCTACAACTGAAGCAGAGTATATTGCCGCTACTGAAGCTAGCAAGGAGATGGTATGGTTGAAACGGTTCCTTCAAGAGTTTGGATTGCATCAGAAGGAGCATGTCGTCTATTGTGACAGCAAAGTGCAATAGACCTTAGCAAGAACTTCATGTACCATGCAAGAACCAAACACATCGACGTGAGATATCACTGGATTCGAGGAATGGTAGAGAATGAATCTCTAAAAGTCTTGAAAATTTCTACAAGTGAGAATTCCGCAGATATGCTGACCAAGGTGGTACCAAAAGACACGTTCGAATTGTGCAAAGAACTTGTCGGCATGCACTCAAGCTAGAAGTCTGTTGTTACCTCTTTCAGGTGAATGAGTATAGAGGGAGAGATCTGTGGGGTCCATCCCCATAAATGAAACAAAGAAAAAAAGGAGATCTATGAGGTCCATCCCCATAAATGAAACAAAGAAAAAAAGGAGGAAAGGGGTCCATCCCCATAAATGGAACAAAGAAAAAAGGAGAAAAAATAGTAGGCGTGAGAGGATAATGTCAAATATAGTAGGCGTGAGAGAGTGAGGCTCCGCCTATAGAAGGAGAGTTTCGGTTCTCATCTCTACACACCATCAAAGAGAGAAAGAAAGAGTAAGGCATCACTGACTGGGTATAAGAAAATAGTCTGTGAGAAAAATAGAGTGTGAGCGATATTGTAGTGAGGTGAGAATATCAAAAGAGAGTTATTTCTTTTGAGTGTTGTAGTGGTCTTTAGAGTATTTTACTCGGACCTATAAAGTGTAAAATTCCTTACTATAGTGATATCGGTTGCTCGTCTCAGGGCCGTGGTTTTTTCCCTTATTCAAAAGGGTTTTTCACGTAAAAATCTTGGTGACGTTGTCACTCTTTTACTCTTGTTAATTACCGTATCTCGGTGTTATATTATTATTCCGCTTTTATTACTGTGAATATTATTTCTGTAGGATTTTATTTCCAACAACTTTTATAGATATTCCAAAATAAAGTTTGCCCTATCCTGTCCTAACCCATTAAATTTTAAAAAAATATTTCACTGCCTCGCCCCATTTAACTGCCCTGTCCCATTTAGTGTTTGCTCTCTGCCCTGCCCTGTCCCAATTGCCATCGTAACAAACCGGAAACACTTTGTTATGTAAACAGTAATCCTCTACTGACTTGACGATTTAAGAGGCTACATTTTCACAATGAACAACAAAACCCCCAAGCATACACATTTATCTGATTTTCCTTTTTAATCAATTTCCTAATTTAGATAAGTTCAAAGAATGCCAAAATTTAGGTGATGAGTAATATTAAAAAATTACATATGTAAAAGAATCCATCCATATTGAATATGCTTGTATTTATTTATTTATTACTATTTGTTTGGCTGTTGACTTGGATCAAGAGTTAGAGACCATGTGTAGCAAGAGTGGTCATTACTCTACACATTAAGAGAGGCGGCTCGGGCCGGTCCAGTCCGGGCCGGGTTGATCAGGAAATAGTGCGTATTTAGTGCGAGAAAATCAGAAAAAATGGCGGCGAAAAAGAAACGGAAGCAGAACGAAAAAGCAGTACCGAAATGGAAGGCGAAGAGCGGGAAGGAGGAGCAGAGAAGAAGAATAGCTTTGTGATACAGATACCTTCTTACGAAGAAGTGATGGAGGGTTCTCAGTCCAAAACGACACCGTCTTCTCTTTTCAACCCTACCCCTTCTTTCTCCCAAGCTTTCAAATTTGTCAAGAACTCCGAATTCTACTCCCCTCCTCCGACTCAGCCTTCTTCTTCCCCTTCCCCCTCACAAACCGCCACTCCCAGGTCAATTTTGTCATTTCGCACGCAATATCTCTGTTTTGTCTCGCTGTCTGTATACATCATACATTTGAAACTCTGATTGTTTTATGGTTTCTATTTAATTTGATCTTTTTTTTTGTGGACTTTAGGCCGATTAATAATTCAGATATTTCCACTTCATCATCACCATCGTCCACGCCCTCATCTTCTTCAACTAATCGAAATGCTATACTTGTAAGCCATCGACAGGTGAGTTTTTTTACTTTGCTTTCATAGTATCTATCATTGCATCTATAGAATTTTACGGACTGGCTCAAAAGTTTTAATTTAACCTTTGTCCATCTTTTACAATAAGATTTAGATGCAAGCTTTATTCTGCAATTAACCTCCACTTTCTCGGGAGCATGTAATTCTGTTCTTTCTATTGGAGTGCAGAAGGGCAATCCCTTGCTAAAACATATCAGGAATGTGAGGTGGGCTTTTGCAGATATTGTTTGTGACTACTTATTGGGCCAGAACACTTGTGCTCTTTATTTAAGGTTTGTAAATGCTTCCAATTTCAGTTCATCTTTCATGCAATCTATTGCAAGAATCATTGTAAATTCTAAAAATAGGCGCCTGTTTTTAAATTCTTATAATGATTGCTCTATTTTCTTATATATAGTGATTGGTTGTTAAGCTTGACTTGGCAGACGATGTCGTGGAAAAATTCATGTTATTATGCTTCTTGACATCTGTACTTCTATTTGACATTGTGCCCTTCTCTTCTCCTCCCCCTTTTCGGGTAGCCTCCGGTATCATCTGCTTCATCCAGACTACTTGTATTTCCGGATAAGGGAATTGCAGAAGAACTTTAGGCTCCGCATAGTTTTGTGCCATGTTGATGTTGTAAGACCTTCAATACTTTTGACTTCTTTGTGTTTTTGCATTGCGATGCTTGTACAACAGCCTGACTCATGCTCATGGTTATCTTTGGGTCCAGGAAGATGTGGTCAAGCCTTTACTTGAAGTTACCAGAACTTCACTCCTTCATGATTGCACTCTGTTATGTGGTTGGAGGTACGTCTTGTGTTCAGCTAAATTTATTTCACGAAGTGGTATTCTAACTTAGAAACATCTTGGAATTCCTCCAAGGTGTTTCAGATTTCTTCAATGTCATGACTCATGACTACACATCATCATGCCTTTCCCTGCACCACACAAGGATCATTTGAGAAATACCTTATTCCTCGGGCGACTATTTGTTATTGTTTCTGTTGTAAATTTGTGTAAGGCAGTTTTGGCAATCACCCTAAGTTGCTCTAAGTTTTCTTTTAGTTTGGAAGAATGCGGACGGTACTTGGAGACGGTAAAGGTTTACGAAAACAAGCCCGCCGATCTCATTCAGGGCCAACTGGATGCGGATTACCTATCCCGGGTATGTTTCCTGATTGATTACTGTTTATGATATAATACTTTCTGATTTCAGTGAACCGGATTAATTTTTCCTAATCAGGAACTTATCTGAAAAGAAAATAATAGTGAATGGATTTTTGCTCAAAGCTCTCTGGTAATGAGCACACTGAATTGTGGTTTAAGTTTTGTTGTAGCTGAATCATGCTCTCACAGCAGTACGACATGTTAACAAAACAGATGTTGTGACTCTTGGCTCGACATTTGGGGTATGTGTGAAATTGCAGTGTAAGGTTTAGATATGGATTTGTCTTTTCAAGTCAGTTCCTAATACACTGGCATTCTTGCAGTCTCTTTCTCATGTTATGGATGCATCTATGGAAGATCTTGCTCGTTGCCCTGGCATAGGAGAGCGCAAGGTATCTTTCCATGTGATTGTGTTCTCAGCTTCTTGTTTCTCTACTTCAATGTTTTCTTCTGGTCTTCCCTTTTATTGCTCTCTTGTGTGTGTTCGATGTAGATTCTTTACGGTTTTGTTTCGATTACTTTTTCATTTGGGGCAGTGAGAAGGCTATTTTGTTGCTGGTCGTCTTCTTAAATTTTTGCTAGTATCCTTTGCTACTTGGTTGCTTCATCTTCACTGTTCCTTGAGCCGAGGATCTATCGGAAACAACCTCTTTATCTCTATGAGTTAGGGGTAAGGTCTGCGTACACACTACCCTCCCTAGACCCCATTTGTGGGATCAAACTGGGTTTGTTGTTGTTGTCGTCTCAAATTATATTAAGGAAGCTCATGTGTCTAACCATAGGCATCACTAATCCTTAAAGCTACTAATATGTTTAGGCACTTGTCTTGTCTTGCTGCATCTTTGGTCGCGTTGTAACTATAGAAATGTTTTATGGCTGGTGGCAATCTTAAACAGGATTTGGAGAAGCGAAAAGCCAATAACACCTATGCCTACCCAAGCTAGTTATCGTCGGCTATATGAATCCTCACTTTCTATTTCATCCATTTGATCCACTTTGTTTCCGGTTTTCAATAAATTATCTCTTTACACTAGAAGTTCTTACATTTTCTACTGACATACAAAACTTTAACAAGAGGAACAAAAAGTCTATGAGCTAGTTATTAAGATTCCTTCAGTGCTTCAGTTTTATCGCAAATGGCTTGTTCAGTTTGATTTACTCATTGGGTTCGTAATGGATCAGGTAAAACGCCTGCACGACACTTTTCATGAACCTTTCAAACGAGAAGTGCCAAAACGGCAATGTGTTCCGGAAACTTCAATTGCTAATGATTCTCATCCTGGCTCCAGCAGCACAAGGGAAGATGAGAAGGAAGTTGGGGATACAAGCAATTGTGAGAAGAAAGAACCCGAATTAACTGTCAAGTCAGCACTTTCTGCTGCTTTTGCTAAGTACTCGCACAAAGTTGCCAAAAAGAAGAATAAATCACAAGTAGAGGAAGAACGGAAATGCAGTGCTAATGAAGAAGCTAAAACTGGAGATATGAATGGCAGCAACAACAGCTGAATCTTTTAGTGTCTTGGACTATATCTTTATGCAACTCCTGAAGAAGAATAGGTTTCTTAGTCACCTAATTCCATGCTAATGTTCAGAGTGCAAAGAGCACATAAGTGGAGTTCGAAGAAGATGAACAGGCTCATCTAATGGCATGCTCTTTTCGTTCAAGGATAATGGCATTCCATTGTCGCCAGCTCTTTTCGTTCAAGGATAATATGATGAAGAGGCTCTCCAGTTGCTATGTAGTTGTAACTCAAAATTTTAGGTAGGTAGCTCCTAATTTTATCTTTCCCCCCTTTATTTAACTTCTTTTTAATAGGAAACGAGATCAAAATTACGGAGATTTATTTTTTCCCAACTTGGACTTCCAACTCAGCAAAAGGTACATTATCTCATGTGGATTACATCTGATGTGGGCTCAGTTAGTGGGCAGGGGCATATGTGCCCCACTTGGCAAACAGTGAGGGCATTTTTGTGCCAAAAAGCAAATGGAGGGCATGCAAAAATAACTTATTTTGACAAGTGCTATTTCTCAAAAGTGACAAGAGTGAGTTGCTCTAGTGGTGAGCACCCTCTACTTCCAATTAAGAGGTTGTGAGTTCGAGTCACCCCAAGAGCAAGGTGGGAAGTTCTTGGAGGGAGGGAGCCGATGGTCTATTGAAAACAGCATCTCTACCCCAGGGTAGGGGTAAGGTATGCGTACACACTATCCTCTCCAGACCTCACTAGTGGAATTATACTGAGTTGTTGTTGTTG
This sequence comes from Nicotiana tabacum, assembly GCF_000715075.1. Lineage (NCBI taxonomy): Eukaryota > Viridiplantae > Streptophyta > Magnoliopsida > Solanales > Solanaceae > Nicotiana > Nicotiana tabacum. The sequence continues at coordinate 25,573,978 of NC_134083.1, forward strand.
CTTTTTCTCAAAAGTACTTTTGGTGAGAATCAATTTGTGTTTGGCTAATTAACTTGAAAAACACTTCTGAGCAACAATTAGTGGTTGACCAAGTTTTTAAAAACTGCTAAGTGTATTTTTCTCAAAAGTACTTTTCAAAAAAGTATTTTTTGGAAAGAAGTTACTTTTTTCTGATTCTCCGAAACTGCTTTTGCTTCTAGGTTTGGAGAAGTTTGGCCAAACATGCTATAAATCGGCTATCATTCTTTGTTTGCTTCATGTTTGAATTTGAAATTCCTTCCCGCTTAGACTTTAGGTTTGTAGTTGGCTTTACCAAAGCTCAACTTTAGATGTGAAGGTGCTTCATGTTTGAATTTGAAATTCCTTCCCGCTTAGACTTTAGGTTTGTAGTTGGCTTTACCAAGGCTGAACTTTAGATGTGAAGGTCCAAAATTTTAAAGTCAAAGTCCAAATTTAGTTTGAACGTCAAACTAGGGCTGCTTATCGGGTAGATCGGACGGATAATTATACTTAACGGTTCGGCTTAACGGTTATCAGATTATAAATGTAGTAATCCGCTAGCCATCCAATAAGACAACCGGCGGATTGGTATCAGATTAACAATTATCAAGCGGTTATCGGCTAAACCAAATTAAAATTTTTTGAACAATTATTCAATATATACCAAGACTACACATACCGTACAAAAAGAGGTGCAAGATTGGATCAACGATGCAGAATGAGTGGTACTTTTTCAGCCACAAGGATAGGAAGTATCCCACAGGTTCAAGAACAAACTGAGCAACAAATGCTGGATTTTAGAAGGCAACAAATAAGAACAAATGCATAAGTTGGAAGGCAACAGACAGTCTGTCATACACATAATAACCAAATTTGTAAAACCAGAAAAGCATGTTAGTTCAGTAATCAATCAAACTTTCAAAAGGACATTCGTTCATAATCAATCAAACATTCACATTCGTTCAATAGTACTTTATATATATAGGGGTAAAAATGTAAATATATAAAATTCTTAACGGGTTAACGGTTTACCCGATAAGAAAATTGAGTAATCCGCCCCCAAACCGTTAAGCCGTTAATTATAAAATCTCAATTCGTTCCCCATCCATTACCACGATAATCCGATACCAATAAGCCAATAAGCCATCGGTTTGGTTCAGTTAACAGTTTCGGTTCGGTTTTGAATAACCCTACGTCAAACTGTTGGTCCGAATTTGAACGTCATTTGAACTTCAGACTTGAGGTTTGAAGTTACGCTTTGACAGAGCCAAACTTTAGACCGATAGGTTTGAATTTGGAAACTTCAGACCCGTGATTTCTGATAGGTATAAATTATTCATGTAATTTCATATGTAAAAAATAAGTTTTTAAAACATAAATATGAATAATGATATCCTATCCTCGCATATTTTTTTAACAAATCTTAGGAAGAAGAAATTATGAAAAAGAATGAAAGAGGCTAAAGACAAGAGAATGAAGCAAAGCCACAGCTGCACACATCATCTTCATATTCGCAAATGTGGAATATACATATGAGCTTATGAAAAGAGATAATTAGAGATAAAAAGGAGCATAGTTGCATATGTGGAATCTATATACGCAAAGTCACATTCGCATACATGGAACCTACATTTGCAAGTCTAACCCATGAAGTCAAGAATGAAAGCAAAAGAGTCATAGATGCATGTGTGGAATCTATATACGCAAAGGTCACATTTGCATCATGGAACCTACATTTGCAAGTCTAACTCATGAAGTCTAGAATGGAAGCAAAAGAGTCATAGATGCATGTGTGGAATCTATATTTGCAAAGGTCACATTCGCATACATGGAACCTACATTTGCAAGACTAACTCATGAAGTCAAGAGTGAAGCACAAGTGCCATAGTTGCATATATGGAATCTAGGTACACAAAGGTCAATTCGCATACATGGATTTCACATTCGCAAAAGTGGAACATGACAAAAGCTACTCATCTTTTCCTAAAAATAGCAAGCTCTCTTTGTATAAGGATATCCAATCTTTGGTAAGACAAGAACTAATCTTGGTCTTCTTTCTTTGTAGTAAAAATATTTCCTTAGTTTTTAAAATATTTTTAGTCTTCTAAATATCTTTTTTTGCTTTTCTTACTCCATAATGGAGTAATCTCTTTTCGTTGGGATAGTTGATGAAGCTTCATATATTTTATAATACTATCTAAGCTTTTATATATTTTTCATACTTTGCTGGAATGATGATTTTTTATTACTCTATTATCACGTCTATATATTTTATCTCTAAGTTATTGTAACGACCCGACCGGTCGTTTTGCTTTTTAGAACCCCGTTCTCCTAAATAGGACTCCCCGTATATGCTTTTACTATTTTATTACTTGCGAGGATGGTTAGTTCGAGATTTGGAAGGGTTCAGATTGAAATCGGAACACTAGGTTCCTTAAGTTGGCCTTAAAATGCTAAGTTTGACTTCGGTCAACATTTTGAGTAAACGACCTCGGAATCGGGATTTGACGGTTCCAATTGGTTCGTATGATGATTTCGGACTTGGGCGTATGTTCGGATCGGGTTTTGGATGACCCGCGAGCGTGTTGGCGCCTAATAGTGAAAGTTGGTTCTTTGAAGGTTTTAGAAGTTCTTTAAATTTGGTTTGGAGCGGGTTTTGGTGATATCGAGATCCAAATGGAATTCCGAGATCGGGAATAGTTATGTAATGTCATTTAAGACTTGCACGCAAAATTTGATGTCATTCCGAGTAGTTTAAGTACGTTTCAGCGCATTGGGAGTAAATTGAAGAACTTGAAGTTCATAAGTTTGATTCAATTGGTTTTGGGGTGTGATTCTTAGTTTTAATGTTGTTTCGGGCGTTCCGAGAGTTCGAGCGAGTCCATTTGATGATTCAAAACTTGTTGGTATGTTCGGGCGGGGCCCCCGAGTGTCAATCGGACGAGGCTCATACCAAGTTGAAAATTGGGAGCAACAATTGAAGCTCCCAGCTACTGTCATAATCGCATCTGCGCTTGGTCAGCTGCAGGTGCGAGCTCGTAGAAGCAAGCCAGAGCTCGCACAGCGGCCAAGGAAGGGCAGCCCAGGATCCGCAGGTGCGCCCCAACCTCCGCCGAAGCGGAGCCAGCCTGCCTGGGCACTTCCGCATAAGCCAACTTTTTCCCGCAGAAGCGACAACGCAGGTGCGGCCCTGCGACCGCAGGTGCGAGATCGCTTGAGGCAGCGAGGTCTCTTTTAAAACGGGACTTAGTTATTTTGGCTCATTTATTTCCATTGTTGGGCGATTTTTGGAGCACTTAGAGAGGGATTTCACCTAGCACTTTGAGGTAAGTAATTTCTATACAATGTGTGTTAAATACATAGTTTATGGGTAGATTATAACATGTAAATTAGTGAAAATTATGGGTTTAGGTGAAAACCTAGGTTTTTGATAAAAATAAAATTTAATCATGAAATTCGTTATGGAATCTAGTAAAAATTATATATTTGAGTTCATGAGGTTATGGGTAACAACTTTCTTTAAAAAATTTCGGAATCCGGGCACGTTGGTCCGGGGGTAAATTTTAGGAATTTTACAAATAGGCTTGGGAAATCACTTTGATAGTTGGGATATGAATTTTTAAGTGTGTATTAATTATTTCAAATAACATTTGACTAGTTGCGAGTCGTTTGGCACCAAATTGAGGGTTTGGGCACAATCTTGGACCGGAAAGTAGGTCTTGAGACGAGGTAAGTCTCTTTTCTAACCTTGTAAGAGGGAATTAACCCTATATGTTAACTTAATCATTATGTACTTCTATTTGTGGGGGGCTACGTACGTACGAAATGACGAGAGTTCGTGCATAGCTACTATTCATGCTTATGTCCGGTAAATTTAGGCTTACATCATGTTTTTGTTGATACCGTTGCTTGTTTATGCTTACTAATTGTTTGGATTAAAGTGGAGGTTGAGGATTTCAATATTTTAAAGGTTCCTAGCTGAATTTCTTACCTTGAAAAAGAATTGAGAAATATTATGATAACTTGAGAAATCTATATTCAACCGCTTCACAAGTATATTTCGCGAGCGGGGTAAATTTCCACTACTCTCATGGGAGCGGGCCGTTCGCCTCGGCAGGTTGGTTGATGTATCTATGGTTCAGACCGTTCGACCCTCGGTAGTGCACAATATATTTATATGTATATTTGTATCGGGTCGTACGTCCTCGACATAATTCGTGCGTAAATATATTGGAACCCCTTTATATTTAATTTTGTTCCATGGACTTGAAAGGTGAAAGGATTAGACGAGAGAAATGACTTGGTTCTCACATGAAATGAAAGGACTGTTTACTTATTTTCCTTCTCTGAGTTTCATTGTCATTTTATATATCATGTTTAATTAGAACTTCATACTATTATATTTTTGGCCCATAGTAAGTGTCAAAGTCGACCCCCCATCACTACTTGTTCGAGGTTAGGCTAAATACTTACTGGGTACATATTTTTTATGTACTCACGCTACACTTCTGCACTTGATGTGCAAGATCTGAGGTAGGTGCATCTGGTTATCAGTCCGGCGCGCACGCTTGACTTCTGGCCTGAGACCACACGGTGAGTTGTCCTTCCGAGCCGTTCAGCAGCAGCCGGAGTCTCTTTTTTGATTAATTTTCTGTCTATTCTATTTCAGACAATGGAGTAGAGATCTTTTGTATATTATACTAGTAGCCCACACACTTGTGATACCAGATCTTGGCACACATTAGTAGACTTATGATTTTGGATTTATTTTTATGATTATGATTTGCACTCAGTTGCTTTCGTTTAATTATTTTACATCTGTAAATTCCTAAATCGTTTAGCAATGAGGAATGTTATTCACTTAGCAAACTTAATAAAAACGGAAAACCACTAAATTGATCAGTGTTGGCTTTCTTAACAACGGTGTTGGGCGCCATCACGGCCTATAATGGAATTGGGTCGTGACAACATGGTATCAGAGCACTAGGTTCACGTAGGTCTCACAAGTTATGGACATGCCTAATAGAGTCTTGCGGATCAGTGCAGAGACGTTCGTACTTATCTTCGAGAGGCTATATGGTGTTAGGAAACTACTATTTATTCATCTCATATCGTGCAGTTTATGGTGTACTAAGTTTCTTCTCTTAATCTTTCTCAGATGGTGAGAATGCGCGCGGAAGATGTTCCAGACCCGAGATGAGCTTCTCCCCTGTTGCTAGAGGCCGAGGCCGAGGCCGGGGGAGGGCACCGGCCCGAGGTAGGGGACGAGGACGTCCCAGAGTTGCCCCAGTTGCACCGCCAGCGGATCCAGTGGAGGATCCCATCATTGAGGAGCAGGGTGAGGTGCCCACAGCAGAGCCAAGCCCGGTTGATTTCATCTCAGCACCGGGCTTTCAGGAGGTCATGGGTCGTATGCTGCGGTTCATGGATTCTATGATGCAGGCTGGTTTATTTTTAGCAGACCCAGCCACATCTCAGGCGGGAGGGAGATCACAGACCCCTACTGCTCAGGCTCTTGGGCATGCAGCTGCCGTATATCAAACCCCGGGCACACTACCCGTGGGCGGAGCCCAGCCAGTTGCAGTAGCTATACCTGAGCCTGGACCAACTGCGACCGGCGAGCCGCATAAGCTATTGGATAGATAGACCAGGCTTCATCCTCCTGTCTTCGGGGGTGAGCGACATGAGGATCCCCAAGACTTCATTGATAGGTGCACGGACAGACTGCACAACATGAGGATATTGGTGTCCCACAGGGTGAATTTCACTACTTTCCAGCTGGAGGGCAGGGCCCGTAGGTGGTGGCAGTCTTATCTTCTTGGCAGGCCGACAGGTTCTCCTCCCATGACTTGGGACCAGTTCACAGGCCTATTCTTGGACAGGTATATTCCGTCCTCCTAGAGGGAAGAGTTGCGGTGTCAGTTTGAGTAGCTCGAGCAGGGTCAGATGTCAGTGACCGACTATGAGGCGAGATTTTATGAGTTGTCCCGCCATGCATTTATGATACTTCCTACCGACACAGAGTGGGTGCGGATGTTTGTTGCGGGATTGCACTATAGTATTCAGGCTAGTATGGCTCGGGAGGTTGAGATGGGGACTTCTTATTAGTTGGTAGTGGAGATTGCGCGGAGGATTGAGGGTTAGCGTCAGAGGGGTAGAGAGCAGATGCAGCGGGACAAGAGGTCCCGTTTTTAACCTCCTTTTGATGCTATTTGATCCTTAAAATGCTCAACATGGTTTAATTATTGGTTTTATGACTAATTGAGTTGTGTGTGATGAATTAGGGTGTTTGGAGTGCAAAAATATGAAGAAAAGGTGCTCTAGCTAGAGGAAGAGGGGTTGGATGCGTCGCATCCAATCTAGAAAAAATCAGATTTCGTGCACCCTTAGCAGTGAAGTCGGCCCATAGCATCCGCCTTAGCATCCGCACCTGGGCAAAGCTGAGAAGTGGAGGACGAGGTGGATGCGAAGCATCCACCCTAGCATGCGAAGCTGAGAAGTGGAGGACGAGGTGGATGCGACGCATCCACCCTAGCATCAATCCCTGAAGCTGATTTGGATTAGAAATAGGAGAACTTTGGCCCACGACTTTTGTACGCAATATATAAGCCAAAAACGCCTCTTTTAGGTCATCTAACATATTGGGAAGGGGGAAAAAGCCACGACAAAGCTGTGGAGGCCGGAATTCATCAAGTTCCATCTTTCTCCCACCAAACTTAGTAATTTTTATGTTTCTTTGTATGATTTGTTGTTTGGCTACCATGTCTATATGGAGCTAAACTTCACATTCTAGGGTTGTGGTTCTTTCATGACTATTGCTATTCGGATATTGATTTTGACTTCTTGATTTATCATATTAGTTTATTTATTCAATCTTGCGCTTAATTATTTAATTGTTTGATCACCAATTGAATATTATCTACGAATCTAGAATTGAACTCGAAAGTGGGAATTCTATATTGCATATAGGATTGAGTAGGGCAAGTTCTTGAACTCGGGCATCGGGGAACGGATTCGTGGTTAGGATAGACATATACCTAATTGCCTTGCTTGGTTGATTTACAGGAATTATAAATGCATTCTTGTTGATTCTAACTCCATAGACATATAGGCGTTAGGTTAGCTTGAATAGGCGAGTAAGAACTCGACAGATTCTTATGAGCAATATTAACCCTGTCAACCAATAAGCTAGATAAATTAGTCGGTCAATTCAATTGAAGAATACAATAGGATTATTAGATAGCCCATAACCCTAGATCGTTTTCATTACATTGATATCATAAAAATCTGCTCTTTCTCTGTTCAAAGTTTATTATTTATATTTTTTTTAATTTAATTAGTTTAGAATAAAATATTTTTAGGTTTAATTCTTGTTTAGATAATTAGGATAGTCTAATTTAGTTAATAGTTAATCATAAGTCCTCGTGGGTTCGACATCCGACTTTTAGTCACTTTATTACTTGACGACCGCGTATACTTGCGTGAGTGTGTTTGGTCCCAACAAGAGTTCAGAGGTGCCCCAGCGCGACCCTACTTCAGTGCTATGCCGGAGAGTTCTTACCGCCCGCCAGCTATTTAGGGTTTCTCTAGTGGGTACTCCGGTTATCAGGGTTCTTCCAGTGCCTATTTCAGTGCCATGTAGAGAGTTCATACCGCCCACCCGCTCTTCAGGGTTCTCCCGGTGGGTATTCGGGTCACTAGGGTCACACTTCGGGGCAGCAATCCACATCTCCGAGAGGTTGTTATGAGTGCGGGGATCCTAGTCACATGAAGAGACATTTCCCCAGACTTCGAGGCAAGGCAGTGCAGCAGGGCCATCAGCCCATGATTACAGCACCAGTAGCCGCATTAGTCATCCGACCGCCCAGAGGCGGATGGCAGGTAAGTAGGGGTCGTCCTAGAGGTGGAGGTCAGGCAGGCGGGGGCCATCCAGGTGGCGTTCCAGCCATATTCTATGCTTTTCCGGCCAGACCAGATGCAATGGCCTCAGATGCCGTGATCACAGGTATTACTTCAGTACTATTTGATCAGGGTCTACCTATTCACATGTGTCATCTCTGTTTGCTCATTTTCTGGATATTTCTCGTGAGTCCTTGGGTACTCCTGTTTATGTGTCCACTCCTGTGGGCGATTATGTTGTTGTGGATCGGATCTATCTGTCCCGTGTGGTCACATTCTGTGGATACGAGACTAGAGCAAATCTTCTGTTGCTTCATATGACTGACTTTGAGGTCATCCTGAGCATGGACTGGCTATCACCATATCACGCCATCCTTGATAGCCATGCCTAGACTGTTACCTTAGCGATGCCAGAGTTTCCTAGATTAGAGTGGAAGGGTTCGTCTCTCAGTACATCTAGTCAGGTTATCTCTTTTATGGAGACTCGACACATGGTCGAGAAGGGTTGTTTCGCTTATCTAGCCTATGTTTGGGATACTACTGCAGAGTCACCGGCGATTGATTCAGTACCAGTAGTTCGGGAGTTCTCCGATGTGTTTCCTTCTAATTTTCCAAGCATGCCACCAGATCGTGACATCGACTTCTGTATTGACTTGGCTCCAGGTACCCAGCCTATATGTATTCCACCATACCGTGTGGATCCGAAAGAGTTGAAGGAGTTGAAGGAGCAGCTTGAGGAGTTGTTAGCGAAGGGGTTCGTCAGGCCAAGTGTATCACCTTGGGGTGTCCCAGTGCTATTTGTAAAGAAGAAAGATGGGACTATGCAGATGTGCATTGATTACTGCCAGTTGAATAAAGTTACCATCAAGAAAGAGTACCCGCTGCCACGTATTGATGATTTGTTTGACCAGTTGCAAGGTGCTAGGGTGTTCTCTAAGATCGACTTGAGGTTAGGGTACCATCAGTTGAAGATTCAGGACTCGGATGTTCCGAAGACTACTTTCCGTACTAGATATGGCCATTATGAGTTTCTGGTGATGTCCTTCGGCTTGACTAATGCCCCAACGGCGTTTGTGGACTTGATGAACAAGGTGTTCAGGCCTTATATTGATTCGTTTGTCATTATCTTCATTGATGACATTTTGATTTACTCACGTAGCATGGAGGAGCACGAGCAGCGTTTGAGAATGGTGCTTCAGACCTTACGGGAACAGAAGCTATATGCTAAGTTCTCTAAGTGTGAGTTTTGGTTATATTCTGTGGCATTCTTGGGACATGTTGTATCAGGTGAGGGTATTAAGGTGGATCCCAAGAAGATTGAGGCAGTTCAGAGTTGGCCTCGTCTTACTTCAGCGACTGAGATCAAGAGCTTCTTGGGGTTAGCAGGTTATTATCGCCGGTTCGTGGAGGGCTTCTCATCTATTGTAGTACCTTTGACTAGATTGACCTAGAAGGGTGCTCAGTTTCGTTGGTCCGATGATTGTGAGACGAGCTTCCAGAAGCTCAAGACGGCTTTGACCACAACGCCAGCCCTAGTGTTGCCTTCTGGTTCGGGGATGTATACTGTGTATTGCGACGCTTCACGCGTTGGTTTGGATTGTGTATTGATGTAGGAGGGGCAAGTTATTGCATATGCTTCATGTCAGTTGAAGCCCCATGAGAAGAATTATCCTGTGCACGATTTGGAGTTGGTAGCGATTGTTCATGCTCTTAAGATCTGGAGGCATTATCTTTATGGGGTGTCCTATGAGTTTTACACTGATCATCGCAGCTTGCAACATTTGTTCAAACAAAGGGATCTCAATTTGAGGCAGCGCAGATGGCTTGAGTTACTGAAGGATTATGACATGCTTTATCATCCATGCAAGGCGAATGTATTCGCGAATTCCTTGAGCAGAAAGGCAGAGAGTATGCGTAGCTTGGCCTTCATTTCAGCAGAGGAGCGGCCACTAGCTTGGGACATTCAGTCCTTGGCTAACAGACTTGTGAGGTTGGATATTTTAGAGCCTAGTCGAGTTTTTGCATGCGTCGTTGCCCAGTCCTCACTATCGGAGCAGATCAAGGCTCGACAGTTTGATGATCCGCACTTGTTGGTCTTCAGAGAGACGGTACTACAGGGTGGTGCCAAAGAGGTTACTATCGGCGAGGATGGTGTTCTGCGACTCCAGGTTTGTCTATGTGTTCCTAATGTCGATGGCTTGAGGGAGAAGAGTTTTAAGGAGGAACACAGTTCCCGATATTCCATTCACCCAGGTGCTACGAAGATGTATCGCGACCTGAGGCAACATTATTGGTGGCGACGGATGAAGAAAGACATAGTTGAGTATGTAGCTAGGTGCCTAAATTTCTAGTAGGTTAAGTATGAGCACTAGAGGCCAGGTGGCCTACTCCAGCAGATGACCATACCTGAGTGGAAGTGGGAGAGCATTACTATGGATTTCGTAGTTGGGTTGCCGCGGACCTTGCGGAATTTCGATGCAGTGTGGGTCATTGTTGACAGATTGACCAAGTCGGCACATTTCATTCCTGTGATGACTACGTATACTTCAAAGAGATTGGCCCAGATTTATATCCAGGAGATAGTTCGGCTGCATGGTGTGCCTGTTTCCATCGTATCAGACAGAGGTCCTCACTTTACTTTGCATTTCTACAGAGAAGTACAGAGTAAGTTGGGGACCCGTGTAGAACTCAGCACCGCATTTCATCCACAGACCGACGGGCAGTCGGAGCGGACAGTTCAGATCTTGGAGGACATGCTCAGAGCATGTGTGATTGACTTTGGGGGACAGTGGGATCGGTTCTTGCCTTTGTCCGAGTTTGCTTACAACAACAGTTACCAGTCTAGCATCGAGATGGATCCATTTGAGTCTTTATATGGTCGGCGATGTCGTACCCCCATCGGGTGGTTTGAGCCCGGCTGTAACGACCCGGTCGGTCGTTTTGAGAGTAATAGCCCTGATCCCTATTAACTGCTTCCCCCGTATCTTTTTCTGCTTATGTGACTTGCTGGGAGGTTTTATTTTTGGTTTCGGAGTGTTTTGGGACACTTAGTCCCTAAACGGAAGCTTAAGCCTTAGGATTTTTTGACCGTAGTCGAAACTGTGTGAAGACGACTCCGGAATGGAGTTCCGTCGGTTCCGTTGGCTGATTTTGGACTTAGGGGCGTGTCCGGATTATGTTTTGGAGGTCTGTAGCTGATTTAGGCTTGAAAAGTTGAATTTTTGGAGTAGGTCTGTAATGTTGAATATGACTTGTGTGCAAAATTTGAGGTCAATCAGACGTGGTTTGATAAGTTTCAACATAGATTGTAGAAATTTGAAGTTTCAAGTTCATTAAGTTTGGATTGGAGGGTGATTCGTGTTTTTAGCGTTGTTTGATGTGTTTTGAGGGCTCGACTAAGTTCGTATGGTGTTTGAGGACTTGTAGGTATGTCTTCTTGAGGTCCCGGGGGCCTCGAGTTGATTTCGGGTGGTTAACGGATCCTTTTTGGACTTGTGAGAATTTGCAGATTTTCTGATGTCTCCAGTTCTGGTTTCCTTCTTCGCGTTCGCGAGTGGATTCCCGGGTTCGCGAAGAGGAGCTGGAGGCAGGAGGAGAATTGCTCTTCGCGTTCACGAAGGTTTGTTCACCAGTGCATCGCGAACGCGTGAAGGGGCATCGCGTTCGCGTAGAGGAAGTAAAGCAGCTGGGACCCCAAGGCTTTGTTCTATGCGTTCGCGTAGATGAGATCGCGTTCACGAAGCAGCAGGTAGTGCAATCCACGCGTTCGCGAGAGGTCACTCGCGTTCGCGAATGAGGGATTTTGATCAATGATTAATTGTTCTACGGGAACACGAGGGTGTGGCCGCGTTCAGGAAGAAGGAAATGCCCGGGTAGTATTAAGTTTCCAAAAACTAATGTTTTGCCATTTTATCAAAAGCTTGAGTTGGGAGCTCGGATTTGGACGAGATTTTGAGGAATTTTTAGATTCATCGATTGGGTAATAATTCTTCACTTGTTTTTGGTTATATCCCACTAATATATCAGTAATTTCATCATTTAATTTCTGATTTGGGGTGAAAATTTGGGGAAAATGGAAAGAAGTTCTTCAACCATGATTTTGGGTTTTGATTGGGATTTTGAAATCGGATTTGGATAATTTTTGGTACGAGTGAACTCGTGAGTGAATGTGTGTTCATATTTTGTGACTTTTACCCGATTCCGAGACGTGGGTCCGGGTCGACTTTTGGGGCGATTTTCTAATTTCTTGCTTTAACTTTGATTTCATTTATTAGATTAGTTTCTTATAGTTGTATTTATGGTATGTAATTAATTTTGGCTAGATTTGGTCCATTCGGAGTCGGATATTCGTGGAAAGGCATTGTTACCGATTGATTGAGCTTGGTTCGAGGTAAGTGGCTTGCCTAACCTTGTGTGGGGGAAATCCCCTTAGGATTTGGTACTGTTGTGATATGTGAGCGCCGTGTACGTGAGGTGACTAGTGCGTACATGGGCTATTTGTTGTAAAATCCGATTTATTTTACTGAGTAGTAATCTGCTTTTCCTTTAATTTGAGTTATACCGTTTAAATGAGTATTAGTCTGTTTTCATTCTTAATTGAGCTATTCCAATATGTGTAGCTATCCTATTTAGTCTAATATCGCATGTCTACGTGATTTAACTGCTTATTTGAACTCTTTGCAGCATGCCTAGTGAATTCCTGCTTCTTTTCTTGACTTGTACTTAGTCTAAACGACAGATTCTCTTGTTGTACCTATCATATGTAATTATTTGAGCGGTGTGTTTACTTTTGAGACTATGAGGCGGTTCCTCGAGAGTTCTCCATGCACATTTACTTTTGAGACTACGAGGCGGTACCTCAGGAGTTCTGCCTGTGTAATTACTTTTGAGACTACGAAGCGGTACCTCAAGAGTTCTCCCTGCATATTTATTTTGGGAATACGAGACGATATCTCGGGGAATCCCCTATTGTTTACCCCTGTGTGTTGCACTATTGCCTTGCTGTGTTTCCTTTTGTTAAATTCTAGTTTATTATTATACTGTATATTCTCCTGCTAATTTATTATATACCAGCGAGCCCGACCTGACCTGGCCTGGCACTTACTGGGTACCTTTGTGGTGTACTCATACTACTCTTCTGCACATATTTTTGTGTGCAGATCCAGGTACTTATCATCCCCGCTACTAGCTGAGAGTGCTTTCTGTTGTACGGAGACTTCAAGGTACATCTGCCGGGTCCGCAGACCTCGGAGTACCCCTCTATTCTCTCATATGTCATTTACTTTCCGTACTTCTTTTGTTAGACTCTGGTGTATAGAGATACTAGTTTCCTTCTGTAGCTTGTGACTTATGATATTCCGAGTTTTGGGAAGACTGTGTATTTATAGAGTATTGGTTATTGTACACGCCGAGCGGCATTTGTTACTAGTTATTTAGTTATCCACTGCTGTTAGTTGCCAAGTTTTACTTTCGTTTTGTTATCTTCCGCAATTTGTTAGGTTTACCAAGTCATAGAGACTAGGTGCCGTCACGACGTTATACAGAGGGAGTTTGGGTCGTGACAAGTTGGTATCAGAGCTCTAGGTTCATAGGTGTCATGAGTTACAAGCCGGTTTATTAGAGTCTCGCGGATCGGTACGGAGACGTCTGTAGTTATCTTCGGGAGGATATGGAACTGTTAGGACAAAATTATAATTCTTTGATTCCTTGTCGTGCGAAATTTGTTTCAAAAAAAGAATTCTAAACTTCTGTATTATATTCTTTCTCATAGATGGTGAGGACCCGTACCGGGGGATCTGATGACCAGGCACCCGCACCCCCTGCTAGAGCCACGAGAGGCTGGAGCCGGGATAGAGGCCGAGGACGTCCATGCGGTGCAGCCAGAGCACCCGCACGAGCTGCTACAGAGGAGCCCCTAGTAGCTCCAACTGGAGGGCAGACACCTGAGATACTTGTTGCTGCACCAGCTCTCCAGGAGACCCTAGCCCAGTTTTTGAGCATGTTTAGCACCTTAGCTCAAGCTGGATTGATTCCACTTGCTCCTCTCACATCTCAGGCCGGGGGAGGAGCACAGACTTCTATCGCTGATACTCCAGAGCAGTGGGTTCAGGCCGATCAAGTTTCAGAGATTATACCGATGCAGCCGGTAGCTCTGGTTCAGCACGAGACTAGGACAACTGCTTCTAAGGCGGAGCAGATCAAACTTGAGAGGTACAAGAAGTACCACCCACCTACCTTTAGCGGATTGGCTACAGATGATGCTCAGGGTTTTCTGGAGGAGTGTCATCGTATTCTCCGTACTATAGGCGTAGCGGAGACGAGTGGGGTTTGTTGTACCACCTTCCAGCTTAGAGGAGCAGCCTATCAGTGGTGGTGTTCTTATGAGTTGAGTAGTCCGGATGAGGCAGCTTCACTTACATGAACTGAGTTCTCGGACATGTTTTTGAGAGAGTATGTCCCTCAGAGCCTCAAGGACTCATGGCACGCAGAGTTTGAGTAGTTGCGCCAGGGTTCTATGACTTTGTGAGAGTATGCAGTCCGCTTCAGTGATTTGGCCCGACATGCACTGGTCTTGGTTGCCACAGTTCGAGAGAGGATTCAACGGTTTATTGAGGGACTCCACCCCAGTATCCGGATTAGTATGGCCAGGGAGGTGGAGATGGATATTTCTTATCAGCAGGTTATGAGTATTTCCTGAAGATTAGAGGGCATGCTTGCTCGGGATAGAGAAGAGAGGGAGGCCAAGAGGTGTCGAGAGTCTGGCACTTACAGCGATACTCATGCCCCAACTGTAGTTCGACATGGTAGGGGTTGTGTGAGTCACCCCGTTCATTCAGCTCTTCCAGCCGCTAGTGGTGTTCCAGCCCCTGCTAGGCCCCAGGAGTCTTATTATGCACCGCCAGTATCTAGTGTGCCTCCTGCTCAGGGTGCTTTTAGCATCCAGTCCAGCAGACCTGGACTGTGCCAGTCACACCACTCACGCCCTCCGAGAGCTTGTTTTGAGTGTGGCGACACTCTCCATATGGTGAGGGATTGCCCCAGACTTAGGAGGGGTGCACCTCCATAGACCTCTGAGGCACAGCATGCTCCACCGGGTCCTCAGGCTATGATTCCAGCACCAGCTACCACCCTACCTACTCAGCCAGCTCGAGGTGGAGGTCGGCGAGGTCGAGGTCGCCTTAGAGGGGGAGGACAGGCCATATATTATGCTCTTCTGGCTCGTACAGAGGCAATTACTTCTGACTCTATCATTACAGGTATTGTTCCGTTCTGTCATAGAGATGCGTCGGTATTATTTGACCCAGGCTCTACATATTCCTATGCGTCCTCTCATTTTGCCTCGTATTTGTCGTATCTCAGGATTCTTTGAGTTTCCCCATTTATGTGTCTACTCCTGTGGGAGATTCTCTTGTTGTGGACCGCGTGTATTGGTCGTGTTTGATTTCTCTTAGTGGTTTTGAGACCAGAGCCGATTTATTATTGCTCAGTATGGTAGACTCTGATGTTATCTTTGGCATGGACTGGTTGTCGCCCCATTATTCTATTCTTGATTGTCACGCTAAGACCGTGACGCTGGCTATGCCAGGTATACCACGATTAAAGTGGAGAGGTACCATAGAGTATACTCCCAGCAGAGTTATTTCATTTCTTAAAGCTCAACGAATGGTTGTGAAAGTGTGTGACGTGCATCTAGTATATGTGAGAGATGTCAGTATTGATACCCCTACAGTTGAGTCAGTCCCAGTAGTGAGGGACTTTCCAGATGTGTTTCCAGCTAATCTTCCGGGCATGCCGCCCGAAAGAGATATTGATTTTGGCATTGATTTGTTGCCGGGCACTCAGCCCATCTCTATTCCTCCGTATCATATGGCTCCTCCTGAGTTGAAGGAGTTGAAGGAGCAGTTACAGGAATTGCTTGATAAGGGCTTCATTCGGCCTAGTGTGTCACCTTGGGGTGCTCCTGTCTTATTTGTGAAGAAGAAGGATGGTTCTATGTGGATGTGTATTGATTACCGCCAGTTGAACAAAGTAAGAGTGAAGAACAAGTATCCTTTGCCTCGTATTGATAACTCATTTGATCAAATATAGGGTGCCAGAGTGTTTTACAAGATTGACTTACGTTCAAGCTATCATCAGTTGAAGATTCGGGAGCCAGATATCCCGTAGACTGCTTTCAGGACTCGGTATGGTCATTACGAGTTTCTTGTGATGTCATTTGGGCTGACCAATGTCCCAACAGCTTTTATGCACTTTATGCACAGTGTATTCTGGCCTTATCTTGACTCTTTCGTCATTGTATTTATTGATGACATTCTGGTGTACTCCCGGACTCGGGAGGATCATGATTAGCACCTGATGACTGTGCTTTAGACCTTGAGAGAAAAAAGGTTATATGCAAAAAATTTAAAGTTTGAGTTTTGGCTAGACTCAGTGGCATTCTTGGGTCATATAGTATCAAGTGATAGGATCAAGGTGGATCCGAAGAAGTTGAAATCGGTGCAGAGTTGGCCTAGTCCGTCATCAGCTACGGAGATCCGGAGTTTTCTTGGTTTGGCGGGGTATTACCGCCGTTTTGTAGAGGGATTCTCATCTATTGCAGCCCCTATGACATGGTTGACCCAAAAGGGTGCTCCGTTCAGGTGGACAGAGGAGTGTGAGGAGAGCTTTAAGAAGCTCAAGACAGCTTTGACTACAGTCCCAGTATTGGTATTGCCTACAGGTTCGGGGTCTTATACTTTATATTGTGATGCATCGCGGATTGGTCTCAGTGTGGTGTTGCTGCAGAACGGTAGGGTGATTGCCTACGCGTCCAGACAACTGAAGGTGCATGAAAAGAACTATCATGTCCACGACCTTGAGTTAACAGCTATTGTTCATGCCTTGAAGATTTGGCGGCACTATTTGTACGGTGTCCCTTGTGAGATTTACACCGATCACCGGAGTTTGCAGCATCTGTTCAAACAGAAGGATCTTAACTTGCATCAGCAGAGGTGGTTGGAGTTGCTTAAGGATTATGATATCACCATTTTGTACCATCCCGGGAAGGCCAATGTGGTGGCCGATGCTTTGAGTCGGCCGGCGGAGAGTTTGGGGAGCTTAGCATATCTACCAGCAGTAGAGAGGCCATTGGCGTTGGATGTTCAGGCCTTAGCTAGCCAATTTGTTATATTGGATATTTCTAAGCCGAGTCGAGTATTGGCTTGTGTGGTCTCTCGATCTTCTCTTTATGATCATATCAGGGAGCGTTAGTATGATGACCCACATCTGCTTGTCCTTAAGGACACGGTTCAACATGGTGATGCTAAGGAGGTCACTATTGGGGATGATGGTGCATTGAGGATGTAGGGCAGGCTTTGTGTGCCCAATGTAGATGATTTGCGTGAGTTGATTCTCCAGAAGGCTCACACCTCATGGTACTCCATTCATCCGGGTGCCGCGAAGATGTACCAAGACTTGAGGCAATATTGCTGGTGGAGAAGAATGAAGAAGGACATAGTGGAACATGTACCTCGGTGTCTAAATTGCCAGCAGGTGAAGTATGAGCATCAACGGCCAGGTGGGTTGTTTCAGAAGTTAGAGATTCCGGAGTGGAAATGGGAGCGGATCACTATGGATTTCGTTGTTGGACTCCCACGAACTCAGTAGAGGTTTGATGCAGTTTGGGTGATTGTGGATAGGCTGACCAACTCAGCTCATTTCATTCATGACTATCTATTCTTCCGAGCAGGTGGCTCGAATTTATATTCGCGAGATTGTCAAGCTTCATGGAGTACCGGTATCTGTCATCTCTGATCGGGGTACGCAATTTGCATCACGGTTCTGGAGGGCTGTACAGCAGGACTTGGGTACTTGGGTTGATCTGAGCACAGCATTTCACCCTCAGGCGGATGGATAGTCCGAGCGCACTATTCAGATACTAGAGGATATGCTGCGCGCTTTTGTGATAGATTTTGGGGGTGCCTGGGATCAATTCTTGCTACTTGCGGAGTTTGCCTACAATAATAGTTATCAGTCGAGCATTCAGATGGCACTGTATGAGGCTCTGTATGGTAGGCGATGTCGGTCTCCAGTGGGTTGGTTTGAGCCGGGAGAGGCTAGATTATTGGGTACAGACTTGGTTCAGGATGGACTAGATAAGGTGAAGGTGATTCAGGAAAGACTTCACACAGCCCAGTCCATACATAAGAGTTATGCGGATCGGAAGGTTCGCGGTGTTGCATTTATGGTTGGAGAGCGGGTCTTGCTCCGGATTTCGCCTATGAAGGGTGTTATGAGGTTCGAGAAGGAGGTCAAGTTGAGCCCAATGTTCATTGGTCCCTTTGAGGTGTTGCGGCGTGTTGGGGAGGTTACTTATGAGCTTGCCTTACCTCCCAGTATAGCAGGAGTTCATCCGGTATTTCATGTTTCTATGCTTCGGAGGTATCACAGTGATCAGTCTCATGTGTTGGATTTTAGCTCAGTCCAGTTGGACAAAGATCTATCTTATGTTGAGGAGCCAGTGGCTATTTTGGACAGGCAGGTTCGAAAGATGAGGTCAAATAACATTGCTCCCGTGAAGGTTCAGTGGATGGGACAGCCGGTCGAGGAGGAGACTTGGGAGACTGAGCAGGATATGCGTAGCCGTTATCCTCATCTTTTCACCACTTCAGGTATGTCTCTATGCTCGTTCGAGGACGAACGATTGTTTTAAGGGGGGAGGATGTAACGACCCGGCCGGTCATTTTGAGAGTAATAGCCCTGATCCCTTATTACCTTCATCCCCCGTATCCTTTTCTGCTTATGTGACTTCCCGGGAGGTTTTGTTTTTGGTTTCGATCCCAAAACGGAAGCTTAAGCCTTAAAATTTTGACTGTAGTCGAAACTGTGTGAAGACAACTCCGGAATGGAGTTCCGTCGGTTCCGTTAGCTTCGTTGGGTAATTTTGGACTAAGGGGCGTGTCCGTATTGTGTTTTGGAGATCTGTAGCTGATTTAGGCTTGAAATGGCGAAAGTCAAATTTTTGGAGATTTGACCGGAAGTAGACTTTTTGATATCGAGGTCGGATTCCAATTCCGGAAGTTGGAGTAGGTCCGTAATGTTGAATATGACTTATGTGCAAAATTTGAGGTCAATCGGACGTGGTTTGATAGGTTTCAACATCGGTTGTAGAAATTTGAAGTTTCAAGTTCATTAAGTTTGGATTGGAGGGCGATTCGTGTTTTTAGCGTTGTTTGATTTATTTTGAGGGCTCGATTAAGTTTGTATGATGTTTTAGGACTTGTAGGTATGTTTGGTTGAGGTCCCGGGGGCCTCGGTTTGATTTCGGGTAGTTAACGGATCTTTTTTGGACTTGTGAGAAATTGTAGATTTTCTGATGTCTCCAGTTCTAGTTTCCTTCTTCGCGTTCGCGAGTGGAGTCCCCATTCGCAATGAGGAGCTGCAGGCAGGAGGAGAATTGCTCTTCGCATTTGCGAAGTGGGGGCCGCATTCTCAAAGGTTTTTGCAAAAGTGCATCGCGTTCGCGTAGAGGAAGTAGAGCAGCTGGGACCCAAGGCTTTGTTCTATGCGTTCGCGTAGATGAGATCGCGTTCGCGAAGCACCAAACAGTGGAATCCACGCGTTCGCGAGAGGTCACTTGCATTCGTGAATGAAGGATTTTGGTTAGTGATTAATTGTTCATAGCGAACGCGAGGGTGTGGCCACGTTCGCGAAGAAGGAAATGCATGGGCAGTATTAAGTTTCAAAAACGAAGATTTTGCAATTTTATCAAACATTTGAGTTGCGAGCTCGGATTTGGACGAGATTTTGAGGGATTTTTAGAGTCATCGATTGGGTAATGATTCTTCACTTGTCTTTGGTTATATCCCACTAATCTATCATTAATTGCATCATTTAATTTCGGATTTGGGGGTAAATATTTGGGGGAAATGGAAAGAAGTTCTTCAACCAAGATTTTGGGTTTTGATTAGAATTTTGACATCGGATTTGGATAATTTTTGGTACGAGCAAACTCGTGAGTGAATGAGTGTTAATATTTTCTGACTTTTACCCGATTTCGAAACGTGGGCCCGGGTCGACTTTTGGGGCGAATTTCTAATTTCTTGTTTTAACTTTGATTTCATTTATTAGATTAGTTTCTTATAGTTATATTTATGGTATGTAATTGATTTTGGCTAGATTTGGGCCATTCAGAGTCGGATATTCATGGAAAAGGCATTGTTACTGATTGATTGAGCTTGGTTCGAGGTAAGTGGCTTGCCTAACCTTGTGTGGGGGAAATACCCTTAGGATTTGGTACGGTTATGATATGTGAGCGTTGTGTACGTGAGGTGACGAGTACGTACACGGGCTATTTGTTGTAAAACCCAATTTATTTTACTGAGTAGTAATCTGTTTTTCCTTTAATTTGGTTTATACCGTTTGAATGAGTATTAGTCTGTATTCATTCTTAATTGAGCTATTCCAATATGTGTAGCTATCATGTTTAGTCTAATATCTCATATCTACGTGCTTTAACTGCTTATTTGAACTCTTTGCAGCATGTCTAGTGAATTCTTGCTTCTTTTCTTGACTTGTACTAAGTCTAAACTGCAGATTCTCTTGCTGTACCTATCATCTGTAATTATTTGAGCTGAGTGTTTACTTTTGAGACTACGAGGCATTTCCTTGGGAGTTCTCCCTGCATATTTACTTTTGAGACTACGAGGCGGTTCCTCGGGAGTTCTCCCTGCACATTTACTTTTGAGAGTACGAGGCGGTACCTCGCGAGTTCTCCTTGCATATATACTTTTGAGACTACGAGGCGGTACCTCGGGAGGTTTCCCTGTATAATTTTTTTTGATACTACGAGGCGGTACCTCGGGAGTTCTCCCTGCATATTTATTTTGGGACTACAAGACGGTATCTTAGGAGATCCCATATTGTTTACCCCTATGTGTTGCACGGTTGCCTTGCTGTGTTTCCTTTTGTTAAATTCTAGTTTCTTATTATATTGGATATTCTCCTGTCTTATTATATACCAGTTGGCCCGACCTGACCTCGTAACTACTCGACCGAGGTTAGGCTTGGAACTTACTGGGTACCGTTGTGGTGTACTCATACTACTCTTGTGCACATGTTTTTGTGTGCAGATCTAGGTACTTCTTATCAGCCCCGCTACTAGCTGAGAGTGCTTGCTGTTTGACGGAGAGTTCAAGGTACATTTGTCACGTCCGCAGACCTCGGAATCCCCCTCTATTCTCTCCTATGTCATTTAAATTCCGTACTTTTGTTAGACTCTGGTGTATAGAGATACTAGTTTCCTTCTGTAGCTTGTGACTTATGTTTTTTCGGGTTTTGGGAAGACTGTGTATTTATAGAGTATTGGTTATTGTACACGCCGAGCAACATTTGTTACTAGTTATTTAGTTATCCACTGTTGTTAGTTACCAAGTTTTACTTTAGTTTTGTTATCTTCCGCAATTTGTTAGGCTTACCTAGTTGCAGAGACTAGGTGCCGGTCACGACTTTATACAGAGGGAGTTTGGGTCGTGACAAGTTAGTATCAGAGCTCTAGGTTCATACGTGTCGTGAGCTACAAGTCGGTTTATTAGAGTCTTGCAGATCGGTACGGAGATGTCTGTACTTATCTTCAGGAGGTTATGGAACTGTTAGAAAAAATTATAATTCTTTGATTCCTTGTCATGCGAAATTTGTTGACATCAAAAAAAAATTCTAAACTTCTGTATTCTATTCTTTCTCACAGATGGTGAGGACCCGTACCAGGGGATCTATTAACCAGGCACCCGCACCCCTGCTAGAGCCGCGAGAGGCCGGAGCCGGGGTAGAGGCCGAGGACGTCCACGCGGTGCAGCTAGAGCACCTGCACGAGCTGCTACAAAGGAGCCCCCAGTAGCTCCAACTGGAGGGCAGACACCTGAGTTACCTGTTGCTGCACCAGCCCTCCCGGAGACCCTAGCCCAGTTTCTGAGCATGTTCAACACCTTAGCTCAGGCTGGATTGATTCCACTTGCTCTTGCCACATCTCAGGCCGGGGGAGGAGCACAGACTCTCGTCGCCGATACTCTAGAGCAGCGGGTTCAGGCCGACCAGGTTCCAGAGATTATACCGATGCAGCCGGTAGCTCCGGTTCAGCACGAGACAAAGACATCCGCTTCTGAGGCGGAGCAACTCAAACTTGAGAGGTATTCTCCGTACTATGGGCATAGCGGAGACGAGTGGGGTTTCTTTTACCACCTTCCAGCTTAGAGGAGCAGCCTATTAATGGTGTCGTGCTTATGAGTTGAGTAGTCCGGATGAGGAAGCTTCACTTACATAGACTCAGTTCTCGGACATGTTTTTGAGAGAGTATGTCCCTCAGAGCCTCAAGGACTCATGGCGCACAGAGTTTGAGCAGTTGCGCCAGGGTGATATAACTGTGTCAGAGTATGGAGTCCGCTTTAGTGATTTGGCCCGACATGCACCGGCCTTGGTTGCCACCGTTCGAGAGAGGGTTCGACGGTTTATTGAGGGACTCCACCCTAGTATCCAGATTAGTATGGCCAGGGAGTTGGAGATGGATGTTTCTTATCAGCAGGTTGTGAGTATTGCCAGGAGATTGGATGGCATGCTTGCTCGGGATAGAGAAGAGAGGGAGGCCAAGAGGTCTCGAGATTCTGGCACTTACAGCGGTACTCCTGCCCCAGCTACAATTCGACATGGTAGGGGTTATGTGAGTCGCCATGTTCATTCAGCTCTTCCAACCGCCAGTGGTGTTCCAGCCCCTGCTAGGCCCCAAGAGCCTTATTATGCACCGCCAGTATCTAGTGTGCCTCCTGCTCGGGGTGCTTTTAGCGGCCAGTCCAGCAGACCTGGCCCGAGCCAGTCACAACAGTCACGCCCTCTGAGAGCTTGGTTTTAGAGTGGTGATACTCGCCATATAGTAAGGGATTGCCCCAGACCTAGGAGGGGTGCACCTCCACAGACTTCTCAAGCACATCGTGCTCCACCTGGTCCTCAGGCTATGATTCCAGCTACCGCCCTACCTACTCAGCCAGCTCGAGGTGGAGGTCGGTGAGGTCGAGGTCGCCCTAGAGGAAGAGGCCAGGCTAGATATTATGCTCTTCCGGCTCGTATAGGGGAAGTTGCTTCTGACTCTGTCATTACAGGTATTGTTCCGGTCTGTCATAGAGATGCGTCGGTATTATTTAACCCAGGCTCTACATATTCCTATGTGTCCTCTTATTTTGCCCCGTATTTGGGCGTATCTCAAGATTCTTTGAGTTTCCCCGTTTACGTGTCTACTCCTGTGGGAGATTCCCTTGTTGTGGACCGCGTGTATCGGTCGTGTTTGACTGCTCTTAGTGGTTTTGATACTAGAGCCGATTTATTATTGCTCAGTATGGTAGACTCTGATGTTATCTTGGTCATAGACTGGTTGTCGCCCCATAATGGTAGTATTGATTGTCACGTTAAGACCTTGACGTTGGTTATGCCAGGTCTACCGCGATTAGAGTTGAGAGGTACCTTAGAGTATACTTCTAGCAGAGTTATTTTATTTCTTTAAGCTCAACGAATGGTTGAGAAGGGGTGTGACGAGCATCTAGCTTATGTGAGAGATGTCAGTATTGATAACCCTACAGTTGAGTCAGTCCCAGTAGTGAGGGACTTTCCAGATATGTTTCCAGCTGATCTTCCGGGCATGCCGCCCGACAAAGATATTGATTTTGGCATTGATTTGTTGCCGGGCACTCAGCCCATCTCTATTCCTCTGTATCATATGACTCCTCCTGAGTTGAAGGAGTTGAAGGAGCAGTTACAAGAGTTGCTTGATAAGGGCTTTATTCGGCCTAGTGTGTCACCTTGGGGTGCTCCTGTCTTATTTGTGAAGAAGAAGGATGGTTCTCTGCGGATATGTATTGATTATTGCAAGTTGAACAAAGTTACAATGAAGAAAAAGTATCCTTTGCCTTGTATTGATGACTTATTTGATCAGTTATAGGGTACAAGAGTGTTTTCCAAGATTTAATTACGTTTAAGCTATCATCAGTTGAAGATTCGGAAGCCAGATATCCCGAAGACTACTTTCAGGACTCGGTATGGTCACTACGAGTTTCTTGTGATGTCATTTGGGCTGACCAATGCCCCAACAACTTTTATGCACTTGATGCACAGTGTGTTCCGGCCTTATCTTGATTCTTTTGTCATTGTGTTTATTGACGACATTCTGGTGTACTCTCGGACTCGGGAGGATCATGAGCAACACTTGATGACTGTGCTTCAGACCTTGAGAGAAAAAAAGGTTATATGCAAAATTTTCAAAGTGTGAGTTTTGGCTAGACTCAGTGGCATTCTTGGGTCATATAGTATCGAGTGATAGGATCAAGGTGGATCCGAAGAAGGTGGAAGCAGTGCAGAGTTGGCCTAATCCGTCATCAGCTACGGAGATCCGGAGTTTTCTTGGTTTGGCGGGGTATTACCGTCGTTTTGTAGAGAGATTCTCATCTATTGCAGCACCTATGACATGGTTGACCCAGAAGGGTGCTCCATTCAGGTGGACAGAGGAGTGTGAGGAGAGCTTTCAGAAGCTCAAGAAAGCTTTGACTACAGTCCCAGTATTTGTATTGCCTACAGGTTCGGGGTCTTATACTTTATATTGTGATGCATCACGGATTGGTCTCAGTGCGGTGTTGCTGCAGGATGGTGGGGTGATTGCCTACGCGTCCAGACAGCTGAAGGTGCATGAAAAGAACTATCATGTCCACGACCTTGAGTTAGCAGCTATTGTTCATGCCTTGAAGATTTGGCGGCACTATTTGTACGGTGTCCCTTGTGAGATTTACACCGATCACCGGAGTTTGCAGCATCTGTTCAAACAGAAGGATCTTAACTTGCATTAGCGGAGGTGGTTGGAGTTGCTTAAGGATTATGATATTACCATTTTGTCCCATCCCGGGAAGGCCAATGTAGTGTCCGATGCTTTGAGTATCCGGGCGGAGAGTTTGGGGAGCTTAGCATATCTACCAGCAACAGAGAGGCCATTAGCGTTGGATGTTCAGGCCTTAGCCAGCCAGTTTGTTAGATTGGATATTTCTGAGCCGAGTTGAGTATTGGCTTGTGTGGTCTCTCGATCTTCTCTTTGTGATCATATCAGGGAGCGTCAGTATGATGACCCCCATCTGCATGTCTTTAAGGACACGGTTTAGCACGGTAATGCTAAGGAGGTCACTGTTGGGTATAATGGTACATTGAGGATGCATGGCAAGCTATGTGTGCTCAATGTAGATGGTTTGCGTGAGTTGATTCTCCAGAAGGCTCACAGCTCGTGGTACTCCATTCATCTGGGTGCCGCGAAGATGTACCAGGACTTGAGGCAGCATTACTAATGGAGAATAATGTAGAAGGACATAGTGGAACATGTAGCTCGGTGTCTAAATTGTCAGTAGGTGAAGTATGAGCATCAACGACCAGGTGGGTTGTTTCAGAAGTTAGATATTCCGTAGTGGAAATTGGAGCGAATCTATGAATTTCGTTGTTGGACTCCCACGGACTCAACGAAGGATTGATGCAGTTTGGGTGATGTGGATAGGTTGACCAACTCAGCTCATTTTTTCGGTGATGACTACCTATTCTTCCGAGCAGCTGGCTCGAATATATATCCGCGAGATTGTCAAGCTTCATGGCGTACCGGTATCTATCATCTCTGACCGGGGTACACAGTTTACATCACAGTTCTGGAGGGTTATACAGTAAGAGTTGGGTACATGGGTTGAGCTGAGCACAATATTTCACCCTCAGACGGACGGATAGTCTGAGCGCACTATTCAGATACTGGAGGATATGCTCCGCGCTTGTGTGATAGATTTTGAGGGTGCTTGGGATCAGTTCCTGCCACTTGTGGAGTTTTCCTACAACAACAGTTATCAGCCGAGCATTCATATGGTACCGTATGAGGTTCTATATGGTAGGCGGTGTCGGTCTTCAGTGGGTTGGTTCGAGCCGGGCGAGGCTAGATTATTGGGTATAGAATTGGTTCAGGATGCCCTAGATAAGGTGAAGGTGATTCAGGATCGACTTCGCACAGCCCAGTCCAGACATAATTGTTATGCGGATCGGAAGGTTCGCGATGTTGCATTCATGGTTGGAGAGTGGGTCTGGCTCTGGGTTTCGCCTATGAAGGGCGTTATGAGGTTCGGGAAAAAGGGCAAGCTGAGCCCAAGGTTCATTGGTCCCTTTGAGGTGTTGCGGCGTGTTGCGGAGGTGCTTATGAGCTTGCCTTACCTCCCAGTCTATCATGAGTTCATCCGGTATTCCATGTTTCTATGCTCCGGAAGTATCACGGTGATCCGTCTCATGTATTGGATTTCAGCCCAGTCCAGTTGGACAAAAATCTATCTTATGTTGAGGAGCTAGTGGCTATTTTGGACAGACAGGTTCGAAAGCTAAGGTCAAAGAACATTGTTTTCGTGAAGCTTCAGTGGAGGGGTCAGCTGGTCGAGGAGGCGACTTAGGAGACCGAGCAGGATATGCGCAACCGTTATCCTCATCTTTTCACCACTCCAGGTATGTCTCTATTCTCGTTCGAGGACGAACGATTGTTTTAAGGGGGGAGGATGTAACGACCCGGCCGGTCATTTTGAGAGTAATAGCCCCAATCCCCTATTAACGTCTTCCCCCGTATCATTTTCTGCTTATGTGACTTGCTGGGAGGGTTTTATTTTGGTTTCGGTGTGTTTTGGGACACTTAGTCCTTAAATGAAAGCTTAAGCCTTAGGATTTTGACTGTAGTTGGAACTATCGGAAAACGACTCCGGAATGGAGTTTCGTCGGTTCCGTTAGCTCCGTTGGGTGATTTTGGACTTAGGGGCGTGTCCGAATTGTGTTTTGGAGGTCTGTAGCTGATTTAGGCTTGAAATGGCGAAAGTTGAATTTTTGGAGATTTTGACCGGAAGTGAATTTTTTGATATCGAGGTCGGATTCCGATTCCGAAAGTTGGAGTAGGTCCACAATGTTGAATATGAATTGTGTGCAAAACTTGAGGTCAATCGGACGTGGTTTGATAGGTTTCAACATCGGTTGTAGAAATTTGAAATTTCAAGTTCATTAAGTTTGGATTGGAGGGTGATTCGTGTTTTTAGCATTGTTTGATGTGTTTTGAGGGTTCAACTAAGTTCGTATGGTGTTTTAGGACTTGTAAGTATGTTTGGTTGAGGTCCCGGGGGCCTCGGGTTGATTTCGGGTGGTTAAGGGATCTTTTTTGGACTTGTAAGAAATTATAGAGTTTCTAATGTCTCGAGTTCTGGTTTCCTTCTTCGCGTTCGCGAGTGGAGTCCCACATTCGCGAAGAGGAGCTGGAGGCAGGAGGAGAATTGCTCTTCGTATTCACGAATTGGGGGCCGCGTTCGCGAAGGTTTGTTCAGCAGTCCATCGCGAACGCATGAAGGGGCATCGCTTTCGCGTAGAGGAAGTAGAGCAGTTGGGACCCTAAGGCTTTGTTCTATGCGTTCGCGTAGATGAGATCGCGTTCGTGAAGCAACATGCAGTGGAATCCACGCATTCGCGAATGAAGGATTTTGGTCAGTGATTAATTGTTCAACGCGAACGCGAGGGTGTGGCCGCGTTCGCGAAGAAGGAAATGCCTGGGCAGTATTAAGTTTCCAAAAACGAGGGTTTTGCCATTTTATCAAAAACTTGAGTTGGGAGCTTGGATTTGGACGAGCTTTTGAGGGATTTTCAGAGTCATCGATTGGGTAATGTTTCTTCACTTGTTTTTGGTTATATCCCACTAATCTATCATTAATTTCATCATTTAATTTTTGATTTGGGGTGAAAATTTGGGAAAATGGAAAGAAGTTCTTCAACCAGGAATTTGGGTTTTGATTGGGATTTTTACATCGGATTTGGATAATTTTTGGTACGAGTGAACTCGTGAGTGAATGGGTTTTCATATTTTATGATTTTTACCCGATTCCGAGATGTGGGCCCGGGTCGACCTTTGGGGCGATTTTCTAATTTCCTTCTTTAACTTTGATTTCATTAATTAGATTAGTTTCTTATAGTTGTATTTATGGTATGTAATTGATTTTGGCTAGATTTGGGCAATTCAGCGTCGGATATTCGTGGAAAAGGCATTGTTACCGATTGATTGAGCTTGGTTCGAGGTAAGTGGCTTTCCTAACCTTGTGTGGGGGAAATCCCCTTGGGATTTGGTACTGTTATGATATGTGAGCATCGTGTACGTGAGGTGACGAGTACGTACACGTGCTATTTGTTGTAAAATCCGATTTATTTTACTGAGTAGTAATTTGCTTTTCCTTTAATTTGAGTTATACCGTTTGAATGAGTATTAGTCTTTTTTCATTCTTAATTGAGCTATTCCCATATGTGTAGCTATCATGTTTAGTCTAATATCGCATGTTTACGTGCTTTAACTGCTTATTTGAACTCTTTGCAGCATTCCTAGTGAATTTCTACTTCTTTTCTTGACGTGTACTTAGTCTAAAATGCAGATTCTCTTACTGTACCTATCATCTTGCCTAGGTTATGCTTACCTAGTCATAGAGACTAGGTGTCGTCAGGAAACTATACGGAGGGAGTTTGGGTCGTGACACTAGCGAGGCTAAGTTATATGGTACTAATTTGGTGAAGGATGCCTTGGAAAATGTAAAGTTGATTCAGGAACGACTTCGCACAACACAGTCCATACAGAAGAGTTACGCGGACCAGAAGGCACTTGACTTATCATTTATGGTAGGTGAGAAGGTTCTCTTGAAAGTCTCGCCAATGAAGGGGATCATGAGATTTGGGAAGAAGGGCAAGTTGAGCCCAAGGTTTATAGGCCCATTTGAGGTGTTGAGACGAGTTGGATAGGTTGCTTATGAGCTTGCTTTGACGCCCAGTCTATCGGGAGTTCATCCGGCCTTCCACGTGTCTATGCTCCGGAGGTATCATGCCGACTTGTCACATGTGTTAGACTTCATCAAGATTCAGTTAGATGAGAGTCTGGGTTATGAAGAGGATCCAGTTCCCATTGTTGATAGGCAGGATTGCCAGTTGAGATCCAAGAAGTATTCTGCGGTAAAGGTTAAGTGGAGGGGCCAACCAGTCAAGGAGGCGACCTGGGAGTCCGAGGAGGACATGCGGAGCAGATATCCTCACTTGTTCAGCACTCCATGTATGATTCTAAACCCGTTCGAGGACGAACGTTTGTTTAAGAGGTAGAGAATGTAACGACCCGACCGGTCGTTTTGCTTTTTAGAACCTCGTTCCCCTAAATAAGACTCCTCGTATATGCTTTTACTGTTTTATGACTTGCAGGGATGGTTAGTTCGAGATTTGGAAGGGTTCAGATTGAAATCGGAACACTAGGTTCCTTAAGTTGACCTTAAAAGGCTAAGTTTGACTTCGGCCAATATTTTGAGTAAACGACCTCGGAATCGGGATTTGACGGTTCCAATTGGTTCGTATGATGATATCGAACTTGGGCGTATGTTCGGATCAGGTTTTGGATGACCTGCGAGCGTGTTGGCGCCTAATAGTGAAAGTTGGTTCTTTGAAGGTTTTAGAAGTTCTTTAAATTTGGTTTGGAGCAGGTTTTGGTGATATCGAGGTCCAAATGGAATTTCGAGATCGGGAATAGTTCCGTAATGTCATTTAAGACTTGCACGCAAAATTTGGTGTCATTCCGAGTAGTTTAAGTACGTTTCAGCAGATTGGGAGTAAATTGAAGAACTTGAAGTTCATAAGTTTGATTCAATTGGTTTTGGGGTGTGATTCTTAGTTTTAATGTTGTTTCGGGCGTTCCGAGAGTTTGAGGGAGTCCATTTTATGATTCAAAACTTGTTGGTATGTTTGGGTGGGGCCCCGAGCGTCAATTGGACGAGGCTAGGACCAAGTTGGAAATTGGGAGCAACAGCTGAAGCTCCCAGTTGCTGTCATAATCGCACCTGCGCTTGGCCAGCCGCAGGCGCGAGCTCGCAGAAGCGGCCAAGGAAAGGCAACCCAGGATCTGCAGGTACGCCCCAACCTCTGCGGAAGCAGGACCGTAGAAGCGGGACCTCGTCCGCAGAAGCAGAGCCAGCCTGCCTGGGCACTTTCGCAGAAGCAGACTTTTATCCGAAGAAGCGACAACACAGGTGCGAGATCGCTGGAGGCAGTGAGGTCTCTTTTAAAACGGGACTTAGTTATTTTGGCTCATTTATTTCCATTGTTGGGAGATTTTTGGAGCTCTTAGAGAGAGGATTTCACCTAGCACTTTGAGGTAAGTAATTTCTATACAATGTGTGTTAAATACATAGTTTATGGGTAGATTATAATATGTAAATTAGTGAAAATTATGGGTTTAGGTGAAAATCTAGGTTTTTGATAAAAATGAGATTTAATCAAGAAATTCATTATGGAATCTAGTAAAAAATCATATATTTGAGTTCATAAGGTTATGGGTAGCAACTTTCTTTAAAAGTTTTCGGAATCCGGGCACATGGACCCGGAGGTGAATTTTAGGAATTTTGCAAGTAGGCTTGGGAAATCACTTTGATAGTTGGGATATGAACTGTTAAGCGTGTATTAATTATTTCAAATAACATTTGACTAGTTGCGAGTCGTTTGGCACCAAATTGAGGGTTTGGGCACAATCTTGAACCGGAAAGTAGGCTTTGAAACGAGTTAAGTCTCTTTTCTAACCTTGTAAGAGAGAATTAACTCCATAGGTGAACTTAATCATTATGTACTTCTATTTGTGGGGGGCTACGTACGTACGAAGTGACGAGAGTCCGTATGTAGATACTATTCCTGCTTATGTCCGGGTAGATTTAGGCTTTCACCTTGTTTTTGTTGATACCGTTGTTTGTTTATGCTTACTAATTGTTTGGATTAAAGAGGAGGTTGAGGATTTTAATATTTTAAAGGTTCCTAGCTGAATTTTTTACCTTGAAAAAGAATTGAGAAATATTATGATAACTTGAGGAAATCTATATTCAACCGCTTCGCAAGTATATTCCGCAAGCGGGATAAATTTTCACTACTATCATGGGAGCGGGTCGTTCGCCTCGGCATGTTGATTGATGTATCTATGGTTCGGGCCGTTCAACCATCGACAGTGCACAATATATTTATATGTATATTTGGATCGGGTCGTACGTACTCGGCATAATTCATGCGTAAAGATATTGGAACCCCTTTATATTTAATATTGTTCCATGGACTTGAAAGGTGAAAGGATTAGACGAGAGAAATGACTTGGTTCTCACTTGAAATGAAAGGACTGTTTACTTATTTTCCTGCTCTGAGTTCTATTGTCATTTTATATATCATGTTTAATTAGAACTTCATACTATTATATTTTTGGCCCATAGTAAGTGTCGAAGTTGACCCCTCGTCACTACTTCTTCGAGATTATGCTAGATACTTACTGGGTACATGATATTTATGTACTCATGCTACACTTCTGCACTTCATGTGCAGGATATGAGGTAGGTGCATCTGGTTATCAGTCCAGCGCGCACGCTTGACTTCTGGCCCGAGATCACATGGTGAGCTGCCCTTTCGAGCCGTTCAGCAGCAGCCGGAGTCTCTCTTTTGATTTATTTTCTGTCTATTCTATTTCAGACAGTGGAGTAGAGATCTTTTGTATATTATACTAGTAGCCCACACACTTGTGATACCAGATCTTGGCACACGCTAGTAGACTTATGGTTTTGGATTTATTTTGATGATTACGATTTGCACTCAGTTGCTTTCGTTTAATTATTCTACATCTGTAAATTCCTAAATCTTTTAGCAATGAGGAATGTTATTCGCTTAGAAAACTTATTAAAAATGGGAAACCACTAAATTGATCAGTGTTGGCTTGCCTAACAACGGTGTTGGGCGCCATCACGGCCTAAATTGGAATTGGGTCGTGACAGTTATTCTTATATTAATTTTGTAATTCTCATAGAGCAAAATTAATATATAATAATTGATGAATAAAATAGTAGAGTGAGAGTAATTATTTCGTAAAATATTATTTCAAGTCAGTAATCTTGCTTGCCTCAGTTTTACTTCTCACGGAGGAATTATTGTAGGCAAGATTATTGATCCATAGTAAAAATATTCTCACGAAGTTTTTACTTTCTTTTAGCACAATTCAAGCAAGAAAAATATTTCGGTTTAAACGTCACTAGTCTTAAGTTGATTAATTAACATAATTCTCACGGAGTGTTATTAGTTGGTTATTTCTTAGTGAGCAAAATATAGTTGTATTGGAAATAAGCAATTATTCTTTAAAGAAATAAATATAGAAATTGAGATTTTATTATAGTAATATTATCAAGTGAATTCAATGATTCCCAACTCTTTTTTAAAATTATAAATCTTTCAAAAGTTATTTGTTTTGTTTAAGTAATTAACAAGTTTTAAACCTCACTCACTTTTCATCAATTTGATTCTCTCAAATATTAGTTAAAATATTATAAGTCTGTAGCATAGATTATCCAGTCTTTGTGGGACGATATCTTAAACTATACTAGAATTTGACAGAGTACGAGCAGAAAATTCCAATACACATTGGCCTCGTCAAATATTTGGTGTCGTTGCCGGGGATTGACATACATCTACTTCAGATTAAATATCTTGTTACTAATTTGAGAATTTATTATTATTATTTTTATTGCTGTTAATATTTTCACTATCTACTAATAAGTATTTCTTCCTATTACTTCTATCATTACCTTTATTGTAGTATATTTAATATAATATTACTAGTACTTTTACATACAATACTATTCTAACTTTTTTCTAATTACTGGAGTATTATTTACTAGTACTACTTTTGCTTATACTTAATATATTATCGTACCTTTTTTTTTCTTTCCACTAACTATTTTTGTTATTTTTGAAAATTTCTTTAGTTATTTTATTAACTACTAGTACTGCTTTAGAAATTAGTGTTAATTTATTATTATTTTTCTTCTCTTTAAAATTTAAGGTAGTTTATGACCCGCTCTTCTACAAAAAAAGTTAGCTAGTTACGATCCAGAAATTAAAAGATTTCTTCGATCGTGCAGAAAAGGACAAACATCATCCTCTCAAAGCATAGCTCGTGAAGGAATGGAGAATCAGGAAGTAGAAGACATTCAACCACCAATCCATGTTGAGGATTAGTTTGATGAAGTAGCGCCAAGACCAACAAATAGAATCCTTAGGGATTATGCTAGGCCTAACCGCTTCAACTGTGAATCTAGTGTCAGAAAGCCCCCAGTGACAGCCAACAACTTTGAAATCAGGACTGGCCTGATTCAAACGATTCAACAGTCATGCATCTTCACTTGAGACACAAGTAAAGATCCACACAATCATTTAATTGACTCTCTGAAACTTGTTGAAACAACTAAGTATAATTGAGTATCTCCTGAAACTATCAAGTTAAGGCTATTTCCTTTTTCTTTAAAAGGAGATGCCAAGACTTGGTTGCGAAATTTTCCACAAGGTTCCATTACCACATGGGACCAAATGACTCAGAAATTTTTAAACAAATAATTTTTCCCCGCTAAAACCACAAAGTTAAGACAAGACATCTCTAATTTCTTGCACACTGACACTGAGTTAGTTTATCAAGCTTGAAAAATATTAAAAGTAATATTAAGAAAATGCCCGCACCATGACATTCCTAAGCATATGCAATTATATATTTTTTATCACGAGTTAAAACCCTCTTCTAGAAATGTGATTGATGCAGTTGCAGGAGGTTCTGTAATGGGAAAAACAACGGAGGAAGCATTGCAATTGTTGAACGAGATCTCTGAGAATGCCATCCAATGGCCATCTGAGCGTGTAATCATCAAGAAGGCTTCTACAGTAAATCAGGTTGATGCTTTAAATACACTAACGCAACAAATTGTTTCTTTGGTACAAAAGTTTGAATCTTTTCAGGTGAATACATAACAACCAAGCTAGACTGAGGCTTGTGACATGTGTAGAGGAAACCATCTGAACCATGAATGTTAAGCAAACAATCATAATGATGAACAAGTCCATTTTGTCGGTTATAAACCGAACCCTTTTGGGAGTCCAATGGCAAAAAAAAGCATCCAGGATTTCAATGGAGCAATCTGAATAGTGCAGAGAACTCTCAAAGCTTCCAGAAGCAACAGGTACAAGGTCCGTCGGGATACCAGAATCAGAACCGTGGGCAACCAAACTACAGACCTTATCAACAAGCAGGGTCATATCAGCAAAGGCCTCAACAAGCCCATTCAAGTCTTGATGACCTTTTGTATAAGTACATTAAGGTCACTAATGAAAAGATGGAAAGCCAGGGTTCAACCCTAAAAAATATAGAAATTCAATTAAGCCAACTGGCAACTCTTGTGTCAGAAAAGATTCAAGGTCCCTTGCCAAGCAATACAGAGAAAAATTCAAATGAGCACCTTAAGGCCATCACCTTACGGTCAGTTAAGGAGTTTGATGAACCCCATGCAGACCAGTCAGAACAATAGGTAAATAACGATAAGAATGCTGAAATACCCTCTGGACTATCTGAAGAGAAAGAAGTCAGGAAAAAAGAAGAAAATAATATTGAAAAATTGAATCCTTTCCCTGTGACAATACCTTTTCCACAAAAAATGAAAAGATAAAAGCTTGATAATAAATTTTAAAGTTTTTGGAGATTTTAAAACAAATTCACATTAATATTCCTTTCACTGATACTTTGTTGCAAATGCCCTCTTATGCCAAATTTCTAAAAGAAATTTTGTCAAGCAAAAGAAAATTGGAAGAAGTTTCTATGGTGATGCTTACTGAAAAATGCAGTACTATACTTTAAAATAAGCTACCAAAATTCTTGGTGATCCAGGTAGTTTTACAATTCCATGCACTTTGGGAGGAGTATATTTTGAAAAAGCACTTTGTGATTCTGGAGCTTCAATTAACTTGATGCCATTTTCTATCTTTAGAAAATTAAATCTTGGTAAAATGAAAGACATAGGTGTTTCTCTTCAGTTTGCAGATCAAAGTACTAAGAAACCTAAGGGAATAATTAAAAATGTGCTTGTAAGAGTAGATAAGTTTATTTTACCTGTAGATTTTATAGTACTTGAAATGAAGGAATGTCCCAATGAACCAATTATTTTGGGTAGACAATTTCTTGCCACAGGTAGAGCAATTATAGATGTTCATTAAAGACAACTAATTTTGAGAGTTGATGAAGAAAGAGTCATTTTGATATGCAAAAGATATTAAGATTTTTGGGAGATGAGACATCATCTTCGTGTTTTTCGATTGACATGCTTAATTATCTTACAGATGAATTCAAAGATGATCAATTAATTCGTGACTCAATGGAAAGATGTTTGGCCAAATCTGGCACAACACAAGATGATGATCCTATCATCAAATGAGAAGCCGAAATAATAGAAAAAGATTTCGAAGATGAGGAGATGCAACCAGAACAAGTTCAACGAAAACTTGAACTCAAAGTTCTCCCATCTTATTTAAAATATGTTTATCTTGAGGAAGAATTATTTTCAGTAATTATTTCATCTTCTCTTACTGCAAGACAAGAATAAAAATTGATTGAAGTGTTGAAAACACATAAAAGAGCCTTGGGGTGGACTATAGAAGATATCAAAGGGATTAATCCAGTTGTTTGTACGCACAGAATCCTCATGGAGGATAGCTACAGGCCAATAGTCCAGCCCCAAAGGAGATTGAATCCAGCAATGCAGGAAGTAGTAAAAAAGGAGATCGTAAAGCTTTTGGCGGCAGGTATTATTTATCCCATTTCAAACAGCCCTTGGGTAAGCCCTGTTCAGGTAGTGACGATCGCAAACACACACTTAAATTGTGCTCGCTAGTCAAATATAGTATAGTATAATATCGTGTCCACAGGGATTTGATTTAAATAGTATTCTCGTAGTTTCTAGCTTGATTGCTATGCAAGAGGATCAACAGTTGAGATTTATATGATTAATAATAAAATTTAACTAAGAATCTAAAATCTACAGCTATTGACTAGCGACTATCGAAACAAGGAATGAGCAATTAAGGTTATCAGTGGAAGAGGATAGGGTTTTGACAGGATATGCGCAAGATAATTTTTCGGGATCTAACTCTAGATAATTCACTTCCAATGTTCAAGTGAGTCTCTCGAATTCACTCTATTATAAGTTCAAACGTTCAGTAGAAACTTCTCTCTCGATTAAGTCTTAACCTCACGGGATGAACCAATTTAAGCAATGTGAAGATATGCATGAATGCGTAGTGATTCGGTCTTTAGGAAAACCTCTTTCGATTATTCTCCTAACTAGATTTAATCAATTATTCAACTAGCCTCTTTCGATCACTT
Source organism: Nicotiana tabacum (assembly GCF_000715075.1). Classification (NCBI taxonomy): domain Eukaryota; kingdom Viridiplantae; phylum Streptophyta; class Magnoliopsida; order Solanales; family Solanaceae; genus Nicotiana; species Nicotiana tabacum. The sequence goes on from NC_134083.1 coordinate 25,610,156, forward strand.
AGAAGAATCTATGAACTCAACCAACAATATAATGCAAAGATATCACAAGTTATGCCTTTTTCGATTACAAGAACAAGTGAATACAGACGCAACAATTAAATCATCCAAAAATGATTCAAATACATAAAAATAGAGTTATAATCCACAAACAATCATCAATACACCAAATTCATCAAAACCCAAAAGTATCTACTCCATAGACATAGAGAAATTCATCACAAATATAATTAAAGTATAGAAAAACATGGAATGGTGTTTCAGTGTATTTAAGCCGCCCCCAAAACAAACCCCGGACGAAACTACCCCTTTTTAGCTAAAATGGGAAGTCACTCTAATATTTTTGTGCTACCGCGCCGCCCCATGCGGTGCGCATGTAGGAAATTCCATAAAGTGACCCGCGGGGCGATAGTGCAATTTTCTTAGAGTGAATTCATTTTCTCATTTTTTGATATCCAGACTTGGTTTTCGATCCCCGAACGTGATCCCGGTTTAATTGCTTGGGCTTCTACTCAGACTTCAAAGATCTAAATAGCTCGAATTAGCTCCACAATATCTATATAACTTGAAATCACTTCTACAAGACATAAAACACACATAAGTGCAAAAACACTACCAATTAAAGCTCAACACAAGTAAAATGCAATAATTTGAGTGCAATACTACGGTTAAAACATGAGTTTCTAGCCTACCATCAGGTAGTACCAAAGAAAGGAGGTATGATGGCTATAAAAAATGATAGTAATGAACTCATACCTGCCAGGACTGTCACATGGTGGAGAGTCTGTATTGATTACAGACGTCTCAATGATGCCACTAGAAAAGATCATTTTCCTTTACCATTTATTGATCAAATGTTAGAAAGAATTGCAGGATATGGTTTTTACTATTTTGTTGATGGCTATTCAGGGTATAACCAAATACCAATTGCACCTGAAGATCAGGACAAGGCAACTTTCACATGCCCTCATGGAACATGCCTATAGGAGAATGCCATTTGGTTTATGCAATGCCCCTGCTATATTTCAGTGTTGCATGTCAGCAATTTTTTCTGACATGACTGAAACATTTTTTGAAATATTTATGGATGATTTTACACTCTTTGGAAAAATATTTGAGGATTGTCTTCACCGCTTGACCTTAGTCCTTAAGAGATATGAAGAGACAAACTTAATTCTTAATTGGGTAAAATGTCATTTTATGGTTACTGAGGGAATTATTTTAGGACATAAAATCACTGCTAAAGGGATAGAAGTTGATAAGGCTAGAATTGATCTTATAGCAGGATTACCCCCTCCCACATCTGTTAAAGGCATTAGAACCTTTCTAGGTCATGCAGGTTTTTACAAATGGTTCATAAAAGACTTTTCAAAGATTTCAAAACCTTTGACTAACCTCTTGATGAAAGATATTAAGTTTGATTTTTCAGGTGATTGTTTGAAACCATTTGAGACCCTTAAGGAAAAGTTATCAACCGCCCCTGTAGTTGTGTCCCCGGACTGGAATCAGCCTTTTGAGGTCATGTGTGATGCTAGTGATATAGCAGTTGGAGTTGTTTTAGGCCAGAGAAAGGATAAGATCTTTCGTCCCATTTACTATACTAGTAGAACAATGAATGAGGCTCAACTAAATTATGCCACAACAGAAAAAGAGTTACTAGCAGTAGTATTTGCTTTTGATAAGTTTCGATCTTATTTGATAGGAACCAAGGTCACTGTTTTTATTGATCATGCAGCTTTAAAATACCTCTTAGCAAAGAAATATGCTCGACCTAGATTGTTAAGATGGATTTTAATTCTACAAGAATTTAACCTTGAGATAAAAGACAAAAAAGGAACAGAAAATTAAGTAGCTGATCATTTGTATAGATTAGAAAATCCCCCCTTGAGTTTAACGAAATAAAGAAAGAATTTCCTGATGAACACATTTTCTTAGTTAACTCAATTGTGACTTAATCACCCTGGTTTGCAGATATTGCAAACAACTTGGTTGGAAAGTGGACACCCCAAAATCTTGTAATGACCCAACCGGTCATTTTGACTTTTAAAACCCCGTTCACTAAAATAAAACTTTCCGTATATGTTTTTAATGATTTATGACTTGTGGGGATGGTTGGTTCGGGATTTGGAAGTGTTTGGGTTGAAATTGGAACACTTGGTTCCTTAAGTTGGCTTTAAAAGGCCAAGTTTAACTTCGGTCAACATTTTGAGAAAACGACCCCGGAATAGAATTTTGATGATTCTAATAGCTCCATATGGTGATTTTGGACTTAGGAGCGTGTTTGAAATTTTATTTGGATGTTCGTAGTTAAATTAGGCTTGAAATGGCTAAAATAGGAATTTAAGTTTGGAAGTTTGACCGGGGAGTTGACTTTTTGTATTGCAGTCGGAATCCAGTTCTGAAACTTTTCATAGCTCCGTTATGTCATTTATGACTTGTGTGTAAAATTTGAGGTCAATTGGACTTGATTTGATAGGTTTCGACATCGAATGTAAAAGTTGGACATTTTAAGTTTCATTAAGCTTGAATTGGAGCATAATGCGTGGTTTTAGCATCAATTTATGTGATTTGAGGTTTCAAATAAGTTCGTATGATGTTTTAGGACTTGTCGGTATATTTGGTTGAGGTCCCGAGGGCTTCGGGTGAGTTTCGGATGGTTAACGGATCAAAAGTTGAACTTAAAACAGCTGCTGCAATTGTTCCTTTCTGCTGGAAATTCTGGCCCAAGATCGAGGCCATGATCGAGGGTCATGATCGAAGGCAGGTCTAGAGGTTCATGATCGAAGGCCCATGCTCGAGAGCCATGATCGAAGACAAAGGCTCGAGGTCCATGATCGAAGCCACGATCGAGGCCGAGGATCGAGGTCATGATCGTGGCTAAGGATCGAGATCATGATCGAACCACAATCGAGGCCGAGGATCGAAGTCATGATCGAGGGCTGCCTAGGTAGAATTATAAATGAGGACATTCGTCTCATTCGCCATTTTTAACAAATTGGAGCTTGAGTAGAGACGATTTTTGATAGATTTTCAAGGAAAAGACATTAGGGTAAGTGATTCTAACTCGGATTTGATCAATATACACAAATATATCATTGTTTTCATCATTTAATTAGTGTTTTGAGATTGAAATTTGGGAAATTTTTAGAAATCTTAGAGAAATGAATTTTTTAGATTTCGGTATCGATCCAGAGTCGGATTTGAGTGAAACTGGTATGGTTGGACTCGTAATTGAACGGGTTGTCGAATTTCGTAAATTTCGTCGGATTAGGAGACGTAGGCCCCACGGACGAATTTTTAATTAATTTCGAATTTTTTATTAAAAATATAGTATTTTCTTATGAAATTGATTCTATAATTTTTGGTGACTGTATCGAATTATTATTAATTAGATTCGAGCCATTCATAGTTGGATAATCGAGGAAAGGGTCTACTAGTAGATTAAATTGGAGCAAAAGGCGAGGTAAGTCCCTTGTCTAATCTTGTGAGGGGAAAATTACCCCATAGGTAATTAAAATAATAATTGTTGCTAATTGTGGGGGCTACGTACGCACGAGGTGACGAGAGCCCGTGCGTAGCTACTATTAATGCTAAAGTCCGGGTAGTTTAGGACTCAAAGCATGAATTACTTGTGTAAATTATATTCTTTGTAGTTTAGAACTCAAAGCATGAATTACTTGTGTAAATTATATTCTTTGTTTAATTAATATTATTTGATATATACATATATTGTGAATTGTTAGATAAAAATATTAAAGGATGAAAATCTCATATACTTGATTTTCTGTTTAAATTAATTAATTGTTAAGAGAAATTGTTCTTCCTCCCGAATTTATCTTATAATAAATATACTCTCCTTCCGGAGGTACATAAGAAAATATCCTCCTTTCTTGTGGAGCGGGCCGAACGCCTCGGCAGGATAGATGCATCTATGGATCGCGCCGCACGTCCCTCGGCAGTGTACACGACACTCTTGATCGGGTCGTACGACCTCGACAGAAATCGTGCCTAATAATAATAATTACACGACACTTTGATAGTTTATTGCAGCTTGTAAAGCTAATTGATAAATTAGAAATTTATTGGAATTGAAGGAATTTAATTAATATATTAAGAATTGTTACATTTGAAGGAATTTAATTATTTCTGCTGGTTAAAGAAAAATCATTGTAAATTCTATAAATCATATTGATCTAGATATTGCTATTTTTATTTTATTTATTATTATTGACTCTTAGTGAGTGTCAAGTCGGCCATCTCGTCTTTACCACTTCGAGATTAGGCTTAATATTTACTAGGTACACGTTGTTTACGTACTCATGCTACACTTGCTGCACTTTTTGTGCAGGATCTGAGGGAGGTACTAATGGAGGACCTATCATCGCACATCCACATTATCTAGAGGCGTAGTTGTGAGTTGCCTTTCTGAGCCGTTCTACAGCTACCGGTGCCTCTTCTTGCATTTTTATTCTGTCTATTTTTATTTCAGACAGTATTTGAAGTTTTGTATAATCTACTAGATGCTCATACACTGGTGACACCAGGTCTTGGCACACATAATGGTAGAATTTGGAATTGTATTATTTTCTTGGATATAAGTTAATCGGTATCTTTTCTAATTTCTTAATATTGCTTGTAAAATAATTTTCTTAGAAAATTATTCTGAAAATAATTGATATATGTTTAATTTATTTGTTGGCTTGCCTAGCTGTTGTGTTGGGCGCCATCATGACCTATAAGTGAAATTGGGTCGTGACAACATGGTATTATATCACTAGGTTCACGTATGTCTCACAAGTTATGAGCAAACCTAATAGAGTCTTGCGGATCGGTACAAAGACGTCTGTACTTATCTTCTAGAGGCTATAGGCTTTAGGGTGCTAAATATCCTTCTCTTATTCTCTCACAGATGGTGAGAACACGCTTTAATGAGATTCCAGACCAGGGAAGAGCTACTCCCCCAGTTTCTAGAGGCCGAGGGAGCGCTCCAGCCCGTGGTAGGGGGTAAAGACGTCCCAGGACTGTTCTAGTTATGCCGCCAGTGGGTCAAGCAGAGAACCCCATTGTTGAGGAACAGGGTGAGGTACCAGTGGCATAGCCAGCTCCGGTGGATTTCACATCTGCACCGGGACTTCAGGATGTCATGGGTCGTATACTGCGGTTCATGGACAATATGACTCATTTCGGTTAATTTTCGATAGACCCAGCCACATCTCAGGCGGGCGGGGGAGCACAGACCCCTACCGCGCAGGCTCATGGACAGGCAGCTACTGTATATCAGACCCAGGGTGCACTACCTATGGGTGGAGCCCAGCTAGTGGCAGCAGCTACACCTGAACCCAAGCCAGCTGCAACCGCTGATCCTCAGAAACTGTTAGACAGATGGACTAGACTACATCCTACTGTCTTTGGAGATGAGCGACATGAGGATCCCCAGGATTTCATTGATCGGTGCAAGGATAGACTGTACAACATGAGGATATTGGAGTCTCATAGGGTAAACTTTGCTACTTTTCAGCTAGAGGGCAGAGCCCATAGATGGTGGCAGTCTTATATTCATGGCAGACCAGCAGATTCTCCTCCCATGACTTGGTACAGGTTCATCCGTATCTTTTTGGACATGTATATTCCACCCTCCTAGAGGGAAGAGTTGCGGTTTTAGTTTGATCAGCTCCAGCGGGGTCAGATGTCAGTGACCGATTATGAGGCGAAGTTCTCTAAGTTATCTCGCCATGCACTTATGATACTCCCTACTGAGGCGGAGAGAGTGCGAAGGTTTGTTGCGGGTCTACATACTGGCATTCAGGCCACTATGGCTCGAGAGGTTGAGATGGGTACTTCTTATGAACTGGTCGTAGAGATAGCCCACAGGATTAAGGGTGTATGTCAGCGAAGCCGAGAGAAGGTTATGAGAGATAAGCGGTTCAGGTATTCTAGAGAGTTCAGAGGTGCTTTGTCTGGGGGTAGAGGTCAGTTCGCGAGAGGGCAGTCCAGCACCACCGCCTCCTCGGGGTGCTCCAGTGCAACCTTATTTTAGTGCTATACTAGAGAGTTCTTATCGCCCACCAGCTATTCAGGGTCCTTTCAGTGGGTATTCAGGTTCCTAGGGCCAGACACTTAGTCAGCAGGCCATCGCACCAAAGAGTTATTACGAGTGCGGGGATCCCAGTCACATACGGAGATTTTGCCCCAGGCTTCGGGGTAAACTAGTGCAACAGGATTAGCAGCCTATGATTACCGGACCAGTTGCTCCACCAGTTGTCCGACCACCAAGAGGTGGAGGACAGGTGGGTAGGGGCTGTCCTAGACCTAGAGGTCAGCTAGGTAGACCAGCCAGTTGGCGCTCAAGCTCGGTTTTATGCTTTTCCGGCCAGACCAGATATAGATGCCGTGATTACAGGTATTATTTCTATTTGTAGCAAAGATGCCTCAGTATTATTTAATCCAGGATCTACATATTCATATGTGTCATCTCTATTTGCTCCATTCCTAGGTGTTTCTCGTGAGTCCTTTAGTACTCATGTTTATGTGTCCACTCCTGTGGGCGATAATGTTATTGTGAACCGGATCTACCGGTTCTGTATTATTACATTCTGTGGTTATGAAACTAGAGAAGATCTTCTATTGCTTGAGATGACTGACTTTAAAATTATTCTGGGCATGGACTGGTTATCTCCATATCATGCTATTCTAGATTGTCATGCCAAGACTGTTACCTTGGTTATGCCAGTGTTGCCTAGGCTGGAGTGGAAGGGTTAGTCTGTTAGTTCATTTAATTGAGTTATTTCTTTTATAAAGGCTCAACACATGGTTGAGAATGGTTGTTTGGCTTATCTAGCCAATGTTCAGGATACTACTGCAGAGACTCCGGCTATTGATTCGGTGCCTGTAGTTCTGGAGTTCTCCGATGAATTTCATTCAGATCTTCCAGGTATGCCACCTGATCTTGATATTGATTTCTGTATTGACTTGGCTCCAGATACCTAGCCTATATCTATCCCACCCTATCACATGGCTCCGAAAGAATTGAAAGAATTGAAAGAACAGCTTGAGGAGTTACTAGACAAAGGGTTCGTCAGACCGAGCGTATCGCCTTGGGGTGCACCGGTATTATTTGTGAAGAAGAAGGATGGAACAATGCAGATGTGTATTAATTATCGCCAATTGAACAAAGTCACTATTAAGAACAAGTACTCATTGCCGCGTATTGATGATCTATTTGACCAGTTGCATGGTGCTAGGGTGTTCTCTAAGATCGACTTAAGGTCAGGGTACCATCAATTAAAGATTCGGGATTCGGATGTTTCGAAGACTGCTTTTCGGACTAGATATGGTCATTATGAGTTTCTGGTGATGTCCTTCGGTTTAACTAACGCCCCGGTAGCGTTTATGGATCTAATGAACAGGGTATTCAGGCCATATATTGATTCGTTTGTCATTGTCTTCATTGATGACATTTTGATCTACTCGCGCAGTAAGGAGGAGCATAAGCAGCATATGAGAGTAGTGCTTCACACGTTGCGGGAACAAAAGCTATATGCTAAGTTCTCTAAATGTGCGTTTTGGCTAGAGTCTGTAGCATTTTGGGGGCATATTGTATCGGGCGAGGGCATTAAAGTTGATCCCAAAAAGATTGAAGCAGTTCAAAATTGGCATCGCCCCACTTCGGCGACTGAAATCAGGAGTTTTCTGGGTTTAGCAGGTTATTATCGTCAATTCGTGGAAGGTTTTTCATCTATTGCAGCACCTTTGACCAAATTAACCCAGAAGGGTGCTCCGTTCCGATGGTCCGATGATTGTGAGGTGAGCTTTCAGAAGCTCAAGACAGCATTGACTACAGCACCAGTGTTAGTGTTGCCTTCCGGTTCGGGTATGTATACAGTGTATTGTGACGCTTCACGCGTTGGCTTGGGTTGTGTATTGATGTAGGAAGGGTGAGTTATTGCATATGCTTCACATCAGCTGAAGCCCCACGAGAAGAATTATCCGGTACATGATTTGGAGTTAGCTGCGATTGTTCACGCTCTTAAGATTTAGAGGCATTATCTTTATAGGGTGTCTTGTGAAGTTTACACTGATCATCGCAGTTTGCAGTATTTGTTCAAGCAGAGGGACCTAAATTTGAGGCAGCGCAGATGGCTAGAATTGCTGACTGATTATGATATTACTATCCTATATCATTCGGGCAAAGCAAATGTGGTTGCAGATGCCTTGAGTAGAAAGGCGGAGAGTATGGGTAGTTTGGCTTTCATTTCAGCAGAGGAGAGGCCATTAGCTTTGGATATTCAGTCCTTGGCCAACAGACTTGTGCGACTGGATATTTCAGAGCCCAACTGAGTTCTTGCATGTGTTGTAGCGCAGTCTTCACTATTTGAGCGGATCAAGGCTCACCAGTATGATGATACACACTTAATGGTTCTTCGAGAAACGATACTACGGGGCAGTACCAAGGAAGTTACTATTGGAGCGGATGGTGTTCTGCGACTCCAGGATCATCTATGTGTTCCTAATGTGGATGGACTGAGGAAAAAGATCCTAGAGGAGGCACACAGTTCTCGGTATTATATTCATCCAGGTGCTACAAAGATGTATCGTGACCTGAGGTAGCATTATTGGTGATGACGAATGAAAAATGACATAGTTGAATATGTAGCTAGGTGTCTAAATTGCCAGTAAGTTAAATATAAGCACTAGAGGCCAGATGGACTACTTCAGCAGGTGACTATACCATAGTGAAAATGGGAATGCATCACTATGGACTTTGTAGTCGGGTTTCCGCGGACCTTGCGGAAGTTTGATGCAGTTTGGGTCATTATCGACAGGTTAACCAAGTCGGCACACTTTATTCCTGTTGTGACTACGTATACTTCAGAGAAGTTGTCCCAGATATATATTCAGGAGATAGTTCGGTTGCACGGTGTGCCAATTTATATCATATCAAATAAAGGCCCTCAGTTTACTTCACATTTCTGGAGAGCAGTACAGAGTGAATTGGGGACCTATGTAGAGCTCAGCACAGCCTTTCATCTACAGACTGACGGGCAATCAGAGCGGACAATTCAGATTTTGGAGGATATGCTCAGGGCATGTATGATTGACTTTGGAGGTCAGTGGAATCGTTTCTTGCCTTTGGTTTAGTTTTCTTATAATAACAGTTACCAATCCAGCATCGAGATGGCTACATTTGAGGCTTCATATGGTCGGCGATGTCGTTCACCCATCGGGTGGTTGGAGCTCGGTGAGGCTAAGTTATATGGAACTGATTTGGTGAAGGATGCCTTGGAAAAGGTAAGGTTGATTCAGGAGCGACTTCGTACAGCACAGTCCAGACATAAGAGTTACGCAAATCAGAAAGTGCTTGATTTATCATTTATGATGGGTGAAAAAGTTCTTTTGAAAGTTTTGCCGATGAAGGGAATCATGAGATTTGGGAAAAGGGGAAAATTGAGCCCAAGGTTTATAGGCCCATTTGAGGTGTTGAGACGAGTTGGGAGGTTGCTTATGAGCTTGCATTGCCTCCCAGTCTATCAGGAGTTCATCCGATTTTCCATATATCTATGCTCCGGAAGTATCATGCTGACCTATCACATGTGCTAGACTTCAACACAGTTCAATTAGATAATAGTTTGGGCTATGAAGAAGAACCAGTTTCCATTGTTGATAAACAGGTTCGCCAGTTGAGGTCCAAGAGGATTTCTGCAGTAAAAGTCTAGTGGAGGGGCCAACCAGTCGAGGAAGTGACTTGGGAGGCCGAGGAAAATATGCGGAGCAGATATCCACACTTATTCAGCACTCCAGGTACAATTCTAAACCCGTTCGAGGACGAACGTTTGTTTAAGATGTGGAGAATGTAATGACCCAACCGGTTATTTTGACTTTTAGAACCCCGTTCCCTAAAATAAAACTTCTCGTATGTGCTTTTAATGATTTATGACTTGCGGGGATGGTTGGTTCGGGATTTGGAAGTGTTTGGGTTGAAATCGGAACACTTGGTTCCTTAAGTTGGCTTTAAAAGGCCAAGTTTGACTTCGGTCAACATTTTAAGAAAACGACCCCGAAATAGAATTTTGACGATTTCAACAGCTCCGTATGGTGATTTTGGATTTAGGAGCGTGTTCGGAATTTTATTTGGAAGTCCGTAGTTAAATTAGGCTTGAATGGCTAAAATAGGAATTTAAGTTTGGAAGTTTGACCGGGGAGTTGAATTTTTTATATCGGAGTCGGAATCCAGTTCTGAAAATTTGCATAGCTCTGTTATGTCATTTATGACTTGTGTGAAAAATTTGAGGTCAATCGGACTTGATTTGATAGGTTTCGACATCGAATGTAGAAGTTGGACATTTTAAGTTTCATTAAGCTTGAATTGGAGTATAATCCGTGGTTTTAGCATCGTTTTATGTGATTTGAGGTTTCAAATAAGTTCGTATGATGTTTTAGGACTTGTTGGTATATTTGGCTGAGGTCCCGAGGGCCTCGGGTGAGTTTCGGATGGTTAACGGATTAAAAGTTGGACTTAAAACTGCTGCTGCAATTGTTCCTTTCTGCTGGAAATTCTGGCTCAAGATCGAGGCCATGATGGAAGGCAAGGCTCGAGGGTCATGATCGAAGGCAGGGCTCGAGGGTCATGATCGAAGGCCCATGCTCGAGAGCCATGATCGAACACAAAGGCTCGAGGGCCATGATCGAAGCCACGATCGAGGCCGAGGATTGAGGTCATGGTCGAACCACGATCGAGGCCGAGGATCGAGGTCATGATCGAGGGATGCCTGGGCAGAATTATAAAGGAGGGCATTCGTCCCATTCGCCATTTTTAACAAATTGGAGCTTGAGCAGAGGCGATTTTGATAGATTTTCAAGGAAAAGACATTGGGGTAAGTGATTCTAACTCTGATTTGGTCAATATATACGAATATATTATTGTTTTCATCATTTAATTAGTGTTTTGAGATTGAAATTTGGGAAATTTTTAGAAATCTCATAGAAATGAATTTTTGAGATTTCGGTATCGATTCGGAGTCGGATTTGAGAGAAACTGGTATGGTTGGACTCGTAATTGAATGGGTTGTCGGATTTCATAACTTTCGCCGGATTAGGAGACTTAGGCCCCACATATGAATTTTTAATTAATTTCGAATTTTTTATTGAAAATGTAATATTTTCTTATGAAATTGATTCTATAATTTTTGGTGACTGTATCGAATTATTTTTGGTTAGATTCGAGCCATTCAGAGTTGGATAATCGAGGAAAGGGTCTACAAGTAGATTAAATTGGAGCAAGATGAGGTAAGTCTCTTGTCTAATCTTGTGAGGGCGAAATTACCCCATAGGTAATTAAAGTAATAATTGTTGCTAATTGTGGGGGCTACGTACGCACGAGGTGACGAGAGTCCGTGCGTAGCTACTATTAATGCTAAAGTCCGAGTAGTTTAGGACTCAAAGCATGAATTACTTGTGTAAATTGTATTCTTTGTTTAATTAATATTATTTAATTAATATTATTTGATATATATATATATATATATATTCTGAATTGTTAGATAAAAATATTAAAGGATGGAAATCTCATATACTTGATTTTCTGTTTAAATTAATTAATTGTTAAGAGAAATTGTTCTTCCTCCCGAATTTATCTTATAATAGATATACTCTCCTTCCGGAGGTACATAAGAAAATATCCCCCTTTCTTGTGGAGCGGGCCGAATGCCTCGGCAGGATAGATGCATCTATGGATCGCGTCGCACATCCCTCTGCAGTGTACACGACACTCTTGATCGGGTCGTACGACCTCGGCAGAAATCGTACCTAATAATAATAATTACACGACACTTTGATAGTTTATTGCAACTTGTAAAGCTAATTGATAAATTGGAAATTTATTAGAATTGAATGAATTTAATTAATATATTGAGAATTATTGCATTTGAAGGAATTTAATTATTTCTGCTGGTTAAAGAGAAATTATTGTAAATTCTATAAATCATGTTGATCTAGATATTGCTATTTTTATTTTATTTATTATTATTGACTCTTAGTGAGTGTCAAGTCGGCCATCTCGTCTCTACCACTTCGAGATTAGGCTTGATACTTACTGGGTACACGTTGTTTACGTACTCATGCTACACTTGCTGCACTTTTTGTGCAGGATCTGAGGCATGTACTAGTGGAGAACCTATCATCGCACATTCACGTTATCCAGAGGCGTAGTGGTGAGCTGCCTTTCTGAGCCGTTCTGCAGCTACCAGTGCCTCTTCTTGCATTTTTATTCTGTCTATTTTTATTTCAGACAGTATTTGAAGTTTTGTATAATCTACTAGATGCTAATACACTTATGACACCAGGTCTTGGCACACACATTGGTAGACTTTGGAATTGTATTATTTTTTTGGATTTATGTTAATCGGTATCTTTTCTAATTTCTTAATATTGCTAGTAATATAATAAAATTTCTTAGAAAATTATTCTGAAAATAATTGATATATATTTAATTTATTTGTTGGCTTGCCTAGCTGTAGTGTTGGGCGCCATCACGACCTATAGGTGAAATTGGATCATGACAGATCTCTCTTACCAGCAAAGAAAAAAATTTATATTTGATGCAAAGTATTATTTGTTGAATGAACCTTACTTGTTTAAAAATTAAGCAGATAATATCATTAGAAGATGTGTGGCTGAAGAAAAGATGAATAAAATTTTATATCACTGTCATGACGGAGCAATTGGAGGTCATTATGCAACAAATCGAACAACCTTTAAGGTTTTGGAAGCTGAATTTTTCTGGCCGGCTCTCTTTAAAGATGCCCGAGCATATGTTGCACAATGTGACAGGTGTCAAAGAACATGTAACATCACTAAGAGAGATGAGATGCCATTGCAATCAATACATGTATGTGAAATATTTGATGTTTGGGGAATAGATTTCATGGGTCCTTTTCCTTCTTCTCATTCTTTTGAATATATCCTTGTGGTTGTGGATTATATGTCAAGATGGGTTGAAGTCATCCTCACAAGAAAAAATGATGCTCGAATTGTGTGCAATTTTCTCAAAAAAGATATTTTTACCAGATTTGGCACACCACGAGTTATCATTAGTGACCAATGGACTCATTTTATGAATAGACAATTTTTTACTTTGCTGACAAAATATGGGGTGACTCATAAAACAGGAACACTATATCATGCTTAAACTCAAGGGCAAGTTGAAGTTTCCAACCGTGAGTTAAAACGAATTCTTGAAAAAACGGTTGGAATCTCAAGAAAAGACTGGCTTTAAAATTAGATGATGCATTATGGGCATACGGAACAGCGTTCAAAACGCCAATTGAAACATCCTTATATAGATTAGTCTTTAGAAAAGCTTGTCATTTGCTAGTTGAATTAGAACACAAAGTTTTTTGGGTACTAAAAACATAAAACTTTGAATTAGCCTCTGCTGGTAAAAATAGATTTTTTCTGGTTAATGAGTTGACAGAAATGAGGTTGGAAACCTATGAAAATGCAAAACTTTTTAAAGAAAAAACAAAAAAAAATGGCATGACAATTTGATCCGACAAAAAAGTTTTAAAATTGGAGATCAAGTGCTTCTTTACAATAGTTGACTTAGGCTATTCACAGGAAAATTAAAATCAATGTGAACAGGTCCTTACAATGTAACACAAGTTACTCCATATGGAGAAATTGAAATCCAACAGATCAATGGAGGTGACAAGTTTAAGGTAAATGGTCAAAGACTAAAATTATACTTTGGAGAACATTTTGAGCAACATTCATTGGTCACTTTGATAGACTGATGAATTCCACAGGTAATAAGTCGAGCTGACGATGTTAAACTTAGAACTATCATGACATACCCATAGCCATTGAGGGTGAAGCAATGGAGCCTTATAAGTCCAACATAGATTTGGTAATTAAATGCTTAACCAATTAATCTGGTCAATATCCAGGTTATTGTACAACCAGAGCATCTCATGAAGGCCTCTACAAAAATAGAGTCACCTACATAGGAGCAACTCCATGGTGATCGGTATGCCTAAGTAACTGGTTGGTTAACCATTTAATGATTCAAGTCAAATAGTTGGCTCAGGTAATTTTTGGTTTATATTTAACCCAAGACCAAATGACTGATAAGATCTTAAAATAGCGAGTCTATTACACATAGATTATGTGTGGTCACGGTTTCTTTCAAGCTTTCTTTTGTGATTGTAAATTTGAAAGCCAAAAAGATTTTTTTTATATAATTTTTTCTTTTCCTTAAATTAATTCTTATATATGTATATCTCTTATCACATATTTTATTCAAGAGGATGAAACAGTTCACGTGTGGAGGGGGTAAATTCTTATTCATTTTTAGTATATGGTACATATGTATCTAATTAATGGATACATATGTCTATATAAAGTTTTATTTTCTTTATATCTTTATATATAATTATTTTTCTCTCCTTTATCCTATTTGTAGGTTTTAAATTAATAAAATAAATTCTTTATTATATGTTCAATAATTAATTCTTTTCATCTTCACCATATAAATTTCATATCTATGATTTTGATTTTGTGAAAGCAGGAGCAAGCGTCTTTATCTCAGGAAATCATTGGAATTGAGAATAATTATGATCGTAAAACTGGAAGAATCAATAAACTTGGCTAGAACTTGCTCTAAATTTTTTTAAAGGCGAAATAATGGGTGACACTGAGTTTTAAAAAATAAAATTAGGTCTTCTTTGATTCACCATATATATATATATATATATATATATATATATATATATATATATATATTCCAAAAAAAGGATGGAAGAAGAAAAAAAAAGATTAAAAAAATTATGTGAATATAAGGTGTTTGAAATTATAAAAAAAATAAATCAAAAAAGTGTTATCAAAGGGAGAAAATATCGAGCATTGAGAAATGTTTGCTCCAAGCTGGGGAAAAAATAGTCACTCTAAAAATATCCTTATCCTACCAGCCTGAAGCTTGGCATTACAAGCCAAGAAAAGTCCTAGAAAGATTCTAGAAATCAGTGTTAAATCCATATTAGTAGAGAAAAATATGAGGAGCAAGCCTATGGACAAGAGTATGATACTAATTGAATAAGTGATCATAAATCTATCAATTCTGAAAGATTCAAGGGAAGAAGATTGCAAGTTCTTGTTGATCAAAGCAGAATTCAAAAATAAGGTAAAAGATTTGGTGAATTTAAAAAGGGTAATTGCATTGACCATACTGGAGAATTTTTATTTTGTATAAATTTTTTATCCTACAATTGTCATGGATTTTGGAAGATATATTTTAAAGTACTCTTTTTCCTCGTTGACGAGCAAAAGTCCAAATATGGGGGCATTTGATGGATATAAATTATTCATGTAATTTCATATGTAAAAAATAAATTTTTAAAATAAAATATGAATAATGATATCCTATCGTCGCATATTTTCTAACAAATCTTGTAGGAAGAAGAAATTATGAAAAAGAATGAAAGAGGCTAAAAGATAAGAGAATGAAACAAAGCCACAGCTACACACCTTATCTTCATATTCGCAAATGTGGAATATACATATGGGCTTATGGAAAGAGATAATTAGAGATAAAAAGGAGCATAGTTGCATATGTGGAATCTATATACGCAAGGTCACATTCGCATACATGGAACCTACATTTGCAAGTCTAACCTATGAAGTCAAGAATGAAAGCAAAAGAGTTATAGATGCATATGTGGAATCTATATACGCAAAGGTCACATTTGCATACATGGAACCTACATTTGTAAGTCTAACTCATGAAGTCAAGAATGGAAGCAAAAGAGTCATAGATGCATGTATGGAATCTATATTTGCAAAGGTCACATTCGCATACATGGAACCTATATTTGTAAGACTAACTCATGAAGTCAAGAGTAAAGCACAAGTGCCATAGTTGCATATATAGAATCTAGGTACACAAAGGTCACTTCGCATACATGGATTTCACATTCGCAAAAGTGGAACATGACAAAAGCTACTCATCTTTTCCTATAAATAGCAAGCTCTCTTTGTATTGGATATCTAATCTTTTGTAAGACAAGAACTAGTCTTGGTCTTCTTTCTTTGTGGTAAAAATATTTTCTTAGTATTTTAAATATTTCTAGTCTTCTATATTTTTTTTTGCTTTTCTTACTCCATAGTGGAGTAATCTCTTTTCGTTGGGATAGTTGATGAAATTTCATATATTTTATAATACTATCTCAGTTTTTATATATTTTTCGCTTGAAACTTTTTATTTATATTTCATACTGTGCTAGAATGATGGTTTTTGATTACTCTATTATCACGCCTATATATTTTATCTCTAAGTTATTCTTATATTAATTTTGTAATTCTCACAGAGCAAAATTAATATATAATAACTGATAAATAAAATAGTAGAGTGAGAGTAAATTTTTAGTAAACTATTATTTCAAGTCAACAATCTTGCTTGCCTCAATTTAACTTCTCACGGAGGAATTGTTGTAGGCAAGATTATTGATCCATAGTAAAAATATTCTCATGAAATTTTTACTTTCTTTTAGCACAATTCAAGCAAGAAAAATATCTCGGTTTAAACGTCACTAGTCTTAAGTTGATTAATTAACATAATTCTCACGGAGTGTTATTAGTTGGTTATTTCTTAGTGAGCAAAATATAATTGTATTAGAAATAAGCAATTATTCTTTAAAGAAATAAATGTAGAAATTGAGATTTTATTATAGTAATATTATCAAGTGAATTCAATGATTCCCAACTCTTTTTTAAAATTATAAATCTTTCAAAAGTTATTTGTTTTGTTTAAGTAATTAATAAGTTTTAAACCTCACTCACTTTTCATCAATTTGATTCTCTCAAATAGTAGTTAAAATATTTTAAGTCTGTAACATAAATTATCAAGTCTCTGTGGGACGATATCTTAAACTATACTAGAATTTGACAGTACGAGCAGTAAATTCCAATACACATTGGCCTCATCAATTTCAACATTAAATTCACATATTTGAAGTTGATTCTAAAGCGGTTGACTTAAGAAAATCTGTAATTTCGACTATTCTTTAAAGATGGGTCCTAAAAATGGCTATATGTGCACTTGGCGACATGGTGGACGGGGAAAGCCTAATAAAAGGGTTTGCATTAGGCGTGGGCGTTCGAGCAGTTCAGATTGAATATGAGAATTTTGATTTAGATTTTCAGTTTTCGGGTTGAAGAAATGACAATTCAAATCCAATCCAAATAAGTTCGGATTGGATCGGATTTTTTAAGTTCGGTTTAGGATTAATCGGTTTGGATATTATGAATTTTCGGTTTTGAATGTATAAGTTGAGATGTTTCTACTTTTCACAAAAATGAATATCCAAACAAGTACTCATATTAAATTGCTTGAAAGTTCCTCATTCTTGCCGCAATCATTCAAATAAAGTATTCAAGTAATGAAGTTATTATCAAAAAATACAACAGAGACATTAATACGGCTGATAAGAAGTAGCAATAGTAAAATCATGTTCAAATAGAAAGTATTCTCACAGTAACTTAACAATTAATATTGAATATATGAGATAATATCTAATTGGTAGGGTATTGAACTTATTATTATTGGAATATGGATAATAGACTAAATATAAAGTATAAAAAATTTAAATTTTCGGATATCCAAAAATACTAAGTACCAAATCCGAAATCCAAAAAATTTATAAATTAAATCCAAAATCCAATCCGTAATTCGAAAATCCAAAAAATTCGGATTTTGGTTTGGATCTCGGATTTGCCCATACTATATCCACCCCTAATTTGCATTGAAGTGGGCGAGGCATGCTTAGAGTAGCAAGAAAGAATAGGAGAAAATGACCCTCTATAGCCCCTCAAAATTTTAATAGCCCATGTTTTTTTCTCATTGACCCGAAATGTCCCTTCGGCCCAAACATATTATATCTAATAGCCCGAAATATCTATTTTGTATATATGTTTTGTATAGTGACAGTCTATTTAATATATTTTTTTATATAGTGATAATTATTGTATATAAATTGCACAGTGACAATCTATTTTGTATATAAATTGTATAGTGACAGTCTATTTTGTATATATTATATATAGTGACGGTCTATTTAGTATATTTTTATATAGTGACAGTCTATTTTGTATATATTTTGTATAGTGACAGTCTATTTAGTATATTTTTTGTATAATGACAGTCTATTTTATATATATTTTCTATAATGATAGTCTATTAAGCATATATTTCAACGTTATGCATAGTAATCTAAAAAAGAACAATCATAAAACTTTGACAATTCAAAAAGATAATTCTAATTAGAACAAATTAATTCAAATTTATCTTTAAGGAGAACTCTAGCTATATAGCAATTACTTTACCTCTAACATAGTCACGAAATGGCAACTCGAGCATCCCTTCGCACCAATGTCATGGGACTAAAAGAAAGAGGGCGAACTCAAGACAAAATTTTCTCAAACTTGTTAACTAATTTAGAGATGGCAGCGGCGCGATTGCAATACATGTTCAGTCTTAACCCGAAAAGACTTCAATACACCCCGCCCCGCCATGTATAGCGATTTTTTTTTCCTGTGTAACCATATCTTGACTAAAAATAAAATCTATTAAGTGCATGTAATATCAATCTTACTACAGGAACTATCAAATTGAGAAAGTAAAGACATTTTAAACAGAGGCTTAAAAATAAATACATGTGTTATTAGTGGCTAACCGTGCACTTTCCCCATGTTTTGTTGTAGCCAATGCAATAAGTTTTAGGCTATAACTTGCAATCAAATATAATGGGCTAGTGGTTGTCTTATGTTTGTGCCGAACAGCCAATTATGTCAGTCTCTCAAAAATTTAACAAACTTTACCACTCTCTTTATTGACTCGACGCATACTTGCTCTATTCTAGACTGACTAGCTAAATTTTTTCTAAATAATCTAGAAGTTGAATACAACCTCATCTATCTCGATATTGTTTTCCGGTAGACGTCAAACTAATACTAATAGTATCTGGATCTCAATTGTTACCTAAAAGAAATAACAAACACGACTGCTTAATTATGTTTGATTTTTGCCATTTTCTTGATATAATACGTCTACATTTAATGTGAAAGATCTTCGGAGAATTTTTTGCCTTTCCTCTTTCTTGCAAAGAATGGTTGTTTATCCTGAAGTTCGATTATGCGGGTTCATTTTGCTACACCTATACTAAAACATATATGCCATAAAATGACAAGTGAACGGGAGAGGATTTCAGTCCCTTAATTTGCGGAGTCTTATGCCATTTTTACTTGGAGTTAATCTTAATATGTTTTAGTATAAATCATAGTATCTAATTTTCGATAAAAATTTACAGCAGCATTATATATCCATTTTCTTCATGTAGAAAATTACAAGGAGTATTCCAAAAGTATTTGGCAGCTTATTTTGAAGAAAAAAAAATTGAAAACAAATCAGTTTCTAGAAAAAACGATTAATTTTTTTTTTCAAGTTCCTAAAAACTAATTTAGAACATTTTTTTGGTAAAAACTTTCCCACCACTTTCACAACTCTAACTTTTTTTCAAATAAAATGTATATTCAAATACAACTTCTAACTTCCAAACATTATTAACCAAATTTATATTCAAACGCTAGGTAAGTATTTTATAATTTCAAAAATATTTGTGACAATTGAAGCTTTATTTAATTACATTTTCAAGGAAATAAAGCCATACAACATTTTTTGTTGTCAATAGACTAATAATCTTTGCTAAAAGTATTGGGCATGAAACGCCGATGGTTTTAGTTTATTAAACCATGAAAGCATCGCTGAAAATCTTTACACCATTTTCATCCACCTATGGCGTCCGCGCTTATACAATATCGGCTTCGGTCAATTTCCCAAATGCGTAAAGTGCTCCAAGAAATGCCGGCCCAGAGCCACATGGATCAAATGATAGCCTGCTATAAACCCATCGACCAATTCTCGCTCATGAACCTAATTGATTCTTCTTTCTCTTCAAATGGGTTTGCTCCCACTGCTCTTCTATTCCACGAGTTCTCTCGTTTCATTGATTGTAATTTTTGTAATACACTTATCAGACGCTATACAGATTCTAAAAATCACTCGCGTTCAGTTTTTATTTACACCCAAATGCGTAAACTTAATATCCTTCCTGATTCCTCAACATTCCCCAGCGTTCTCAAATCAGTTGCTCAGTTATGTTATGGTGAAGTTGGAAAGTCCATCCACTGTAATGCAATTCAATTGGGTCTTAATACTGATATTTATACAAACACTGCTCTTGTTTATATGTATGGTATTTGTCAACAACCCCATGATGCTCACCAACTTTTTGATGAAATTCCTGAGCGAAATGTAGTTACATGGAATGCATTGATCACGAGTTATACGCATAATAGGAAATTTAGAGAAGCAATTGATGTGTTCAGGGAAATGTTAGCTTTTGGGGCTAAACCAGGTGAGGTCACTATGGTTGGAGTTTTATCAGCTTGTTCTCATTTGGGAGCTCTGAGTCAAGGGAAGTGGATTCATGATTATATTGTGAGGAATCGGTTGAGAGTGAATGTATTCGTTGGTACTGCGCTAATTGATATGTATGCTAAATGTGGAGATATTGATGAGGCGAAAAAAATCTTTGAAACTATGGGTTTTAAAAATATTTATACATGGAATGTTTTGATTTCGGCATATGCCATGAATGGACAAGGTGAAGCTGCATTGCAGGCTTTCGATATGATGGTTGTAGAAGACTTTAAGCCTGATGATGTAACTTTCTTGGGTGTTTTGTGCGCCTGCTGTCACCAAGGTTTTGTTGAGGAAGGTAGAAGGCGGTTCTCAAGCATGATAAATCAGTTTGGCTTACAGCCGAAGATTGTGCATTATGGGTGTATGATTGATCTACTTGGACGTGGTGGATTCTTGGATGAAGCTTTAGAAGTGATTCATTCTATGAGAATAAATCCAGATGCAGTAATATGGAGGGCGCTACTTGGTGCCTGTAGATTTCATGGAAGAGAAGAACTTGGTGAATTTGCTTTCCGTAAGCTTCTGGAACTGGAACCAACGAATGGGGAAAACTACGTGTTAATTTCAAATGTTTACATTCGAAAAAAGCAATGGGCTGAAGTTGGAGATGTTAGGGAACTGATGGACAGCGGCGGAATTAAAAAGATTCCTGGATGCAGTTCAATTGAAATTGAAAATGTAGTGTATGAGTTTAAGGCCTCTGATCCTCTTAAAACAGGGCATGAGGAAATCCATAAGATGTTGAAAGACATGAAAACTAAGTTGAAATTAGCTGGTTATGTGGCTGAAACAGAGATGGCTCTGTATGATATTGATGAAGAGGAAAAGGAGCATAATCTGATATACCACAGTGAAAAGCTTGCTCTTGCATATGGGCTGCTAAATTCATTTGAACCTACATTAAGGATAATGAAGAATTTGAGGATTTGTCAGGACTGCCACCAATTCTTTAAGCTTGCTTCAGCAATTTATAAAAGGATAATTGTTGTTAGAGATATAAAGCGCTTCCATCATTTCATTGGAGGTCTTTGCTCGTGCAAAGATTATTGGTGATTAGCTTGTGTATCGGTGTTGTTATGTCTTCTGACAAGTTAGGAGGGGCAATTACTGCTTCAGAGAGTGGCAATTTTCACTCAGGATCTATATTTCAAATATCAATTTAATGGTCCGCTTTTCAGCAAAGGTAGTGTACTGGAGGTCTCAGAATCTGCCACAGGACTTGGGTAGTTATTTCTTCTTTTAATGGAAAGATAAGTGGGATATTTTACGTTGTTTCTGATATATCAAACAGCCTAGCGGATGATACAACTTTGTTTGGGACCGAGGCGTTGTTGTTGTTTTTGTTGTTGTTGTACATTAGACAGCCTAGCATTGCTGTGTAAAAGCCGGATATGATTAAGGTGTTTGATACCACTCCTCAGGTGAACTTCTATGCTACTTGGGTAGTCATTCTGCCAATATCATCACGGTTTCTTGAGTTGAGTTTGCTACTAGTAACCTTTCTTTGTGAAAGTTCTACTCCTTGATATCTGAGAAATATTGGACTAGTCTCAACGGATCTTTTCTAATTTTAGCTCTACGACTCTGTCGAAAGACTAAAGATTTCGGGCAATTGAACTGCAATATGTCTGCTTTGAAGGCTCTCAGGTTTTCTGAGCTTAGTGTTTTATCCATGATCGTAGGTAGTAACGGCATATAATTCAGTTCGACTAATGTTGAAGTTTGTATTACAGTCCTTTGAGCATATTAGCTGTTTTTTCAGGTGAAACACATCTTGGCATGACCCATAATGCTATGAGAAGTTCACCTTCTAGACGTCAATGATGGTGACACAGAGTATCTAAATCTCTGCGGGAAAATGCATACACCAAAGGTACATTGCTTTCTACCCTAATTTTTATTTTCACATAGTTATTGCTTCTTTTTGTAGGATCTTCAGCTACAACTCATATTTGATTATTTGAGGCAGAATATGTTATTGCCATAACAAATGTATTGCTTCTTGACCTTTTCTTGGGCTAGCTTTCGCCGCCAGGATTTGTTAACCCATAATTCTGGTTGTGCCTTTTATCCCTGAAATAATTGGCATTCATGTTAAAAGTCCTTCACTTGAGAAGGAGCTATTTAAATGCAGGAACCTCCAATAGTTCCATGAAATCGTTACATTGTGCCTCATTTTCATTTAATTAGGTGGCAACGTATTGAGGAATGAAAACTACAATTGATGCTAATCAGAACATGAATGCGAGTCTTATAAATGGAGTTCACTTCATATATCCTACAATTGTAGCCTTGAAGCTAAAATTCTTTAATAGAAAGAAAACAAAATTTCTTCATGAATATCCTCATCTTTCTTACAAAGTCGAGCATTCTACCAGATATCTTTTCTACCCTTTTTTTTCATAGGTATGGATGAAGTCGAGTGTAATATATAGTAAAAAAAAAAAATCCACTATGGTAGAAGCTAGTAAATACGGAGTACTAAATAGTAGAACAAATCTACTTCAGAAAATAAATGAATTATAATTGGCCGCACTCCATCTTATACATCTGTATCTATAGATGCTTTCAGATTCAAAAAGCCTCGGGACCAAGGTGAGTGAAGTGTGAGCTTTGATAAGCTTCTTGTAGCATCTCACTGTCATCGTATGAATCCCGATATGTATCCAAGTTTATATCTGCATTTCTTAGTGCTGATAGGCAGAGTTCTTTCCTCCATTCTTCTAAGTGTGGGAATCCTATGTAGTCTGCATACTTGTCACAATACTGATTCAAACACAACCACAACATATTAGTGCGGTGCAAAGGCTCTGAAATCTGAAATATCCTTTTTGTTATAGAATTGGGATTATGTGGTGTACCTCAAAGTTAGCAATATCATGGGTATTATGCTTCGGAATGCCAGCAACTTCTCTTGAACGATAAAATTCCTTAATGGACTGCATCATTTCATCCCATGATGGCAGTGTTCTTTTCCCAGACAGCAGTTTAGCTATCCATTTTGCTTGTGACTCAAAGAAAGGAAACCCTATGAGCTACATCATAAATAAGAGAGGATTTATTATAATTGATATATCCTCCAAAAACAAAAACTTGATTGATTAATGCTTGGTTATAGAAATACTTAGGAGTTAACAGTTGAAGTGATTTACCTTTCGGGGTACGCCAATGAAGGAGAGAGAGGGAGCAAGAGAAGGGGGGAAGGTATGCTCGTAAAGGGGCCCCACTCTGTCATCATCAACTACGACAATTCCTTTGGTGTCAAGAAATGGAAAGGAGTAGGAGTACCTACGGAAACATACCAACTTGGATCTGTCATTATCAATATTCTTTTCACTTTTTAGACAAGACCACGTCCAAGCACTACCTAATTCAATTTTATTATTTTAGTCGGACTCGTGAGTTAAAAATAAAAAGAACATCTCGGTGCACTAAGCTTCCGCCGCTATGCGCGGGGTCTGGGGAAGGGCCGGATCATAAGGGTCTATTGTACGCAGTCTTACCCTGCATTTCTGCAAGAGGTTGTTTCCACGACTTTAACCCGTGACCTCCTGGTCACATGACAGCAACTTTACCAGTTACGCTAAGGCTTCCCTTCGGACTCGAGAGTTAAAGTATCTTAATTTTAATGATATATGTATTCTTGTAAATAAGAATATTTTAAAATGTATGAAAAATTATGATCAAAGAAAGCAATGACTCCTCAACTAACAATTGCCATACAAAATGAAGCAGAAGAAATATTAGAATATCTAGTGTGATTGCTTGGGTTTTTCTCTTCAACCTTCCTTTTTTAGTTTCTAATGTATGGGAATAAAACACTTACCCTGTACAGTATATGATAGTGTCTGCAACAACTGAAGTGCCATCTTCGAACAAAACCCTCCCGTCTTCATGTAATGAATCTATCTGCATTTTCATTTTAGATCAGTATTTATTTGAATAATCAGTATCTTCATTGTCGGATTCCAATACAACAAACCTGAGGACGAAGATGTAAATTATTGTGCTTGGATATAACTTTAGACAATCCTTCAGAAACGTCAAGAGATTTGGCGCTGAGATGGATCTCCTTTGCCACATCTACAAGCTCCATTCCTATATCTTGACCACTTAGTGAGTTTCCAATCACCACAACCACCTGAAGTTAAAAATAGTTAGCAAGTTTTACGGACAAGATTCAGAAGTTTGTTTCAAACCAAAGTTAACACTTCTTTAATCAGAGTAAACTTAGATGATGCTCCACATGTGGCAATTCTGAACATTTTTATTTTATTTTATTCGAATACATGCACTGGAATTCGAATTATGACAACCTGAGATGTTAATTAATGATTTTTTCTGGCTAGTATTGCAACAAAATTATTATTTAAAATAGAAAAAGGAAAAAGTGAATCCTGTTGATGACTATTCATCTCTATGATTGTATAGATTTTTGCATTACCTCATCCTGAAAGGGGTTTGGAACCCTGTAAATGTGGCTATGCATCTGCTTTCTTCTCCATTCATCCATTCCTTGTAAAAGGAAACAGATAAAAAGCTTTTAATGTCATTCTTATACTATTGAATAAGAACATAAATAAATTACAAAACACAAATACTCCGTATGTGTTTATGCAAGTATATAATACATGCTGTAATTTTGATAAAAAGGTCTTACGGTTTTCTTGTTAACTGTACCTTGACATGACCTGACTATGAAGAAGTTGCTTTGATTGATAAAGTTAGTTATAACTCCTGGATTTTCGTTGCCACTTTTCATGGTATGAAATATATATACGATCAATGCACAAAACTTAAACTCGAGTGAGAAAAATATGGAGAGTTTGACAAACCTTTAATATTTGGCAACCTTGGTTGAGAGTAATGACCAGTTGCAACAACCACAGCATCAAAGACTTCCTCCACCCCCATCTCAGACCTTTAATGTTTGGCAACCTTGGTTGAGAGTAATGACCAGTTGCAACAACCACAGCATCAAAGACTTCCTCCACCCCCATCTCAGACTCCTTCTCTTTGCTCTTCACAATCCATCTCAAATCCTTACCAAACTCAGGATAATTCAGCATACCCACATACTCAACCTTAGTATTGAACCTTATCATCTCCCTTAATCCAAAGTATTCACAAAAATCTTTTAAATACAAGAGAAGTTCCCTATGGCCAGGAAATCTCCTTGAATCCCTCCCTTTCTTCACCGCAAATGGAAAATCAGTAAATCCCATGATCTCTCTTGGTGAAGTGAGCCTTAGTGATGCATAAATACTGCTATGTACACTTTGGACATTAGTCTTTCCTAAAGGATCTTCATGTTCAACTTTAGGTTCATATAGCCATTGCCCTCCTACATCATGGTTTTGTTCTAAGACCACCACATTGTGCCCTTCCTTCCTTAGCTCCCTAGCAGCCACCAATCCCGACGGTCCGGCACCGATCACGCACACATTCTTGGACAAATTTCTATCAGAAACCATGGTTGATATTTAGAACTCTTGGAAGAAATGCAGTAATTTCTTGTGTTTTATGTTTTTGTTTGAGATTAAAAATGAAGTGAAGAGTTTATATATAGGCGAAGTAGCTAGGAATTAAAAGAAAATGAGGCTGATAATTAGCTATTATAATATCTGATAAGTTTGCTAGGAAGGATACACACGTGACTAAATACTCCCTCGGTCTTATATTATCAGTTGTGTTTTTCTTTTACACGTACCTTAAGAAAATATTAAATAGGATAGGTTTTGACTGTTTTACCCTTATTTATGTTTTAACTTTTAAGATATAATCTCTCTTCATTTCATATTTAGTCATAATTGAGGTGTTTGTAGTCTTCAAGGATAATTATTAGTAAGGGTAAAAAAGAAAACAAATAATTAATTTTGTCTTGAACTTATAAAATGACAAATACTTTGACAACTATTTTTAGTAGCCACGACTGATAATATGAGACGGCGTGAGTAATAATTTGGTTGGCGTATGTCTCGAAGGATTCCCATTTTGGAAGGATCGCTTTTGTATGTCTCGATCGGAAAGTTTACTCCGTTTGTTTGATTTATTGAGTTGCCATTAATTTTGAGTCATTAATTCTACTTTTTGATTGTTTTCACGTATATTAAAGAATTTAACTTTTAGCATTAATTAACAATAAAATTGAACCTATTAACCTTAATTTATTCGTTGGAACTATAATAAATACTCCTAGGTTCTTTACTTCAAGGGTAATTTTGAAAAAAAAAAGTTAGTTCCTTCTTTATATCTGAAAAAATTAAATATTATGGACCACAAAAAAAGGTCAAAAAATCAATCAAGGTGGACCGGATGGAGTAATAATAAAAGAAGGGGTAAATTTTCTTCCTTTTACCTTTTAATTTTTCTCCCCAAGTACTCTTCTAGATTTAATTAAAAGGAAGAAATTTTCCCAAAATGTATGGTAGGGGAACTTGGCGTTAAGCAGAAGGCTCCCATTTTGATGACTTCCATCTAAAGGTGCACAAAGCTACCAAAAGATTGGGCAGTTTAAAAGGAAGCCACTTGTTTAGCTCTTAGCTCTTTTTATGATTTCTACTACTGCTGTGACGTGCATGGGGTGCGACCCACTTCTTTTAATTACTAATAATGATAGCCTAAAGACTTAGGTGATTTGGTGGGACACTTAAAAACATTCTTTGGAGTCTTCCTAAATGACATTATATCAGTAGCTTTTAACTTACTCATCTAAATAGACGTTCGCATCCAAAAGAATAAACAGTAAACGTCCAAGCTGATCTAATGCCAAGAAGCTTAGAGCAGTCTTTCCGTCAGTCCGTAATTTATTGAAAAATAGCAATCGTTTGAGATATTGGATTTTTTAATTTACTGTTGTTGCCTTTCTTCCTAAGTTCCCAAATAAAAAAAATAGTAAGCATAGACGTGACGTTGGGATTTCCTACGAGATATGTTAAACCGCCGGGATTGAATGGAATCCGTTTGGAAGGATCTTATATTGAAAAGGCGATCAAAATAGTTCCAAATTACATAGACGTTTGCGATTACACATAGATATATAGCGAGTATTAGGGGTGTACAAATGAAACCGACAAATCGCACCAACCCGATAATCCGAGTCAAATTGAGAAAAAAAATTCGACTATGGTTTGGTTTGATTGGTTTGGTGTTGGAAAAAAAAATCCGACGATATTTGGTTTGGTTTGGTTTTAACTAAAAAAAGTCAAACCGAAACCAAACCAACCCGACATTATATGTATAGAAGTTTTAAATATATTTAATACATGAAAATATTTATTGTAGTGTAGTTTATAAATATTTCTTAAGCATTTTCATAATTTTATCTTTTAACGTATTATTTCAAGCTTGTACTTATAATTTTTGGATGCTCCAATAAGTTTTATAATACATAAATGTTAGTAACTCAAATAAATCCTAAACCAAAATCAAATCAATACTAATGATAGTAAAAGACATTCAATTCAATTGTACTATGAATGAAAATAGTGTTGGATATATATTTTTTAGTTTTTTCATGGTGTAGATAAAATTCATAACTTATTTTTCTTTTAGTGTTTAGTCATATAAATAATAGTACATATTAGTCGTACTTATTTTAGCAACTTATTAGTAATTTTAAATTATGTTCGTTTTCATTATGGCTTATTAATAATATTTATTTTATGCGATTTTCTCGATCTTTATTGTTGAATATTTTAGTACAATGCCATGATTCATCTCATATTTATGTTATTTTATTAAAAAATACCTTATATAGTTTTGCCTTACTAGGATTAAAAAAATATTTGGAGCACAAATTCTATATTTTGTGCTATGAAAATTTTATGGAAAAAAAAAACCGAAACCACCCAAAAACCCGAAAAATTCGAGAAAAATTGAGAATTAAAAATCTGACTTTTATTGGTTTGGTTTGGTCTTTAGATTTAATAGCCCGATATAATTGATTCGATTTGGTAATTAAAAAATCCGAACCAACCCGACCTATGTACATCTCTAACGAGTATGATTGGAAAAATAGATCTTATAATATGTTAAAATTACCTAGAGTTTTGGGGGCCATGGACCCCTCGAGCCATGGGATATATAGCTCCACTATTGTAATCCACAAGGAGTATCTGTTATACTATCATTATTTCTTCCATTATTGTATTCATGAATACAACTCGCGAATACTTATGAATACAGTCTATGTTTAGCTGGACTTTCTTGTTTTTCGCCGAATTTTGTTATTGTATTCATGAATATATTAGCTTGAATACATCGAATATACTCTATAATAAGTGAAAACATAGCTATAGGAAGTAATTAAGTAAATGGTAGCTATAGCATTTTGAAAAGTTCTCTAAAATTTAACCTCTCAATTATTAGAATAGCATTTCTTATATTTATAAATACTCTGTAAAAAGACCATATAATAATTAATAAGCGAGAGAGTGAGAGAGAGTGTGTGATGCTTGACTTGGAGTTTTGGACAAATCGATTGAAGTGTTCATTTGAAAGGACGGTTTGAAATTATATACTACTGTTACCCGGTTAGTACAGTGAATTTATTCTTAACAAGTAATAAACTTAGGTGTAATTGCTTACGTGTAGCCAGATTGAATTTTAAGACACTCATCAAACACAGCTGTATTTGACTTGCTCATGACTAATTTTTTGACTGCAGCTCCCCCACCTTACCCAAGGAAAGGTTTAAAATTAAAAATCAAATTTGCATATGATTCTTTGCTCTTAAAAAGAAAATGTGGATAAAGCATTTTTCAATATATACTTTCTAGTGTACAATAATAAGGACCTCATCCTCTACAAATGTACTTGGACGAGCGCAAAACACAATACAAAATTGTTGCTCGCTAGCCAAAGATAATATAGTTTAATTATCGTCTCTGCATGGATTGGATTTAAACAATGCTCAAGTAATTTCTAGCTTAACGTTATTCAGGATGATTAATACTTTGGTTGAGATGATTAATAACTAAAATTAACTATGAAACTAAAACAATTAACAATTGATCATAGAAAGACAAGAATTGAGCAACACCGAAATATCAATGGGAGAAATAAGTGTCATGACAGGATAGGTGCAAGATAGCTATTTGGGATCTATCTCTAGTTCAATTCACTCTAAAGTTCTAATGATTCTCACGAATTCACTCGATAATTAGTTCAAACGTATAGTCAAGACTTCCCTCTCGATTAAATCTTAACTCTACGAGATGAACTAATATAAGCATTGTGAACATATGCAAGCATGCGTTAATGGATTAGTATTCAGGAAATCGTCTCTCGAATATTCTCCTAACTTGATTTAATCAATAATTCAACAAGGTCTCTCGATTACTTAAAAGAATCACTGAATTAAACCAAACAAAATAATGCAAAGATAATCACCAAAATATTCCTATTTCGATTAAATAAACTGGTGAATAAAGTTGCAATCAATTCAAAGCTTCATAAACGAATTCAAGCAAAGAACTAGAGTTAAAATTCACAAATATCAATCAAAACACCATATCCGTCAAACCCTAAGGTAAACTACTCCATATTCATGGAGAAATTCATCACAAATAAAGTTGAATAACAAGAAAACATGAATTCAATCCAAACTCGGGTGTTGAGTTGAGGATAGAATGATGAATCCTTGTATTTTGAGTCTCTAATGCTCTTCCAATCTTCCGTAGGTCAAAAGTCCCTTGAAAAAAATGTGTTTTCAGTATATTTATAATAAGTAGGAACGAACCCGGACGAAATTACCCTCTTTGAGCCGAAGTGGAAAAACCTGCAAATATTTTACACTTCATGCGTCGCACAGTGTTACGCAGGGTGAGTCGCATTAGTGCATTTTGCTCGGTTGTAAACTCTCTAAACTTAGCTTATCTGACAAACTCTTGTACTAATGCGTCGCACTATGCCACGCGCTATGCGTCACACTAGTGTATTTTTCTATCAGACCCAAAAATTATAAGTCTCTGAACTTCTCAAATTTCTGACGAACTTTTATACTAATGCGTCGCTCCATGCCACGCCTTATGCGACGCATTAGTACATTTTGCTCTATCCCTTGCGCTTTTTTTAACTTTCGTATGCAACGCCGGTCCACGAGTCACGGACGCGATCCCAATTTAATTCCTTGGGCTTTTACTCAGACTTGGAAGCTCCAAATTATTCGATTTAGCTCCAGAACATCTTCTTAACTCGGAATCATTTCCTACAAAGTATAAAACACGTAATAAATGCAAATCACCATCATTTAAGCTCGAGCACGTCTCAAAGTACAGTAATTAGAGTGCAAAATACAGCTAAAATACGTATTTCTAGCCCATCATCAGTATGTGTACACAAATCACAATATCTTTCTTTTCAATTGCACGAAAATGTTTGAGAGCATGATATCCACTACTAACCTATATCTTATTGTTACCTCGTAGTTAGTTTTAATTTAATAGCCCTGCACATCTCATTTTTATACGAGATAATACAATATATAAGCGAATAAATATTAGAGTTAGATAACATAATATAATCATTGTTAATATACAGGGTAACATTATCAAGGAAGGGAGACATTAATGATGATCAATGCCTTCCTTTTTGAATCAAGCATTTGATTTCCCCCCTTCTTGAAGGCAAGGGAACATCAATAATCATGAAATATGGTTACCAATGCATGTTCATCATTTACATATCAGCCATTTGTTTCTGACCTCTTCAAACTAAAGATTAATAAGAATAATTTTTTAAAACAAAAAAGTAAGAACTATATATACGTTTCCACGGTACTCATGAATATTCTTCAAGTAGAACTAGAAAAATATTTTGATTTATAAATAGTGATATTTCTTTAGGACTTCTTGGGGTGCAATTCAAGTATATTAGTACAAGCATGACTCATGTTTTACACTTAAATAGGTAGTACTCTATACTAGTAAATGATGAGTCACTTGCTTGGAAACTTTGGAGACAAACTATATAGGTGGAGGTGGTGTCGCAAAAAGACATAAACTTTTATGCTTTCCAAAGACCAACTTTTTCATAAGGACTATCTTACTATTTGAAACTTATAAAGCAAGGTTTCAAAGAAGAAAAAAGATGAAACGTCAAAAAAAGGTTCTATCAAGTTTCTCATGCAAATATGTAATTATTAATACCCGTCCGGTCTATAATAAGTAATTTTTTAGTCTTTGGTACATCTCTTAAGAAAATACAAACTCCTAAGGAAAAAAAGATGTATTCACTAAATTACCCTTAATTAATTGTTACCTTGCTACGTTAGGATATGTAAATAAGAGCAAGTTTTAAAAAAATAAAATTAATTCCTTCTTGATTATATAAAAGGACACTTATTTTGAACCAAAATAAAAAAGTTAAAAGGTCACTTATTATGGACCATGTAATGCTTGGCCTATAAGTTAGAAAAATTGCTTTATGAAAATTAAAAGTTGTCTGCATCCTTTTTCTAAACATTTTCTTTTGCTTTCTGAGGTGAGTGATGTTGTTAAAGTCGACTCGTCATTCGTTCCTGACTGTTTCTGCATACATTTAGACCAAAAAACTATTTCAATAGAGTACTCGTCCTAACTTGCACTATCTCTCTTAATTCCCTACTCCTGCACCAATTTTTATGGAGGCCAAAGAGCATGAAATATAAAAACTCAACAGTATCGATTTATAACGAAAATATGAATAAAAATATGTGAAATGTAAAAAAAAAAAAAGAAGGTATTTAATAGTATGTGTATATATATTTCGTGATTTACAATTAATTTTATTAATGAATGTAAGAATTTAGAATAAAATTTATTTTTTTTTAAAAAAAATGATCATCTCTAGAAAAAAAGTTGGTTGAGGAGAGGGTCTAAAGTTGTGTTACGCTCCCTTTATTATTATTTTTAGTGTCAAAGCTGATCTATATCCTCTGCATTAATCGCGCTTATTCTCACAGATGTCTATGAATTTTAAACGCTTTTCTCTAATTCTTTCTTTCTATTTTTTTTTGGCTTTCTTTCTTTGCAATTTTAGAAATTCTACTCACTCAAAAATTGTCAACAAATTGTTGAGTCCCTCTTTCTTTGGCTTCCCCTTCCTAACTTATCAAGAAAAAGGTATAATTTCAACCCCTATTTTCCGCCAAAATTATCATTTTTCTCTTTTTTGTGAATTTTAAACAGCTCTTGAATCTATTATTCGAAGATTGACGTTTTCTATTAAAGATGATTAGAATCCAAATGTTAATGATTCCCGAATTCTTCAATTGCCTGAAAATTTTGTTGTGTTTTGCTTCTTCACGTAATGTTTGAACAATACAATAGTTTCACAACCCAACGCCCGAACTCATCAATATTCAATTCTAATAGGAATTTTCACTTTCTTTTTTCTCCCATGAGGTGAAAAAACATACGTAAATGCGATATGTCTAAGGTTTTCTTTGTTTTTTCTTTGTCATTCCACTTGAATTCTGTTTCTGAATAATGGCAATGGTGATTGGGATGTATAGCTTTAGGAAGTATGGATTTAATATCAGTTTTTCATAAGGACATTATAGAGCATCTTATTCTTGTTGAAAGGAAAAAAAGTTTTCTTCTCCTTGATTCTCGTAGGATTACTTCTGGAATATTGGTGGCATCATACGTTTCCCTTTCGTATTTGTATAATGGGTGAGGGTGTCATAACTTATTTATATTATTGAACTTAGGTTTATAGATAGGAATTATGATTTTGTATTCCATTGATTTACCAATTAAAAGAATGTTTCTCCTGTTAAGTACTATGTAGAGCTTCTCTTTATAGTTAGGAGTACTAACTTTCTCCTTTTAAAAGAAATATATTGGGTTCAGATCATAGTATTAATAGTTTGAAAAAAGTTTTCCAGTTTGTCAATGACATGCATGCGGAGTAGAATTTTCTTTTTTCTATTTGCCATAAGTAAAGTGGCATAGATTTTTCTAAATTTTGGGGAAGAAATCTTTTTGGATGCATCAGTTCTTTAGTTTCAATATCATGATTTCCAGCCATATTTTGACAAGTAAAATAATATAATACGGATTGAGTCCAGTTCCTAATTGTCCAAATTTCCCTGTTAGGCTCAACGATCATATTGTATCAACTATTACCAAGTTTTGTTGGACACATTTCCCACCAAGCAAGATATATTCTGTTAAATTTACTGAATTGTGTGGTAAAAAATGGTGCTAGATTTATAATCAATCTCTAATTTGGAAGTATTAAATAGGTGACAGGAGTACCAGAGCAGTTTGAGGAACAGTCAGATGGAGGGAGAAATGCAAGCCAGTTTGAGGAACAGTCAGATGGAGGGAGAAATGCAAGCCACAGAATAAGTAGGAGTTATTTGTTTTCGCCCTTGTACAGTGTTCTTCCCTTATACTATTGTCATATTAGTGCACTTGCAATTTTTAGTAGCAGTTTTCTCAATGGTATTTTGTTTCCCATCAGGATGCCATACTTGTGAGGTTGAGGTTTCAATCAAAGGTCTCTGCTTATTATCAGTTTTCTGTCGGTAAGTGCTTTTGTTAAACAGTTCTGGAAACATAGTGAAAACAAGCATGTGAGATGCTGTCCTAAACCATCTCTGTCTTTCATAATATATCTGCAGAGGTGCTAGTTTCATTGCTCTAGCTCAAAATGGGTGAGATGGTTGTTGGCATACCTGCACGTCTGGAGAAAATTGAGCGTGAAGTTGGCTTTTCGAGAAGGAACTCAACTGGCAGCTTAGGTATTCAAATTGCTAAATCCAAGGTCTTCTCCCGTTATCTGAGTGATCCAAAAGGTTCTTGCCATGACGCTTGCAAAGGCGTGGAACGTGATCTTCAAGAAACAAAAGCAAGGACTTCCCTGCTGAGAAGATCTACTATAGCAGCATCAGAAAAAACCCAAGAGCTGCCTACAACTGTGAAGTTGCAGATAAGGAAGAAACCACTAAGATCAAGTAAGCTAGCTGTAAATTTCAATAGGCGTACAACTGGTAAAGCCCAGAGACAGGAGAACCCATCATACACCAAAAGATTAGCTGTTTCTGTAAATCAACGAAATGATTTGAAGTTGAAGCCTTCGCAAGAAAATGATTACTCTATGTCAAGAAGCTATAAGCTGAGGAGAAGAGGATACAGTGACATTGTCATACCAGGGGGGTCACCATTTGCTCGGGATTCTCCGTTGAATGGTGCAACCAGCATACCAAACAAAGGAAGCCGGATGGACAAGAACACTGGATCTTCTAAGTTGAGCAACAAGAAGGTTGTTGGGAAACCTGCAAACTTGGAGAAAATTGAGAATGAAGTCGGGTATTTGAGAAGGAACTCAACTGGAAACTTAGGTAATGAAATGGGTGACTCCAAGGTCTTGTCACGTCATGTAAGTGTTCCAACAGGTTCTAGGCTTGATGCTAGCAAAGATGGCGTGGAATGCAACTTTAAAACAATGGCAAGGACTCACATGTCCACAAGATCTTTAACATCAGGAGAAAATTCAAAACTGGCTACAACTGTGAAGTGGCAGATATGGAGAACAACTAAATTACCGGCAAATCTCAAAAGGCTGACAACTTCCCACGAAGAGGAAATGCAAGCATGCACCAAAACATTGGCTGTTTCTGCAAGTCATCGAAGTGATTCGAAGCTGCAGCCTCTGGAAGAAAATGCTTATTCGGTGTCAAGAAGCAACAAAAGCAGAAGAAGATACAGTGACGTTCTTATAACAGGGGGTTCGGCAATTCTTCAGGGGTCTCTATTGGATGATGCAGCCAGCAAACCAAACACAGGAAGCAAGATGGATAAGGACAGTGGATCTCATGAGTTCAGCAAGAAAAAGGATGTTGGCATTCCTGCAAACCTGGACAAAATTGAGCCTGAAGTCAGCTATTTGAGAAGGAACTCAACTGGAAGCTTAAGTATTGAAATAGGTGAATCCAAGATCTTGCCATGTTTACTCAGTGTTCCAACAGGTTCTCGCCAAGAAGCTTGCAAATACGCAGTAGAAAGTGATCTTAAAACAAAGACGAGGACTCTCCAGCCCACAAGACCTGTAACAACATCAGGAGAAGTCCCAGAAATGGCTACAACTGTGATGTTGCAGATAGGGAAGAAACCATTAAGCTCAAGTAAGCTACCAAAATTCAAGAGCCGGACAACTTTTCGAGCCCAGGGACAGGAAATACCAGCATCCACAACTATTTCCCACTCTACAAGATTTTCTGTGAAGAGGGTATCAGGCAAAAAGCCAAATAATGATTCCCCAAGAATAGTATCTCAACGTAATAAGCGGACTAGCCTTCCAAGCAAAACGGACAAAGTGAGTCATGAAGATGATCCAACCAAGGTATCTCAACTTAATAATTTGACTAGCCTTGCACGAATGAAGATAGAGCAACCAAGTAATGAAAACTTCCCAAACAAGGCATCTCAACTTAGAAAATGGGCTAGTCTTAAACGAGGTAAGATGGAGCAAGGAAGTCATGGAAGTGTTCCAAAGGAGACATTGCACATCAGAGAATCAAAGACTAAAAGCCAGACCATAAAGCTCTCCCAGGAAACTCGAATGGCCAGAGTCTCCTCCTTTGATAGACATGGCCCAGAAAGAGGGAAGAGGCCTTCACCCCTTCTCTACCCATCCTCCTCTCTACACTCGGATGACAGTATCACCAGAAACCTTGGCAACAGGAAATCTTCACTACATGGCCCAAAAAGAGGGAAGAGACCGTCACCCCTTCTCTCCCCATCCCCTTCTCTGCACTCGGATGGCAGTAGCTGCAGAAACCTTGGCAATAAGAAATATTCCCTATCATCAATTTCTGCATGCGAGTCTTTTGATGGCGATGCAACGGTCAGCAATTCCAGGAAAAGTGGAACCACAAGCCAAAGCCAAGATATAAAAGCTGCAAGAACTGCAATTTGCAGTCCTAAAAACCTCAAGTTCAGGAGAGGAAAAATAATCGATTTTCAGTCTGAGAAAGTCAGTCCAAGGAGACTAAAATTCAGGCCAGTCAAAATACTAGATTACAACGAAAATGGAAGTGCTTATGCTAGCGGAAGAAGCTCTCGGAGACTCATTGCTAATGGAAAGTCAAATGCTGCTAAAGATGAAAATATGAAAGTTAATCTTCGACACCAAGCTAGAGGAAACAAAAGAGAGGCTCCAATATTGTTCAACAATGTGATCGAAGAGACTGCAACCAAACTTGTCGAGACCAGGAGAAGCAAGGTCAAGGCTTTGGTGGGTGCTTTTGAAACCATAATCTCCCTTCAGGATCCAAGATCCTCGCCACCAATTATTTGGAGATGATAACTACGTGCTTTGACAGAAGGAACCTGTATATATTAATAGCTAAATCGAGTTACGTAACTGAAGCAGTAGGTGCAGGATTTCAAGCACCATTCTGTCTGATTATATATACTTTCTAATTGATTCTATATACTTTGTAAATGTCATTGCGACTATCACTTTAGGTAGCAGGAGGAATATATCACTCAAAGTTGATTTAAAAGCCAGTTGATGAGTGCTTAAGACAGGCCAATAAGCTGGGGTCGGCGATATGAGTCATCACTGACCATGTTCCCCATTTGAGTTCATCTCAGTCGAGTTGGGTAAATTTATCTGAAGTTTCTACAATAGCTTTGTAAAGGGTGATATATTCTCATAGTTTGTGTGTAAATCAGAACAGGGTCAGGCCTCAAATTTTCATAAGGTAAACCTCCCATGGACAAAACAGTCCGAAAACAAATAGGCAAATGAAGCTCAATAACCTAGAAGAACATTAGGAAAATACTTAATTCTTCCTTAAACCAGCTTTAAGCCCTTTAAATATGTCATCTTCAGTGACAGGTCTAACCTGTTAGTATGAAAATTTGAAAGCTTTTAAACACATTAAAAATTCAGCAGGCACCTCCCATCTCTCAGCTTTTTGTTTCCTCTTTTGCTTAATTTTATTGCTTAGAACCTACAAAAATATATCTCTATAAACGGTATATCGAAGATTATTTCCTCTACCGTTTAGTTTTCATTATATAGGAAATATAGAACTGATTAGTATACAGGAGATCACATCGTTGCCCTAGTTGTTGTGATCAAAGTTTCCAAATTTCAACAAGAGCCACCCTTAGTTTTTAGTACTATCAAAGTTTTCAAATTTCGGATCTAAACTGTTCCACGACTTTCTCAGTTTCACTACTCACATTTTCTACTACTCCCAAACTTATGTGATTTCAAAAGAGATAGGGTTCCCGGGGGAGGAAGAAGACGAAGAGTCTTACCAGTTATGACGAGAGATCCCCACGTCTGCAACCAAGGAGCGATTGTCTGAAATTTGGGATACAAGATCTGGAGATTAAAAAAAGTTAAAATTGGAATATTCACTTTCAACCCCCTATAGTTTACCCTTACTAGTCGATAAATACATTTATAAAAAATATAACATAAATACTATATTAACTAAATACTTTGAGTTATAGAATAAGCTCATGAAGAAAGAGTGATAGCAGAAGTCATCAATTATCCTAGTCAATATTTTTAATTTAAAATTTATTCATTACTATATTTTACAAGTTGGGCGTTTTCATCAAGAGCACATAAACTCTCGAAGATTTAAGAGTTTTTCTTTATGAAATCTTTTTGAGAAGTATATATTCTTAAGTTCATTCTAGAAAACACACAAGATCATCTAACTGATAAAAGATCTTTTTTCTTTTTTCTTTTTTCGCAAGCAAAATGTGAATTATTAAATTTTTATAATTAATAAGAAATACTGTAAAAATTATAAAACAAAAAAAATTTGAGAATTTGGCCCAACAGGCTTATGTTCACTCAACGTTCACAATTACGAATACCAAAATAAAGATGTGTATTTGTTGAATACGTGAATGCAAAATTTAATCATTAAGATAAATACGTGAATGCAAAATTTAACTACTAATATAAATACGTGAATGTAAAATTCAACTACTATAAAAAGTTTTTATTCAAAGAAGAACCTGAAAGTCCTTAATACAATTGTTGCTCAAATACGGCAAAGTTTTGATGATGAAAACGTAGAATTGTAGCTTCTTTTATATAAGGTTTTGGATATATAATTTGAAACATGAAGGGATTTATACAAAGTAAAATTATGTATAGTTTAATGGTTTATTAGAAAATAAAGACTCTTAAACCAAAAAGAAAATCAAATTGCTCCTTTTTACCTAATATTTTTCTGAAGAATTAATCTTTCAAAAGTTTATTAACTAAAAAAATTCCTACGATACTTTCTTGAAAGTGAATAAAATTTTCCTAAGTTAGTTGAAAGACAAAACTTTTGTAGTTTTAGTTGAATGACGAAAACTTTCCTACTTTTAGTTGCTTGAAATTTTAGATCTAAAAGAAATGGGGAATAATTAAATGATTGTTCCTAAATAGTAGGAAATTAATTAAATGATTATTTCTAAATATAGAGAAATAATTAAATGACTATTTTGTCTAGTGTTAACTCTATTGTAAAGGGGTACAAAAGACGAACAACATTTCACTAAGGGCCTTCGTGCTTTTAATATAGTACCAGCTTTAGTGTACGTGTGTTGCACATGTGCTTAGCGTCAATCAATAAAATATGTGTAATGACCTGACTTGTCGTTTTAAGAATTTACGTTCCGTTCAGTGACTTAAGGTTTCGAGCAGCCTCGCAATATGTATTATGACCCGCGTGTGTGGTCGAGTTTGAATTACGGATGATTCGGAGTGATTTGGGACACTTAGTTCATAAAAAGGGAGCTTAAGTCTTAGGATTTTGACTGTAGTCGGAACTGTATGAAGACGACTCCGGAATAGAGTTCTGTCGGTTTCGTTAGCTCCGTATGATGATTTTGGACTTAGGAACGTGTCCAAAAAATTATTTGGCAGTCCGTAGTGGAAGTAAGCTTGAAATGGCGAAACTCAAAATTTTGAAAAGTTTGACTGGGGGGTTGACTTTTTGATATCGGGGTCGGAATGTGATTCCGAGAGTTGGAACAGCTCCGTTATGTTATTTCGAACTTGCCTGCAAAATTTGACGTCATTCCGGGTTGGTTTGATAGGTTTCAGCACGAGTTTTAGAAGTTGGAAGTTTTTGAAGTTCATAAGTTCGATTTGTGGTGCGATTTATATTTTCGGCGTAATTTGATGTGATTTGAAATCTCGAGCGATTCAGTGATATGTTATGGGATTGGTTAGCATGATTGGACGGAACCCGATGGGCTCAGGTGTGTTTCGGAGTAGTTTTGGACCAAATTGGAGCTGTTTGGACTGTTGTTGCTGAAGTCTGGTTTCCTTCTTCGCGAACGCGAAGGAAGTCCCGCGTTCGCGAAGAGGAGTTTGAGGGGCTGATGATTTATCCTTCGCGAACGCGAAGCTGTGAACGCGAACGCGAAGAAGGAGCAGGGCAAGCATTCGCAAACGCGGCCCAGGCAACGCGAACGCGAAGAAGAAAAGGAAGATAGGGGCCTGGGGTCGTTTGGCCTTCGCGAACGCGAACGCGAAGGAGTTGGTCAGCTGGTCATCGCGAACGCGACGAGGACTTCGCGAACGCAAAGAGGAAATGATAAGGCAGAAGCAGTTGGCCTTCGCGAACGCGACGCTTGTCACGCGAACGCAAAGAAGGATTGGAGGCAACTGGATTTTTGGCCTTCGCGAACGCGAAGGAATAGTCACGAACGCGAAGAAGGTGTATCTAGGCAGAATTAAAAGTCCCAAAAACGGGGTTTTGAGTTCATAACTCAAGATCAAATTGGGAGCTCAGTAGAAGGCGATTTTTGGAGAGATTCTTGCGTGGGTGTTTGGGGTAAGTGATTCTTATCCAGTTTTGATTAATTTTCATGATTATGTCTTTGAATCCATCATTTAATTCGGATTTAATGGAAGAAAAATCAAGATTTTTGTAAAATCTTCCAAAAAACAAAATTTAAGATTTGAAGGTCGATTTGTTATTGGAATTCGATAAAATTGGTATGATTGAACTCGTATCGGAATGGGTGTTCGAATTTCATAAAAATTATGTCGGGTTCCGAGAGGCGGGTCCCGGGTTGACTTTTATTGACTTTTTGGAATAAATTTTTAAGTCAACGTATTATTATCCGGAATTATTTTTGATGAATTTTAATGAAGTTATATAATTAATTTGGATAGATTTGAACGGCCCGGAGGTCAATTCAAGCAAGAAGACGATTTTGGAATATCGACATAACTTCAAAGAGGTAAGTGTCTTGCTTAACCTCGAGTGGAGGAAATTCCCCTTAGGCATTGAGTCTTATGTACAACTTGGGTAATTGAAAACCATGTACGCGAGGTGACGAGTACGTACTTGGTTTATATGTGCAAATTTTATTGAGTTAAAGTCTTGAGCATATTGTGTAGTAAATTGGATAATTGTTGGCATATATTTTATCATCTACTTGTCATGCCTAAACCCTTGTTGTTGACTCTGTTGTTATATGACAATGTGATGTGATTATTATTTGATTATTTATGAAATTTCGTAAATTTGCTGGCTTGATAATTATTAAAATTTAATTTCATTTTGGATTTTTCCATCTGCAAATAATTAATTAAATGAGCTTAAGAAGAGGTGTTTATATAATTATTAAAAATTTGATCTTTTATGAAGACTTTGCTTTATATTGAGTAATTTCTATCTCTATTGATTGTTTTTGGGTGTTGTACACATTGTGTGGAGCATTTAGCTATTTGCTGTGAAATTAATTGACTTGGTTGTAGCTTTAAAATTTGGTTGTGGCCATTGGGCAAATTGTGATATGAATTGATTTTTGTTATGCTGTTGTGATAATTTTCCGTGTAAATTATTGTATTGTGTGAGTTGTTATTTTGAGGAGATAAGGATGGCATTTCACCATTGATATTATGTGGTTATAAGGGTGGCATTTCACTAATGTATTTGTTAGCTATTGATATTGTCTGGGCGGAACGATAAGGGTGGCTATAGGAGCGATAAGGGTGGCTATTGTTAGGGACGATATGTGATGATGTGGGGTTGACAATTTTCACGTGATGTGATTTTTTTGTGTTTATTTTTATACCTTGTGCAACTTGTCTAGTTGTTAGTAAATTGATAATAATCTGATTTATGTTGAAATTGGGAGCCTGTGGCTATTGCCAGGTGGTTTATAAAATAAAATGCGGGCACGAGGTGCCGTGAATTGTGATATGAGATGGGGATATTGACACGTGAATTGTCCGTGCAGTTGTGATATAAAAATGTGGGCACGAGGTGCTGTGATGAAATGATAATAATATTTGGCACGTGAATTGTCCGTGCAGTTGTGATGTGAAATGAGGGCACGAGGTGACGGAAAAATATGATAATTTAATTATGGGCACGAGGTGCCGTGGAAATATAAAAATGGGCTGAAACCCGTATTACCGAAAAATATAAAAATGGGCTGAGACCCGTATTTTTGATGATTTTGAAATGATGTGTCACATGGTGACTTTTTAATTGAAAGAATTATATTTAAAATATTTATTTGGAAGGATTTTTACTTAGAAAGTATTATATAAAAGAATTGTATATTGAAAGATATTTATTTGAACAAATTGTATTTGAAAAGATTTATTGAAAGAATTATATTTAAAAAATAATTATTTGAGAAAATAATATTTGAAAGAGAGTTATCTGGAAGAACTATGTGAAATACATTTATTTGAAGGGCTTGATTTAATTGGGTGTAATTGTGTTTATTAATTGTTGAGTGATATTAATGATATTCTTGTTGTCTGTTGTGCATATCACTGGTTGTTTTATCCTGCCTTTATTATTATTTGTTTCCTATTATTTTGTATATTATATTGCACAGGTTATTAGACTAGTGAGTGTCTTGACTGTACCTCGTCTCAACTCCATTGAGGTTAGTCTTGATACTTACTGGGAATCGCTGTGGTGTGCTCACTCTACACTTCTGCACATTTTTGTGCAGAGCCAGGTATTGAAGATATCGGATTTGAGCAGAGTTAAAGTACGATCATAAGGATTCAAGGTGGAGCTGCTTGGTCGTCGCAGTCCCTTGGAGTCTTTTCATTTTATTGTACTGTTAATTTGTAATCAAACAGTATTGTATATTCGGTCCTCGTGATCATTTCATGTATTCAGTTAGAGTTCGTGATTCAGTACTACCAGTCTTGGGAGGTTGTGTATTGTAATTATTTCCGATGTTAGATTTTTTTTTAAAAAAAGGCTTCAAAATATAATAGAAATCGTCTTACCTAGTCTTAGAGACTAAGTGTCATCACGACGCTTGTGGTGGGATTTTGGGTCGTGACAATATGTGTATATGAAGAACATGTAAATCAAGTTATCAAATGCTAAGTTTTAAAATGTCTGCATTAAGTTAATATTTTAAAATAAGTAACTTTGTACGTAGAAAAGTATAGGGAGTTTCGATTTATTTAAATGAATACCAAAAGAAAGAAAATTAATTAATGGCAACTCACTTAGAATGTATTTTATCTTCTAATATTTCATCCTTATTGTTTTTAATATTTGCATTTTTTAACAGTTTGACTCTTACTACTATATTATAATCAATTTTATTATAAATTTTGAAAAGAATGACTTGGATTTTTTTGCAAATTAGTTAAATCAAAGACTTTTTTTGGTTAATTAGGATTGTTCTTAACGTTAAAGAGAATTTTTTTTTTTATTAATTCAAATATTAATATTAGCTTATCCAAAGTTTCAAATATTTAACTGTAATTATAATTTTTATCTAAAAAGAATTCTAACTATTAGTGTTTGAATATTACCAATACTTCTCTTTCTTTTATATTCTTAAAATTAAAATATTTTCTTATTTAAGCGTGATACTTGAATTTTTTTTAAAATAGAATTGATTGAGATTACTACGTTTGTGATTGCTAGATATTTATTCTTACTCCCAAGTATGTTTTAATAACAAAAGTTTAGTTGATATCCCAAGTATGATTTAATAACAAAAGTTTAGTTGATATATGTCACGACCCGGAATTCCTACCATCGGGACCGTGATGGCGCCTAACATTTTACTTGCTAGGCAAGCCAACGTTAGAGAATCATTAAACTAACTCTTATCCCATTCAGTAAATAACAGCAAATCAATTAAGGTGAAATATAATAAGTGCGGAATAATATAAAAACTGTATCAATTACCACCACCCGGATCTGGAGTCATAATTCACGAGCATTCTAGAATTTACTACAAGTAATAGTATGAAAGAAATATAACTGTCTGAATGAAAGAAATAGTATAACAAAAATGATAGACGGGGACTTCAAGGTCTATGAACGCCGACAGATCTACCTTGAGTCTCCGGATAGCGGTCCAATAGAAAAATCTCGATCAACCCGAGCCGGTACCAAAATCTACACAAAAAGTACAGAGTGTAGTATCAGTACAACCGACCCCATGTACTGGTAAGTGTCGAGCCTAACCTCGACGAAGTAGTGACGAAGCTAAGGCAAGACACCTACAAATCAACTTGTATAGTTTAACAATGTATATACAAATAATAGTAATGAAGGATGAGACAGGAGATATCGGGAAAGGGAAACATGTTGGGGGGAGTACGAGATAAAGAACTACAACATAATGATAACTGGAACAACCAATATATTATGAATCAACAGGAACATGAATACAGTAAAGGAAAAATGCACGGCATCACCCTTCGTGCTTTTACTCTCAGTCTCACCATAAATCAATAGAAACGGCACGACATCATCCTTCGTGCATTGACTCTCATATCATGGCACGACATCACCCTTCGTGCATTAACACTCACAATATGACACGATATCACCCTTCATTCTTTTACACTCACAATATGGCACGACATCACCCTTCGTGCATTAACACTCACAATATGACACGGCATCACCCTTCATGCATTAACACTCTCCCTTACCATAATGCAATGCATAAATAACAACAGGGAGATAGAATAACAAGTACAAGCCCTACTTCAACATTTGGTTCCACAATATCAATCTCAGCTTTGAAATAAATACTCAATTATCATCAGAAAATCCGTAAACATGATAAGAACGATCAATTTAACAACATTGGTATAAACACGTAGTAATTAGACATAGGAAAGAGACAGTAGAAGAAAAATGGAAGAAACACGGAAAGCAGGTAAATTGGCGGCGCATAAGTACTTGTCACATCACATATACGCCGCTAACATGAATTTCACATAGCAAATAGTCTAAGGTTCCTAATTCCCTCAAGTCAGGGTTAGACACAACACTTACCTTGCTCCGAAGGCCACTTAATTCTCAATCACAGCTTTTT
Organism: Nicotiana tabacum; assembly: GCF_000715075.1. Lineage (NCBI taxonomy): Eukaryota > Viridiplantae > Streptophyta > Magnoliopsida > Solanales > Solanaceae > Nicotiana > Nicotiana tabacum. The sequence goes on from NC_134083.1 coordinate 25,654,979, forward strand.
CTCTAGAATTCACCTCCAAACCACTCGTATCTATTCAAAAATGTCTCAATAGTATCAAATATTGCTAAAGGAATCAATTACATTGCATAAAAATAAATTTCTCAAATTTTCCTCCAAAAAGTCAAAAATTGACCCCTGGCCCGCTTGGTCAAAACCCGAGATTCGGACCAAAATTCATTTATCCATTTACCCCGAGCCTGGATATATAATTAATTTTGGAATCCGACCTCAAATTGAGGTCTAAATCCCCAAGTTTCCTAAATCCCTAGTTTCTACCAAAACCCCAAATTCTACCATGAAAACTCTAGATTTTAGGTTGATAATTCATGAAATGTAATGGGTAATTGAAAGAAAATGGTTTAGAATCAATTACCAACACTTTGGGGAAGAAAATGACTCTTGAAAATTGCCTCTCACCGTTTGATTTTTGAGAAAATGATTTTTTTGGGCTAAATCCCGTGTTTGGATTCTTTTAAGTGCTGGGCGAGAGTGTTCATCGCGATCGTGTGAACACTGTCGCGTTCGCGAAGAGTAGCCTCCTAAGGACTTACGTGATTGTGGATGGCTCTACGCGTTCGCGAAGGTCTAGCCCGCCTTACCTTCATGTTCGCGTGAAAGGGCGTTCGCATAGAGCTTTCCCAGGTTCCCTGCCCAGCCTAGCTAAAGCTACGCATTCGACAGGTTGCATTCGCGTAGAGAAACTCCCCCCCAATGCTCCGCGTTCGCGACCATGGTCTCGCGTTCGCATAGAGTAAATCCTCCCCCAGCCCAGGTTCCCCTTCGCGATCGCAAGAGTGACTACGCGATCGCGAAGCACAGCATATCAGATACCACATACAGCAGAAACACCAGATTTTCTAAAGTCTAAAACATCCCGTGGCCTATCTAAAACTCACCCGAGCCCTCAGGGCTTCAAACCAAACATGTGCACAAATCTAAAAACATCGTACGAACTTGTTCGCGCGATCAAATCGCCAAAATAACACCTAGAACTATGAATTTAGCACCAAATCAAATGAAATTCTCAAGAACACTTTAAAATTCCTATCTTCTGAACTGGACGTCTGAATCACATCAAACCAACTCCGTTTCTCACCAAATTTCACATGTAAGTCGTAAATATTATATTGAACTTATACCGAGCTCCGGAACCAAAATACGGACTCGGCATCAACAAGGCCAAACATTAACCAATTCTTAAAAACAATTAATTTTCAGACTTTTAATTTTCATAAAAAATTCATAACTCAAGCTAGGGACCTCCGAATTTGATTCCAGGCATACGCCGAGGTCCCATAATTCGATACGGACCCACCGAGACCGTCAAAACATAGATCCGGGCCCGTTTACCAAAAATATTGACCGAAATCAACTAAAATCAACTTTTAAGGCAAAATTTTTTATTTTCATCAATTTCAACATAAAAGTTTTCCGGAAACACGTTCGGTCTGTGCACGCAAATTGAGGAGGGTGAAAATGAGATTTTTAAGGCTTAAGAGCGCAGATTCGAGTTCTAAAATATAAGATGACCTTCTGGGTCATCACATTTTTCACCTCTAAAACAACCGTTCGTCCTCGAACGGACATAGAAAAGTACCTGGGCTGGTGAAAAGGTGGGGATATTTACTCCGCATATCGGATTCCCAAGTAGCTGCCTCAATAGGCTGACCTCTCCACTGCACTCGAACTGAAGGGTAACTCTTTGATCTCAACTGGCGAACTTGCCGGGCTAGAATAGCCACCGACTCCTCCTCATAAGTCAAATCCTTGTCCAACTGGACAGAGCTGAAATCTAGCACATGGGACGGATTGCCGTGATACTTTCAAAGCATGAAAACATGGAATACCGGATGAACATATGCTAAACTAGGTGGCAACGCAAGCCTGTAAGCCACCTCTCACAATCTCTCCAGAATCTCAAAAGGTTTGATATACCTAGGGCTCAACTTGCCCTTCTTTCCGAACCTCATTACACCTTTCATGGGTGATACCCAAAGTAACACTCTCTCCCCGACCATGAATGCAACATCACGAACTCTACGGTCGGCATAACTCTTCTGCCTGGACTGAGCTGTGCGAAGTCGATCCTGAATAATCTTGACCTTAATTTGAATGCTCGACAAATAGTTGTTGTTGTAGACGAACTCTGCAAGGGGCAAGAAATGATCCCACGATCCTCCGAAATCTATAACACATGCGCAGAGCATATCCTCCAAGATTTGAATAGTACGCTCGGACTGCCCGTCCGTCTGAGGATAGAATGTTGTGCTCAACTCAACCCGCGCACCCAACTCACGTAGTACTTCTCTCCAGAAGTGTGAGGTGAACTGTGTACCTCGATCAGAAATGATAGACACGGGCACACCATGAAGGCGGGAGATCTCACGAATGTAAATCTCTGCCAACCGCTCCAAAGAATAGGTAATTGTCACAGGAATAAAGTGCGCTGACTTGGTCAGCCTGTCTACAATGACCCAAACTGCATCGAACTTTCTCTGAGTCCGTGGGAGTCCAACAACAAAATCCATAGTGATACTCTCCCACTTCCACTCATGAATCTCTATCTTCTGAAGCAAGCAAATGAGGATCGTCATACTGTCGATCTCTGATACGCTCAAACAAAGAAGACCGAGCAATTGTACAAGCTAGAACACGGCTGGGATCAGAAACATCCAACCCCACGAACTGATTGGCAAGGGCCTGAACATCCAATACAAGCGATCTCTCTCCAACTGGAATATAAGCAAGGCTACCCATACTAAATGACTTTTTACTCAACGCATCAGCCACCACATTGGCCTTCCCGGGATGATACAATAAGGTGATATCATAGTCTTTCAATAGCTCCAACCACCTCCACTGCCTCAAATTGAGCTCCTTCTGCTTGAACAAGTACTGCAAGCTTTGATGATCCGTGAATATCTCACATGGCACGCCGTAAAGATAGTGCCTCCAAATCTTTAGCGCGTGAACAATGGCTGTCAGCTCTAGATTATGAACAAGGTAATTCTTCTTGTGAACCTTCAGCTGCCGCGAATCATATGTAATAACCTTGCCACCCTACATCAATACCACACCCAGACCAACACGAGATGTGTCACAATATACTGTATAAGATCATGAACCTTATGGTAATACCAATAACGGTGTCGTACTCAAAGCTATCTTGAGCTTTTGGAAGCTCGCCTCACACTCGTCTGACCACCTGAACGGGGCACCCTTCTGGGTCAACCTGGTCAACGGGGTTGTTATGGATGAAAACCCCTCCACAAATCGACGGTAGTAGCCCGCCAAACCCAGGAAACTACGGATCTCTGTAGCTGATGTGGGTCTAGGCCTGTTCTGAACTGCCTCAATCTTCCTAGGATCCACCTGAATACCCTCTGCTGATACAACATGACCCAAGAAAACAACTGAACTCAACTAAAACTCGCATTTTGAGAACTTAGGATATAACTGGCTGTCTCTCAGAGTTTAAAGAACGATCTGAAGGTACTGCAGGTGCTCCTCTTAGATGTGGGAGTAGACCAACATATCATCAATAAACACAATCACACAGGAATCCAAGTAGAGCTTGAACACCCGGTTCATCAAATCCATGAATGCTGCTGGGGCATTTGTCAGCCCAAATGACATAACTAGAAACTCATAATGCCTATACCGAGTCTGAAAAGCTATCTTAGGGACATCGGATGCCCTAATCCTCAACTGATGGTAGCCAGATCTCAAATCAATCTTCGAAAACACTTGGGAACCCTGAAGCTGATCAAATAAATCATCAATCATCGGCAATGAGTACTTGTTCTTGATGGTGACTTTGTTCAACTGCCGATAATTTATACACATCCTCATCGATCCATCTTTCTTCTTCACAAACAATACAGGTGCACCCCAGGGCGAGACACTAGGTCTAATGAAGCCCTTATCAAGCAAATCTTGTAATTGTTCCTTCAATTCTTTCAACTCTAGCGGGGCCATGCGGTATGGCAGAATGGAAATGGGCTGAGTGCTCGGAGCCAAATCAATGCAGAAATCAATGTCCCTATCAGGTGGAATCCCCGGTAGGTCTGCAGGAAACACCCCTGGAAACTCACGAACAACTGGCACTGAATCCATGGAAGGAACCTTCGTGCTAGAATCGCGGACATAAGCCAAATAAGCTAGACACCCCTTCTCGACCATATGCCGAGCCTTCATATAAGAGATAACCCTACTGGCAGAATGGCCAAGATTCCCTCTCCACTCTAATCGAGGCAACCCCTGCAAGGCTAAGGTCATCGTCTTGGCGTGACAATCTAATATAGCATGATAAGGTGACAGCCAATCCATACCCAGTATGACATCAAAATCAACCATATCAAGAAGTAGAAGATCTACACGAGTCTCAAGACTCCCAATAGTGACCACACACGAACGATAAACATGATCTACAGCAATAGCATCCCCCACAGGTGTGGACACATACACATGAGCACTCAACAAATCACGAGGCAAAACCAAATATGAAGCAAAATAGAATGACACATAGGAGTAAGTAGATCCCGGATCAAATAGAACTGAAGCATCTCTACTGCAAACTGAGACAGTACATGTGATAACAGCGTCAGATGACTCAGCCTCAGGCCTGTTGGGGAAGCATAACACTGGGCCTGGGCCCCACCACCCTGAACTACATCCCTGGGATGAGCTCTAGCCGGCTGGTCTCCACCTTTAATGGCCTGACCTCCACCTCTAACAGCCTGGCCTCTACCTCTGGCTGCTTGACCCCTACCTCTGGCTGGCTGAGCAGGTGGTGCAGCAACTGGTGTCGGAACCATGGCACGAGAACTCTAATGCTTTGAGCTGCCCGTTGCACGAGGGCAAAATCTAGCAATGTGCCTCGGATCACCACAAGTATAACATAACCTCGGCTGCTATGACTGTTGACCCTGAAACTGACCATGTCAACCTGAATAACTACCCTGATAACTCTGGAGTGGAGGTGCACTAATAGGAGCTGGTGGTGCACTGTAGGCTAGCTGGTCAGAATAATGCATCTGAGGGCCATGACCACCTGAGGCACCGTGGGATGCCTGGAGTGCTGAATGAAACGGCCTGGGAGGATGGCCTCTACCAAAGTACCCCTGCCTCTAGATGAGGCACCGCTGAACTCACCGAAATAACGAGGTCTCTTGTCAGACCCCTGACCTCCCTGAGTAAGAACCATCTCGACTCGTCTGGCGACATTAGCAGCCGCCTGAAAAGAAATCTCACTCCTAGTCTCCTTAGCCATCTGCAATCTGATAGGCTGAGCAAGTCCATCAATAAACCTCCTCACCCTCTCTCTCTCTCTCTCTCTGTGGGAAGCAGAAGACTAGTATGACATGCCAAATCCACAAAGAAGGTCTCATACTAAGTAACAGTCATACTGTCCTGCTGGAGACGCTCAAACTGACGGCGATGCTCCTCTCTCAATGTGATAGGCAGAAACTTCTCTATGAAGAGCTGAGAGAACTGGTCCCAAGTAAGAGCAGGCGACCCAGCTGGTCTAGTCAACAACTAATATTTCCACCATTTCTTGGCGGAACCAGTCATCTGAAATGCAGCAAAATCGACCCCATTGGTCTCCACTATACCCATGTTCCGTAGAACCTCGTGACAACTGTCAAGATACTCCTGGGGATCCTCTGAAGGATCACCACTGAAGTGAACTGGGAAGAGCTTGGTAAACCTGTCCAACCTCCACAAAGCCTCAGAAGACATAGCTGGCCCATCTCTGACCTGTGCCGCAATAACCGGATGAACTACTCCGATTGGCTAAGCTACTGGAGCCTGATACTGGGGAGCTATCTACACCGGAGCGGCTGTAGTGGGAGTCTGGGCTCCTCCTCCAGCCTAAGAGACTGCTGGTGCCATGGGAAATGCTCCAGTCTGGGCCACACTCTCCATAAGGCCCACCAAACGGACCAAAGCATCCTGAAGTATTGGGTGGCAATGAACCCCTCCGAAACTTGAGCTGGCCCGGCAGGAGCAGTCTGGGCTGGAACCTCCTCGTCAAGATCTATCTGAGGCTTTACTACTGGGGCTGCTGCTCGGGCTCTGGGCTGAGCCCTGCCCCTACCTCGGCCTCTGGCACAGCCTCGGCCTCGACCTATGCCCCTCATAGGAGCTGCCACTGGAGGCTATAGCTACTGCTCAACTAAGAAAGTTGTACGTGTTCTTGCCAATCTGTGAGAGAACAAGAGTAGAAGAGTTCAATCACTATTGAGAAAACAACATCGCATGACAAAGGAGAATAGAAGTGAAATTTGTTCCTAAACTTCATAGCCTCTGGAAGATAAGCACAGACGTCTCCGTACCTATCCTCCAGACTCTACTAAGCTTGCTCGTGAATCGTAAGACATAGGCAACCTAGTTCTCTGATACCAACTTGTCACGACCCGAAATTCCCACCATCGGGATCGTGATGGCGCCTAAAATATCACTTGCTAGGCAAGCCAACGTTAGAGAATCATTAAACCAACTCTTATCCCATTCAGTAAATAACAACAAATTAATTAAGGTGAAATATAATAAGTGCAGAATAATATAAAAACTATATTAATTACTACCACCCGGATATGGAGTCACAATTCACGAGTATTCTAGAATTTACTACAAGTAATTGTCTGAAAGAAATACAACTCTCTGAATGAAAGAAATAGTATAACAAAAATGATAGACGGGGACTTCAAGGTCTATGAACGCCGACAGATCTACCTTGAGTCTCCGGATAGCGGTCCAATAGAAAAATCTCGATCAACCCGAGCCGGTACCAAAATCTGCACAAAAAGTACAGAGTGTAGTATCAGTACAACCGACCCCATGTACTGGTAAGTGTCGATCTTAACCTCGACGAAGTAGTGACGAGGCTAAGGCAAAGCACCTACAAATCAACTTGTATAGTTTAACAATGTATATACAAATAATAGTAATGAAGGATGAGACAGGAGATATCGGGAAAGGGAAACATGTTGGGGGGAGTACGAGATAAAGAACTACAACATAATGATAACTGGAACAACCAATATATTATGAATCAATAGGAACATGAATATAGTAAAGGAAAAATGCATGGCATCACCCTTCGTTCTTTTACTCTCAGTCTCACCATAAATCAATAGAAATGGCACGGCATCACCCTTCGTGTATTGACTCTCATATCATGGCACGACATCACCCTTCGTGCATTAACACTCACAATATGACACGGCATCACCCTTCGTGCTTTTACACTCACAATATGGCACGGCATCACCCTTCGTGCATTAACACTCATAATATGACACGGCATCACCCTTCATGCATTAACACTCTCCCTTACCATAATGCAATGCATAAATAATAACAGGGAGATAGAATAACAAGTACAAGCCTTACTTCAACATTTGGTTCCACAATATCAATCTCAACTTTGAAATAAATACTCAATTATTTCCAGAAAATCCGCAATCATGATAAGAACGATCAATTTAACAACACTGGTATAAACACGTAGCAATTAGACATAGGAAAGAGACAGTATAAGAAAAACGGAAGAAACATGAAAGCAAGTAAATTGGGAGCGTATAAGTACTCGTCACCTCACATATATGCCGCTCACATGAATTTCACATAGCAAATAGTCTAAGGTTCCTAATTCCCTCAAGTCAGGATTAGACACAACACTTACCTTGCTCCGAAGGCCACTTAATTCTCAATCACAGCTTTTCCTCTAGAATTCACCTCCAAACCACTCGTATCTATTCAAAAATGACTCAATAGTATCAAATATTGCTAAAGACATCAATTGCATTGCATAAAAATAAATTTCCCAAATTTTCCTCCAAAAAGTCGAAAATCGACCCCGGGCCCGCTTGGTTAAAACCCGAGGTTCGGAGAAAAATTCATTTACCCATTCACCCCGGAGCCCGGATATATAATTGGTTTTGGAATCCGACCTCAAATTGAGGTCTAAATCCTCAAATTTCTGAAATCCCTAGTTTCTACCCAAACCCCAAAGTCTACCATGAAAACTCTAGATTTTAGGTTAATAATTCATGAAATGTAATGGGTAATTGAAAGAAAATGGTTTAGAATCATTTACCAACACTTTGGGGAAGAAAATAACTCTTGAAAATCACCTCTCACCGTTTGGTTTTTGAGAAAATGATTTTTTTTGGGGCTAAATCCCGTGTTTAGATTCTGTTAACTGCTGGGCGACAGTGTTCATCGCGATCGCGTGAACACTGTCGCATTCGCGAAGAGCATCCTCCTAAGGACTTATGCGATCGCGGATGGCTCTATGCGTTTGCGAAGGTCTAGCCCGCCTTACCTTCGCGTTCGCGTGAAAGGGCCCACGTTCGCATAGAGCTTTCCCCGGTCCCCTGCCCAGCCTAGCTAAAGCTACGCATTCGCGTAGAGCAACTCCCCCCAATGCTCCGCGTTCGCAACCATGATTTCGCGTTCGCGTAGAGTAAATCCTCCCCCAGCCCAGGTTCCCCTTCGCGATCGCAAGAGTGACCACGCTATCGCGAAACACAGCATATCAGATACCAGATATAGCAGAAACACCAGATTTTCTTAAGTCTAAAACATCCCGTGGCCTATCCGAAACTCACCCGAGCCCTCGGGGCACCAAACCAAATATGTGCACAAGTCTAAAAACATCGTACGACCTTACTCGCGTGATCAAATCGCCAAAATAATACCTAGAACTACGAATTTAGTACCATATCAAATAAAATTCTCAAGAACACTTTAAAATTCCTATCTTCTCAATTGGACGTCCGAATCACGTCAAACCAATCCGTTTCTCACCAAATTTCACAGGTAAGTCATAAATATTTTATTGAACCTATAGCAAGATCCGGATCCAAAATACGGACCCGATATCAAAAAGGCAAAACATCAACCAATTCTTAAAAATAATTAATTTTCAGACTTTTAATTTTTATCAAAAATTCATAACTCGAGCTAGGGACCTCCGAATTCGATTCCGGGCAACGCTGTCACGACACCTAATTCCCTCCGTAGGATGTCGTGATGGCACATCGTCTCTAAAACTAGGTAAGCCTATTAATGCAGATTAATAATAAATATCTGAAATAAATAAACTACAATTCAAACAATTTCAACTCCCAAAACCGGTAGAAATAAGTCACAAGTTTCTAAGAATTTATTCTCTATGTCTCTATACATCAGAGTGTAAAGCAAATAAGGAAGACAACATAGTAAGATAGAAGGGGACTCCGGAGTCTGCGGACGCTGACAGATATACCTCGAAATCTCCTCGTACAGCTAGTTTACTGATGCGTGGTCTGATAAAATATACTTGGATCTGCACAAAATGATGTGCAGAAGCGTAGTATGAGTACACCACAACGGTACCCAGTAAGTGCCAAGCCTTACCTCGGTAGAGTAGTGACGAGATCAGGTCAGTCCCTACTGGAGAATAAATAATGTCATGGTAAAATGTTTAAATAATATTATAAGATAAAATGATAATGGAAATGAATCAAGTAGTATGCCACATTTAATTACATCAAATAATGGCAAATAAATACCTCGTGAAAACAAAACAGAATTTTTTTCAACTTTAAGAAAATCACAACAATAATCAAAGGCAACTGCGGCCATAAATCAATATCAACAAGGGCACTCCCGAGGTACCGCCTCGTAGTCCCAAATCATAAACAAATTCACAATATCGCATTTTCTTATCTCACCGCGGGAGCCTTTACAATTTATTTTAAAGAAAATATTTTTCCCGAAATAGCATCCCGCGTTTTAGCCATCCTTATCACACGACATGACTTCTAGTAGTCCCCCCTACTAGCCACGCGTATCAAGCCACCCTTATCTCACCGCATGCGTTTTAATACCCATGCCTTATACCACCGCATGCGTATCAATATCATAATTTGCACCTCAAGTGCTCAAATAATTTAACTTGCCAAAATAATTCAACAACAATATTTTTTCACAATAAAGAGCTCACGGCTCATGTCAAAATAATTCAACAATAATATTTTTCCACAATAAAGAGCTCACGGCTCATGTCAAATAATTCATCAATAATATTTTTCTACAAAAAAGAGCTCACTGCTCCATCACAATGAGTACGAAAATCTTACAAAAATATTCAGGAGTAAATAATTCAGGAAAATAATATTTCAAAATCTTTAATACGTTGCTTCAATATCAAGTTAAAAAATGTCAAATACTTCATATTAATAATATTTAATTTAAAGAAAATCAACCTTTAAATAATGCACAGAATAAAAGAAACCAAGTTCCAACTAAACAGATAAAACAATTAGCAGGAAAAGATCAAGCAAATTTAAAATATAAACATTAAATCAATAATGAAGAATATAACAAAATAAAATAATTTAATTAATGCGCAACCGTGATCTACACAATTTAAAACATAAACTTTCACATTTAGCCCGTGTACACACTTGTCACCTCGTGTATACGACTTTTCACACATTACAATTATCAATCCTAGGGAAAATTTCCCCAATACAAGGTTAGACAAGTCACTTACCTCGACTTGCTCCAATTTAACTAAGTACTTTGCTTTTTCCTCGATTTTCCGACTCCGATCGACTCGTATCTAGTCATAATTAATTCGATACAAGCAACAAAAATTATAGTAATTAATTTTTATAAGAAAATATTATATTTTTCAATAGAATCCGAAATTAGCTCAAAATTTGCCCGTGGGGCCCACATCTCGGAATTCAGCGAAACTTACAAAATCCGACAACCCATTCAATTACGAGTCTACCCATACCTATTTTATCAAATTACGATAACAACACAACTTTCATGTTTTGAAAATTTTCTGATTCCTCATGAATTGCGAGATATAAGCTTCAAAGTTGGCTCAACGCACCACAAATTTCTGCCAGCAACCCTCTTTGTCCGAAATTCATTCCGTTTACCTTCCGAAATCCACCCGAGACTCTCGGGACCTTAACCGATTATTCCAACATGTCCCAAAATACAATACGAACTTAGTCGAGGCTTCAAACCACATCAAACAACATCAAAACGACGAATCGCACCTCAAATCAAAATTTATGAACTTTGAACTTTTAAATTCTATATCTTGTGCCGAAACACATCAAATCAATCCGTAATGAATTCAAATTTCGCACACAAGTCATAAATGACATAACAGATCAATTCCAATTTCTAGAATCGGATTCCGACCTCGATATAAAAAAGTCAACCCCCGGGCCAAACTTTCCAAAAATTCAACTTTTGACATTTCAAGTCTAATTCTACTACGGACTTCCAAATAAAATTCCGATCATGCTCCTAAGTCCAAAATCACCATACGGAGCTTTTGGAATCATCAAAATTCTATTCCGGGGTCGTTTACACATAATTTGATATCCGGTCACTATTTGAACTTAAATTTTTAATTTTCATCAAAATTCAATATCTAGGGATAGGGATCTCGGAATTTGATTCAGGGCATACGCCTAAGTCCCAAAATCACAATACGGACCTACCGAAATTGTCAGAACACTGATTCGAGTCCGTTTGCTCAAAATGTTGACCAAAGTCAACTTAGTTGAGTTTTAAAGCTCTAATTCACATTTTAATCCATCTTTCACCTGAAAACTTTCCAGAAAATTTTACGGACTGCGCACGCAAGTTGAGGAATGATAAAATAGTGCTTTTCGAGGTCTTAGAACACAAAATTTATTATTAAATTTAAAGATGACATTTTGGGTCATCACATTCTCCACCTCTAAAACAAACGTTCATCCTCGAACGGAGTTAGAAAAAGTACCTGAGCTGGTGAATAAGTATGGATAACAGCTGCGTATATCATGCTCGGTCTCCCAAGTCGCCTCTTCGACTGGATGACCCCTCCACTGAACCTTCACGGAAGCAATGTTCTTTAACCTTAGCTTTCGAACCTGCCTATCCAAAATAGCCACTGGTTCCTCAACATTAGATAAATCCTTGTCCAACTGAACCGAACTGAAGTCTAACACATGAGACGGATCGCCGTGATATTTCCGAAGCATGGAAACATGGAATACCGGATGAACCGCAGAGAGACTAGGTGATAGTGCAAGTTTGTAAGCCACCTCTCCAACTCTTTCAAGAATCTCAAAAGGCCCAATATACATAGGGATCAACTTGCCCTTCTTCCCGAACCTTATCACACCCTTCATAGGCAAAACCCGGAGCAATACCCTCTCACCAACCATGAATGCAACATCACGAACCTTCCGATTTGCATAACTCTTCTGTCTAGATTGGGCTGTATGATGTCAATCCTGAATCAACTTAACCTTTTCCAAGGCATCCTGAACCAAGTCTGTACCCAATAGCCTAGCCTCTTCGAACCAACCCACTGGGGACCGGCACTGCCTACCATACAAGGCCTCATACGGAGCCATCTAAATGCTTGACTGGCAACTGTTGTTGTAAGCAAACTCCACAAGTGGTAAGAACTGATCTCAAGCACCCCCAAAATCTATCACACACGCACGAAGCATATCCTCCAGTATCTGAATAGTGCGTTCGGACTGCCCGTCCGTCTGAGGGTGAAATGTTATACTCAACTCCACACGAGTACCCAACTCTCGATGTACAGCCCTCCAAAACCGTGAGGTAAACTGTGTACTTCGGTCAGAGATGACAGATACCGGTACACCGTGAAGTCTGACAATCTCGCGAATATATACCTGAGCCAGCTGCTCTGAAGAGCAAGTAGTAATCACAGGAATGAAATGAGATGACTTGGTCAATCTATCCACAATCACCCAAACTGCAGCGAACTTCCTCCGAGTCCGTGGGAGCCCAACAACGAAATCCATCGTGATCCGCTCCCATTTCCATTCTGGAATTTCCAACTTCTGAAGCAATCCACCCGGTCGTTGATGCTCATATTTCACCTGCTGATAATTTAGGCACCGAGCTACATATTCCACTATGTCTTTCTTCATCCGCCTCTACCAATAGTGTTGTCTCAAGTCTTGATACATCTTTGCAGCACCCAGATGAATGGAGTACCGCGAACTGTGAGCCTCCTAGAAAATCAAGTCGTACAAACCATTGACATTTGGCACACATAGCCTGCCCTGTATCCGTAATACATCTTCATCTCCAATAGTGACTTCCTTGGCATCGCCGTGCTGAACTGTGCCCTTAAGGACAAGCAGATAGGGGTCATCATACTGAAGTTCCCTAATACGGTTATAAAGAGAAGACTGAGAAACCACACAAGCCAAAACTCGGCTCGGCTTGAAAACATCCAGTCTAACAAACTGGTTGGCAAGGCCTGAACATCCAAGGCTAAAGGCCTCTATGCTACCGGTAAATATGTTAAGCTGTCCAAACTCTCCGCCTTATGACTCAAGGCATCGGCCACTACATTGGCCTTCCTAGGATGATAGAGAATGGTGATATCATAATCCTTAAGCAACTCCAACCATCTCCGTTGCCGCAAATTAAGATCCTTCTGTTTAAACAGATATTGTAGACTTCAGTGATCGGTGTAGACCTCGCCGCCAAATCTTTAAGGCATGAACAATAGCTGCTAACTCAAGGTTGTGTACAGGATAATTCTTCTCATGCACCTTTAACTGTCTGGACGCGTAGGCAATCACCTTACCGTCTTGCATTAACACTGCGCCGAGGTCAATACGTGACGCATCATAATACACAATATAAGACCCTAAACCTGTAGGTTATACCAATATTGGGGCTGTATTCAAAGCTGTCTTGAGCTTTTGAAAGCTCTCCTCACATTCCTCGGTCCATATGAACGGAGCACCCTTCTGGGTCGATCTGGCCTTACTAGTTGTTCATAATCAATTACAAAATCGTCAATTAACTTTATGTTAACAAAAATCTCGTTCCAAACCTTCACAATACTGATAACGAGATACGAGGCATGAAGACCTCATAATTATTTACCCGGATTAATGAGTCACATTTAACGTCACCTGGGCGGGAACCTACCTCGTAGGTTAAAACTCAATAATTACAACACAAAATTGTCAAGTATGCACAGAGAATTTCATATAAAATTTTCAAATAAGCCTAACAGACATGACTCCCTATTAGTACTATAGTACAAATTAAAATTCACAAGGGAGAACTTAAACACAAGAATTTTTCTCACAAGGATCTCGTCCTTATATAACTTCCACCGCAGCTCGTAGCTCGGTTTAAACACATCAATTTATATTAAAATATGAGGATCTCATCCTCGATTTTGAATCACAAGTAATATGCACATCGTGCCAATCAAAACTTTTTATTTTCTCCTTCTAAATAATTTTCGTTAAACAAAATCACAACACACAATGAACCCCACACCGGTAGGGCATATAATTCACAATTTGTAATTAATTATCCGTAAATTACATCAAAACTTACCGAAATAAGTAATAGAAAGCCACATTTAGCCTTACGGGTCTTATTAGTGACCAACATAGAATGATAGGCATAGTTATCTCCATGGAATCTCCCAACAGGAGTAAACACATAAGTAGATTATAGAATTATGAATCTCACTCATAAGTGGAGCACAATAGGAGGACTCGTCTCGATACTCAAAACCGAATCAAGTTAAGGAAATTATTCCTTTATACTATATCAAGGTCGTACCTGTAACGACACCAACTGATGTAGTGACCTCCGCCATACCATAAACAAATATATCAATGGCTGGATCTCCACCTCTAAGACGCTTCTACCCATCTGTCATCCACCCCTAACTGGTCGTGTGGGTGGTGTAGTAACTGCAATGGGGCACGTAGCCTGAGTGCTTTGATGAAATAAGTCTCTCCCAAGTTTGGGATAATTTTCTCATGATGTGCCTAGTATCACCGTATTCATAACAACCCTTTTGCGGGTTAAGTTGCTCATATTGAGTCTGTGCCAGATAACTGGAATAACTATTGTAGGAACTCATGTCGGTGGTGCATTAAAAGAACTTACTGGAGTACCCCAAGTAATCCGATGTGCGGACTGGGCTGGCCGGCTGCCCGAGCCCCCTCCATAATGTTTTATACTTGCAGAGTAGAATCCATTGAATCCCCCAGAACCTCGAGACATCTTAGTCTCCTTAGTTTCCTTTTTTCATCACCCCGAACACATTCTAATATCTTGGCAATTTGTACAACTAGCAGAAATAAAGTATCAGCTTGTAGCTCCCGAGTCGTACAAAATTTTACGATCATAATTGAGTCCTTTAATGAGTCTGTGGACTCGCCCTCTGACTGTAGGAAGCAAAGTAGGAGTATGACGGGCTAACTTATTAAACTGGATGGCATATTCTGACACCGTCAATGGTGACCTGACGCAACCGTTCAAACCCTATGTGCCACACATTACGGAGAGTCCGGGAAACAAACTCTTTCAAAAGCGTTTCTGAGAACTGAGCCAAGTGGGCGGTGTTGCATTGGCTGGTCTGCCCTCTTCATAGACTTGCCACGAACACTGGTGGAGAATTATCTCTCCCAAGGCAAATTTCTTCTTTTGTTATGCTGACTCAACACTGTTGAGCTAACCCATTTCTTAACATACTCTTCGATTCTTCTTTGGGGTAACACTTACCCCTATTTATACACAAAGATCAGAAAAGTAGAGCTCCATACAGACAAATCTTGTCACGAACCACATAGTCTAGACTCTTGTCAACAAGTGTACTTCCTCCGAAGCACCCCAAAATCCACAACAGTAACGTCTACGCTGAGTAGACCTTCTATAAATTTAGAGTTGTTTCTATAACTCCTTTGGTATTGAAGTATAGGATTATTAAGGAGGCGGACATACCGCAAGTCCCAACCTTATCCTCTACAAAATCTCAGGCCTTAAACATGTGTAAATTTTAGGGAACCTTTCAGTACCACATATATACATTTCAGGCCCAAAACTGATATAATACATGACCCCGCAATCCACCCATTGATAGTGGACATCGTGAAGTCATAGGTCACAACGTCCGATGATCCATAATAATAACCTTCACAGCTCGTATAAATCAACCAGACGCCAATGTCCGTTGCGCACCCTGCACATGATTTACTAGGTGATCTCTCAATACGCCCGCATCTTCAGTCGGAACCACACGTTAAGGCAATGTTTGAGCATCTCTGGCTCCCTCGTAGTCCATCTGCGGCATCACAAACCGTCGACGCACAACTGATACCGAGTACGTAATGTCATACACGAGTGGATACAAAGGAATATGAGATATATGTTTCAAGCTAAATCAATGCTGCACGATAAGGAATCAAAGAAGTGAAAATTTTCCTAACAGTTCCATAGCCTCCCGAAGATAAGTACAGACGTCTCCGTACCGATCCACAAGACTCTACTAAACTTGCTTGTGACTCATAACACCTATGAACCTAGAGCTCTGATACCAACTTGTCACGACCCCAAATTCCCTTCATAGGATGTCGTGATGGCACCTAGTCTCTAAGACTAGGTAAGCCTATCAATGCGGAATAATAATAAATATCTGAAATAAATAAACTATAATTCAAATAATTTCAACTCCCCAAATCCGGTATAAATAAGTCACAAGCTTCTAAGAATTTATTCTCTATGTCTCTATACATCAGTGTGTAAAGCAAATAAGGAAGACAACATAGTAAGATAGAAGGGGACTCCGGAGTCTGCGGACGCTGACAGATATACCTCGAAATCTCCTCGTACAGCTAGTTTACTGATGCGTGGTCTGATAAAATATACTTGGATCTGCACAAAATGATGTGCAGAAGCGTAGTATGAGTACACCACAACGGTACCCAGTAAGTGCCAAGCCTAACCTCGGTAGAGTAGTGACGAGGTCAGGTCAGTCCCTACTGGAGAATAAATAATGACATGGTAAAATGTTTAAACAATATTATAAGATAAAATGACAATAGAAATGAATCAAGTAGTATGTTATATTTAATTACATCAAATAATGGCAAATAAATACCTCGTAGAAACAAAACAGAATTTTTTTCAACTTTAAGAAAATCACAATAATAATCAAAGGCAACTGCGGCCATAAATCAATATCAACAAGGGCACTCTCGAGGTACCGCCTCGTAGTCCCAAATCATAAACAAATTCACAATATCGCAATTTCTTATCTCACCACGGGAGCTTTCACAATTTATTTTAAAGAAAATATTTTTCCCGAAATAGCATCCCGCGGTTTAGCCATCCTTATCACACGGCATGACTTCTAGTAGTTCTCCCTACTAGCCACGCGTATCAAGCCACCCTTATCTCACCGCATACGTTTCAATACCTAGGGCTTATACCACCGCATGCGTATCAATATCACAATTTGCACCTCAGGTGCTCAAATAATTTAACTTGCCAAAATAATTCAACAACAATATTTTTTCACAATAAAAAGCTCACGACTCATGTCAAAATAATTCAACAATAATATTTTTCCACAATAAAGAGCTCACGACTCATGTCAAATAATTCAACAATAATATTTTTCTACAATAAAGAGCTCACTGCTCCATCACAATGAGTACGAAAATCTTACAAAAATATTCAGGAGTAAATAATTCAAAAAAATAATATTTTAAAATCTTTAATACGTTGCTTCAATATCAAGTTAAGAATGTCAAATACTTCATATTAATAATATTTAATTTAAATAAAATCAACCTTCAAATAATGCACAGAATAAAAGAAACCAAGTTTCAACTAAACAGATAAAACAATTAGCAGAAAAAGGTCAAGCAAATTTAAAATATAAACATTAAATCAATAATGAAGAATATAACAAAATAAAATAATTTAATTAATGCGCAACAATGATCTACATAATTTAAAACATAATCTTTCATATTTAGCCCATATACACACTCGTCACCTCGTGTACACGACTTTCCACACATTACAATTATCAATCCTAGGGGGAATTTCCTCCACACAAGGTTAGACAAGTCACTTACCTCGACTTGCTCAAATTTAACCAAGTATTATGCTTTTTCCTCAATTTTTCGACTCCGATCGACTCGTACCTAGTCATAATTAATTCGATACAGTCAACATAAATTATAGTAATCAATTTCATAAGAAAATATTATATTTTTCAATAAAATCCGAAATTAGCTCAAAATTTGCCCGTGGGACCCACATCGCGGAATCCGGCGAAACTTACAAAATTCGACAACCCATTTAATTACGAGTCCACCCATACCAATTTTACTAAATTCCGATTACAACTCAACCTCCAAATCTTAAATTTTTATTTTTGAAAGATTTTGCAAAAGTCTTGATTTTTCTTCCATAAATTCATGGATTCATGATGTAAATGTGTATGAAATCATGAAATATAATCAATATAGGATAAGGAACACTTACCCCAATATTTTTTCATAAATTCGTCCAAAAATCGCCCAAGAACCGTGCTCCAAAAATCCAAAACGAAATGAAGGAAATGACCATTTTTGGTCCTTAAGTTTCTGCCCATCCGTCACTAAAAGTCCACCAGAACTTGCTTGTACCAGCCTTTCTTCAATTGATCATACCTTTATGTACAAATGTTCAAATGATGAATGGTTTAGCTTTCTGAAAACTAGAATCAAATGACTACAACTTTCATATTTTGAAAATTTTCCGATTCCTTATGAATTGCGAGATATAAGCTTCCAAAGTCGGCTCCACGTATCAGAAATTTCTGGCAAAATTGCTCTACCAGCCTTTATTCAATCCATCATAACTTTCTGTACAAATTTTGAAATACTAAATGGTTTAACTTTCTGGAAATTAGAATCAAACGACTACAACTTTCATGTTTTGAACATTTTCTGATTACTCATGAATTGCGATATATAAGCTTCCAAAGTTGGCTCCACGCACCAGAAATTTCTGGCGAAATTTCTGCCAGCAACCCTCTTTGTCCGAAATCCATTCCGTTTACCTTCCGAAATCCACCCGAGACTCTCGGGACCTTAACCAATTATTCCAACATGTCCCAAAATATAATACGAACTTAGTTGAGGCTTCAAACTATATCAAACAACATCAAAACGACGAATCGCACCTCAAATCAAAATCTATGAACTTTGAACTTTCAAATTCTATATCTTGTGCCGAAACACATCAAAACAATTCGGAATGACTTTTGCACACAAGTCATAAATGACATAACAGACCTATTTCAATTTTCAGAATCGGATTTCGACCTCGATATCAAAAAGTCAACCCCCCGGTCAAACTTCCCAAAAATTCAACTTTTGGCATTTCAAGTCTAATTCCACTACGGACTTTCAAATAAAATTTCGATCATGCTCCTAAGTTCAAAATCACCATACGGAGTTGTTGGAATCATCAAAATTCTATTCCGGGGTCGTTTACACATAATTTGACATCCGGTCACTATTTGAACTTAAACTTTTAATTTTTCATCAAAATTCCATATCTGGGGCTAGGGACCTCAGAATTTGATTTCGGGTATACGCCT
This sequence comes from Nicotiana tabacum, assembly GCF_000715075.1. Lineage (NCBI taxonomy): Eukaryota > Viridiplantae > Streptophyta > Magnoliopsida > Solanales > Solanaceae > Nicotiana > Nicotiana tabacum. Next base: position 25,674,450 of record NC_134083.1, read on the forward strand.
AAGTTCCAAATCACGATACGGACCTACCGGAACTGTCAAAATATTGATCCGAGTTCGTTTACTTAAAATATTGACCAAAGTCAACTTAGTTGAGTTTTAAAGCTCTAATTCACATTTTAATCCATTTTTCACCTGAAAACTTTTCGAAAAATTTTACGGACTGCGCACGCAAGTTGAGGAATGATAAATAGTGCTTTTCGAGATCTTAGAATATAAAATTAATTATTAAATTTAAAGATGATATTTTGGGTCATCACATACGCCCAGGTCCCATAATTCGATACGGACCCACCGGGACCGTCAAAATACGGATCCGAAACCATTTACCAAAAATATTGATCAAAGTCAACCAAAATCAACTTTTAAGGTAAAAATTCTTATTTTCATCAATTTTTAACATAAAAGTTTTTCGAAAACATGCCCGGTTTGCGCACACAAATCGAGGAGGGTGAAAATAAGATTTTTAAGGCTTAAGAACGCAGATTCGTGTTCTAAAACATAAGTTGACCTTTTGGGTCATCATAATATATATTAAAATTCTAAATATGAGAAAAATAATTCAATGAGTATTTATTTATCTAAAAGAAATACTCGTAAACCTAGAAAAAGTACTCCTAAAACTGTGGTTCGGGGGGGGGGGGAGGGGGGGAAGGAGAGGAAAATAGGACACATACACCAAGAAAAGGAAAATAAGGACTGCTAAACCTAAATTTTTATAATAAAAAAAATACTCGTAAATTCAATATTAAAAAATATTAATGAAATGCTTGAAATTCAATATCTTAAATCTAAATAGAGTTTATATGAAGGAACTCCAACTGAATAACATGATTTTTTAGATCAAAGTCCTAAGAGTTAGGGAAATAATAAACGATTATTCCAAAATATTAGAAAAATAATTAAATGACGATTCCTACAATTTAGGAAAATAACTTAAATTATTATTTTTTCCAATGTGAAAGCTAGTTTTAAAGAGTAAAAAAATACGAACCATTGTGCATGAACACTATCTAGATGAGTATGAACTATTAAAATATTACATAAATATTCTATTAAAAATTATGTTTGAGTGATAAAATAAAAGTTATAAAAAAATATAAGTTCTTGAAAATAGTAATTGTTGAGCGTATCCAGCTAACGCAATAAGCAAAGAAATTGTACCCCATATAAGCCCTCAATCATGTCAGTCAATATATTCAACTTAAAAATTATTATAAATTTTATAATATCATTACTTTAATTTCACAAGTTATCATTCTTCATTTTTAGTTTTAGCAAGAACGCCTTAATCCTTGAAAATTTAAGTTATTACGTAAAATTTATTTGAAAAGTTATACATTCTTAAGTTCATTATAGAAAACACAAATAATTCAACTAACTGACAAAAAATGCTTTTTTTTCCTGGCAAATACAAATTGTGCTATATACTTTAATCAATAAGAAAAAATATAGTAATTGTTTTCAACAAATTAATAAAGAACCTAGTGTAAAATTATATGCAATTCACGGGTTCTAAAAAGACTACGCTAATACTATTCTAGAAGCAGTAAAAATATAAAATACATATTAAAATTAAAATTAAGTTCTACATGTTAGACAAATATTTTAAACGTAGATTTACTTTTCGAAGGAAAAAAATTAGTTTTTCAAAAGGTATAAAAGTTGGTATATAGATCAATTTTTACTACGTGACAGTTAATATATAACTCTCTCTATAAAAGTTTAGGTTGTTAGGTATTTTAAATACTTATATTTATTGTTATGTTCATTTTCTCGAACACGAACAATAGTTTTTATCCTTTGAGAATATTTATTTTTCAAATTCAAATCATGACAACTAACCAAAATGTTGTTTTTCAAAATAACTCTTCCAACTAACACTAACTAATTTTTTTAAAGCCAAAACTTTCGTTGTTTTCCGATAAATACAATATTTGGCTTTGTTCTTTTATTTTAAGCTTCATATTTTGTTAAGAATGTTTTGGTTCGTTTGTATCTACAGAAAGAAACATACTCATAATTGCAAAGTTAATTTTGTATATCAAACGTTCTTTGTGTGGAATTAGAATTATTTAATCTATATGGAAGAAACATATTTATAATTATACGCTAGTAGTTATTTTATTCAATTCAAACAAGGAAAGAATTTAAATAAATAAAAGCTTACTTGATTTAAATTCTTAAATATTAGGACTTTCTAAATAGTTCAAATAAGGAAATATTTAATAACTATAATTTTAATTGATTTCAAAGTCCTAAATATTAGGAAAACAAAATATCCTAATTATTAGAAAATAATTAAATTAATATTTTGTCTAGTGTGAAATCTATCTTTAAAGGGTAAAAGGCGAACGATATTTCGCTATGGACCTTCGTACTTTTAATATAGTATAGATAAATAGATATAGATTATACGTCTGAGATTGAATTTGAAAATATTATTTTTTCAAGTTTCAATTAAATATTGTCCAAGGCCTTCCTATGTAGGGGTGGGCATTCGGACAGTTCGGATTGCATATAAAAATTTTGATTTAGATTTTTCAATTTTTGGATTGAAGAAATGATAATCCAAATAAGTACGAATTAGATCGGACTTTTTAAGTTCGGTTTCGGATTAATCAGTTTGGATGTTTTGAATTTTCGATTTTGAGCTTATAAGTTGAGATGTTTCTTCTTTTTACAAAAATGAATATTCAAATGAAGTACTCATATTAAATTGCCTGAAAAGTTCCTCATTCTCACCGCAATCATAAATTTAAAATATTCAAGTAATAAAATTATTATTAAAAAAATAAAATAGAGACATTAATATGGCCAATAAGATGTAGAAATAGTAAAATCACGTCCAAATAGAAAGTATACTCAAAGTAACTTAGTAATTAATATTGAATATATGATATAATATATGTAATGACCTAATCGGTCATTTTGACTTTTAGAAACCTGTTTCCTAAAATAAAACTCCCCGAACATGCTTTTATTAATTTATGACTTGCGGGGATGGTTGGTTCGGGATTTGGAAGCGTTTGGATTGAAATCGGAACACTTGGTTCCTTAAGTTAGTTTTAAATGAAAAAGTTTGACTTCGATCAACATTTTGAGAAAACAACCCCGGAATCGGGATTTGACGGTTCCAATAGGTTCGTATGATGATTTTGGACTTGGACATATGTCCGAATCGGGTTTTGGATAACCCGAGAGCATTTTGACGCTTAATAGTAAAAATTAGCTATTTGAAGGTTTAAACTTCTTTAAATTTAGTTTGGAATAGGATTTTTAATAATTGAAGTCCGTTTGGAATTTCGAGTTTGGGAATAGTTCCTTTATAGTGATTTAAGACTTGCACGCAAAATTTCGTATCATTCCGAATAGTTTAAGTGTATTTCGGCGCATTGGAAGTAATTTGAAGAACTTGAAATTTTTAAGTTTGAATCAATTTGGTTTAGAGTATGATTCTTAGATTTGATGTTGTTTTACGCGTTTTGTGAATTCGAGCGAGTCTGTTTTATGATTTCAAACTTATTGGTATGTTCGGGCGGGGTCCCAGTGGCCCCGAGCGTCAACCGGACGAGGCTCGGACCAAGTTGAAAGTTGGGAGCCAAAAATGAAGCTCCCAGTTATTGTCAGAATCGCACCAGCGCTTGGCCAGCCGCAGGTGCGACACTCGCAGGTGCGGCAGTATCTCGCAGAAGCGAGCCTCGCAGATGCGAGTTTTTGTGCGCAGAAGCGGTAAAAAGGGAAGGGGGCAATCGACCGCAGATGCGGAGAATTTGCGCACCTGCGAACGCGCAGGTGCGAAGCTTTGTGCGCAAATGCGAGAATTGGCCAGGCAAGTGGAACTCGCACCTGCGAGGATTTTCCGTAGGTGCGGAAGCCGCAGGTGCGAAAGACTTGTTTGGCAGAAAGTTTAAAAGAACGGGAATTCACCATTTTTGCCCATTTTCTTCCATTCTTAGGCGAATTTGGAGCTTTTTGAGAGGAGATTTCAACTAACAACTTTGAGGTAAGTTAATTCTACACCCTTGAGTTAAATACATAGATTATGGGTAAATTATAACTAGTAAATCTTAGAAATCAAGGGTTTAGGTGAAAAACCTAAATTTTTATAAAAGTGAGATTTTAACCATGAAAATAGTTATGGAATTGAGTAGAAATTATATATCCGAGTTCTTGAGATTATGGGTAACGTTTTCATCCGAAAATTTCCAGAATCCGAGCATGTGGGCCCGGGGTGAATTTTAGGAATTTACCATTTTGGATAGGGTAATTTATTTAATAGATGAATTTCGAATTATTGAACATATATTAATTATTTTATGTAACTTTTGGATAGTTTCGGATTTTTTGGCGTTGAATCAAAAATTTTACGTGACGCGATAATTGGGAAGTGGACTTTGAGACGAGGTAAGTCTCCTGTCTAATCTTGTGAGGGGAAAGTTACCCCATAGGGATTAAATTGAATAATTGTTGCTAATTGCGGGGGGCTACGTATGCACGAGGTGACGAGAGTCCGTGCGTAGCTACTATAAATACTAAAGTCCGGGTAGTTTAGGACTCAAAGCATAAATTACTTGTGTAAACTGTACTCTTTGTTTAATTAATATTAATTGTTATATATGAATATATTGTGAATTGTTAGATAAAGATATTAAAGGATGAAAATCTCATATGCTTGATTTTCTGTTTAAATTAATTAATTGTTAAAAGAAATTGTTCATCCTCCCGAATTTATCTTATAATAAATATACTCTCCTTCCGGAGGTACATAAGAAAATATTCTCATTTCTTGTGGAGTGGGCCGAACGCCTCGGCACGATAGATACATCTATAGATTGCGTCGCACGTCCCTCAGTAGTGTACACAACACTCTGGATTGGGCCGTACGTCCTCGGCATAAATCGTGCTTAATAATAATAATTACACGATACTTTAATAGTTATTTCAGCTTGCGAAGCTAATTGATAAATTGAAAAATTCTTAGAATTTAATGAATTATTATTCTTGCTTGTTAAAGAAATAAATTGTTATTCCTATAAATGAGATTAATTGATAAATTGAAAATTATTTGAATTGAAGGAATTTAATTAATATATTGAGGATTGTTGCATTTGAAGGAATTTGATTATTTCCGCTGATTAAATAAATTATTTTAAATTCTGTAAATCATGCTTATTTAAATATCCTAGTTGTATTTCCATTATTATTATTGACCCATAGTGAGTGTCAAAGTCGGCCATCTCGTCTCTACCACTTCGAGATTAGGCTTGATACTTATTGGGTACACGTTGTTTACGTACTCATACTACACTTGCTGCACTTTTTGTGCAGGACCTGAGGGCAAGTACTAGTGGGGGACCTATCGTCTTACACCCACGTTATCCAGGGACATAGTGGTGAGCTGTCTTTCTGAGCCGTTCTGCAGCTACTAGTGTCTCTCCTTGTATTTTTCATTCTGTCTATTTTACTTCAGACAGTATTTGAGGTTTTGTATAATCTACTAGATGCTCATACACTTGTGACACCAGATCTTGGCACACACATTGGCAGAATTTGGGTTTTATTATTTTCTTGGTTTTTAATTTTTGTTAATATATGCTTAATTTATTAGCTTGGCTTGCCTAGCTATAGTGTTGGGAGCCATCACGACCTATAGGTGAACTTGGGTCGTGACAACATGGTATCAGAGCACTAGGTTCACGTAGGTCTCACAAGTTATGAGCAGGCCTAATAGAGTCTTGCGGATCGGTACGGAGACGTCTGTACTTATCTTCGAGAGGCTATAGGGTGTTAGGAAATTACCTTTCTTCATATTCTATCGTGCAATTGATGTAGTTCTAAATATCCTTCTCTTATTCTCTCTCAGATGGTGAGAACACGCTCGAATGAGGTTCCAGACTAGGGAAGAGCTACTCCCCCAGTTGCTAGAGGTCGAGGCCGGAGAGGGCTCCAGCCCATGGTAGAAGGCGAGGACGTCCCAAGACTGTTCCAGTTATGCCTCCAGTGGGTCCAGCAAGGAATCTCATTATTAAGGAGCAGGGTGAGGTGTATGTGGCAGATCCAGCTCCGATGGATTTCACATCTGCATCGGGATTTTAGGATGTCATGGGTCGTATGTTATGGTTCATGGATAATATGACTCGGGCCGGTTTATTTTCGACAGATCCAACCACATCTCAGGTGGGCGGGGGAGCACAGACCCCTGCCGCACAGGCTCATGGACATGCAGCTGCTGTATATCAGACCCAGGGTACGCGTGGGTGGAGCCCAGCCAGTGGCAGCAGCTACACTTGAGCCAAGTCAGCTGTAGCCGCTGATCCTCAGAAACTATTAGACAGATGGACTAGACTACATCTTTCTGTCTTTGGGGGTGAGCAACATGAGGATCCATAGGACTTCATTGATCAGTGCAAGGATTGATTGTACAACATGAGGATATTAGAGTCTTATGGAGTAGACTTTAATACTTTTCAGCTAGAGGGCAGAGGCCGTAGATGGTGGCAGTCTTATGTTCTTGGCAGACCTCAGATTCTCCTCCCATGACTTGGGACAGGTTTACCCGTATCTTCCTGGACAGGTATATTCCACCCTCCCAGAGGAAAGAGTTGCGGTTTCAGTTCGAGCAGCTCTAGCAGGATCAGATGTCAGTGACCGATTATAAGGCGAGGTTCTCTGAGTTATCTCGCCATGCACTTATGATACTCCCTACTGAGGTGGAGAGAGTGCGAAGGTTTGTTGTGGGTTTACATACTAGCATTCAGGCCACTATGGCTCGAGAGGTTGAGATGGGTAATTCTTATGAGCTAGTTGTGGAGATAGCCCGCAGGATTGAGGGTGTACGTCAGCGGAGTCGAGAGCAGATTATGAGAGATAAGTGGTTCAGGTACTCTAGAGAGTTCAGAGGTGCTCCGTCTGGGGGCAGAGGTCAGTTCGTGAGGGGGCAATCCAGCAGACCCCCATTTACAGCACCACCACCTCCTCGAGGTGCTCCAGTGCGACCTTATCTCAGTGCTATACTAGAGAGTTCTTACCGCCCACCAACTATTCAGGGTCCTCCCAGTGGGTATTCAGGTCCCCAGGGCCAGACTCTTAGTCAGCAGCCCATCACACCGAAGAGTTATTATGAGTGCGGGGATCCCAGTCACATGCAGAGGTTTTGCGCCAGACTTCGGGGTACCAGTACAACAGGGTCAGTAGCCTATACTTACCGGACCAGTTGCTCCACCAGTAGTCCGACCATCAAGAGGTGGAGGACAGGTGGGCAGGGGCCGTCTTAGAGGTGGAGGTTAGCCAGGCGGAGGCCAGCCAGTTGGCGCTCCAGCTCGGTTCTATGCTTTTCCAGCTAAACCAGATGCAGAGGCCTCAGATGCTGTGATTATAGGTATTATTTTTGTTTGCGGCAAAGATGCCTCAGTATTATTTGATCTAGGATCCACGTATTCATATGTGTCATCTCTATTTGCTCCATTCCTGGGTGTTTCTTGTGAGTCCTTGAGTACTCCTGTTTATGTGTCCACTCCTGTAGGCGATTCTATTATTGTGAACCGGATCTACCGGTATTGTATTATTACATTATGTGGTTATGAAACTAGAGCAGATCTCTTATTGCTCGAGATGATCAATTTTGAAATTATTCTGGGTATAGACTGGTTATTTTCATATCATGCTATTCTAGATTGTCATGCCAAAACTGTTACCTTGGCTATTCCATCTTTGCCTAGGCTGGAGTGGAAGGGTTCGTCGGTTAGTTTATTTAATCGGGTTATTTCTTTTATAAAGGCTCAACACATGGTTGAGAAGGGTTATTTGGCTTATCTAGCCTATGTTCGGGATACTACTGCAGAGACTCCGGCTATTGATTCAGTGCCAGTAGTTTAGGAGTTCTCCGATGTATTTCCTTCAGATCTTCCAGGTATGCCACCTGATCGGGATATTAATTTCTGTATTGACTTGGCTCCAGATACCCAGCCTATATCTATCCTACCGTATCGCATGGTTTCGAAAGAATTGAAAGAATTAAAAGAACAGCTTGAGGAGTTACTAGCCAAAGGGTTCGTCAAACCGAGTGTATCGCCTTGGGGTGCACCGGTATTATTTGTGAAGAAGAAAGATGGCACAATGCGAATGTGTATTGACTATCGCTAATTGAACAAAGTTACTATTAAGAACAACTACCCATTGCCGTGTATTGATGATCTATTTGACCAGTTGCAGGGTGCTAAGGTGTTCTCTAAAATCGACTTGAGGTCGGGGTATCATCAGTTGAAGATTCGAGATTTGGATATTCCGAAAACTGCTTTCCGTACTAGGTATGGTCATTATGAGTTTCTGGTAATGTCTTTCGGTTTAACTAATGCCCCGACAACGTTTATGGATCTGATGAACAGGGTATTCAAGCCATATATTGATTCATTGTCATTGTCTTCATTGATGATATTTTGATCTACTCGCGTAGTAAGGAGGAGCATGAGCAGCATATGAGAGTAGTGCTTCAGACATTGCGGGAACAAAAGTTATATGCTAAGTTCTCTAAATGTGAGTTCTGGCTTGAGTCTGTAGCATTTTTGGGACATATTGTATCGGGCGAGGGTATTAAAGTTGATCCCAAAAAGATTGAGGTAGTTCAGAATTGGCATCGTCCCACTTCGGCGACTGAAATCGGGAGTTTTCTGGGTTTAGCAGGTTATTATCGTCGGTTCATGGAAGGTTTTTCATCTGTTGCTGCACCTTTGACCAAATTAACCCAGAAGGGTGTTCAGTTCCGATGGTCCGATGATTGTGAGGCAAGCTTTCAGAAGCTCAAGACAACATTGACTACAACACCAGTGTTAGTGTTACCTTCCGGTTTGGGAATGCATATAGTGTATTGTGATGCTTCGTGTGTTGGTTTGGGTTGTGTATTAATGCAGGAAGGGCGAGTTATTGCATATGCTACACGTCAGTTGAAGCCCCACGAAAAAAATTATCCGGTACATGATTTGGAGTTAGCTGTGATTGTTCACACTCTTAAGATTTGGAGGCATTATCTTTATGGGGTGTCCTGTGAAGTTTATACTGATCATCGTAGTTTGCAGCATTTGTTCAAGCAGAGGGACCTATATTTGAGGCAGCGCAGATGGCTGGAGTTACTAAAAGATTATGATATTACTATCCTGTATCATCCGGGCAAAGCAAATGTAGTTGCAGATGCCTTGAGCAGAAAGGTGGAGAGTATGGGTAGTTTGGCTTTCATTTCAGTAGAGGAAAGGCCATTAGCCTCGGATATTCAGTCCTTGGCTAACAGACTTGTACGGCTAGATATTTTAGAGCCCAGCCGAGTTCTTGCATGTGTCGTAACTCAGTCTTCACTATTTGAGAAGATCAAGGCTCGCCAGTATGATGATCCACACTTAATGGTTCTTTGAGAAACGGTACTATGAGGTGGTGCCAAGGAAGTCACTATTGGTGCAGATGGTGTTCTGCGACTCCAGGTTCGTCTGTGTGTTCCTAATGTGGATGAACTGAGGAAAAAGATCCTGGAGGAGGCACACAGTTCTCGGTATTCTATTCATCCAGGTGCTACGAAAATGTATCGTGACTTGAGGCAACATTATTGGTGGCGACAAATGAAAAAGGACATAGTTGAGTATGTAGCTAGGTGTCTAAATTGCCAGCAAGTTAAATATGAGCACCAGAGTCCAGGTGGCCTACTTCAGCAGATGACTATACCGGAGTGGAAATGGGAACGAATCACTATGGACTTTGTATTTGGGTTGACGCGGACCTTGCGGAAGTTTGATGCAGTTTGGGTCATTGTTGATAGGTTGACCAAGTCGGCACATTTTGTTCCTGTTGTGACTACGTATACTTCAAAGAGGTTGGCCCAGATTTATATTTAGGAGATAGTTCGATTGCACGGTGTGCCAATTTCCATCATATCAGATAGAGGCCCTCAGTTTACTTCACATTTCTGGAGAGGAGTACAGAGTGAATTAGGGACCCGTGTAGAGCTCAGCACACCTTTTTATCCGCAGACCGACGGGCAGTCAGAGCGGACAGTTCAGATTTTGGAGGATATGCTCAGGGTATGTGTGATTGACTTTGGAGGTCAGTGGGATCGTTTCCTGCCTTTGGCCGAGTTTGCTTATAATAACAGTTACCAATCCAGCATCGAGATGGCTTCGTTTGAGGCTTTATATGGCCGTTGATGCCGTTCACCTATCGGATGGTTTGAGCCCGATGAGGCTAAGTTATATTGTACTAATTTGGTAAAGGATGCCTTGGAAAAGGTAAATTTGATTCAGGAGTGACTTCGTACAGCACAGTCAAGACAGAAGAGTTACACGGATCAGAAAGCACGTGATTTATCATTTATGGTAGGTGAAAAAGTTCTCTTGAAGGTTTCGCCGATGAAGGGAATTATGAGATTCGGGAAGAAGGGCAAGTTGAGCCCAAGGTTTATAGGCTCATTTGAAGTGTTGAGACGAGTTTGGGAGGTTGCTTATGAGCTTGCATTGCCTCCCAGTCTATCGGGAGTTGATCCGATTTTCCATGTATCTATGCTTCGGAAGTATCATGCTGACCTATCACATGTATTGGCCTTCAGCATAGTTCAGCTAGATAAGAGTTTGGGTTATGAAGAAGAGCCATTTGCCATTGTTGATTAACAGGTTCGTCAGTTGAGGTCCAAGAGAATTTCTGCTGTAAAGGTCCAGTGGAGGGGCCAACCAGCCGAGGAAGCGACTTGGGAGGCCGAAGAGGACATGCAGAGCAAATATCGACACTTATTTAGCACTTCAGGTATTATTCTAAACCCGTTCGAGGACGAACGTTTGTATAAGAGGTGGAGAATGTAATGACCCAACCGGTCATTTTGACTTTTAGAAACCCGTTCCCTAAAATAAAACTCCCCGAACATGCTTTTATTAATTTATGACTTGTGGGGATGGTTGGTTCGGGATTTGGAAGCGTTTGGGTTGAAATCGGAACACTTGGTTCCTTAAGTTAACTTTAAATGGACAAGTTTAACTTCGGTCAATATTTTGAGAAAACGACCCCGGAATTGGGATTTGACGGTTCCAATAGGTTCGTATGATGGTTTTGGACTTGGGCGTAAGTCCGAATCGGGTTATGGATAACCCGGGAGCGTTTTGACGCTTAATAGTAAAACTCAACTATTTGAATGTTTAAACTTCTTTAAATTTGGTTTGGAGTAGTATTTTTAATAATTGAAGTCCGTTTGGAATTCCGAGTTTGGGAATAGTTCCGTATAATGATTTAAGACTTGCACGCAAAATTTTGTGTCATTCCGAGTAGTTTAAGTGTATTCCGACGCATTGGAAGTAATTTGAATAACTTGAAATTTTTAAGTTTGAATCAATTTGATTTAGGGTATGATTCTTAGATTTGATATTGTTTTACGCGTTTCGTGAGTTCGAGCGAGTCTGTTTTATGATTTTAAACTTGTTGGTATGTTCGGGCGGGGTCCCGGGGGCCCCGAGCGTCAACCGAACGAGGCTCGGACCAAGTTGGAAGTTGGGAGCCAAAACTGAAGCTCCCAGCTACGGTCAGAATCGCACCTGCACTTGGCCAGCCGCAGGTGAAACACTCGCAGGTGCGGCAGTATCTCGCAGAAGCGAGCCTGGCAGATGCAAGTTTTTGTGCGCAGAAGTGAAAAAAAGGGAAGGGGGAAACCGACCGCAGATGCGGAGAATTTGCGCACCTGCGAACTCGCAGGTGCGAAGCTTTGTGCGCAAATGCGAGAATTGGCCAGGCAAGTGGAACTCGCACTTGCAAGGATTTTCCGCAGGTGCGAAAGTCCTATTTGGCAGAAAGCTTGAAAGAACGGGAATTCACCATTTTTGCCCATTTTCTTTCATTCTTGGGCAAATTTGGAGCTTTTTGAGAGGAGATTTCAACTAACAACTTTGAGGTATGTTAATTCTACACCCTTGAGTTAAATACATAGATTATGGGTAGATTATAACAAGTAAATCTTAGAAATCAAGGGTTTAGATAAAAAAATCTAGATTTTTTATAAAAGTGAGATTTTAACCACGAAAATAGTTATGGAATTGAGTAGAAATTATATTCGAGTTATTGAGATTATGGGTAATGTTTTCATCCAAAAATTTCCAGAATCCGAGCACGTGGGCCCGGGGTGAATTTTAGAAATTTTACCATTTTAGATAGGGTAATTTATTTAATAGATGAATTTCGAATTATTGAATATATATTAATTATTTTATGTAACTTTTGGATAGTTTCGGATTTTCGGCATTGAATCGAAAATTTTACGCGACGCGATAATCGGGAAGTGGACTTTGAGACGAGGTAAATCTCTTGTCTAATCTTGTGAGGGGAAAATTACCCCATAGGGATTAAAATAAATAATTATTGCTAATTGTGGGGGCTATGTACGCACGAGGTGACGAGAGTCCGTGCGTAGCTACTATAAATGCTAAAGTCCGGGTAGTTTAGGACTCAAAGCATGAATTACTTGTGTAAAATATACTCTTTATTTAATTAATATTAATTGCTATATATGAATATATTGTGAATTGTTAGATAAAGATATTAAAGGATGAAAATCTCATATGCTTGATTTTCTGTTTAAATTAATTAATTATTAAAAGAAATTGTTCATCCTCCCGAATTTATCTTATAATAAATATACTCTCCTTCCGGAGGTACATAATAAAATGTCCTCCTTTCTTGTGGAGCGGGCCGAACGCCTCGGCAGGATAGATGCATCTATGGATCGTGCCGCACGTCCCTCGGCAGTGTACACGACACTCTGGATCGGGTCATACGTCCTCGGCAGAAATCGTGCTTAATAATAATAATTACACGATACTTTAATAGTTATTTCAGCTTGTAAAGCTAATTGATAAATTGCAAAATTCTTGGAATTTAATGAATTATTATTCTTGCTTGTTAAAGAAATAAATTGTTATTCCTGTAAATGAGATTAATTGATAAATTGAAAATTATTTGAATTGAAGGAATTTAATTAATATATTGAGGATTGCTGCATTTGAAGGAATTTGATTATTTCCGCTGATTAAATAAATTATTTTAAATTCTATAAATCATGCTTATTTGAATATCCTAGTTGTATTTTTATTATTATTATTGACCCATAGTGAGTGTCAAAGTCGGCCATCTCGTCTCTACCACTTCGAGATTAGGTTTGATACTTACTGAGTACACGTTGTTTACGTACTCATACTATACTTGCTGCACTTTTTGTGCAGGACCTGTGGCAAGTACTAGTGGGGGACCTATCGTCTTACACCCACGTTATCCAGGAGCATAGTGGTGAGCTGTCTTTCTGAGCCGTTCTGCAGCTACTAGTGTCTCTCCTTGTATTTTTCATTCTGTCTATATTATTTCAGACAGTATATGAGGTTTTGTATAATCTACTAGATGCTCATACACTTGTGACACCAGGTCTTGGCACACACATTAGTAGAATTTGGGTTTTATTATTTTTTTGGTTTTTAAATTTTGTTAATATATGCTTAATTTATTAGCTTGGCTTGCCTAGCTATAGTGTTGGGCGTCATCACGACCTATAGGTGAAATTGGATTGTGACAATATATAGTGGTTAGGGTATTAAATTTATTACTATTGACATATGGATAATGGACTAAATATAAAGTATAAGAATTTCGAATTTTCGGATATCCAAAAATTCAAAGTACCAAATCCAATATCCAATCCGAAATTTAAAAAATTTAAAAATTAAATCCATAATCCGAATACCCAAATCAAAAAAATCCAAAAATTCGGATTTCGGTTTGGATTTTGGGTTTGCCGAAACTATGCCCACCCCTAATTCTATGGAGGGGAAAAAATATCGCCCATTTTACCCGCTCAAATATAGGCAGGTCGGGTTAGTAAATAAAATGCGAACTCAATGATCACTCATATACTTTTAAATAGGGGTGTACATTGGTCGAGTTAGTTCGGATTTTTCAATTACCAAACCAAACCAATTATCTCAGATTTTTAAATTTATAAACCAACCAACAAAAGTCGGGTTTTCAATCTCGATTTTTCTCGAATTTTTCGGTTTTCTCAGGTTCTTGGGTTTTTCGAATTTTACCGATAAATTCTTCTTAGCATAAAATATATAACTTATACTTTAATATTTTTTTGGTCATAGTAGGATAAAACTATATGAGATGTTATCCGAAAAAATAATACAAAATAATGTGAGATGAGTCATGATATTATACTAAAATACTCAGACAAGTTGCATAAAATAAATATTGCTAATTAATAAGCCAAAATAAAAATAAATATAATTTAAAAGTACCAAATCATGATAAAATAAGTAGGACTAATAAGTACTAAGTATTAATTACATGACTAAGTAATAATAAAAATAAGTTATTAATGTATAAAACAATGCAAAACAAAAAACAATATCCAACAATATTGTCATTCCTAGTATTGACTTGATATTTTTTTTTTGGTTAGCATTAATATTGATTTAATTTTGCTTTGGACCTCATTTGAGTTACTAACTTTTTTAAGCTATAAAACATAGTTGACCATTCAAAAATTCTAAGTCCAAACTTGAAATAATACATTAAAAGAGAGAGCTATGAAATTATTTAAAAAAATATTTATACATTACATTACAATGATTATTTTTATGTATAAAATATTTTAAAAACTTGTAGGGTTGGTTTGGTTTCGGTTTGACTTTTTTTAATTAAAACCAAACTAAATCAATTATGGTCGATATTTTTTTCCTATCACCAAACTAAATCAAACTAAATCATAATCAGGTTTTTTTTTTCCGGTTTGACTCGGATGATGATTTGATGCGAGTTGTCGGTTTTCTTTGTACACCCCTACTTTTAAACATTGATCTCTGTTAAGTCCAGAATAAGTGAGTCTGTAAATTAGGTAATCTGCAAAGCATGTTTATATGCTTACTACTCGTAAGTCGTAAGGTCTTTAGTTTGTGATGCAACAATTGATAATCTAAAAGTTCAATATCTATTTTGGTTTGTACAAATACATTTTGAAACTTCACAAGAAACATGGGGAGAAAAAATGAAAGTAAAACTAGATCTAGAAAACAATTCAACTGTTTCAATTAGGTCCAGCCTGTGACAAAGATGCGAATGGTCCAACTTTAACAATGGCCTCAACTTCAACGTCATCATTATTAAATGGGAAAAATTTAGTTGCAAAAATGAATTCACGTAACCATCCTTCATTTCTTGAATTTGATTTATCCCATTTGCGATTTATAGATAGTCATATCAAGTGACATCGTTGCTTCGACTAGAACCCACAAAAATCTTTGTAAGATCATCCACTGGTCTTTTGTTTTTCGTTCCCTTTCGAGGGAGAGAGCCGCAGTGGCGGAGCCACAACCGAGAAAGGTAAGGGTTCAATTGAATCCTCAGCACAAATATAATAGGGTGAAAATGATTTTTTTTTATATTAACTTTTGAATTCCCTTGTAATGACAAAGTTAGTTTGAAAATTGCTTCAGGTTACAAATTCAAAAGTTTTCGAATCTCATTAAAATTCGAGGTTCAACCATTGGAGAGAGAAACAACTTCATGTGTTGATAAGAAAGGAGTTTGCTAAAATGAATAATTCTCATTCACCCGATTTTATTCGACATTATTCAACCATGTATCAGAGTTCAAGATGTTAATTCAAATGTTATGCTCGTAATACAGAATTATAACCATAAGTAAGAGTAAATTAATGGTTAGAAAGTTATTGATAGCTAATAAGAGCATCATATTAATGTTTAAAATTCAAATAGTTAAGTGAGTTTTTTAATTGAAGTTTGTATAAAGTAATTCTACAATTAGTATAATGGTTTCAAACATTTCAAAACATCCACATATAGATTGTGACGGAAAAGTCGTGTAAACATGATGATAACAACAACAAGAATAATATACGTATTATTCAACATTGTTGGGTGTGAGAAAAGTAATGTGTACAACATCACTCAAATATGATGATATCAATTTGAGTGAAAAGGGACATTCTCAATTTTAGAGTAATTTTCTCATTACCTACTTATTGAGATTGAAAACAAAAGGTCATGACTCGTGGAGAAGCTCCTCTGATTTCAAATTTGTGACCCCATTTCGTATATTAGTGAATTAATGCTCAATGAAGAGAGGAATGTGTTGATGTTTTGCTTGAGACTTTGAGAGTTGAGAATGACCTTCACCAAACTCATTTAAAAATAGCTTCTTCTGGCTTCACATTAAAAAACTTTGTCGGCAGTTTTTATGAAACAGTTATTTCTTTTTCTTTTCTTTTCTTTTTTTTTTAAATTTAATTGTTTGAGGAAAATTAGAACTTAGTGCACTGCCCTCTCTTCGGGAGTAATGAAGCAAGGTGGTATTTTGCTGATAATTTTACGGAATAAGACTATAAGTTCTAAAGATACTTTTTATATGTGTTAAAAAAAATTAAATTTTGTTTCTAGTCAAACAAAACGGAGTATAAAATAAAACAAAGGGAATATCTTTTTTTAAAGCTCTGTTCATTTCAGATGACCGCGAATATTGATCGTTGACAAAGCTAAGAATTTTTCTGAAATGGTAGAATATTGAAATTGTTACGCATACGTACATTAAACTACCATTTATATTGGACTGAATACAAAGTTTATACAACTGCATGCACATCAATTCTTGTCAACTCTAGAAAGATATTCGATGAGCAATATATTGTCATCTAATAGCCTTGCAATTCTTCGACACAAATAAGAAGTTCATATCATAAAATAACATAAACTGTCATATTCTATTCCCTTTGGCCTTGGATATTGAGATTTCCCTGGTTGAGTTTGCTGTCTGTTGTCTGCGTAGAGTGATTATTAGCTTGCTGCCGATACAAAGCTGCCATGTTGTTGAAGTACTCCGTGTCCATTGACTGTCGACATCGTAACCATATAATAAAACGTAAAACAAAGATTGTAAATCACTATAAAATCTTCTCAATATATACTAGAATATAAAAACAATGTTAATCTTGTGAACATTTCATCTAATTAAAGCTTATATAAGTTGTTAAAAAGATTTCACGTCTAATAAGGGAGTACTTAATAATATAATATTAAATTTTTATAGACATTTGTGGTCCGGTCCTTCCTTAAATCCCGTGCATAGCAGGAGCTTAGTGCACCAGACACTGCCTTTTTTTTTTAATTATATAATATGTCTCAATATGCCCCTCATGCGGGTCTGAGCCTTTTCATGGGCCAAACATGTTGAATTTTCTGTTCAATGACGATAAGATTCTTGTATATGCTAATAATTAACCACCTTTGTAGAAAATATCTCGTCCAAACACTTAAATTATTAGTGAGAACACACTATTAATTTTGATGTATACTGTGTCTCAACATATATTGATCATCTTCTAATTACTTAGCTTGATCTACTAATTAACAATAACAATGAAGAAGTAATTAGACTGCTTACTTGCGTTAGAAAAGCGCTATAGGGGGCCGGTGTAACAGCAGTTGTCGCCCTGCCGACAGTATTAGCTTGTGCGGCGGAAGGAATAGCTGGGGCTGCAGGCATGGCGAAGGCTGGTGGGATGAATGGATTAGTGGGATTGGCGATCGGATTTGTATGAATGGGGTAATGCGTTGTAAGAGACTGATGAGGAGCAGCAGCGCGAGCTAAAGCAGTCATATCAAACATTCCCATGCCCATACCAAGACCAACGCCCATTCCCATTCTTGCTAGTAATGACATCTGAATATGTTGATGCATTCCGAGCGGCATCATCATTTGTGGCGCCATGTTTCTTACACTGTTCATCAACTGAACTTGTGCTTGTAGCTGCTTTAAGTAGTTTATTACCTCATCAAGCATTGATGCCTTATCTGTCTGCACAATTCAACATTAGTTGTATCAAAATTTGGGTAGCTAGGCTCAATTTGATGTTCACTACTGTTATTAATTATTACGTATGTGACTATATATAACGCACCTTACTTGCATTTGGTACCAACCGCTGCAGAGTTTTCATCTTTTGGTTAATTCTATCTCGACGTCTCTGTACCAAACAATAAAACAACACAACAATATGCTATTAGTACGTAGCTACATATGTTCATGTAAGACCTATAATTAGGCAGAGTAAATGAAAAGTGTGTATATACCCGCTCTGACTGGTTATGAACAACTGCTGCTCGGCTGCGTCTTGATGAGTTGGATCCTTTTGTTTCATGTTCTTCCTCCTTGTTTTCCTGCTACAAGCGAAATATTCTATTTGCAATCAAATTTACATGACATATTCTCCTGAGGCGGTGCCAGGATTTTAATTAATCTAATGGGTTCTGGATTTTAGAACGATGATTTCAAGTGTTGATAACCAGGTTCTAAGCTTAATATTTTTTTTTTTTACATTTAATGACTTTCTTAATATAATTGTAATGTTAGAACAAAAGTTATTGGGTTCAGCCGAACCGTACCGGACTACTAACGAGCTTTATTCTCTCTAGAGGTAGATATATTAATATAGTACAAGAAGATGTTAGTAGAATTTGCTTACCGAGCCACCATCGTGACAAGCAGAATCCTCGTCACAAGTGGTTTTGGATTTAATGCTACGAGAAGATTCATCAAATGAAGGCCATGTCACCATAGTGGTGTCATTCTCCCTACAGAACGTAGCGCTGGCACTTGCACATGCGCTACGTTCTTCATACTCATCTTCTCCTACTAAATTTCCACCATATGATTCTGATCTCATCCTCTTTTTAGCCAACACTGTTGCTCCTCCTGTACGTGTGGAAGGAGGAGGCGCCATTTGATGTTGCGAACTCTCGCCCCATTTTCCTACACACATCCCGAATTTCAGATTCTGATTTTGGCCATAATTTTGAATTGAAGTCTGATTTTGCCCGTGGTATGTTGCTTGATGCACGATAGACTCTAATGTATCGCCGGCTCTTCCCAATATTGTTGGTTTTGTTTGGGACATGGAGAGGATGCCCCCAACTCCTTGCATTCCTATCTGCGGGTTTTCCCATGTCAGCTCTGCAACTTTTTCACACTTGGACCTGAAATTTTTTATTTATATTAAGCATGTAATTAATCATCAAGAGGATGTAACAATATTGCTAGGAATATTCACGAATGTTTTCCCAAGCACACTACATGTAAATCAAGAAAAGAATAAAGGGCAACATAATCCGGTGCACAAAGTATCTCGCGTTCACGTGGGATCCGGGTAAGGACCACATCCCAAGGGCGTGATGTAAACAACTAACCCTAATGCAAGCATTAGCGGTTGTTTCGACGGGTTTAACTTGTGACCTATAACACGTATCGGACCAGTACCGAAGGATGAATTGAAAGCAGCACAAACTTGTCCAAGTTGTACGTAGTTCCAGTTTTTTTTTTTTTGGGCTGAATTCACTGAACTGAAAAATCTGATTATTTGATCAAAGAGTGAATTAGATAAGAAGACTGAAGCTAGAAAAGGAGCTCAAGAAAACTGTTCTAAGAATTGAAGGGTAATTAAGGGAGCATATATACATGGGCATAAAATGATTAATCTGATTCTGCTGATTATGCACGTGAGGGTATTTGTTAGGCTCTTCTGCTTCTACTGCTTGTTCTTGTCTTTGGTGCCTTGGATTCCAAGTTGGTACCGTACAGTGACTCATGATGATTCTTTTGATTGAGTAGAGTCTATTCCTTTTTTCTGTGCGAGAATGAATTTGGGCTTCAGTTTAAGTTTAAGTTTGGCTTCCCTTTCTCTTTATATAATATAAAATAAAAAAAAATTGTTTTCTGGTCCCCTTTTGGATTGTCACATTCAGCTGAATAATTACTGAATAGTACACAACATGTGACAGAGCAAGAAAGCTTGGATTTCAAATGGATATGTTTTGGCTTCTTTCTCAATATATACTCTTCCTATTTGTATATATATGATCTAGGTAACTTGTGTAGTTCTTTAAGGGGCCATTTGGCTCTAGTCTAAAATATTCAGCGATTAATAATCACGGGATTATAATTTTGGGATATCTAATGTGAAGCTAAAACCAAGATTCTTGGTACAAAAACTTATATTGGTATTAGCTAATACCTCATAACTGGTCAAATATGGAATAAATGCAATCCCAAATTTTATGTGAGATTAGTATCTTTATCCCAAAATCAAACGACCCCTAACTCTTTCTCCTTGTTGGACCCGGCAAAAAGGCATAATCTACCAACCAAATTATACAGCTGCAGTACCAGTAATAATATTCCTCTTATTACCATGGCTCCAATCAAGATTTCATGAAGTTAGCTAGGTGGGGTTACAAGCACTCAATGCGGTTAGATTTCTAGTGTCTCATTGTTTTTGGACCTACATAAATAAACAGTATACACTATACAGAAAGTACAAATATTCCTCCTCCACAAGTTATTGTGGTGGATCCGTCGAAATTTAATGTTACAATAACCTGCTAGGATGGCCTTACAACTCTTGAGATCATCCCTTCTTTTGAACAAAAAGTGTAATTTTTGGCTAAACTATTAAATTTAAATAATATTTAGTTAAATCTAGTTAATGATAATAACATTAAATATAAATCTCGGAAGCGTGTGGGAGATGAGACAGATTCCACAAAGGGTTGATGACGATAAATACAAAATATTCTTAAAGTATAGGCAATAATGGAGGTGTAACTAGCAACAAATAGTAATAAATGTCATTTAAAGTAAATAGGAAAAATGATTCACCCAATAATGGATAGATTGGACGAATATTTCTCCTGCCAATGATGAGTGACAGAAAGACCCAAGATTTATTCGGACGATCCTCGGATATCTGGCGAAAAGGTATGGAATAATAGGAACAAGAATCTTTATCAAAAGGTAATCTTTGTATCTTTATCAGAGAGAGGGAATTTCTTCTCAAAAAGTGTTCTTATCAAAATGAATATTCTTCCTTTTCTTTTCTCTTCTTTTTTCCTTATATCTTTTACACGTATCCCTAGCAAACCTTAATAGTACAAGTGCAGAGAATATCCACTAGAATATTCTCGTGCAGAGAATATTCACTAGAATATTCTCTTTAATATCTTATTTCGAAAACTAGCCGTTGCTATCCCATCAACGATGCTCGACCTCGACTATCACTGTTTTCTTTGCCGCAACCTCGCTATCCCCTGGACGTCCTCGACTGATTCTTTCCTTAACGATACATTACCCTAAATATTTTAGTGGCGGATTTTGGCCTATATATACAGTTAGTCACTCCACTTATTGAGGTCGGCCTCAGGCGGGCTCGATGAGTAGATATTGTGTAACGTGGCCGAAGTGTTTAGATGATGTAAACGAGTCGTGATGATTGGGGTGAGTAGACAACGTGTCCCATTGTGAGCCACAAGTTCTGGGTTGTAAATCCCACAAATCAAGGTGACATCATGGCGGCTGATGTCATTATGACGAGATTTCCCGAGACGTTGCTTCGTTTCGCATGCGTTTCCTGATTGAGTCTGCCGCTTCGGTTACAGTGCCATGTAACTATGTCTAGTTCCTTGGTTTCGATGCCTGCATCCTTATAAATAGGGGTGTGTGGGTAACGTTCCCAACCTTTACGAGACCTCTCTGTATCTTCTTCTTCCTCCATTGTTCGAAACTTTTCTCTGGCTTTAGTGATTATCGTTGCTTCTAACATTTCTGTACTTAAAATATCTTCTCTCGAAAATATGGTTAACATACCCACTAGTTCCGGCATGGCAACTGACCCTATCCTTTTGGCGGTATGTATGCCTCCTCATGGAGATAGTGTTTCTGACGCCGTTGAAGACGAGAATTTTCCTACGGTGGAGGATATAGTCCATCGTAGTGAAAAGGTTAGGTCCAACTTTTCGAAGATACCTGAGGTCTCGGAATCATCGATGAAATAGGTCGATCTCGCTGAGCTTAAGGCAAAGTTTAAAATTCCTGCCCATATCGATCTGATCCCACCGGGGCGCGATGTGGTACAAATACACTGCCCCGGGTATTGCGCGTTCTATGCGTATCCTTTCTACATTGGCTATTCCTTTCCTCTTCTCCCATTGGCGGAGGAATTTTGCCACTATTATGGCATTTGCCCGATCCAACTCTCTCCATACATCTACAAGTTTATTCGTATGTTGACGAAATATGCGGAGTTGGCTGGGGTTGGGGTCGGGGTCAGGGTCACACTCCGCCACCTGATGCATCTCTTTGCCCCGAGTTTTTATAGGGGGACGATGTTGCACCTTTGCCACCGAGGAAGTAAATGTCTGGTGGTGAAGATGGACGACAAGGCAAATCGCCAGTTCTGGCTCAACTACTTTTCGTCAAGACCGAGGACGTGGTGGTCAACACGCGTAGATTCCCTGAGACTTGGCATTTCTCCCGTAAGTATCCCTTTTTTACCAAGCGTTTGTTCTGTCATTTTTAATTGTAGTCTGACATTCCGTCTCTTCTTCGTGCAGCCGAGACTACGCCCATCTCCTTTGGCCGGGGATATTCATGGCTGGGTCAGCCAAATTCTGCCTCACACAATGGGGATTCGTGAATGGCCGGCCTTTTTCAAGAAGTTTGGGCATGTGTCCTCCGCGACCGGTGAGTTCATTCATATATATATATATATATATATATATATATATATATATATATATATATATATCTCTTTTTTTTTGTCTATACTATTTTGACATCATAGTCGCTTGCTCGTTATAGTTTTGTATAGGAAGTGACTATCTTTTAATCTTTCTTTTTCAGCTCGAGGATCTTCGAGGAGACTGAGAGCTCCTGCTTCTGCAGGGCTCCTGCTCCTGCATTTCATAAGAGGAAGGTTGCTATCGGAGTTTGTTCCCGTTATGACTGCGACCAGGCATGTCCGGTTGTCTGCTTCTGTTCCCTCTTCTGTCGCGGCTAGGTTTGCTCGGTCGTCGACTACATCTACAGCAGAACTCCCGACTTCCACTTTGCATCATCTAGTAGACGAGGACGATGAAGAGGAATCATCGCCGAATGGTGGAAACTTGCTTCCCCGCAAGAGGAGATCAGTGGACGTCGGCGAGGGAGCTGCCCGGGCAGTGGATTCGGTGATGGGGGATTTCGTCGTCTGAGAGACGGCGACCATTGATCTTGAAGATGACGCTGAATTACCGCCCGTGATTCCGCCATCATCTGAAGCCGAAGAGGGCACATCTCTCCTTGAGACCGTGATGGAATTTGAAGGGCCATCGGCGAGAGTCTCTGACGACTTGCGCCAGGATGAGCCGTCTTCAAGGGCTGACATAAAAGGAAAATGCGTAGCCGAGCAGGGTTACGAGACGGGCTCTGATATGTCTACCAAGGAGGTAAGGATGATGGGGGGGACTTACCCGACTTGAGGTGAGATTGGAGGGGACCATGCGGACTATTGCGATCCCCATGGATCGGGATTTGCTGGTTGACACGGAGGACATGGTCCCTTCTCTTGGTCCCCTCTATTCTGATGTCGAGGGTAAAACCTTGAAAAGTATAAGGATGCCACTTTATCTAGGAGCATAGCCGGCCTCGCTCTTAGGGTAAGTTTTTTCGATCCCTCTTCATTCTTACTCTTCGTTTTATGTTTCTCTTTCTTTCAGACTATGATTTTGGAGATTGAGAGTGCCCGACGAGAGGATAGGCGTAAGGCTATTTTTCAGAAGATGGAGCGGAAATATCGTGAATACCATGACAAGCACCGTGAGGTTTGCAGACGGTTCGGTGAGAGCGGCAATTTTCGGGCTCTTTGAGATGAACTGAAGGAGAAGGATGATGAGTTAGTAGGAGTCATCAGAAAATGCAGCATCCTTGAGGGGGCGTTAAGAGACAAAGAAGAAAAGCTCGAGGTGAGCAAGGGGGTCGAGGCTCAATATGCCGATCTTCAAGCCCAGGTGGTCTCATTGCACGCCGAGCTCGAGGAGTGTCAACTCAAAGCAGACGCTCTAAGTGGTGAGGTCACTAAGAAGGCAACAAACTTAGAGGAGCGGAGTTGGCCCGGTTAGGGGCTGCGAGGAAAGCGGAGGCTTTGGATATCGTGATCCGCATTCTTCATTCTGAGAGGGAGAGTGATCTGGAGACGGCCATGCTCAAAGAGGAGCGGCTTAATGAAAAGATAAGGGAGCTAAAAAAAGAGGCTTCAGGCCTTTGTGATCGAGTTGCTCCTCTCGAGACCGAGAAGGCGCGGTTATTAGCTCGGCCGTCTTCTTCCCGTACTTCTGCTTTTCTTGACGTTTCGCGGGATTTGTACGAGGAATGGATTCACGCCTAGGCCCAGCTGGATATATTTAGAGATCCGATGGGACGGGAACTATTTCAGAGGCTAAGATCCCGCTACACCAGAGGCCGGTGATATCGAGGATGGTGTGGGCATGGATCGGATTGGACAGGATTCCTGGTATGAGCATGAGTATCCCGCTGGCGATGGCAATGGCGAAGAGGCAGATAGAGAAGGCCTAGGCGATCAAGCTGATGGAATTGCTGGGCCAGGCGGTGATTAGTTGTTTTTTCTTTCCTTTTTGTTTAGCCGCAGACTTATGTATATATTTTTTGTAGGCGTGTATTCGAGCCTTTGTAAAAAAAATATTCTAAGTATGAAATGCTAGTTCTGTTACTCGTACCTGCTCTTTTTCTTCTGTTCGGGTTTGTATGCTTTTTTTATTTTGTTTTTTGGCAAATTTGACGAGCGCAAAACACACACTTAAATATGCTCACTAGTTGAATATAGTATAATATAATATCTCATCCATAGGGATTTGAGTTAAATAGTATTTTCGTAGTTTATAGCTTGATTGCTATCCAAGATGATCAACAGTTTAGATTTATATGAATAAAACTAAAATTAACTAAGAGGCTAACTTATTGACGAATGACACTCGAACAAAAGTAAGCAAGGAAGATATCAATGAGAGAAAATAGGGATTGATTGGATAGGTGCAAGATAAATATCTGGGATTTAACTCTAGTTAATTCACTTCTAATGTTCAAGTGAGTCTCTCAGATTCACTCAATTAGTAGTTCAAATGTTTAGTGGAAACTCCTCTCTCGAATAAGTCTCAACCTCACAATATGAACCAACTTAAGCTCAGTGAAGATATGCAAGAATTCGTAGTGGATTGATTTTTAGGAGAACCTCTCTCGATTATCCTCCTAACTAGGGTTAAACAATAATCCAATTAGCCTTTTTCGATTACAAAGAAGAATTAATGAACTCAACCAACAAGATAATGCAACGATATCACAAGTTATGCCTCTATCGATTACATGAACATGTGAATATAGATACAACAATTAAATCATCCAAAATGATTCACTACATAAAAAGTAGAGTTATAATCCATAACAAATATTGATACACCAAATCCATCAAACCCTAAAGAGAACTACTCCATAGATATGTAGTAATTCATCACAAATAAGTTTAAGTTAAAGGAAAGCATGAATGATCCGAACTCTTGTCTTGAGTGAGGATTGAATGATGAAATCCTTGTGATCTCGCTTCTCCCACTTCTCCTTAGCATCCTTATGTCTTAGATGTGTCAAAAGTCCCAAAATAACATTTTTACATGTATTTATACCAAGTAGGATCGGGCCCAAACGAACACACCTTCTCATACGCGAAATAGGACTCTTTCCGGAATAGGACGTGCGCGGCCGCGCACCTGGGAGTGTGCTCGCGCATATGGCCGCGCACTTTGGACAGTATTTTGCCTAACTTGCGCACCTGTGCGCCCTCGCGCACCTGTGTAGCCTTTGAACTTTGCCAATTTCTGACATAAATTTGCATTGATGCGTTGCACTAGTGTATATTTTCAGCAGTTAATTCTTCCTTGAATTTTCACGTCCAGCAGTGATCCTCGACCCCCGAACACGATCCCGGCTTATTCCTTTGGGATTTTACTCAGACTTCAAAACTTCAAATAACTCGAATTAATTTCGCAATATCTACATAACTCGAAATCACTCCTACAAGGCATAAAACACATAATTAGTGCAAAACACTAGCGATTGAAAGCTCAACTCAATTAAAGTACAGTAAATTAGAGTGCGATAAACAACTAAAACATGCAATTATAGCCTACCATCAACACCCTACACTTAAACTATTGCTCGTCCTCGAGCAATCAAACTACATTTTATATAGATACGACCTTTTTAATCAACTTTTCTAACTCATCATACAAAGAGTATTTAAGATAGACTAAGCACAATAGTGTAACATCTTAGCCTCAAGATTTGACTCAAAAGCACCACGCATTTTTCACAATCTACTCACTTACTCTAACACAGAGGTCAATGACATTACCCTTCCTTCATGAATCAAGTGCCCTCACAGAACAATAGAGAGTAGTTTCATACACAATAAAATTTAAGAATAATTAGGAACTTTAAAATAGAAGGAATTCGCTCGCTCTCTGAAACAACATTCATATGCCACAAAAAGATGAACCATAGGCTTACCCGTAGTATACTACTCTACTAATTCGAGCTCATTCAGTCAAGGATCTAGTAGGACTTTCATTGGTTGTAATGTAGGCTGCGGGACGGGTAGGATACATTTAGATATGAGAGTGACTACACCTCCCTAAGCACTTTAATACATATGATTTACCTTTCAAAATCTCACACTTATGTCAAACCATAACTCCACCTTCACATCAATATACATTAACTCCCAACTTCTTTAAGCACAATTACATCAAGAGTTGCCACTATCAAAGAATATTTTGCACAACAATACAACTATTTGTTTTTCTTTTCTCTTTTAAGTAGCTCTTACTTATTCTTTTTTCAAAACAGTGCACCTTTCTCCTTATTTCATTAGTTCCACTCAAAAGCCAAATCAACCACCCCACACTTCAACTTTTACAAAGTTCATCATAAATTCAAGTGCTCATGAGAGGTACAAGGTTCAAATAGATGGTCAATTCAAACAAATGGAAAAGGCTTGTAATGTGGGTGCCAAAGAAACAGGATTATAGGCTCAAAAGGGTTAACTACGATACATAACAATTAGGTGGGTAAAAGCATATAACTGGCTCAACAAAGAAATGCCTATATGACTTCCAAGACTGAATAAAACTACTATTTTGCTTTGCAAATACACGGGGCAAGTTCTAGATATCAAATACAATGCACAGAATGACACAAACCTCATACACAAATGGCACATAATTCACTACGTATTAGACTATCAAGACACTCTAGTCAAAGCAGTTAAGCAAAGTTAAGATCATACACTTTAAGGTACTTATACAATAGTCAAAAACTGAGCCTAAGTGTCATAACTAAATCACTCACTATTCTCAAGGTATAATAAAGTTAAGAGCCATTGTCTTCAATTCAGCTCTCAACACAAGGCTTCCTATTCCTAACCAAAAATAAAAACTAACTACATCCGATTCAATCAAAACCCTTGGAAAAGAATCGCGGCACAAAATAAAACCAAGAGAAAATTAATACACTACCTAACAAGAGAAAATATTTTTATCTTTTTCTTTTGACTTTAATCCCTCAAAAATCCCGTCGAATGATATCCATCGTCGGAAAAAATCGAAAAATTTAAATAAAAAAAATTGAATTTTTGCTTCTAACTATTAAAGATATTTTTTTATTCTAACTATTAAAAAGCAAAAACAAACTAAAACTAATATACATACAACATACCAATATCTCTCACCCTACACTTTAAGTTGTGGTGTGTCCCCATGACACATAATTAAAAAGCATATGGTAGAGGAAACTTTCTCGAATCTCTAGTCAGGGTCTGAATCAAAGTTGGGCTCCATTGTTCTTGCCCGAATTAGTGCACACATCCATGCAGATAGATTCTTTTCAGCCTTCTTGGGTTACACCCCATACTTATTTTGTTCACTAATTGCGGCCTTCCCTTTTGAACTCTTCACCTTCCATTCAACACTTGCAGTTGGCTTCTCCTTTTCCACCCCCGTCTCTACATTCATCTCGAAAGTCAATGTCTCCTCACCCACTCTAAGCATGAGTTTTCTATCATGTATGTCTAATATTGCTCTGCCCGTCGCTAAGAATGGTCTTCCTAAGATGGGGGGACCTCCTTCTTCTCCTTAATCTTCACTACTATGAAATCTACAGGAAATACAAACTTATCTACCTGAACTAAAACATATTCCACTATCCCTTCGGGTATGATAGTTGTTTGGTCTTCCAGCTGTAAAGATATTGGTGCAGGCCTTATCTCTCCAATCTTATTCTCCAGCTTCCTGTAAATAGACAAAGGAATTAAATTAATTGAGGCACCAGAATCACATAAAGACTTATCAAAATTAAGAGTGCCTAAAGAGCAAGGTATAGTAAAACTCCCTGGATCTCCACACTTTTGTGGGAGTTTATTTTGCAAGATTGTGCTGCAATGCTCTGTGAGCTTGACCACTGAGGTCTCTTCTATCTTCCTCTTCTTTGTAAGGATCTACTTCAAGAATTTGGCATAAGCTAGCATTTGTGAGAGAACTTCTATGAATGGAAAATTTACATTAACCTGTCTCAGCATATCTAGAAATCTCTCAAACTACTTGTCCTTCTTTTCTTTATTCAGCTTTTGGGAAAAAGGTAGAGCAGGCATGTGCTCGCTCTCATTCCGATCTTCCTTTCTCGAAGTGTCCTCCTTCTTCTTTTTGTCAGCTCCCTTCTTGCCTTTCGTCCTCTTATCACCTTCAATTTTCAGCTTCTCCTCACTTTCTTTTTCAGGTACCACCTCTTTTTGGACTGGAGTGGGATCTTTCAGCACTTGCCCGCTTCTCAAGGTCACAACATTCACTGTTTCTTTGGGGTTCCTTTCAGTATCAGTTGGCAAAGTACTTGGGATTCTCTTAGACAATACAGTTGCAATTTGCCCCACTTGTTTCTCCAAGTTCCGCAAACCAGTGCCAAGTTCTTTGATAGCTGAATCATGAGCATCTAATCTCTCATCTATCTTGACAATGAAGGACTTTATTAGATCTTCTAGCCCGGGCTGAATGGAATGTTGAGGCTGGAACTGTGTCCTAGGCTGATTCAAAAACCCCTGAGCTCCTTGTCCCTGGAATCTGGAGTTGTTTTGTTGCCATGTATTTGCAGTACCCCCAGGTGAGTTCCACGAAAAACCGGGGATGTTTCTGACCCATTGCATTGAAGTTATAATTCCCACAACATTATCTTCCTCAATTGAGATTTGACACTCATGAGTAGGGTGTCATCTTTCACATATATCACATGCTGCATAAGGCTCATTATGTATCGAAGCTAAAGTCAGCTTCCTTATTTCTTTGGCCATGGAATCAAGTTGTACCTGCACAGATGTGTTAGCATCAACTTGAGGAATACTAGTTGATCTTCTTTCAGCAATTTCAGAGGGCCACTGATTTGCATCTTCAGATAACTCATCTAGAATTGTGACTATCTCCCCTGGAGTCTTCTTCATCAATGGGCCTCCAGCTGCATTACTCAACGTTCTTTGTGAGTCTGGTGTCAATCCATCCCAAAAGTCCTGGAGTTGCATCCAGAGTTCAATTCTGCTATGTTGACACTTTCACACTATCTCCTTAAACCTCTCCCAAGCTTCAAACACAATTTCAGTCTCATTTTGGCAGAAGTTATGGATTTTACTTCTAAACTTGTTCGTCTTAGAAGATGAGAAATATTTGTCAAAAAATTTTCTAGTCATCTCATCCCATGTTCTAATCGATCCATTAGGCAAACTGCGAAGCCAGTGCTTTGCATCATCTTTGAGTGTGAAGGGGAATACCCTTAAGTAGACTGCATCTTGTGACACACCGTTGTATTGAAAGGTGTTCATAATCTCCGCGAAGTCCATTAGATGGTTGTTTGGATCCTCGTTCATCTTTCCTCTGAAGACACAGTTATTTTGAAGAGTTTGGAGCAACCCCTGCTTCAACTCAAAATTGTTAGCCGCAACTGGAGGTGGTCTCACACTTGATAAGCCTTGGTTATAGACCGGTCTAGCATAATTGCCAAGTGGTCTCCCAGCACCGGGAGCTATATTTCTGAATTGGTATGCACCCAAAGGTTGATTCTTAACAATTCTCCTAGCCATTTCCTCCCCGTAGACAAGTTGTGCATTTCGAAGAGCTGTTTTCTCAGCATCCCTTGCAGCTTTTTCTCTTTGCTGGGCTACCTCTCTTGCAGCCAAACCAACATTTTCATCATCTCCCGCCATAATTTCTTTGGTTGAGGATTGCCCAACTTTCTTAGTATTCTCGGGGAGATTTCTTTCCTTCCTTAACTGTCATAGTTGTTTCTCAATTTCTAGTTTCTATGGTAGCACTTCCTCCCCAGAAGATTGAGTCATGCACCAATCTAACTCGTAGCCTGCGCATAATCAAGGAACACCAAACGTAAAAAGAGAAAAATAAAATAGAAAGAAAAATTCCTGAATTAGCACTACAAACTATTTCCAACACTATTTATTGCTAATCCCCGGCAACGATGTCAAATTTTGACGAGCTTGAAACACACACTTAAATATGTTCGCTAGTCGAATATAGTATAATATAATATCGTATTCATAAGGATTAGAGTTAAACATCATTTTCATAGTTTATAGCTTGATTGCTATCCAAGATGATCAACAGTTTAGATTTATGTGATTAAAACTAAAATTAACTATGAGTCTAACTTATTGACGAATGACACTCGAACAAAAGTAAGCAAGGAAGATATCAATGAGAGAAAATAGGGATTGATTGGATAAGTGCAAGATAAATATCTGGGATTTAACTCTAGTTAATTTACTTCTAATGTTCAAGTGAGTCTCTCGAATTCACTCAATTAGTAGTTCAAACATTTAGTGGAAACCCCTCTCTCGATTAAGTCTCAACCTCACAATATGAACCAATTTAAGCTCAGTGAAGATATGCAAGAATTCGTAGTAGATTGGTTTTTAGGAGAACCTCTCTCGATTATCCTCCTAACTAGGGTTAAACAATAATTCAACTAGCCTCTTTCGATTACTAAGAAGAATTAATGAACTCAACCAACAAGATAATGCAACGATATCACAAGTTATGCCTCTCTCGATTACATGAACATGTGAATATAGATGCAACAATTAAATCATCCAAAACGATTCACTACATAAAAAGTAGAGTTATAATCCATAACAAATATCAATACACCAAATCCATCAAACCCTAAAGAGAACTACTCCATAGATATGGAGTAATTCATCACAAATAAGTTTAAGTTAAAGGAAAGCATGAACGATCCAAACTCTTGTCTTGAGTGAGGATTGAATGATGAAATGCTTGTGCTCTCGCTTCTCCCACTTCTCCTTAGCCTCCTTAGGTCTTATATTTGTCAAAAGTCCCAAAAATAACGTTTTTACATGTATTTATACCAAGTAGGGTCAGGCCCAAACAAAAACACTTTTTCCTACGCGAAATAGGATTCTTTCAGGAATAGGACGTGCGCGGCAGCGCACCTGGGAGTGTGCTCGGGCATATGGCCGCGCACTTTGGACAGTATTCTGCCTAACTTGCACACCAGTGCTCCCTCGCGCACATGTGTAGCCTCTGAACTTTGCCAATTTCTGACATAAATTTGCACTGCTGTGTCACAAAGTGAGTCGCACTAATTTATATTTTCAGCAGTTGATTCTTCCTTGAATTTTAACATCCAGTAGTGATCCTTGACCCCCGAACACGATCCCGACTTATTCCTTTGGGCTTTTACTCAGACTTCAAAGATCCAATTAACTCGAATTAGTTTCACAATATCTGCATAACTCAGAATCACTCATGCAAGGCATAAAACACACAATTAGTGCAAATCACTAGCGATTGAAAGCTCAACTCAATTAAAGTGCAGTAAATTATAGTGCGATAAACAACTAAAACACGCAATTATAGCCTACCATATTCCCCTAGTCATAATAACTTTGTTCAAGTAGGTTGAACGAGGTTGAAAAAAATTCTTACGTTTGATTATGGCTGAGGGCCAGTAGATGTTGGTTCGAACGAGGTCGAACACATTGCATGTTTATTTATGGTCGGGGGCCGATTTGGTGTTGATTCGAACAAGGTTGAATATAACCTATATTTAGTTATGGTCGAGGGTCGAATAGGTGTTGTTTCGAATGAGGTCGAATACAACCTATATTTAGTTATGTCCGGGGGCCGAATAGGTGTTGTTTCGAACGAGGTCGACTATAACCTATATTTAGTTATGGTCGGGGGCCGAATAGGTGTTGTTTCGAATAAGGTCGAATATAACCTATATTTAGTTATGGCCGGGGGCCGAATAGGTGTTAAGGCAACGTTGCTTTGGCTATACGTTTGGCGAAATCATGGGCAAACTTCATGTATTTGTGCTTTGTTCATACACTTGGAGAAATTTACATATCTTTTGGGCTGGCATTCCAGTCCCAATTTATCTAGTGTTGGCTGGCATTCCAGTCTTAGTCCATTTAGTCCCTTCATTGGTAGACCTGGAGAAACATATTGAGAGGTCGGGCGATGAACTAGTCGTCCTGTGCCTCCGTCTATTCGTATTTCAACTTGAAGTGTCCCCTTCATCGCCTCGATAAAAACCTCCTTGAGAAAACCCAATTGGAACAAAACTTGAGTGAGGGAAAAAATTGTATGACTTGGAGGAGGCTCTTTCTTAAAAGTTGAAGTACTTGAGGTGTGTAATGTTCTAGTTGTTTGGTAGTCGCTTTCCTTCCATCGTTTCTAGTGTGAATGACCATTTGTTTGCCGTCGCCATGATTTTGTAGGGGTTGTCCCAGCTTTTTCCTAGTTTGCCTTCTCGCGGGTCTTTGCTTGCTTGTGTTTTAGCTTTAAGCACGTAGTCCCCGACTTTGAATGGCCTAATTTTTGCCTTTTTGTTATAATAGTGTTCTGCTTGTTGCTTTTGGGCGACCATTCTCACGTAGGCCATATCTCTTCATTCCTTGACTTCATCGAGTTCCTGCATTCTACTGTCATCATTATGGGGTCCACTTTCGTGGGAGTATCTTAGGCTGGGCTCCCCGACCTCGACCGGTATTACTGCATCAGTCCCATAAACTAGTGAGTATGGCATTTCTCCTGTGCTCATCTTTGGCATTCTTCGGTAGGCCCAGAGTACTTCTGGTAATATTTTCGGCCATAGTCCCTTGGCGTCTTCGAGTTTCTTCTTCATGATGTTCAGTATGGACTTGTTGGAGGATTTCGCTTGCCCGTTACCCGCGGGGTGATACGGTGTTGAGAGTATTCTTTTGATATGCCATTTCTCAAAAAATTCGGCGATCTTTTTTCCTGTAAATTGGGGTCCGTTGTCACAACTGATCTCTTTGGGGAGGCCGAAACGGAATACGATTTTTTTCCATATGAAGGCGATCACTTCTTGTTCGCGTATTTGGGCAAATGCTCCTACTTCTACCCATTTAGAAAAATAGTATTTGGGCGAATACTCCTGCTTCTACCCATTTAGAAAAATAGTCAGTTAAAATCAAAAGAAATTGTACGTTACCTCGCCCCGGCGGGAGGGGGCCTGCGATGTCCATTCCCCATTTGATGAACGGCCAAGGGGAAGTAACTGAGTGGAGGTGCTCGCCTGCTTGGTGGATCATCGGGGCGTACTTTTGGCACTGCTCACATTTTTTTACGAAATATGCGGCTTCTTTCTTCATGGCGGGCCAGTAGTATCATGCCCGTATGAGGCATCTGACCAAAGCTCGATTGTCGGAATGAGCCTTCGTGGACTTCTTCAAGGATTCGCCGCGTCTGATTTAGGCCTAAGCATTTCGCCAGGGGGGCGCCATACGTCCTCTTGTATATGTCGTTATGAATGATGTTGCACCTAGATGCTTGTATTTGAAGTTTCTTGGCTTCTTTTTTATTATCTGGGAGTACGCCATCCTGCAAATATGCAACAATACGGTTGCGCCAGTCCCCAGTCAAGTTTATGGTTCTTACCTCGATTTGATCTATCGATGAGTGGAGGAGGTGGACCACATTTCTTTCTCCGGTCGTAATATTTTTAGTGGTTGCTGCTAATTTGGCGAGGCCTTACGCCTCGGTGTTCTGAGCTCGGGGGATCTGGTTGAGATGACATTCGTCAAACTCGGGTAGTAGCTTGCAGATTTTGGTCTGGTACTTTTGCAACCTTTTCTCCTTGATTTGGAAAGTCCCTGTGACTTGGTTGACCACGAGTTGAGAATCGCAACGCAACCTTAGTCGCTTCACCCCGTATATGAGTGCTAGTCTCAGTCCTACAAGTACGGCCTCATACTCGGCCTCGTTGTTAGTCATGTCCGGGCATCTTATGGACTGACGAATCACTTCGCCTATTGGGACTTCGAGTACGAGTCCCAGCCCAAATTCTGACGCGTTAGACGTGCCATCGGTGTGCAGGACCTAGAGGTCTTGTGTTTGGGGAGAAGCGTGGACGGTTTCTTTTTCGACTTCGGGCATTATTTTTGCACTGAAGTCGGCGACGAAGTCTGGGAGGACCTGTGACTTTATCATTGTTCGCGGCCGATATATAATATCGTGCTTGCTTAGTTCGATGGCCCATTTGGCCAACCTGCTCGTTAGTTCGGGTTTATGTAAAATGCTTCTCAAGGGGAAAGTCGTGACGACCGAGATGGGGTGGCATGGGAAATACGGTCTAAACTTTTATAAAGCTACGACTAAGGCCATAGCTAGTTTTTCATGATGGGGGTATCTTGTCTCGGCGTCGACTAATGTTTTGCTAATATAATAGATGGGAGATTGCGTACCTTTATTTTCTTAAACGAGGACTGCGCTCACAGCTACTTCGGACACGGCAAGATAGACGATGAGGGGTTGTCCCGATTTCGATTTTGAGAGCAACGGTGGCGAGGACATGTACACCTTTAATTCCTTCAAGGCTTGGACGCGCTCAGAGGTCCATTGGAAGCCGTTTTCCTTTTTGAGTACGCCGAAGAACTTATGGCACCACCGGAGGATCGTGAAATAAACCTCGAAAGGGCGGCGATACGGCCAGTCAACCTCTAGACCTATTTTTTGTTGGTCAAGTGCTCTGGTATCTCTTTGATGGCCTTGATTTGGTCGGGATTGACCTCGATACCTCACTGCGACAATAGGAAACCCAAGAATTTTCTTGAGGCCACACCGAATGCACATTTTTTGGCGTTTCAATTTCATGCAGTATTGCCTGAGTATGCCGAAGGCTTATTTCAAGTGGTCGATGTGATCTTCTTTCTTTTTGGACTTGACCAGCATGTCGTCAATGTAGACTACCATCATTTTACCGAGTTGATCTTTGAACATCTTCGTCACCAACCTTTGGTAAGTTGCCCCCAAATTTTTCAATCTGAAGGGCATGACCCTATAGCAGTACGTCCCCTGGTGGGTGATGAAGGTGGTATTTTACTCGTCCTCTTCCTCCATGAGGATCTGATTATAGCCCGAGTAGGCATCCAAGAAACTCAGTAGCTCGTGCATGGCTGTTGCATCAATGAGTTGGTCGATATGAGGTAATGGAAATGAATCCTTGGGGCAAGCTTTGTTTAGGTCAGTGAAATCTACGCATATCCGCCACTTGCCGTTCTTCTTTTTTACCATGACCACGTTGGCGACCCATTGGGGGTACTTCGACTCCCTGATAGAGCCATTTTCTAACAATTTCTCCACTTTTTCGTGTACTGCATCATTAATTGCGGAGTTGAACTTACGCCTAACCTGCCTCACCGGGAGGTAGAGTGAATCAAAGTTCAATTTGTGCATGGTGATTTCCTTTGGGATACCTGGCATATTTACATGGCTAAAAGCAAATAAGTCCGCGGTAGCAGTTAAAAATTCATGAAACTTACCCGGTTCCTGAAGTTTGCAGCCGATGTAAGATTTCTTGTTGTGGTCGTTGCTGTCTAATTGAACGGGGTCAAGGTCCTCTATGGTTGATCCTGCGGCCTCGGCCACATCGTGATCTCTGATGACGTCCTCGCTATCATCGCATACCAACCTCAACCCTGCTAATTGTTATGCCTCATTTTCTTTATCCTTTGTTTGTTGGGTGGCCGTACAGTCTAGGGCGATGCGGTAGCATTCCTGGGATATGCGTTGCTCCCCTCGTATACTGAATATTCCCCATGGAGTTGGGAATTTGATGACTTGGTACATGATGGAGGGGATGGCCCTTATGGTGTGTATCCATGGTTGCCCTATTATGGCATTGTATGTCGTGTCCTGGTCCATTATATGGAATGTGGTATCTAACGTGACTCCACCCGCTAAGACGGGGAGTGTGATCTCGCTGGATGTCCGCTCAACTGCATTGTTAAAGCCTGTTAGTGTGATGCAGTGTGGCACTATCTTGTCCTCGAGTTTCATTTGTACGAGTACTCGAGGATGGATAATACACGCGTCGCTCCCATTGTCTACCATAATCTGTCTTACATCAGTATCTAAAATTTGTAAAGTGATAACGAGAGCATCATA
The DNA here is from genome assembly GCF_000715075.1 of Nicotiana tabacum. Classification (NCBI taxonomy): domain Eukaryota; kingdom Viridiplantae; phylum Streptophyta; class Magnoliopsida; order Solanales; family Solanaceae; genus Nicotiana; species Nicotiana tabacum. The sequence continues at coordinate 25,710,887 of NC_134083.1, forward strand.
GTGAGGGAAATCCAAACCGTCGGTATCTAACTTATCAAAGATAATACTTTCTTCGAGTTCATCATATCGTCCGTGGGTGATCGACCGTTTGAGCTTGTGGGTTGTGGTGAACTTCACACTATTGATGGAAGCGTCATCCTCGCCACCGATGATCATATGGATGGTGCAGGATGGCGAGGGCAATTTCGGCGGCCCCTGATGTTCACATCCCCTGGCAAAGTTGGTCCTTCCCCGATCGCTCAGCAATTCTTTGAGGTGTCCCTGTCGTAGCATGTTTACGACTTCCTATCTTAGGGCGATGCAATCTTCGATTTTGTGTCCTCGCTCTTGATGGAACTCAAAGTGGGCATCTGATTTTCTGGTATTCGGGTCCGACCTCATCTTTTGTGGCCACTTCACCTTTGGTCCAAGCTTCTCCAAGGCGTAGACTATCTCTGTAGGTGACACGCAAAAATTATGAGCGGATAATAAAGGGGGCATACCTCTTTCATTCCAGTGAGTCCCTGTTCTTGATCGGGGTGGTCCTTCTTCATGGCGGGATGAGGACGCGGCAGTGATTCTGAAATATAGGAGATGCCATTCCCGGTTGGCTCATGGAGCTAATGGGTCCCTCCTGACATCATTTCTTCGATCTTTTCTGGATTCGGCTTGTACCGAGGTTAATCAATGAGTTGGACCATTGAGGTCGTCCTCGTCTACTCGGACCTCGGCACAATATGCATTGTGTATTTCATCCCAAGTAGTTGGGGGATACTTCATAAGCCGACTTAATAATTTTCTTGTTGCTCTTGAACTATTTTTTCTCAGCCCGTTTTGAAAAGCTGCTACCGCCATTCCTTCCGATACATTTGGCAAGGTCATCCTTACTCGGTTAAAACGGGTGAGAAAATCCCTCAGCCCCTCTCCCGGAGACTGTTTATTAGCAAATATGTCGTTTACTCGAGCCTCGGTCTTCTTGGCCCCGGCATGGGCCGTTACGAACTTATTGGCCATTTCCTCAAAGGTTTTGATTGAGCGTGCAGGCAGTTGCGAATACTAGGTTAATGCGCCTCCCGTGAGGGTTTCGCCGAATTTCTTTAGCAGATTAAAGGATACTTGTTCCTTGGCGAGGTCATTGCCCTTCACGGCGGTGACATAGTGGGTCACATGATTTTCGAGGTCGGTTGTGCCGTCGTATATTTTCAGATAGGACGACATCTTAAAGGTCTTTGGTATGGTATGTGGGGCAGCACTATCACTGTATGGCTGCTCGACGAACCGACCGGCATCTCTCTTTGGCAATAGCTTAGGGGCTCCCGGTATTTTATCGACCCTTTCTTGGTATTCTCTCATTTGGTCCTGAAGTGACTTGTTCTCGTTTTTCATTTCCTCCATCCTTTTCTAAATGGCCGTGAGATCGTCGTCACTTGCATTGTTAATAACACTGTGAGTGATACCTATCGTCGTGGGAGGAAGGGGAGGTTGATCTTATTGCTCATCCACTGGTGGCGTAACACAGGTTCTCGCGTTTTCTGTGGCCACGTCCCGAACGGGTTTGTGGAGGATGTTGGTCAGTGTATCAGTCAGCCAGGCCTCAAGGAGCTTCTTTATCGTTGGTGATGCCTCATCTCCCGCGGATGTGGAGGCTATCTTACCAAGAGATTTTGTGATGCTGCAGTGGGGAGGGGGTGATCCACCTCGCCTAGGAGAGGCATTGGGCATCGTGTCCTCGTCCACTGCTTCAGAGCTTTCGTGGATGATGTTCATTAGGTTGGTTGGGAGGTCACTCATTATTCTCATTCTTTCTTCTCTGCTACCTGCCATATTAGATCTATGCATGCAGAGATAAAAAGGTTCTTGTTTTTTTTTTACGTTAGTAACCTGTGTCGGCTGTAGATCTAGGCGAAACTAAAAGACTTAGCTAGAAATTCCCCACAGACGACGCCAAATTATTTGACCAAAAAGTATAACTTTCGGCTAAACTATTATATTTAAATAACGTTTGATTAAATCTAGTTAAGGATTATAATACTAGATGCAAATCTCGGAAGCATATGGGAGATGGGGACAGATTTCACAAAGGGTTGGTGACAATAAATATAAAATATTCTTAAAGTATAGGCAATAATGGACGTGTAACTGGCAACAAATAGTAATAAATGGCATTTAAGTAAATAGGAAGAATGATTCACCCAATAATGGATAGATTGGACGAATATTTCTCCTGCCAATGATGAGTGACAGAAAGACCCAAGATTTATTCGGACAATCCCCGGATCTGGCAGAAAGGTGTGGAATAATAGGAGCAAGAATCTTTATCAAAAGGTAATCTTTGCATCTTTATTAGAGAGAGGAAATCTTCTTCTCAAAAGTGTTCTTATCAAAATGAATATTCTTCCTTTTCTTTTCTCTTCTTTTTCCCTTATATCTTTTACACATATCCCTAACAAACCCTAATAGTATAAGTGCAGAAAATATTTACTAGAATATTCTCGTGCAGAGAATACTCACTAGAATATTCTTTTTAATATCTTATTTCGAAAACTACCTGTCGTTATCCCATCAACGATGCTCGACCTTGGCCATCACTGCCTTCTTTACCGCAACCTCGCTATCCCCTGGCCGTCCTCGACTGATTCTTTCCTTAACGATACATTACCCTAAATATTTTAGTGACGGATTTTGGCCTATACACCTTCCATCTTGGGACAGTTTGTTATTGCGATATTTCTCAAGAAAATATGGTTTTAAGGCGTTACATTCTCTTTCTTAAGCTGTTGCGTAACTTGTGTTGATGCAAAATCGCCCCTAGGCTACTATGAATGTCAACGATGTGAATGCCTTATGCACACCCACCAAATCGGATTTTATTGTGGGAATTGGATTTTCGAACAAAGACGCACATTAATAGTTAAAAATATTGCGAACATATATATAAGATTCCAAAGTCCCACATTAGTAGTTAATACACATTATGGTGTGAGGCCGTCAAGAAAAATCGTGCAGGACTTGACTTAGAACGGACAATATATCACACCATATTAGTCGTGCCTTTGGAATGATTAAGCCCAACATTTCAAGAGTGTTATAATAGCAAGTAGACGAGGAGACTAATTTGAAACCTAATAGAAAAACTATTTTGTTGAAGAGTTGGGGGGACCGAAGTTTTATCTGTCCACTTAAATACATACTCCCCCGTAGGCCGTAGTACTACTACTTACTATACAGTTGCGAGTAGTGATGGCTGAGAAGCTGTGGATTTCGGCTGCTCTGACTTGTGACCAAACAACAATCCAAATAAGTTTAGACTGTATTTTTATGAAGCTTCAATCATTTAGATGTCATGTCCACCCCATACTTGGCTCCAAAATTCTAGCCTGGAAATCCTCTATCCTTTTCCATAGCCAGGCATTACAGTATTAAATTCCTGCATCAGTTTCCCAACACGTGGATCTTGTCATGCCTCACGTTATTTGATATATATATATATATATATATATATATATATATATATATATATATATATATATATATATATATATCTCCTGTGGAGATCGATTGGACATGTCCTCTATGTTCATGTCTCGTCGCTCTCCTCACTGATATCTTGCAAACGATGTAAAGATCTCAGCATTTAAAATTGAGAATTCTTTGACATTTCCGTATCAAATGTAAGTGCTTGAGTTCAGGCTTAGTTATAATTTGCTTAGTGTTTCCTCAAGCTAACTCGTCATTGATAAAAGTAGTGACAATTATTTAGTTGCTAATATGAAAAGGGAAAGAATGTTTTAAGAGAACCAAAAATCAGTAATTCAGGAGATTAAAGTTGATCTTGATTAATTAATTAGTTTTGTCGCCCAGGAAACTAAGTTTGAGTGTTAATACTATATGAAAATAATTAAATAATTTATTCGGGCCACAGGTCTGAGACCAGGAGGGTATAAGAAGAGGAATATCAGGGAACATCTACATGCTTCAATATTTAGGAAATTTTAATTAGGAGTATTATGAGTAAATTCTACTGCAGTATAATAATAGTTTAATAAGGTAAATTACAAATAAATTTCCATAATAAGTATTAATAGGGCGGTAACTTGATAATAAGGGACGGTCCAGTTGTTTTGGAGGGGTGTTGTCCACACGGGCGACGGGAGTTCGATCCACCCTCAATGCCTTCTCGATCTGAGTCTGTCGCACAAGGCTTGTCTAGTGCGGTTTGTATCCCCTGTGTGGTTTGCAGGCTATTACACTGGGGTTTACCTAGTGCGCACAGAGTGCTCACTACAGAATGCTCATCCGAAGGGCAGAGGATGTGGCAGAGGTTGTAGCGGCTGCGGGTTTTACTGGGGTTCCAAAATAAAATGATTAAAATGATAATTAACCTGCTTCAATAGGTCAATGATGATCGTGTAGAAGTTCTTCATATTGTTAGAATATTTGAGTACATAAAATTAAGGGAAATTCCTTCCTTGATAGCAAATAGAGAAAGATTCTAAAGGCTGCTTTACATGTATTAGCATTTCTCATATTAGGAAACAATGGCAAATATGTCCACATCCAATCACTTGCCAGCTTAGACACTAGGAAGGAACAGAGACTCTCTGTAAGTTAGTTTGCATCTTGTGGTTCAAACTTGTCAAATAGATTAGCAACATTTTGTCGTCAAGTGCAAAGTTGGCTGAAATTTTCATATAGCTAGGGATCTTGCTTATTTAGGCTGGTCCCGTGTCGCCTACTGTGTCAATTTTGCAACTTGTTTCCGGAGAAGCATCACGTTACAGTGGCTATATTTTAAATGTTTTTTGGTTACAAAAACCAACATTACCACAATTTTGTGTGTGCGCGTAGATTTAGTCTTGTGAAGAGTATGTCATGTATTTTTTTTCTTTGTTTTCACACTTTCTTCGTCTTTCCAATCATGTTTCTTGGACCGGTATGGGAAAGATTCTTATCTCCAGTTTCCATATGATCCATTGCTATTTACATGTTTTACCTATTGATAATTAGAGGTCGAAAATAGCTGCAAGTCTAGTCTTAGTTATTGGATATATGTTGTTTAATGAAAGACGATATAATTAATGATAATGGTGACATTATTTTTGACTTAGCTTGTCTGTTACATGTTATAGGGGTCGTCAATAGACAAAACTGGGACAGATGTGGACTCTGCATCCTCATTAGAATACAAAGTCTATCAAATGAGAATGACAAGTTCAGAGCTTGGATAGAGTTATCGGTTGAAGCTGGAGATGATGATAATAGATTTATCCCCGTGTCAGATGTAGCCCAAATAATAGCATTGTTTGTCACTCCATCATTTCAATTGAATAATAGCACTGTTTTCTCTTGAAATTAAAGGCACACTTTTTGAAGCTTAATATGCTCAAGATGCTATTATTTTCAGAAAACATCACGAGACTATTTTCACAAGGCTATTTGAGTAAAACTAAAAAAGAATTCCCAATCAATATGACATATGGAGGCTATGTTTCCTCTTTGCATCAAAAGTTTCATTTTGCTGTGTCCAATAACCTTACAAAGTTTCATATGCACATTCTTCCCAAAGGAAGCTGCTAACTTAAAACTTAGAAGCAATTACTTGATTTCTGTTTTCCCATGTATAAAGGTTTCTTGGACACCCTGCTTTAGTGTTTGCTAATAGCAGTAAAGATACAACACTATGATGCGCTGCCTCTTCTATTCAGAATCCTCCTCCTTTCCAACATGGTTAGAATAATTTTGTCCAGGAGCAAGGATTTTGTTATCTTTATTTTTTTGGTCACATGCTTCCATTTCAATTCATTTACTTTAACTTAGTTATGGTTACACAACTTGTACATTAAAAACAAACACTTAACTCTCCTTTACAAAAGAAAAAATCATATATGTCAATATTTGTGTAGGATTCTCATTATATATGGGATTAAATATTTTAATATATAAGAAATGTATTAACAGCTTATTTTTTTCGTTTTTCAATATTGCACGATGTTTGGTTAACGATATGCCTTTCGGTATTGCACGGAATTCACGTGAAAATAGCATGGGCTAGCCAGTTTTCGCACTGGTAATTCAAAAATAGTCAACGTTTGCAAAGTCATAGAAAAATAGCCATTATTTTGCTGCAACACGGAAAGTTCCAACATAATATATTTGAGATTGGTGCACATGTGTATGAACTTCCATCATGTTATATTGGAACTCCAATACACGGAATGTTCCAGCATAATATACTAGAGATTGGAGCACTTGTGTATGAACTTCTAGCATATTATGCTGGACCAGTATATTATGCTGGAACTCCAGTATATTATGTTGGAACTCCAGTATATTATGGTGAAACTCCAGTATATTATGTTGGAAGTTCACATGTAAAAAATTCGAACTCCAGTATATTATGATGTAATATTTTTCTTAAGTTTGAACAGTATTTTCGTTCATATTTATCTTAACATGAAAAGTAGCTAAATTTCGATTACCTTTGAAATTGTGGCTATTTTTCAATTATCACTTGTAAATCTGGCTATTTTTGAATTTCACCCGGAATTCACAGAGCCGTCAAAAAGGGCTTATACATTAAGATGACCCAATCCAACTTGTTGCTCGGGTAAACTTTCGGGATTGTTTTACAAATGGCCGGCCAGATTCAATGTTTATGTTTTTTAGTTGGTATACATAGCTTATTCATTGTTTAAACACAGTTATACATATATTATACTTCCGTTGGCTATTTTAAGTTTAAGAGATTAGTTGAACGGCTATTTGGGCTAACACTAGAACTTTTTCAGGGGCAAGTACATAGATAGCCATTCTCAGAGATACTATTTAGAGATTAGCTAGTATTTATTTTGTCCTAAAATTTTAGACTAAAAATCTTAACTTCAAGACAATTTAGGACATTTTTGTCCTGAAAAATAGAAATTCAAGACGCACTAGTTAATTTCTAAATAACAGCCCTTTAGAGTGGCTACCTGATGTCATTTCTACCTTTTCAGACCATTTAAATTGGCAAGAAATGGCATGGTATAGTCACTTTTTAAGTGGTATTTATTTTTTAGCCAGTATTTTTAATGTTGAGCAAAAATAGCCAATACTCTATTAAAATTGATACAAAAAGTCATTTTTACCCTTTCTTCATGAGTGCTGTGTAAATATTAAGAATATGGTGTCCTTAATTTTATGAGTGTTGTGTAAATATTAAGGACAAACCATGTCTTAATATTTTACACATCACTCATGAAGTTAAGAACACCATATCCTTAATATTTTACACATCACTCATGAAGTTAAGGACACCGTATCCTTAATATTTATACAATACTCATAAAGTTAAGGACGCTATGTCCTTAACATTTACAATGCACACATGAAGTTAAAGACACCATGTCCTTAACATTTATACTATACATATGAAGTTAAGGACATGATGTCCTAAAGTTTAACAACAGAAGGTGCAAATGCAAGCTAAGGACATTATGTCCTTAACATTTACATTGCACACATGAAGTTAAGGACACTATGTCCTTAACATTTACGCTGCACATATGAAGTTAAGGACATGATGTCCTAAAGTTTAACAACAGAAGTTGCAAATATAAGTTAAGGACATTATGCCCTTAACATTTACGTTGCACACATGAAGTTAAGGACACCATGTCCTTAACATTTACACCGCATATATGAAGTTAAGGACATAATGTCCTAAAGTTTAAATACAAGTTAAGGACATTATGTCCTTAACATTTACATTGCACACATGAAGTTAAGGACACCACGTCCTTAACATTTACACTGCACATATGAAGTTAAGGACATGATATCCAAAAGTTTAACAACAGAAGGTGCAAATACATGACACTTTTTCCTTAATATTTATACAACACTCATGAAGTTAAGGACACTATGTCATTAATATTTACACAACACCATGGATACCACGTCCTTAATATTTACACTGCACATATGAAGTTGAGGACATGATGTCCTAAAGTTTAATAGCATAAGGTGCAAATACAGGACACTTTGTCCTTAATATTTACACAACACGCATGAAGTTAAGGACACTATGTCCTTAATATTTACACATCACTCATGTCTAGCACAGGGGTATTTTTGTCCGGGCGGGTAAAAATTTATTAAGCACTGACTAAAGAGTAAATACATTTAAAATAGTGGCTAAAAAGTGAAGACATCTCTAATTAGTGTTATTTGTGCACTTTCCCCTTAAATTGGAGCTTTTTAGACACCTTCAAATAGCCCAATGACCTCAATGGTCGGGCTCGGTTGGCCCATAAGGCCTAACATTACAAACGAATCACATAAAAATGTGAAAATAACACGGGCTAGCCAGTTTTCAGACAGGTAACTGAAAAATAGCAGTGTTTACAAAATCACTAAAAATAGCTACTATTTTGCTGAAACACGGAAAGTTTCAGTATAATATGCTGGATTATGGAGCTCTTGCGCATAAACTTCCAGCATATTATATTGGAACTCCAACACACGGAAAGTTCCAACATAATATGCTAGACATTGGAGCTCCTGCGTATAAACTTCAAGCATATTATGTTGGAACTCGAGCTCATTATGAAATTCCAGCACATTATGTTTGAATCTCATATGTAAAAAATTCGAACTCCAGCATATTATGTTGGAATGTTTTTGTATTTTGAAGGATGTTTTTGTTCAGATTTTATCTTTATATGAAAAAGTAACTAAATTTTGATTACTTTTGAAATTGTGACTATTTTTTAATTACCAATTGTAAATTTGGCTATTTTTTTTTTCCTATAAAAATGGGTGAAGTACACAAATAACCCTCAAAGTGGATGGTCTTAAATTTTTATCTCGCTTGTCCCATTGACACAACTTCAAGTTTAACAAGTATTGCTCCTCCCTTGTCCCATTGACAAGACTTTTAACTTTGACCTTAAAGTTTTGTTCATGGGACAAGTGGGGTCAAAAGTTAAAGATCACCCCAAAAAATAACACATTTTTATGATTTTCAACTAATTAAACAAAAAATAATACATAAACAAGTTACAACAAGAACCCTGAATGAAACTAAAGGAACTTATGAAAAAATCTTTATGCTTTATAAAATTGATTGCTTGTTTTTGAAACCTTTTTTCTATTTGTGGTTGATAATTTTACACCTATTCAATTTAAAAATTATTTATTCACCTTTTTTCCTAGATGTTTCAAAGGCTATACATGATAGAACGTTTAGGCAAAAATGTAGAATATGAACTGATGTGGTTGAATCAAATGTTCTATCGATCAGCACCTATTTTATTCAGTCCTTTTATCTTCTCTAATTTCCTTCTTATTTAGACTGCCACAGCTACAAAAGATTTTCTTTTAAAAAAATTTCTTTCTCCTCCTACTCTAGTATTTGTTGGTTATATGCTACAGTATTTTGAATAATTTTGATAATTACTATTTTCAAATTATCACTTCATCGAATTATAAACGAGAAAAGATCACGTACAAACCACACATTGTAACCTATTTTCAGGATTATTGAATTATTTATAACGAAAAGAAATGTCAAAAGAGTTTAAATTTCGACATAATAATTGCATTTCGTCATACTCAAAGAAATTTTACCAATAACTACTCGTCATCATAGTAGTATTAAAGAAACATTGAAGAGCTAGTGTGCGACTCCCTTAGGGCTAGTTGTGCTAGTTATTCAAAAGCACTTTCGGACGAGGGTTAGGCCGGATTGACGAACTACTGGATCTAATTTAAGACCAATACATAGGCGGATCCAACATTTTAGGACATATGTACTATTACGAAAAGGTGGATTCAAGATAAACAAATTTTGGATTCAACCTTTAATTCTTAGTGATTGCACCCATTACATATTTGAAATTATTAGCTCAAAATTAAATCTTTTTAAATAGTAAATTTCTTATATTTATATTTGTACTGCGTGTCGAAAATGTTAGATCAGCTGAAACCATTGACTATATGCTACATTATTCACTACTACTAATTGTAATAAACGCATTTCGTTTAATCATATAAAACTTTATGGTGACAAAAGAAGAATAGGAATTTCAATGTGTCACGACCCAAACCGAAGGGCCGCGACGGGCACCCGGTGCCTTACTCAACCGAGTATCAACGTAACATATCTTTCTTATCATACTACCATGGGTAAATGAGTCGGAAAGGCCTTCATGAGATAACCGGAATAAAACATAAGGGAATACTCAATATAGGACGACCCAACATGATATACAAACTTATACATGTGACATACGGGCCTATAGCCGACATGATCAATTGTACATTCAAAACATAGGCCGACAAGGCCATACAAGCATCCATATACATAAAATCTATCTACAAGTCTTTAAGAGTACATAAATGTCATAAAGGTCAGGATAGGGTCACGTCATACCAATCATTACATGTCCAAAACATACTGACCAAATAGGCAACTCCGGAGCAAGTGGAGTGCGCCAATACCTTCCGCTGAGCTGATAGTCTACTAGAAAGACTGTCAACCTGTCCATCAGAACATGTGGGAATGAAATGTAGCGTCCCTAGGAAAAAGGGGCGTCAGTATGAAAAAGTACCGAATATGTAAGGCATGAAAGCATAAATAAGAAAAGTAACGCAAAAAGAGATAGAGGAGATACAACCTATAATATTTGAGTGCCTATGAGGGCTACTGACATGAAATGCATGATATATATATATATGTATACATAAGGGAATATGATGATGATGCCCACAAAGACGTAAAATAAATACATATATAATGCATGTTGGACTCATAGAATCACGTTCTAAACCTTTCGAAGTGACATAAGGTCGTCGCGCCTTCAATTAACATTATGGACATCCATACCATCAATATGAACCTCAATAGGATTCAAGGATCATAGATACTTGCTTATAAACTTTATAAGGAAAGAACAACATGGACAACTTTAGTTGTTAGGAGTAGATTTGTTATGAAATAGCGTATCGTTTACGTTCATTTCACTTCAGATCATGCCAAAAGAAAGAAGGAAGTGCCTTAACATACCTTTGCAATCTTCTCTCTAATCGTCAACCAAGCTCAATATAATTTTCTTACATCTCCAATGAGTAAACCGACTTCATCGTCATCACATAAGCGTTGTAACTCTCATGTGAAAAAACCAATATTCTATAAGAAAATGGACAGTGCCTCCCCTATTTGTACTACATCCCATAAGTTACTAAAAGTCACCAAATAGACAAAACCATAACCAGTGGCTATATAGAACACAACCAGCACAATAACACGTAGAGCGTCAAGCTCGGTTCATGTCTAATCACACTATATTTTGAACCCTTTGTCTCTTATTTATATTAATAAAAATTATTGATAATAACAACACAATATACTCAGGTTACTCCATAAAATTTCCAGCCATAAAACGCTGCAAGAACACCTCCCAAACAGTCCAATAATCAACAACATTACTAACAAGTCTTTTGATCGGTATCTCACAAGTTCTAGCTTCAACGACTTAGTCGTAAATTGGATAAGTAAATACATTTAGAGTAAGAGGCTCATTACCTTTAAAAAGATAGAACAACTCCAATTTGAGCTTAGTTCACCACGAAATATCTTTCCAACGCAGCCACAAGAACAATGAAGCGAAAGTAGCAATCAATTCGAGTTTCTCGACACTATAATCACTTTGGAAGATTTGAAATCACCTAAAGTTGATATAAAAACCTTGGGAGAGTATTTTACAGAACATAAACCACTTTAAACAACCCCCCACACGAGCTGAAACCACACCAAATGTCACAACTCAAACTCACTTATAGGTCGTGATGACGCCCAACATCCCAGCTAGGCAAGCAAACTAATGATTTAAACATATATTCATTTCTTTAAAAAAATGAATAATCAAACTCTTCAAAATTTCAAAAATTAAGAAAGATATGAGAAAATAAGATAAATTAAAACCCAAGTAAAATAATTAAATCCACAAATTCTACTAGTGTGTTCCAAGACCTCGTGTCACAATTGTATGAGCATCTAGTAGATTATACAAAATTTTAAATACTGTCTGAAATAAAATAGACAGAATACAAATACAAGAAGAGGCACTAGTTGCTGCAGAACGGCTCAGAAAGGAAGCTCACCACTAAGCATCTGGATAATGTGGGTGCGCGCTGATAGGTCCTCCGATAGTACCTGTCTCAGGTCCTGCACAAAAAGTACAGCAAGCGTAGCATGAGTACGTAAACAACGTGTACCCAGTAAGTATCACGCCAAATCTCGAAGAAGTAGTGACGAGAGGTCGACTTTGACTCTCACTATAGGTCAATAATATTACAATAGAATATATTGAATTAAACATGATTTTTAGATGAACAACAATAATTTTCTTAACAAGCAAAAATAATTAATTCCTTACATTTTAATAATTTTCAATTTATCAATTAACTTTACAAGAAGCAATTAAAATATCAAAGTATCGTGTAATTATTATTATTAGGCACAATTTCTGCCGAGGTCGTACGGCCCGATCCAGAGTGTCATGTACACTGCCGAGGGACTTGCGGCACAATCCATAGATGCATCTATACTGCCGAGGCGTTCGGCGCACTCCACAAGAAAGGAGGACATCTTCTTATGAACCTCCGGAATGAGAAGTTATTATAATATTAACACGTAGAATGTTCAATCTCTATTAACAATTCAATAATTTACATAAAATTCGAGTATATGAAGTTTCGATCTTTTACTATTTCCTCAAACAATTTACAATATAATTTCACTCTTTTACCATTTCCTCTAACAATTTCCAACATAATTCTATTACTTTAATTAAATAAGGATACAATTATCACAAGTAATTCATGATTTAAGTCCTAAACTACCCGGACTTTAGCAATATTAGTAGCAACGCACGGACTCTCGTCACCTCGTGCGTACGTAGCCCCTACAATTAGCAACAATTATTAATTTAAATCACCTATGGGGTAAATTCCCTATTACAAGGTTAGACAAGAGACTTACCTTGTCTTAAAGCCCACTTCCCGATCACAATGTCGTGTAAAATCTCAATTCGGTGCCGAAAAATCCGAAACTATCCAAAGGTTATATAAAATAATTAATACATGTTCAAAAATTCGAAATTTAGACTATTAAATAACTTACCCTATCCCAAAATGGTAAATTCCTAAAATTCACCCCGGGCCCACGTGCCCGGATTCCGGAAATTTTCAGTGGAAATCGTTACCCATAATCTCAAGAACTCAAATATACAATTTCCATCCAATTTCATAACCATTTTCGTGGTTAAAATCTCATTTTTATACAAATCTAGATTTTTCCTCTAATCCTTGATTTCCACAAATTTACAGGTTATAATCTACCCATAATCTATGTATTTAACACAAAGTTTGTAGGATTAACTTACCTTCAAGTTTCTAGTTGAAATCCCCTCTTAAAAGCTCCAAAATCGCTTAAAATAGAGGAATTACGGGCTAAATGGTTGAGCCTCGCCCATTTAAAACGTTATACCCAGCAGTAATTTTGCACCTGCGGAGGGCTAGCCGCACCTGCGTAAAAAGCCTCGTAGGTGCGAGTTTCCCTCGCCTGGCCAAGCTTCGCATCTGCGCCCTAAGGACCACACCTGTGCGCTCGTAGGTGCGCCAAAAATCTCGCTCATGCGATCCCTGGGCGTGCTTGGCTTTTCCACTTTTGCAGCTCATGGCTCACTTCTGAGAGCTCGCACATGCGGCTGGCCAAGCGCAGGTGCGGTTGTAGCAGAAACTCGAAGCTTTAGCTGCTGCTCCAAAGTCCAAATTTGGTCTGAGCCTCGTCCGGTTAACACCCGAGGCTCTCAAGCCCCTCCCGAACATACCAACAAGTTTGAAATCATAAAACGGACTCACTCGAACCCTCGGAATGTATAAAACAATATCAAAACTAAGAATCATACCTTAAACCAAATTGATTCAACTTAGAATTTTTAAATTCTTCAAACTTACACCGAACGTGCCGGAATATACTTATACTACTCAGAATGATACTAAAATTTGCGTGCAAGTATTAAATTACCATACGGAGTTATTCTCAGGCTCGAAATTCAAAACGGACTTCAATTACTCCAACCCTTACTCCAACCCAAATTTAAAGAACATTAAACCTTCAAATAGTTAAGTTTTACTATAAAGCGCTGAAACGCTCCCGGGTTGTCCAAAATTCAATTCGAACATACGCCCAAGTCCAAAATCATCATACGAACATATTTGAACCTTCAACCCAATTCCGGGGGCGTTTTCTCAAAATGTTTGACCGAAGTCAAACTTGAGATTTTAAAACCAAATTAAGGAACTAAGTGTTTCGAATTCAACCTGAACACTTCCAAATCTTGAACCAACCATCCTCGCAAGTCATAGATTAATAAAAGCACATATGGAAAGTTTTATTTAGTGGAACATGGTTCTAAAATTTAAAATATCCGGTTGGGTCATTACACCAAAATCAGCAACCACAAGAAGAACAAGAAACCCACTAGCACCACGGGATTCCCGATACTTGATTTGTGTTGTTTTACATTGGTATGGGTCTTGTATCATGAGAGAACTTTGAAAGAAAGTTTTTAGGTGTCTAGGGTCTTAAGAGAATGAAACATAATGAGTTAAAACGGGGATGTAGGCATCACATATATTTCAAGATATCTCAACCGCCTAAGTAGGTCCCATAGGGAGCTGTTTGCGCAGTCTCGCAAAAATGTAAATATCTCTACACTCTGACGTTGTATCGATGAACGGTTTAATGAGTTAGAAACTAGACTCGTAGATCTTCAATTTTATAGGCTGATCATTCTGTAATTCCAAGTATATTTGGAGAAATGCTTAGCTACATTTGACCTAATTTTCATCACATTATGAATGTGACTTGTGATGACCTTTGCCAACTTTTATTCTACAACTCACTTGACTTCAAAACGTAACACATAATTATCATACGACTAGAATAACTCATAACATAACCTCCTTATCATGTTAAGTAACCTAGTCGCAACCCAAAAGTACATGTTGTTACATTCCTAACTTGTCGACTTTCGACGAACTTATTTTCTTCAATTCGTTTAGCTTCTAAGCTTTCCAGCCCTCTTAGTACCTGTTATTCATGATCTTAAACTTTTGTAACCCCCAAGGTAACATGATTAACTTATTTTATGTACTTCCAAAGAGGATCTCATTTCCAAGTTTACATCAATTGACTTACGACGTACTTTTGTGTACGAAAATATAGGATGTAACACCATTCCCTCCTTTGTTACGTCAGCTGAAACCATTGACTATATGCTACATTATCCACTGCTACTAATTGTAATAAACACATTTCGTTTAATCATATAAAACTTTATGGTGACAAAAGAAGAAAAGGAATTTCAATGTGTGTCAAGACCGAAATCGAAGGGCCATGACGGGCACCCGATGCCTTACTCAACCGATTACCTACGTAACATATCATTCTTATCGTACTATTATGGGTAAATGAGCCGGAAAGGTTGTCATGAGATAACCAGAATAAAACATAAGGGAATACTCGATGTAGGCCGACTCAACATGATATACAAACTTATACATGTGACATACGAGCCTATAGCCAACATGATCAATTGTACACTAAAAACATATGCCACCAAGGCCATACAAGTATCCTTATACATGAAATCAGTCTATAAGCCTCTAAGAGTACATAAACATCATAAAGGTCGGAACAGGGCCCCGCCATACCAGTTATTATATGTCCAAAGCATACTGACCAAATAGGCAACTCTAAAGCAAGTGGAGTGCGCCAACACCTTCCGCTGAGCTAATAGTCTACTAGGAAGACTGTCAACTTGTCTATCGGGACTTGCGGGCATAAAATGCAGCGTCCCCAGGCAAAAAGAATGTCAGTACAAAAAAAGTACCGAGTATGTAAGGCAGGAAAGCATAAATAAGAACAGTAATTCAAAGAAAGATAGAGAAGATACAACCTGTAACATCTGAGTGCCTTTGAGAGCTACTGACATATATATATATATATATATATATATATATATATATATATATATATATATATATATATATATACACACACACACACACACACACACACACACACACACAGGGCATCATTATCGTCATCATCATATAGTACTCGACCGTAATAGGCTCGGTAAAAACGTACCCGGCCATCATAAGGCTCGGTAGAATTGTATCCAGCCACTTGGAGCTTGATAAAACCCAACTCATCAGTGGTAGCACAATAGGTCTCGTACCCGACCGACTATAGCGCGACTTAGTAGAGTAAAATAAATACATATATAATGCATGCTAGACTCATGGAATCACGTTTTAAACCTTTCGGAGTGACGTAAGGCCGCCGCACCTTCAATTAACATTGTGGACATCCATACCATCAATATGAACCTTAATAGGATTCAAGGATCATACATACTTGCTTATAAACTTTATAAGGAAAGAACAACATGGACAATCTTAGTTGCTAGGAGTAGATCTGTTATGAAATAACGTATCGTTTACGTACATTACACTTTAGATCATGCCAAAATAAAGAATGAAGTGCCTTAACATACCTTTGCAATCTTCTCTCCAATCGTCAACTAAGCTCAATATGATCTTCTTACGTTTCCAATGAGTAAACCGACTTCGTCGTCATCACATGAGCGTTGTAACTCTCATATGTCAAAACCAATATTCTACAAGAAAATGGACAACACCTCCCATCTTTGCACTACACCCCATAAGTTATTAAAAGTCACCAAATAGCCCAAACAACAACCAGTAGCTATATGGAATACAACCAACACAATAATACGTCAAGCGGTAAGCTCGGTTCATGTCTAATCACACTATATTTTGAACTCTTTTCCCTCTTATTTATATTCAAAAAAATATTGATAATAACAACAAAATATACTCAGGTTACTCCATAAATTTTCCAGCCATAAAACTGTAACGACCTGGCCGGTCGTTTCGGGAGTTATAGCCCCGTTTTTCCCATTTTTGTTTCCTTTATGCTCCTAAGCTATATTATGATATACCGGGTTAGTTGGTTTGAGCCCGGAGTGGTTTCGAAGTGGAATGATACACTTAGTCTCTTATTTAGAACCTTAAGTTGGAAAAGTCAACCGGATGTTGACATATGTGTAAACGATCTCCGATTTGAATTTTGATGGTTCTGTTATCTCCCTAAGGTGATTTTGGACTTAGGAGTGCATCCGGAATGTGATTTGGAGGTCCATGGTAGAATTAGGCTTGAATTGGCAAAATTGGAAATGGCGATTTTTAGTCGGCAATGGAAAATTTGATATCGGGGTCAGAATGGAATTCCGGAAGTTTGAATGGGTTTGTAGCGTCATTTGTGACGTGTGTGCAAAATTGAGTTCATTCGGACGTGGTTTTGTTGGTTTCGCCATCGGTTGCCGAATTTAGAAATTTAGAAGTTCTTAGGCTTGAATCAGAGGGTAATTTGGTGATTTGATATTGTTTTCAGTGATTCGACTAAGTTTGTATGTTGATATATGACTTGTTGGTATTTTTGTTTGAGGTCCCGAGGGCCTCGGGGTGATTTCGGGTGCTTAACGGATTTGTCGAAGTTGGAAAATGCAAATGAAGTTGCTGCTACTGCTATTTCAGCACCTGCGGAAGGAGTAGTCGCAGGTGCGAGGTTGCTGGTGCGCAAGGGGAGTCCGCAGATGCAGAAAAGAGGGCGCTGGGCAGGCTTCGCAGAAGCGGAAGGAAATGCGCAAATGCTCTACCGCATGCGTGAGAATTTGAAGCGCAGATGCGGAAAATGGGAGGCCAAGGCTGGAGCGCAGGCGCAAAGGATTTGGACGCACCTGCGAGCCTGCAGGTGCGAGACTTGGGCGCAGGTGCGGAGGCTAATAGTTTAAGTGATTCTCTCAGGTGCGAGGATTTTATACCGCAAGGGCGGTCCTGCAGGCGCGTGGAATAGGCCGCAAGTGCGAAAATCTGGGCAGAATGTATAGATAGCACTTTGTGAATTTTGGTTCATTTCCAACATTTTCAAGTCGAATGTTGGAGCTTTTGGAGTGATTTTCAAAAGGTGATTCAAGGGCTATCAGTAAGTTAAGTTGCATGAGCCCTAATACTTGTATACATGGTGATTTCCCATTGTTTAATCATTGTAATTAGTGAAAATGAGGGGCTAGGGCTTGGAATTTTTAAGAGTTTAATTTAAGGATTTGAAGGACCAAACGATGTCGAATTTTGATAAATTTGGTATGGTTAGACTCGTGAGTGAATGAGCTTTCTAGTTTTGTAAAAAAAATTGGATTTCTATACGTGGGCCTGGGTTTGAGCCAATTTCGGGTTTTGGTCTAATTTGATAGTTTTTCTTGTGGAATTCATTCCATTAGCGTATGTTGATGGTATTGTACCGATTGTAAATAGATTTGGAGAATTTGGAGGCTGAGTCCAGAGACAAGAGCATTGCGGGGTAGAGATTTGACCGGTTTGAGGTAAGTAACGGTTGTAAATCTTGTCCTGAGGGTATGAAACCCCGAATTTTTGTATCATTCTAGTATTTTGAAGTGACGCACATGCTAGGTGACGGGCGTGTGGGCGTGCACTGTTGGGGATTGTGACTTGGTACGTCCCGTAGCAACTTTAAAGTTGCATATTTTGTGGAAATTATATGATACTTGTGTGTTTTTATAAAGAGGTTTTGTTAATTGGGTTGAATGCCATGTTTGGGCCTTGTGCTGTTTGGACCCTTAGGGGTTTTATTTTATTTTTATCATCTTCTCACTGTTTTCGATTGAAAATCTATACGCAGTCATGGTTATACTTGTTTGTTGCATAACTCAGTTTTATTACTCGATTTTGATGCATATAAGTGTTGTTTTGGGCCGAGGACCCTGTTTTTACTGAAATGCCCGAGTGGCTTGAGAGGTTTATGACTGAGTGAGGCCGAGGGCCTGATTTGTGAGGATATTTATGGGATCGGGCTGCACTCCACAGCATGTTGCATATTTATGGGATCGGTATGCATGCCACAACATGTTTGATATCGGTCGAGGGCCTGATTGTGAGGATGAGTGTCGATCGGGGCTGCACGCCTGCAGCATACTTTATTATTATAGCACGTGAGTTGTCCGTGCAGATTATAGAGCTTGGGCTGAAGGAGCCCCTCCGGAGTCTGTACACACCCCCAAGTGAGCGCAGGTGCCTACTAAGTGCGAGTGCTGAGTGATGAGTGACTGGGAGGCACGAGTGATTGTGAGGTATGCCCGAGTGGGAAGAGTGATTGTGAGGTATGCCCGAGTGGTACGAGTGACTGTGAGGTTTTCCCGAGAGGTTGTATATGAGTGATGTTTTGCCCGAGGGGCTGTTTTTGATTTCATCATTTTTGCTCACCTTTGCATTGAGCTTGTTTGAAAGTTGTTGAAAAATATCTTTAAATGATTTTTTTTCGGAACTAGGTTTAAACGAGATGTTTTGATTCAAATCCTGATATTTAAAGCATGTGGTATTTTACTGAGATTTCCCGATATAAACATTATATGCTTTATTGCTCGTCACTACTGCTCAGCCTTTATTTATTATTGTTACTTACTGAGTTGGCGTACTCACGTTACTCCCCGCACCTTGTGTGCAGATCCAGGTGTAGCTGGACACGGTAGCAGTTGTTGATTATTTTGGTTGCAGATTTTCTCGGGGATAGCAAGGTAGCTGCTTGGCGACCGCAACCCCTGCTCTTCTCCCTCTTATCTTCCTCTAGTTGTATTTAGCTATTTTCCAAGTTGAGTTAACCTTGATATTGTTAGTAGATGCTCATGACTAGTGACACCCTGATATCAGATTTTTTTCTTTTCCGCACTTTTGTTTTGATTTGAACTCCTTTGCGAAGGTTTTTATGTTAAATAGCATTGAAATTATCTTTGAAATGAAAATATCAGTTTTTTTTGGAAATGAGTCGGCTTGCCTTGTTCCACGATAAGCACCATCACGATAGGAGTTTGTTTGGGTCGTGACAGATTGGTATCAGAGCCTAGGTTACATAGGTCTCACGAGTCATGAGCGGGTTTAGTATAGTCTTGCGGATCGGTGACGTCTGTACTTATCTTCGAGAGGTTGCAGGACCCTTAGGAAAATTTCACTTTCTTGTATTCTATCATGTGAAATGGATTCAGCTTGAAATATAACTCTTTGAATTCCTTCCACGCATTCGTATGCGTACATGAGCGCTCGGTATCAGTTATGCATCGACGGCTTGTGATTCTATGAACGAGGTTCGAGATATGTATTATGTGTTTTGGTGATGGGATAGTCTGGAGGACTTGAGGCCAGGTTTAAACTGTAGTTTTGGCTCGGTAGCTTCAGTTGTAACCTGTACATTTGGACTCACATGTCCGGTAATGCCCCTACGAGTGGAATTCGTGGCTTGGTGAGCAGTGGAAAGGCTTTGTGATGAGTATGATGTAACTGCGGGATGTGTTAA
This sequence comes from Nicotiana tabacum, assembly GCF_000715075.1. Lineage (NCBI taxonomy): Eukaryota > Viridiplantae > Streptophyta > Magnoliopsida > Solanales > Solanaceae > Nicotiana > Nicotiana tabacum. The sequence continues at coordinate 25,731,366 of NC_134083.1, forward strand.
GACGATTTAAATATGACGAGAAGTGTTTCCTTGAAATGTAAAGGAAGGCCATCGGGCGCTTGATTTTCGTTTTGATATGACGTACGGTCTCGAGTGTGAATGTTTTGAAGGATCTTTCACGTTGTTAAATTTTGGGGCAAATTAAATTCTCATGTCTTATCAATGAGTTTGGACTCAAGAGGAGTAAGTGATTGTGTAGTAATTGTGGTTGTGAATGGGTATTTTTGATGTTGATGGCTCGAGAAAGATGATCTTCGAAGAGACTTAGAGTCGGTAACATTTTATTGGTTCAGGTGCGACAGAGATATATTTCGATTTGATGAAGCAGTTGGGTAGCAAAGTATAAGGGAAGACATGACGGAAAGTGTTTCGCGGTGGTTGAAGTACTAGCAGGTCAAGTAGGAGAAGTAGAGGTTGAGAAGTATCTTAAAGGAGATGATTTAACCGAAGTAAGAGTGGCAGATTAGCATATGAATTCACTAGTAGGGTAGTCGTGCGCCTTGAAAAGTGTAGAATGGTTTGGAATCGTGTTAGTATGTGAATCGGCCTGCAGACGCTATTTGGAGTGATGGTTAGTGTACAAAGAAAAATTGAATATGGCAGAAAGGTGTGTGTTTGAAATGAATAGAGGCGTGAAGATCTGATTATCGTGTCAGGCGCAATATGACTTAAGTTCGGAAGGTATTGCTGACGTACAGTTGATGTCAATAGGGAAAGTGTAGACTTATACAAATGGTGGGCGAGCATGATCTCAAGAAAATTTACGGATTTAGTGGTCGTTGCACTCAGTGCAGTGTCATTGGAAGATGTCGCTAAGGAATTTCACATGTGGGTTATCTCCTGTGTGCATCTAGCGGTGCCATGATGTTGATGAAGCTTTTACGAGGAATATTACTTGCTTCCCGGTAGGAGGTTGCTTGTGTGATTTTGGCTGTAGATTCAGAATGTTCATGAAAGGCTTAATAAAAGACTTCGAGAAGTCTGGCAGGTTAACGGTGCCAGACCTTGGTAATTGAGAAGGATAAATCCTTACGGGTTCTAATTTTATATAATTACAGCTTAAGGCTAAGTGGGGGAGTCTGCTATCGATGAGTTGATTGCACGATTATGGGTCGTATTAGTTTCGGTTCGGGGTATACCGGTGAATCAGTTATGACTTGCAGAGGTCGAGATCGAGGATGACTCGGGTAAAGAAATTTCTGGACACAAGTTGTATTACACTCTATGGTTATAGGATGACCATAAAATAATTGAATGGTTATTCACAGAGAATGTAGTGTACATGGAGCGGGAATTTGCTCGGTTGCGTAGGAGTGTAGGTTACTTCTTATTCCCTTGGGTGTTGGTGTGCTAATGGGGCACAGGTCGTTTCGGTCTGTTTGGTCGGTTAATTCGAGATTTGAGTAGAGTGGATGACTCTCGAGAATGGTTCTAATGGATTCAAGATTTATTAATATGGCTAGAAAACTCAGAGTTGCACTAAACGGTGTTGAGACTCATGGCATCTTATATCATTGTGAATTATGCATTTCAGTATCAAGAAGGTGAAGGAAACAATTTTAGGTTCACATAAAGTCTCTTCGGAGTAAGCATTATTTTGGTTGTGGAACCTTTAGGATACATAAAAAGGGAATTCGGCGGCTTATAAGCCTTAGGGCGGCGTGATTCTATGCTAGAGTTCGTGGGGTAAGTTTTAGTTAAGGATAGTAGTGTTCTAACAAGGAAAAAGTAGCAATTTGAAGGCAATTTAGAAAGAACTTGGAGAATTAGGATAGCTTGGTAGTAGGTTGGGTTAGCACAGTAATGGGTATCATCAGTTCTTTGGGTACTTATGATGTAGCTAGTATCTACAGGTGTTTCGTGGCAATACTCTCGAATTTGCAACCTGTGTGGCTTGGTGGAGTTAGAGGAATTCAGTTAATATATCTTGGTTATGTGCAAATGGATTTCAAAGTGTTTATGATGGGTTCTACCATGGTTTGAACCGAATATTTTCTACTGATGTACGGAACGTGTTGTGTGTTATGATTTCCTACTAGAAAGAAGCAAGAAAGAGGTTTCTGACTAATAAGGTATGTAATTTGCTAGTGACTCAGAGTTGATAATAGAATTCTTATGCTTGTCACATGATGACATAATAGATGTGGTGTGGTGTGCAGGAATAGAATTTACATGTAAAAGGTCACATTTCAGTTTTGAAGGGAAGGACATAAATTCTTAGGCAACATGAACGGTTTACGATGACTAGGTAAATGATATTACTATCTGGTATAGCTTGATGAGAGTGTACATTTCAGAAGGGGGCAGTGTGTTTTGATTTATGGGTACTTTGCTGGTACTGCGGCACTCTCCTGGTTGATCGATTGTTGATATTCAAATTTTTGCCAGGTGGCACGGAAGAATTTTGTTTTTGTATTTCTCTTGGGATGATTATGTATGAGATAGGTGTTTGGCATTCGGGCGGTGTAGGTGGAATCAAATATGGTGATTCATGTGTTTTATAGAATTGGAGATTGAGAGTTCTCAGGAGCAGATTGTTTCATGGTTGTGGACTGTGAAGCTGTGGCCGGAGCTAGCCAGATGATAGAAGGTGTTATGATTCCGTCATTGTGGACTTTCGAAGGTTGTTTATCTATTGGTGGCTGATCATAGTTGATTTGAGGCCCATTGGTATGCCCAATTAGGATATGTATTCTACACTGAGCCGGATTGATTGGCTCCATACTGCTATTGTTGAAGGATGTGCCATTCGGTTGATATGAAGCTTATTCGTGTTCTGAAATGATATGTGAGTTACTCTTCTGTGCTACGAGGAATTGTGATACATATAGTGCGGTTCTATTATGGCATTATAGCAGAATTTGAGCGAGAATAGTATTGGATATTGCTTGGTTGATGACGTATTGGTTATGTTCTTTCTGGTTTTATGTGGCATGGTGTCGTTTGCTTCTCTGTGGTTATGGTAATGCACTTTGGGTACTTGATGTCGAATTGCGCATGGTTATTGATTTTAGCAGGGTGGCTTGAGGTGTTTCATATGGACCAGTATTTGGATAGGGTCGCGTATTGCAGCAGAGTTATGTGAAAATATGATCCCTTATGTAAGATTTGTGTGTTATGGTTCTGCGGTGTGTGATGGGTTCTTAACATTGCATCGGGGTGGTACTCGTCGAGCTTGCGGAACGGTTCTCCTGTTTGGGTCATTGTTACGATTGGTTACATTTGGAATGTTGCTATCTGGTGCACGGATTGCACGGGTTGTGGATTTAGATTGTATTGATGTGTCATGTCACTAGAGTGGTCGTGTTGGATGAGACGAGGTCATTGGTCCTAGAATGGATGCTATCAGATTTGATTGTGGTATAATTGGGAGGATAATACCGAAAGTCGGCTTTGAAATTGGCTATAGTTCTTGTAGAAGGAACGAGAGCTCCATGACCTGTTGGTCTAATGAATGGTTATGAATTCGATATGTTTCTTTTATCATCGGCAGTGTATGAAGGTTTTAGAACGAGGTTTTGTCTGATATGAGGTTTATTACCAGCACTGGGTTGGTTTGAGTCGATATTATGATTTGAAATCATTGCTTCGAGCATTCGAGCTATGCAGTATTTGAATTTGAGTATCTGAGTTATGGTTATGGCTTTTGGTACAGCTTGTTCAAACTTATACGGTATGTAGATGCGAACTTCTGATTTTATAAGAAATTTCGGATGTCAGAAATTTGATTCGAAGGCTTATGGGCTAGGTTGAATTGAGGAATTTCAGTTATGTTGTGCTATCGGACCTGTATGGGATAGGGTGACGTGGGATCACCCCCGGGTATGTGCATGGGAAAGTTACACAGCCATTTCTTGGCTTTTGGAACAACTATCAGCACGTTCGAGGACGAACGTATGTTTAAGTGGGGGAGGATGTAACGACCCGGTCGGTCGTTTCGGGATTTATAACAATGTTTCCCCCATTTCTATTTCTTTTATGCTCTTAAGCTATGTTATGATATACCGGGTTAGTTAGTTCGGGCTTGGAGTGGCTTCAGAGTGAAATGAGACACTTAGTCTCTTATTTAGAACCTTAAGTTGGAAAAGTCAACCGGATGTTGACCTATGTGTAAACGATCTCGGATTTGAATTTTGATAGTTTCGCTAGATCCGTTAGGTAATTTTGGACTTAGGAGTGCATCCGGAATGTGATTTGGAGGTTCGTGGTAGAATTAGGCTTGAATTGGCGAAATTGAAAATTTGATAATTTTTGGTCGGGAGTGAAAAATTTGATATCGGGGTCGGAATGGAATTCCGGAAGTTGGAATGGGTTTGTAGCGTCATTTGTGACATGTGTGCAAAATTTGAGGACATTCGGATGTGGTTTTGTTGGTTTCGGCATCGGTTGCAGAATTTGGAAAATTAGAAGTTCTTAGGCTGGAATCCGAGGGTAATTTGGTGATTTGATGTTGTTTTGAGTGATTCGTTCGACTAAGTTTGTGTCACGACCCAAAATCTAACCGTGGTCGTGATGGCACCTATCGTGTTACAAGGCAAGCCTATTTCCCAAAATATTACTACTAAATCGATTATAAGAATTTAATAAAACATTTCAACATTTGAACTTCTCATAAACTAAATCAACTTTAAATATAATTTTTAAAATACGGAAACGAGCCCCAAATATCGGGGTGTCACTAAGTCACGAGCGTCTAAATCTATGAACTAAGAAATGAAAATGTCTAATTGTCAATACAATCCAAAAGAAGAAATGATAAAAGGAGTAACAAGGTCCTGCGGACGCTAGCAGCTACCTTGCAATCTCCACAGATAGCCGGCCTGAACTCAACGATCATCGCTTTCTAACTCACCTGAATCTTCACATAAAGTGCAAGGTGTAGCATGAGTACAACCGACTCAGCAAGTAACAGAAATAACTAAGGAACTGAGCAATAGTGACGAGCTAAGTAAAACACTTCAGTTATTTATTTTCATAATTTAAAAATAAACATAAATAAACATGTAAATTCCATAACTCTGTAAAATGCCACAAAGAAGTTTAACAGATAAATGCAGCAACAACACAAATAAATACAACCTCATAGCAGTGTCACTCCATCACTCATCACTCGCACTCAACACTCAATACTCAAAACACTCAACACTCTGCGCCCACTGGGGTGTGTACAGACTCCGGAGGGGCTCCCAAAGCCCAAGCGCTAAGCACGGACAACTCACGTGCCATCATATCAATACCTGGATCTGCACGGTCAACTCACGTGCTACGCGGACAACTCACGTGCTATGGTATCAATACCTGGACCCGCACGGTCAACTCACGTGTGTACAAACTCCGGAGGGGCTCCCAAAGCCTAAGCGCTAAGCACGGACAACTCACGTGCCATCATATCAATACCTGGATCCGCACGGTCAACTCACGTGCTATGCGGATAACTCACGCGCTATAGTATCAATACCTGAATCTGCATGGTCAACTCACGTGCTACATAGACAACTCACGCGCTATGGTATTAATATCCTCACAACCAGGCCCTCGGCCTCACTCAATCATGTACCTCACTAGCCTTATCATCACCAACAAATAAGGGAACACAATCCACATCAAGTATCACCGCATATTAGCAATTAATAGAGACTTAGGTAAACATGTACAATAATTTCTATGACTGAGAACAAATAATGTGAGCATGAATAAAGCCTAAGCATGATCTCTAACATGAAGGCAAACAAGTTCAACAACAAATAAACACATAACCACAGATAATAGCCATTAGGCCTCACAGCCTCACGGGACGGACCAAGTCTCAATCCCTCGCGGTGCACACCCACACGATCGTCACCTAGCGTGGGTATCACTTTCAAACAATCACGTGATGTCAAATCTTCGGGTTTATACCCTCAAAGCCAGAGTTAAAACTGTTACTTACTTTAACAACATAAAAATCCTACTCCGGGATGCTCTCGTCTCTAGACTCGGTTTCCAAATGCTCCTAATCTATTCACAATCAGTATAATACCATCAATATACGCTAATGCAATAAATTCCACAAGGAAAACTATCAAATTAGACCAAAACTCGAAATTGGCTCAAACCCGGCCCCCGGGTCCACGTCTCAAAATCCGACAAAATTCACAAAACTAGAAAGCTCATTCACTCACGAGTCTAACCATACCAAATTTATCAAAATCCGACATCGTTTGGTCCCTCAAATTCTTAAATTAAACTCTTAAAAATTCCAAGTCCTAACCCCTCATTTTCACTAATTACAATGATTAAACAATGAAAAATCACCATATATACAAGTATTAGGGCTCAAGTAACTTACCTCAACGAAACCCCCCTTGATTCCCTCTTCGAAACTCTCCCAAAAGCTCCAAAAACCGAATAGAAATGGTGAAGAACGCACCAAAATTCGCGAAGTGTGATATATAAGATCTGCCCCAGGGATTCCGCACATGCGGACTCGCATCTGCGGTCCCAGGTGCGTATATGCGAAAATCACTTAGACGTCAATCTTCGCACCTGCGGCTGCCCCTTCGCACCTGTGGGATCGCAGGTGCGATCCTCTCTTCCGCACCTGCTCTCAATGCCAGGCCTCCATTTTCTGCATCTGCGACATGCCATCCGCATCTGCTATCATCGCACCTGCGGCTCAAAATCCGCAGGTGCGGCCACACCAGTAGCCTTACACAAGCAGCTTCCAGCTGCATTTTCCAACTTCCAAACACCCCGATACCCATCCTAAATCATCTCGAGTCCCTCGGGACCTCAACCAAAAATACCAACAAGTCATATATCAACATACCAACTTAGTCGAACCTTCGAATCACTCAAAACAACATCAAATTATCCTCGGATTCAAGCCTAAGAACTTCTAAATTTTCAAATTCGGCAACCGATGCCGAAACTAACCAAACCACGTCCAAATGACCTCAAATTTTGCACACACGTCACAAATGACACTACGAACCTACTCCAACTTTCTGAATTCCATTCCGACCCCGATATCAAATTTTCCACTGCCAACCGAAATCGCCAAATTTTCAATTTCGCCAATTCAAGCCTAATTCTACCACGGACCTCCAAATCACACTCCGGACGTACTCCTAAGTCCAAAATTACCTAACAGAGCTAACAGAACCATCAGAATTCAAATCCGACGTCATTTAAACATAGATACATATCCGGTCCACTTTTCTAACTTAAAATTTTTAATTATGAGACTAAGTGTCTTATTTCACTCTGAGTTCCTTCCGGACCTGAACCAACTAACCCGATAAGTCATAAATCAATTTCAAGATATAAATTGAGCAGTGAATGGGGGAACATGGTTATAATATTCAAAATGATTGGTCGGGTCGTTACATTCTCCCCCTCTTAAACAAACGTTCGTCCTCGAACGAGTCTAACAGAATAACATACTTGAAATCACAACATCTGAAGCAATAGCGTCTGGCCTGTCTGGGAGGGCATAGAAACGGGCCTGACCACCCCCTGATCTACCTCTCCCTCTCGGGAAACCCATAGCTGACTGGGCTCCGCCCCTAGCTGAGTGAACTCCACCCCTAGCTGGTTGGGCGGGTGGTGGAAGAACTGGTGTTGGTGCCGTTGCCCGGGTACTCCACTGCGAAGTCCCACCCAACAGCCTAGGGCAATATCTCGCAATGTGACCAAAATCCCCGCACTTGAAACAACCCCTCCTCTGACGAAATTATGCTCCTGATGCCCAAAAGAATTATCCGATGATACATGAGCGGGCGGGGCATAATGAGAACCTTGTGCTGGCAATGCACTGAATGATGACTGACTCTGCTGAAACTGGTCCTGCTGAAACTGGCCTCCCTGAGGAACACCACTGAAACCGCCCTGACCACGAGGCCTCTTAGCCTCCCTCTCAGTCCTCTCCTGACCTCGAACCATCTCAATCTGTCGAGCAATGTCGACAACCTCATCAAAGGTAACCCCAAATACTCTCTCCCTGGTCATAAGCAATCGAAGCTGAAAACCGAGGCCATTTATAAACCTCCTGATCCTCTCTCGGTCTGTGGGAACCAACTAGACCACATGACGAGCTAACTTGGAGAATCACATCTCATACTGTGTAACAGACATCTCACCCTGGCAAAGCTGCTCAAACTGCCTGCGCAACTCCTCTCTGCGGGTCAGGTACAAACTTCTCCAGAAAAAGAATGGAGAACTGCTGCCAAGTAAGGGGTGCTGCGCCAACAGGCCTACGCCTCTCGTAAGTCTCCCACCATCTGAGTGCAGCCCCAGAAAACTGAAAGGTAGTGAATGAGACCCCACAAGTCTCCAAAATACCAGCAGTACGGAGTATCTTCTCACACCTGTCCAAGAAATCCTGAGCGTCCTCTCTCTTTGTGCCACTGAAAGGTGGCGGATGGAGTCTCCCAAACCTCTCCAACCTACACTGATCATCCTCAGGCATAGCAGGAACCACATAATCATGTGCAGTTGCAACCAGTTGGGCTGGTGGTGCCTCCGGTGTCTGAAGTCCCTGAATAACCTGCTCGGGTGTGTGAGCGACGGGAGTCTGAGTGCCTCCCCTGGCCTGAGAAGTGGTTGCGGCCGTCGAAATAGAGACCGCCTGAGCAAGGCTAGTACACGCTGTCAGAATCTGAGTTAGGGCCTCCTGAAGGCCTGGAATCACAATAGGCACAGGTGGTGCCTGAGCTGGTGCATCAACAACTGGAACTTGGTCCTGATCAGGGACAACCGGTGGATCTGTAAGTACTGCCCCAACCGCTGTATGGGCTGCACCTCTGCCTCTACCGCGGCCTCGGCCTCTCGCGGCCCTGGCTGGTGGTACTGGTGGCTGGCCCTCCTGACCGGTAGTATGAGTCCTCACCATCTGTGAGAGAATGAAATAACATATGTTTAGTTACTGGAATCAACAGATTGGCACGACAAGAATTCAAGAATGTGGAGTTTCCTAAAGGTTCTGCAGCCTCTCAAAGATAAGTACACACATCTCCGTACCGATCCGCAAGACTTTACTAAACTCGCTCATTACTCATGAGACCTATGTAACCTAGGCTCTGATAATAACTTGTCACGATCCAAAATCTAACCGTGGTCATGATGACGCCTATCGTGTTACAAGGCAAGCCTTTTCCCAAAATATTACTACTAAATAGATTATATGAATTTAATAAAACATTTTAACATTTGAACTTCTCATAAACTAAATCAACTTTAAATATAATTTTTGAAATACGGAAACGAGCCCCAAATATCGGGGTGTCACTAAGTCACGAGCATCTAAATCTATAAACTAAGAAAACAAAACTGTCTAACTGTCAATACAATCCAAAAGAAGAATTGATAAAAGGAGTAACAAGGTCATGCGGACGCTAGCAGCTACCTTGAAATCTCCACAGATAGCCGGCATGAACTCAACGATCACCGCACTCTAACTCACCTGAATCTGCACATAAAGTGCAGGGTGTAGCATGAGTACAACCAACTCAGCAAGTAACAGAAATAACTAAGGAACTGAGCAATAGTGACCAGCTAAGTAAAACAGTTCAGTTATTTATTTTCACAATTTAAAAATAAACAGAAAAAAACATGTAAGTTCCATAACTCTGTAAATGCCACAAAGAAGTTTAACAGATAAATGCAGCAACAACACAAATAAATACAGCCTCACAGTAGTGTCACTACATCACTTATCATTCGCACTCAACACTCAATACTCAAAACACTCAACACTCTGCGCTCACTAGAGGTGTGTACAGACTCCAGAGGGACTCCCAAAGCCCAAGCGCTAAGCACGGACAACTCACGTGCCATCATATCAATACATGGATCTGCACGGTCAACTCATGTGCTACGCGGACAACTCACGCGCTATGGTATCAATACCTGGACCCGCACGGTCAACTCACGTGCTACGCGGACAACTCACGCGCTATGGTATTAATATCCTCACAACCAGGCCCTCGACCTCACTCAATCAATATCAATACCTGGATCCGCACGGTCAACTCACGTGCTACGCGGACAGCTCACGCGCTATGGTACCAATACCTAGATCTGCACGATCAACTCACGTGCTACGCGGACAACTCACGCGCTATGGTATTAATATCCTCACAACCAGGCCCTCGGCTTCACTCAATCATGTACCTCACTAGCCTCATCATCACCAACAAATAAGGGAACACAACCCACATCAAGCATCACCGCATATTAGCAATTAATCGAGATTGAGGTAAACATGTACAATAATTTCTATGACTGAGAACAAATAATGTGAGCATGAATAAATCCTAAGCATGATCTCTAACATGAAGGCAAACAAGTTCAACAACAAATAAACACATAACCACAGATAATAGCCATTAGGCCTCACAGCCTCACGGGACGGACCAAGTCTCAATCCCTCGCGGTGCACACCCACACGCTCGTCAACTTGCGTGGGTATCACTTCCAAACTCACGTGATGTTAAATCTCCGGGTTTATAGCCTCAAAGCCAGAGTTAAAAGTGTTACTTACCTTAACAACGTAAAACTCCTATTCCGGGATGCTCTCGTCTCTGGACTCGGTTTCCAATACTCCTAATCTATTCACAATCAGTACAATGCCATCAATATATGCTAATGCAATGAATTTCACAAGGAAAACTATCAAATTAGACCAAAACCCGAAATTGGCTCAAACTCGGTCCCCGGGCCCATGTCTCAAAATCCAACAAAATTCACAAAACTAGAAATCTCATTCACTCACGAGTCTAACCATACCAAATTCATCAAAATCCGACATCGTTTGGTCCCTCAAATCTTTAAATTAAACTCTTAAACATTCCAAGCCCTAACCCCTCATTTTCACTAATTACAAATTAAACAACGGAAAATCACCATATATACAAGTATTAGGGCTCAAGTAACTTACTTCAACGAAACCCCCCTTGATTCCCTCTTCGAAACTCTCCCAAAAGCTCCAAAAACCGAATAGAAATGGTGAAGAACGCACCAAAATTCGTGAAGTGTGATATATAAGATCTGCCCATAGATTTCACATATGCGGACTCGCATCTGTGGTCCCAGGTGCGCATATGCAAAAATCACTTAGACGCCAATCTTCACACCTTCGAAGAAGCAGAAGGAAATGCGCAGGTGCGCTACCGCAGGCGCGAGAATTTGAAGTGCAGATGCGGAAAATGGGAGGCCAAGGCTGGAGCGCAGGCGCGAAGGATTTGGACGCATCTACGAGCCCGCAGGTGCGAGACCTGGGCGCAGGTGCGGAGGCTGAGAGTTTAAGTGATTCTCGCAGGTGCGAGGATTTTTTTACCGTAGGCGCGTGGAATAGGCCGCAAGTGCGAAAATCTGGGAAGAATGTATAGATAGCACTTCGCGATTTTGGTTCATTTCCACCATTTTCAAGTCGGATTTTGGAACTTTTGGAGTGATTTTCGAAAGGTGATTCAAGGGCTATCAGTGAGGTAAGTTGCTTGAGCCCTAATACTTGTATACATGGTGATTTTCCGTTGTTTAATCATTGTAATTAGTAAAAATGAAGGGCTAGGGCTTGGAATTTTTAAGAGTTTAATTTAAGGATTTGAAGGACCAAACGATGTCGGATTTTGATGAATTTGGTATGGTTAGACTCGTGAGTGAATGATATTTCTAGTTTTGTATATTTTTTCGGATTTCGAGACATGGGCCCGGAGGCCGGGTTTGAGCCAATTTCGGATTTTGGTCTAATTTGATAGTTTTCTTGTGGAATTCATTCTATTAGCGTATATTGATGGTATTGTACTGATTGTAAATAGATTTGGAGTATTTGGAGGCCGAGTCCAGAGACAAGAGCATTGCGGGATAGAGATTTGACCGGTTTGAGGATACAAAGTATTTCTTGACTGTTATGAAGGAAAGAAGCCAAAGAAAACAGATTGTGGAACTCAACTCCACTGCGGGCAACAAACTAACAGATACTACTGAGATAAAGGAAGAGATTATTTAATGGGCACCACAACATAGACGTTGCTTGCTATTAACAAGCAGGTTATGAAGACTGGCCCTGTGCTATCTCATACTCAACAGATATTTCTTTGTAAAGAGGTTAGTGACAAGGAGATTTATGAGTGCTTATCTTCCATAGGTGATGATAAATCCCCTGGTGTAGATGGGTATAATGCGTATTTCTTCAAAAATACATGGAATATAGTCAGAACAGATGTTTGTGAGGCAGTCAAGAACTTCTTTGCTACGGGGAGACTATACATGGGCATAAATTGCACAACCATTACCCTTATCCCTAAGACAACATGTCCAAATTCAGTGAAATATTTTCAACCTATTGCATGTTGTAGTGTGCTTTACAGGATAATTGCAAAGATCCTGGCATCAAGGATTCATCAGATCATAGGGGACATTGTCTGTGATGCCCAATCTGGGTTCATCCCTGGAAGGAAAATAGCGGATAACATCCTAATGGCACATGAACTCGTTAGAGCTTACACTAGGAAGCACATATCTCCTAGGTGTATGATAAAAATAGACTTGAAAAAAGCCTACGATTCAGTAGAATGGATATTCCTGGAGCAAGTAATGTATGAGCTAAAATTTCCTAGAAAATTCATTCTCTGGGTGCTAAAATGTGTTAGAATAGTAAACTATTCTGTCTTGATTAATGGTGAACCTACTGATCCCTTTGATGCTGTAAGAGGCTTAAGATAAGGTGACTCAATATCACCCTTATTATTTGCCATAGTTATGGAGTACTTAAGCATAAATCTCAACAGGTTAAAAGAAGATAGAGCTTTTAGATACCATCCCATATGTGCTAAACTAGGAGTTACTCATCTATGCTTTGCAGATGACTTGCTCCTATTTGCCAAAGGGGAAGTATCATCGGTCTCTAAAATTCATAAATCCTTCGTGGACTTCTCTAATGCTTCTGGATTACAAGCCAACTTGGACAAAAGTTCAGTTTATTTTGAAGGTGTCTATCAAACCTATAGAGATCTAATACTACAAAACCTTGGTTATGTGTCTGGCGAACTTCCTTTTAAGTACCTGGGAATCCCCCTCTCCACAAAAAAGCTTTCTCTAATTCAGTGGCAGCCATTAATCGACAAAATGGTGGCAAAGATTTCATCTTGGACCGCTAAGAAGCTGTCATATGCAGGAAGGGTTCAGCTAGTACATACAATGCTATTTGGCATACAATCCTATTGGGCTCAAATGTTCCTACTGCCGGCAAAAGTGATTAAAACTATTGAAGCCTATTGCAAAAGTTATATTTGGTCAGGTACTAACAATATCACTAAAAAGGATTTGGTTGCTTGGGAGAGGTTTTGTATCCCTGAATGTACGGGGGGATTCAATCTCATCAATTTAAAAATGTGGAAAAAAGCAGCACTCGCAAAAAACTTTTGGGACTTGGCTCATAAATTAGATAAGTTTTGGATAAAATGGGTGCATGCTTACTACATAAAAGGACAGCAGATGGCCAGCTTTAAGGTTCCACAACAAGCAAGTTGGATGTTAAGGAAAATTATTGAAGCAAGGAACATAATAGAGGATGACATGAATATCACTAGAAAAGGGCAAAGTGTGATAAGAAGAATCTATTTGCAGCTTATTGATAATCCCACTAGGGTGAACTGGAAGTGTCTTATGTTTAGAAATGAAGCGAGACCCAAAGCCACATTCACAATGTGGCTCCACTTGCAAGATAGACTTCTCATTGGTGAAAGACTATCCAAATGAGGTATACTAGTTGATGCAAGGTGTGCTTTCTGTCAGGAACGAGTTGAATCTAGAAGCCACCTCTTCTGTGAATGTGATTTTGTGAGGAACATATGGTGCAGAGTAATGAGTTGGCTTCAAAGACAGAGATACGCGGCTAAAAGTTGGGATCAACATCTAAAGTGGGCTATCCAAAATGGCAAAGGTAGGTCACAAGAAGCTAAGATGTTCAAACTCGTATATGCGGAAACTGTTCATGCTATTTGGTTGGAAAGGAGCCTGAGGATATTCGAAAAGGAATCCAAAGAAGGAGAAAGGTTAGCGAGAGAAATTGCCTATATCTGCAATATTAGAGCATCGGAAAACATAAGAAAACTTCTCCAACTTTGTATTTTCTGAGTTTTCCGTTGGTATTTGAGGAATTAGGCTTGATAGTTGGAATTAAGTCCCAAGTGATACACTAACAAACAAGTAGGCAGAAAGGGTAGAAAGATAGTCTGATATACAACACTAAGAGCAATCCTCCTCTGCTAGAAGTTTTGTTAGTTAGCCTTGTTAGTTTTCTTTTGGACAGTTAGCTGTGTTGTAGCTAAACTGTGGCTTTGTAAAGTTACACATTGGTGATTAATAAAATTCTTAGTTACCAAAAAAAAAAAAAAAAAAAAAAAGGAAATAAAGAAATCAAGAATCAAGAAACAAGAATGCCGCGCGCTTTTCATCTTACTGTCTCTCTATAAAAAAAAAAACCCACACTCTTCACTAATTCCTCTCACTAATCGGAGAGAAAAATGGAGAAGGGAGAAGAAGAACAAGCTGAAGAAGAGATATCTGAAGAGCAAAGAAAGCGGGCCGAAGCCAATCGTCTTGCCGCCTTAGCGAAGCGCAGAACCCGACTCACTGAACCCAACCAAGACTCTTGGAAGCATTTCAAATGCAGAAAGATCTCCCATTTACCCCTCTCCGCCAACTCCACTAATGTTTCTTTCCGTAAGCCTCAAACCCCCTCTCCCCTCAACCCACCTCCCATGCCCTGCACCCCTAGTCCTCCACCACAAAAGTTTAGGGCCAGGCTTGAAATTTGCTCGTCGGATTCATTCTCTGTCACTCCCGCGCCCCTGGAAGGATTTACTTATCCCGGTGAACAACAATGTATGGAAAAACTCAGAGATTGCCTCTCATGTGTAAGGATTTTTTCTCACAATACTATGTTAGTTATAGCCTACATTTATGTCTTCGTTGGACTCATAGTTCATGTGAAATCCTATGTCGGGTTGCAAGATTTTCAACTGATAGGATGGGTTTTGTGTTAGATTGATGTATGCCAAGTTGATTTATCTTTTTCTGTTTATTTGACATCTAGTGTAAGCCAATATTTAATCTTTTTGTGGGCTTAGATGTTCATTTACTCCTATAAATAATTGGCCAACAACTATGGCTCAGTCCCAAACAAGTTATGGTCGGCTATATGAATCCTCACTTCCCCTTTAAGCTTAACTCATGTCATCATTATACCAGTAAAAGTGAAATAAGTTAAATATATATAAATAATAGTAATAATAATAATTATATTAAAAGTTCTCTATATTTTTACTAACATGTAAATCTATGATGAGGCCAAAATACTCTTAGAAAAACATTAGGTGCCATATCTTTAGCTAAGTATGCATTGATCCAAAGAAACTATAGGTCTTTCGAGATAACTTTCTTCCATGTGATTTTAGGTCTACCTTGTCTCCTTTTAACACTTTCACCCACCATAGTTTCACCTACCGACCGATGCATATGTAGGTCGACATAGGACATGACATCATCATCTCTCATTTGCCCTTTGAAAGCGTTGTCAAATTTCGGGGTATAGGAGGGATTTGGTTTGTCTTTGAATCTATGCGTTTCTCTCTCGTTCTTTTAAAGGCACATTCTCTTTAACTCATTATTGAATCCAAAGCTTCTATGTCGTTGATCTAGTAATTGATGGATTGAGTAATTTTACTGGTAATCTGTTTCCTTTGTTACAAAACTGTGAAATTGTCTGAAGCCTTTATCTTTTAGCAGTCCAAGATATTAATCCAGGAACTCAACCATGTTAGTTTATCTGATCAGGTGGCACTGTCGCATTGCACTCAAACGACTAGTGAGGGAAAGGCTTGTGTTTATCAAGTTAGAGACTATGAAGCAGTTCTGAAGTCTCTAAAGAACTCTAGAAGCATTGAATATGAAGAGATCCCTTGGGGAACATTCAATGTAGTCGAGAGACTTTCTCATTCATCCTCTGCAGGTCGATGGATACCTTGTAGGCCGGAGCATCTTCCTGATGAGAAGGTTGATGAGTTGATCAGCAAACTTCCTAAAAGATTGTTGGATACACTTCATCCTTTTCAGCTTGAAGGAGTTCGGTTTGGATTGAGAAGGGGCGGTCGATGTCTCATTGCAGATGAGATGGGACTAGGGAAAACGATCCAGGTAATGTTGCTGAAATAGATAACTGAATATTGCTGTAGCAGACAGGGAATCCTGCTATTACTGTCGATGCATGTCTGAGGTAAATAGCTATTCAGGAAGATGGGCGATCTTTGTAGTTGAGTGCACTTCTAACATGAGTAACTCATTGTAGGATAGACTTTTCTCCATTCAACTATTAGATGAAAAACTATAGTCTTAAACTAATTTTTTCAAGTTCGGATACTTTATTTGGCTAGATTGTTACTCAGCTAGCTCAAATTTGACAGGAATAAATTTGGTAGAAGTTACGCTAGAATTAAGGAAGAAATATAAATGCTCTTAAATTGGAAATTTACAGGAATACTTAAGCATGTTCTTGACGGATACTAAAGATGACAACTTTTTGGCTACGGTAAATTCCTCTGCCTCTGTATGGGTGCTCTTGGTACCGTAGATTGGAGTTGCGTTACCAAAGCTCTCAGTTCTAAGTTTCTTGTTGTGGTTGTCAATGAAATCAATCTCCTATATTGGTTGTAAACTTTTGTACTTCGGAGGATCTATTGAATTAATTCTACAATTCTATTTCTTTTTTGTATATGTCTTAATGTGTGTGCGTCTCGCGCATTTTTGCCTCAAACTGATTGTTTTGAATCTAGTATATTCTTAATTCAATACCTTCTTCTGAAGCTTGATATTTCGCAAAATAGTTTCTCCTCTAATATTAACTCACATTTTTTTATTCAGGCTATCACCATTGCAAGTTCCTTCATGGATGAAGGTTCTATGCTCATAGTTTGCCCAGCTATTCTGAGATATCCATGGGCTGAAGAACTGGAGCGCTGGCTTCCTTGTTTACCTTCTGATATCCATCTGGGTACTGTTTTCAAGCTTGTCCACCACTAATAACCATTCTCTTCCTTTATCTCCCTTTTCCTCTCTGAAAAGTGATGACTAGGGATGAGTGCATGGAGAAGTTATAGTCATATCGTTCTTTAACGTTATAAAAGCTGTTGTCATGTATATGTTGATTTACAAATCCTAAAGTAGGACTTTGTGTTTGTGGTGTATGATAATTAGAGGAAACATACTAGTGAATAGGGAATTGATATAAGTCTATTTAGTGACCCTAAGTTGCTCGGACTCGGGTGCGGGTGTCCGATATGGGTGCGGATCTAGAGGTCAGATACTTCATGATCTTAATATTAAGATTCGGGGATACTCATCCAGGTACGGACACTGGTGCAGGGATTCAGTTAAAAATAATTCAAATATCTAAAAATAGAGTTATAAAAATATCTATATGAGACATTATGTGAAAAACTTACAAGGTATTCCGAGAAAGAAGAAATATCGATCAAGAGGAGAATCCGAGAAGGAGATAAAAGGAAAAGGATTGAAATAGAAATTTCTATATACAAGATATTACATTTTTTTTTCAATTTCACCGTAGCTTTTGTTTTGATTTCAAAAATCATTGTATCTGTCCCGAATTTCTCCATTGATCTAGGTCAAAGTACCCAAAAATCAGTTGACCAGATCCGGTACAGATCCAGACCCACACTCACACCCACACACACGTCGTGTCGACACGGGTGCGACATCAAAAGTGAAGAGTCCGTGCCCTTTGCTGTTTACCACTGTCCCTTAGTTCTAGGATTGAACTAATGGAAGTTTGTTTCAGTTTTGCCACCGATAGAGTTCTTTTCAGTTATCTAACGCGTATATAGCTCTTATAGTATCTTTTTCTTGAGTAACTTTTAGATGAATTGTATGGATTGTTTCTTCGAAAAAGGCTGAGTTTTGAATGGCAGTGAATGGTTTTAGATACCACCTTTTCTATGGCCTGGATGGCAGGTTTAGTTAGGCAAAAATTAGACTGCATATTTGTGTTATCCGTTTAGTTTACCTACTTTACTTTCATTAGGAGAATAAGAGTTTTGTTCTCACACTTATTTGGATAATTTAACTCTTGAATGGTCGTATTGAAGGGAAAGCTTCTAGGGACTATAAATGAAACACTGAACCCTTGATGAGACTCGATGCTGCTTGAATAACTGATTACGAGAGACTCATTGCTAGTGATAAAATCAGAGAGCTCTTCTCATTTTTATGTGTACAAAACTTAATCACTTGTTGATCTCAACCTAAAGAAAGCATTGAACACGATTCTCTTGTCATTAAAAAAAATATTTCTTTATTATCTTTATGTAATCTATTTCTGCCCCTTGTTTCAATAGATTTCTTTCTGATTAAAAAAATAAGTTATTTCTCCCCTTGTTCTGTGGGTCCTTTTTATATGTCCAGTTCCGCTGGAAAAGAGCTGTGTTTTAAACTATATTTGAGTTGATAAACAACAAATATATTGCTTAGTTCCTCGTTTAGGAATTATCTAACTGTAAATTCGTTCATTTTGAGCTAGCATGACTAATTTGGCTGTCCTTCTAGGCTTTTTTGTCTTTTCTAGTTTTATGTCTTACATTCAATTTTTATGTATACATCTTTGTCATCTAGTTTTTGGTCACAAAGACAATCCTGTTCGTTTACCTAAATGTCCAAGAGTTGTGGTGATATCATATACGATGCTTCGTCGTTTGAGGAGGAATTGTCTAACTGTAAATTCGTTCATTTTGAGCTAGCATGACTAATTTGGCTGTCCTTCTAGGCTTTTTTGTCTTTTCTAGTTTTATGTCTTACATTCAATTTTTATGTATTCATCTTTGTCGTCTAGTTTTTGGTCACAAAGACAATCCTGCTCGTTTACCTAAATGTCCAAGAGTTGTGGTGATATCATATACGATGCTTCGTCGTTTGAGGAGGAACATGTTGGAACAAGAGCGGGCCACCTTGGTTGTGGATGAATCACATAATTTGCGTTGCACAAAGAAAGCATGTGAAAATGACGAGGTACAAAGTCCTTTCTGAGAAAAAAAAATCTTTAGATAACTAAGATCAAGTTATTTTTTAAGTAACTAGTCAAATAAGTGCTTACTTCAATATATTTAGCTCTTTGTCTGACCATTTACTGTTTAGGGTAATACCAATTGATGGTTGAGGTGTAAAAAGTTGGGGTGTTGATCCCTAAACATTTGATTAGTGGCATTAGAACCTTTCCACTAAATACTAATGTTTCATGAGTCACTTGGTTGGTGAAAGGATGAAATTGTCTTTGATTTAAAAAAAACAATTAGTCAACATTAAATCGAAAAGACTTGGGAATTAGAAACAAAAAGCATGACTGAAGCGGGATGCAAAAGATAAAAGTTTTTTGGCTAACATGGGAAAAGCTATGAAGTTATACTGCATGTGCTTATATATCTGATTTCCAGTTTAGGCTCTTCTAGATCAAACATAAAGCTGAGTTGAAAATCCACTTTGCAGTTTATCAGGGTTGACCACAGGATCATTTGTGTTAGAGTTGCTCTATTTTCTAGTGATGATAAATATTGGTGATGCAGAGTCAAAACCTCTAAATAGATTAAAGAGAAAAAAAATTGTTAGTTTAATACTTTTCAAAAATGGCGTATGAAGACCGTCAAAGCTCTTCAGTTTTTACTGATGGGTCAAAGATTGATCGGCTGCTTACTCTCCACTCCAAAATTTTGAGGTTGTCATAGATCTGGACATTTACACCACAGGCCTCAAGACCCACTTGATGGACCCATAAGCAATGAATGAACCCACTACAAGGCCACAACTTTCGTGTACTTGCTGATAAAGAAGTAGATGGAGTCCTTGTCAAGTTTGGGGTGGAAGTATCAAACTTGACATCTTGGTTCTCTATCAGATACGACATTTGTCAAGAAATAAATTTTCATGGAAGGTTAGAGATGTAGGTAGAACAAACTTTTGAGAGGCACAAAACTCTCAATTAAAGAAGGGGTGATGCTTTCTCTTCAATAAAGGATCTTCATATTTATGAGGCATGATGCATGAATTTGGAACTTCGTTTTTTTAGTGGATGCACTTCCAATTATCGACATTTCATGATCAGTTACTGTACATAGTCAATACTTATTTGTTTTACTGCGTAAGAGTTCTCTTTTGTTGTTTGACAGATAACAACTGTTCTTGATGTTGCGACAAAGGCCAAGCATGTAATTCTATTATCTGGGACTCCATCTTTGTCAAGGTTGTAGCGTGTAGTGACACTTTTATTGATGTATGATCTTTGAAGTTTAGTTATCCTTTGAGAGCAGTCTTAACTTGCTAATGTACTTTGTTTCTTTTCGATCATGGCAATTTTCTGCATATGTCAATTGCATTCTGATACATGTTTCCTGTTTTCCTAAATGCTCGTAGGCCTTATGACATTTTTCATCAAATAAATATCTTATGGTGAGTTACTTGGTTCTCCATTTTCTCTGAGTACCTTTTACTCTGGATGGTCATTTATTCCCTTCTCATACTTCTTTCATGGTTTAACCTAGGCCCGGTTTACTTGGAAAGACTAAATATGACTTTGCAAAGACTTACTGTTCGGTTAGATTTGTTCATGGCTGCCAAGGGAAGGTTTTCCAGGTGACTCTTGTTCCCTCAAATATTGAAAGAGACGCAAATCCCACTGGAAAATGTTCATGATTTGGTCTTCACAGGATTTCTCAAAGGGGGTTCGCTTGGAGGAATTAAATGTGTTACTGAAGCAAACTGTAATGGTATGACCTTGTAGCTCCTTTGTTGCTTCAATTCATTGTATTTTTCATGATGTACTTTGTTTTTGTCCTCATCTTCGATCTCTCAGCGACTTGTAAGTACATGATGTCTGTGAGAAGGCACAGGAGAAAATATGTTATTGATATTAGACGATAAATACAATACAAGAGGTCCCTATTTATAGCTATACACTACAAGGAGATATTACTCCTCTTCCAATGTGGGACAAGACTACACTATACATATCTATAAAGTAACATTCCCCCTCAAGCCGTTGCATACACATCATATGTACCGAGCTTGTTACACATGTAACTAATACGAGAACCAGTAAGAGACTTAGTGAAAATATCTGCTAGTTGATCATTCGACTTTACAAACTTTGTAACAATATCTCCTGAAAGTATTTTTTCTCTGACAAAGTGACAGTCGATCTCAATGTGTTTAGTCCTCTCATAGAACACCGGATTTGACACAATATGAAGAGCAGCTTGGTTATCACACACTAGTTCCATCTTGCTGATTTCTCCGAACTTTAACTACTTGAGCAACTGCTTGACCCAAACTAACTCGCACGTCGCCATAGCCATGGCCCGATATTCGGCTTCGGCGCTAGATCGAGCAACTACATTCTGTTTCTTGCTCTTCCACAAGACCAAATTACCTCCTACTAGAACACAATATCCAGACGTAGATCGTCTATCAAAAGGTGATCCTGCCCAATCAGCATCTGTGTACCCAACAATCTGCTCGTGGCCTCGATCCTCGAATAGTAATCCTTTGCCTGGAGCTGACTTTATATACCGAAGAATGCGAACAACTGCATCCCAGTGACTATCACAGGGAGAATCCATAAACTGACTTACTACACTCACCGGAAAAGAAATGTCAGGTCTAGTCACTGTGAGGTAATTCAATTTGCCAACCAACCTCCTATATCTCGTAGGGTCTCTAAGAGGCTCCCCTGTCCAGGCAGAAGCTTAGCATTCGGATCCATAGGAGAGTCAATAGGTCTGCAACCCATCATTGCAGTCTCCTCAAGAATGTCTAAGGCATACTTCCGTTGTGAAATAACAATACCTGAGCTAGACTGAGCGACCTCAATACCTAGAAAATACTTCAATCTGCCCAGATCCTTAGTCTGGAAGTGTTGAAAGAGATGTTGCTTCAGATTAGTAATACTATCCTGATCATTACCAGTAATAACAATATCATCAACATAAACCACTAGATAAATACACAGATTAGGAGCAGAATGCCGATAAAACACAGAGTGATCAGCCTCACTACGAGTCATGCCGAACTCCTGAATAATTGTGCTGAACTTACCAAACCAAGCTCGAGGAGACTGTTTCAAACCATATAGTGACTTGCGCAATCTGCACACACAACCATTAAACTCCCCCTGAGCAACAAAACTAGGTGGTTGCTCCATATAAACTTCTTCCTCAAGATCACCGTGGAGAAAAGCATTCTTAATGTCTAACTGATAAAGAGGCCAATGACGTACAACAGCCATGGACAAAAAGAGACGAACAAATGCTACTTTAGCCACGAGAGAGAAAGTATCACTATGATCAAGCCCAAAAATCTGAGTATATCCTTTTGCAACAAGACGAGCCTTAAGCCGATCAACCTGGCCATCCGGGACGACTTTGACTGCATAAACTCAACGACAACCAACAGTAGACTTACCTGCAGGAAGAGGAACAAGCTCCCAAGTGTCACTCGCATGTAAAGCAGACATCTCGTCAATCATAGCACGTCGCCATCCTGGATGAGATAGTGCCTCACCTGTAGACTTAGGGATAGAAACAGTGGACAAAGAAGATATAAAAGCATAATGTGGTGACGACAGACGATGATAACTTAAACCGACATAGTGGGGATTAGGATTAAGTGTGGATCGTACACCTTTTGCGGAGTGCAATTGGTTGACTAAGAGGAGACAAGTCCGCAGTAGGTGCAGAATCTGATGCGGGGTGTGAATCACCTGGGCCTGATGCTGGATGTGGACGACAATGATAAGTCAAGAGTGGTGGAGCTGCAGAAGGTTGAACTGGATTATGTGGAGGAACTGGAGCTATAGGTGGTGGAGCTACAACCAGAGTTGTAGGTGGTGGAACTGGAGCTATAGGTGGTAGAGCTACAACTGGAGTTGTAGGTGGTGGAGCTGGAGTTACTGAATCTCCAAAAGATGAAACTGGTAGTTCCTCAGAAATATCTAAGTGATGACCTGAACCTATGAAGTATGATTGGGTTTCAAAGAAGGTAACATCAGCGGACATAAGGTACCGCTGGAGGCCAGGAGAGTAGCATCGATACCCCTTTTGTGTTCTCGAGAAACCCAGAAATACGCACTTAAGAGCACGCAGAGCTAACTTATCTGTTCCTGGAGTAAGGTTATGGACAAAACAAGTGCTTCCAAAGATACGGGGTGGAAGAGAGAACAAAGGTAAGTGGGGAAACATGACAGAGAATGGAACTTGGTTCTGGATAGCTGAAGATGGCATACGATTAATAAGATAGCAAGATGTAAGAACGGCATCCCCCAAAAACGCAACGGAGCATGAGATTGTATGAGTAGGGTACGAGCAGTTTCAATAAGATGTCTATTCTTTCTTTCAGCTACCCCATTTTGTTGAGATGTGTACGGACAAGATGTTTGATGAATAATCCCATGAGATTTCATAAACTGCTGAAATGGGAAAGACAAATACTCTCGGGCAATATCACTACGGAATGTGCGAATAGAAACCCCCAATTGATTTTGAATTTCAGCGTGGAAGGTCTGAAAAATAGAAAACAGCTCAGATCGATTTTTTATCAAATATATTCAAGTGCACCTGGAATAATCATTAATGAAACTGACAAAGTAGCGGAATCCTAAGGTGGAACTGACCCGACTAGGACCCCAAACATCTGAATGGACTAAAGTAAAAGGTGACGCTGCTCGATTATCAAGACGCCGAGGGAAATAGGAGCGGGTATGCTTACCGAGCTGACATGACTCATACTCTAGAGCTGACAAATGAGATAAACCAGATACCATTTTCTGAAGTTTTGACAAACTGGGATGTCCCAACCGTTTATGTAATAAATCTGGTGAATCAGTAACAAGACAAGTTGTAGAAGGAAGACAAGATGTGAGTCAATGTGATTTAGCAAGGATAAGGTAATAAAGTCCGTTTGATTCACGCCCGGTACCAATGATCCGCCCCGTACTGCGTTCCTGTATCAAAACATGGTCATCAAGAAATAAAACAGCGCATTTAAGTGATTTGGCTAAGCGACTAACAGCTATGAGATTAAAAGGACTATTGGGAACATAAAGGACTGAATCTAAAGGTAAGGAAGGAAGTGGGCTTGCTTGACCTATTGCATTTGCCATGGTTTGAGACCCATTGGCCATTGTGACTTTTGGAAGAGATTGAGAATACGAAATAGTAGTGAAAAGAGATTTGTTACCAGAAATATGATCTGATGCACCTGAATCAATGACCCAAGACTCAGAGGATGAAGATTGGGAGAAACAAGTCACGCTATTACCTGTTTGAACAACAGAAGCTATCTCAGAAGATGTCTGCTTACATGCTTTATACTGAAGGAACTCAATATACTCTGCTAAAGAAACCATCCGACTATTCAAAGCATCGGTTCCCATGTCGCTACAATTTGTAGTAGTAGGGTTAACTTGAAATAGTGGAAATAAGTAACTCCTGTGAGAAAACTTAAGAAATAGCTTGAAAAACACTGTTTACAGCAGGAAAACATAATATTTTTCTGTGCCGGAAACACTGTAGCTCGCCGGAAAATTCCAAAGTTGTCGGAATTTGTTGTAACCAGGATGGATAGACTCGGAATTCCTTTGCGAGCAAGCTGTCCTGAAGAAATATTTTCAAAAGTTGCCAGAAAGGTCACTGTTCACGCCGGAAAAATATAAAAGTGGCCGGAATTTGATTTGAATTAGATGGGTAGGCTCGGAATTTTGAGGAGAGCACACTGTCCTGAAGAAGCTTCGCGAAAAAATGGCCGGAATCCTCGTCGGAAAAGTTGTTGCCGACACGTGGAGGAGCGTGGCGGCTTTTCTGCCGGATAAAATTTCAGAGGTTGGTAGTCGGAGGGTGATCTACCTCGTGGTGGTGTTGGTTTTAGCACAATACCGACAGAAAGTGACTTTCACTTAGACAAGCCTTAGGTCACCGGAAAAATTACACGATGACTAAATTCTTTCTTCCCGGTTAACGCTGGAATGACGCACAACAATCTTTTCTCACTAATGCTCTGATACCATGTGAGAAGGCACGAGAGAAAATATGTTATTGATATTGGATGATAAATACAATACAAGAAGTCCCTATTTATAGCTATACACTACAAGGAGATATTACTCCTCTTCCAATACGGGACAAGACAACACTATACATATCTATAAACTAACAATGTCAAACTGCTCATGTCACGCTGCTGTCAATTGGTTTACTATCCACTAATTCATTTTGACAAACAGAAGATTGCTGTACAGTTGAGTTTGATATCTAATGATGGCACTTTCAGTTGGTAAAGCCCCTAATTTGTGATAATAGTTTTCCAATATGTGAAGTTCAGGTTGTTGCTAATGACAACTAGTTAGGGTTCTGGATGTAGTTCTACCTTAAAATTCTCATAATATATATCCTCACCCTCCCAACAAGTAACCTATTGATTTTCTTTTCTCTCAATATACATAGATACACTATTTTCTGTAAGAAATGTATATGATGTTCTTTCTGACACAAACCTAATAAATAACAAAGAATAATTAAAAGGTTGTGGTTGAGGAATAGCCTTTTGACTCTCAAGATAGTGTGTAGGTCGTCATGTTTGACATGGAGGGAGTGGTATTTATTCATGTACACAAGCTCTGATTACAGAATGCTTGCTATGCTGAGATAATCAGCATCTACAGTTAGATATGCTGCACTATTATTATTAGACATGCTGCAATATTATTATTAGATATGCTGCACTATTATTTCCTTTGTTTCCTGCTACTTTTTTTCCCCTCCAGATATTGAAGACTTAGCTCTTATTCTTCATTTATTTATATCATCCAGATACGCCGTTTGAAGGAGCATGTGCTTTTGCAGTTACCACCGTTGCGGCGCCAAATTATAAGTTTGACTTTAAAAAAATCAGATATTTCTCAGGCAGTGGCTACCGTTGACTTGTTGAAAGGAAGAGCTTCTGGGAAGTGTGGTGCCAAAGAGGTTGAAGGTGTAACCAATGATGACTCATGCGCTAAAGATGTAGAGAAAGCTTTTGAGGATTTAAAGTTTGTTGCTGAAGATGTGCAACTGGAAACTCCTGAAAGAGTTGATGGTATGTTATAAATGACCTAGATATTCAAACTAGATTCTGTTGTTGGTGGTATTCCTTGGTCCCTTTCATCCAATTTTCCCAGTAGTTATGTTTTGTGAGAAAAGCAACTAGCAATAGTCAATTTATTGTTTATTAGGCTTAATTTGTATTTTTTTGGGATCTGTTAGCTTCTTTAAATGGGGAAGACTGAAGAGAACGCAATTTGTCACCAAATTTAAAATATATGGATACATATGGCCTGCTAGATCATATCCAAAAGAATAATAAACAAAAAAAAAATGTAACTTGGGTCCTCTCGGCAATTTGAACTTTCTAGAGGGCAACTAATGTCAGTGTCAGTTGAAACTAATGTGGATTTACCAAGTGGAGGAAATACAACTGGAACAATGTTATCGTGGGTAGAAGATGAGACATCATGCACAATACTATAGGGATTTTTTGACGGTAAAGTAACTCTGAGGACCTTAGTTTCTCAAGGGACTTCAGCACCTTTGGCAATAGAGGCAAAGGGATGCGTAACTAGGGTAATTTTGACAAGCTTTTGAGTGTGGTTCATGGATAAGACCCTCAGCTTCGGATGTTGCAGCCCTAGCTCTATGTGGTAGTTTGCAAGGAGAGAACAATAAAGGTGTTTGAGGGGGTTGGGAATGATTTTGTATATTTGAGGAATAGCCTCTTCTCTCTAGTTTCTTTTGGTGCACCCTAGATTTCATGGTGTTCCTATTTTTCTTATGACTGTTGTAGTGATACTAATATTTACTAATATTGTCTCCCTTTGCTTTGCATCTTTCTTCTGGATTTCATGGTGTTCCTATTTATCCTATGATTGTTGTTGTGATACTAATATTGTCTCTTTTTTGTCATTTTGTCTTTTTTTTTTTTTTTGAGCCGAGCGTCTTTCGGAAACAGCCTCTCTACTCCTTCGGGGTAGGGGTAAGGTCTGCGTACACACTACCCTCCCCAGACCCCATTAGTGGGATTTTACTGGGTTGTTATTGTTGTTGTTGTAAAGAATCATGTTTAATGTACGCTTTCTACTTTTTGGTATATTGCTTGTGTACGGGGGTTTCCCCAATATCAATAGAATTATTTACCTTATAAAAAAAGTAGCTACTTGTGACGTTTGTATTGCTAATGGGTTTAGGCCTCATTTGTTTTCACTTAATGGAGGTCTGAATCTTAATCATTCAGATCTCAGACATTAAGTGCGTTTGTTTTTCAAATCTGAATCTTAATTATTCAGATCTTAATCATTAAGCGTGTTCGTTTTTTTTACTTCACAACCATTTAATGGGTCTGAATAGGTCTGTATGATTAAGATCTATAACAAAGATTTAATTTCATTAAGATGGTATCATCCATATTCATTATTAATTGCCGTCACCGCCTACCATTATCAACTACCACTATGCCGCCACCACCACCATACTCAACCACCACCACCACACCACCACCATCCTCAATCATAGACGCCATCATTATCGACTATTACTACCCACCATCCTCACCACCATCATTCTCAACCACAATCAACACTCATCCACCTCAACTACCACAACTAACCACCCAATCACCATCAGCAACCACAACCGACACTGCCCATCTTTATAACCTACCACCATCTTACTCAATCACAACTACCATCACCACCCGCCATTATTAACAATCACCACTCACCACCACCATCCTCAATCATAATCGCCACCACTGCCAATCACCACTAGTTACTACCCTGA
Organism: Nicotiana tabacum; assembly: GCF_000715075.1. NCBI lineage: Eukaryota > Viridiplantae > Streptophyta > Magnoliopsida > Solanales > Solanaceae > Nicotiana > Nicotiana tabacum. The sequence goes on from NC_134083.1 coordinate 25,759,271, forward strand.
ACCACCACCATCAACCAAAACTACCACCAACCACCGCCTCTAGTCGGCATTCACCTGTTAGCCATCATCACCAACATCTATCATATTTTTAAAAAATTATATATTTTATTGATAGAATATTAGATTAATTAGTATTTCATTTGAATTTTATGTTTATTAATTTTCAAATAAAGATAAATTTTATACATTCATATGTTAAAAATCAAACTGTCTTAATCATTTAATATTTAGATGTGTATTCAGATTCAGATGTCTTAATCTTAATACACATCTTGATATTCAGATGTGTACTCAGATTCAGACGTCTTAATCTTAAAAAAAACAAATGAGGCCTTAATATACTTGCTCCTCTTTTGTCTTTTTGTCAGATGATACTGGCTGTTGCAGATCTTTAAGAGAGCTCTATGACGAAGCGCTTGGCATTGCAAAATTGCCAGGATTCTTCGAGTGGCTCTCTATACATCCAATCATTACAGAATTGGACGGTGAAGAAACAATGGAAGCAAGCCGCAGTTGTCATAAAATGATAATATTTGCTCATCACCATATAGTTCTTGATGGTGTACAGGTGAAATCCCTGCAATGCATGTTAAAATAGACTTCACATGTCTATTTGCATGAACAAATTACACACTTCTTTTTGCTGTATCAACGAACTCATCAAATTTCTCTTGGTTTCACTTGTTCCCATCATTGTTATCACTTTTGTAGGAGTTTCTTTGTCAAAAAGATATTGATTATATTCGCGTTGATGCAAATGCATCATCAAGTGATAGGCAGTTAGCTATTCAATCATTCCAATCAGCAAATCAGGTTTGTATATTCTGCTCCAGATAATTTGGAGTTCGTTGTTACTGGTAATTTGGAGTTCGAAACAAATCGCTTTTCCCGCCCCTATGATACTAATCAAAAGCTTAAGCAGCATTTATAATCTCATGGATGAAATGGTTATCATTGGATGTAAATCGGTTTCTTTCTTTTGTATATTGGTGTTGCTTGCCTTGCTCTTTGTTTTTGCCATTAATTTGGATAGAGTTGTGCACTTGAAAGGAAGACAGATTGGCTGACTTGTTTTACTTTTGATAACCAGGTTAAGATTGCACTTGTTGGAATACTCTCTGGTGGCTCTGGACTTAACTTAACATCAGCGCAACATGTGGTATTCTTGGAGTTGCCAACAAAACCAGCTCACATGCAACAGGTGAAGCTGTTATACCCCAATATCAATATATTGTATCAGTGGAGAAAATTATTTACTTAGAAATCTAATCTACTTCTTACTCTTTTTCTTTTGCTCTCGTTCTATTCAATGGTTGCATTTGAATATATATGTAACTGTTCTGTAAAGAGGCTAAGTTGTTTAACACTTGGATTTGGCTCTCCATGTACATTTTACGTGTTGATTTTTTTTGGTCCAATTTTTCCTGAGGCATCTCTACTATTAGGCAGAGGTGTAAGTCGGTAAACTCTTTCAGTGAAACCCTGTTTTCCATTTATTTCCAATTGTATCCTTATCTCACCTCCCAAGGAAAGAAGGTTAGAGAGGTCATCCTATTGAAAATCGAGATCTCTATTTCTGCCCCCACTGCCCTATGTTTTGCTTTTCCCAACTTCTCTTTCTTCTCCAGCAGATTTAGAACTGCTCCAAGAATTCAAAATTGGTGTACACACATTGGGTGCCTGTCTAGTGAAGGATAAATGTATTTGTATATCTGACCAATGCTCTTAACACCTGTTTTGTCTGGTGGGATGAAGCTCTGAGATAAGTGATAACCCTTTGAGGCAGTTGTGTGAATTCTTTTCCGTGTACTGAATGCTTCATTACATCTTTCCCAGGAATGCTCAACCCAGAAAATTACATAAGCATCAGTTTAAGACTATTGGCAATGAGTGAACTGATCTACTATTTTATAACATCCCTTGGAACCTAATACTTCACTTTGTCCTGCACACTTTTCTAACTGGTGAGCTGAGAATTAAACAAAATTGTGCAGTTGTGTGAGGCACCATCACCAATTGAATGCTACAGACAATGAACTGGAATCCCACTAAGCATATTGTCTTAACATAGGTTGTTCTCAATCATGAATGGCATGCCACGCAGGGCTTGTGCACATCAATGAATGCAGAGCATAAACTTTTATATCACAAAGGTAAACATGATAATCCTAGGAAAGGTAGCCCTTAAAATTTTCTGCGTAACTGACGTGCACCAATATTGGACACTTTTGTCAATAGTGAATGTTCCTAACATGGATCTCCATGCTCGATTTCGATTTTCCCTTGTTGTTGGTCATATGCTTGAGTTTCAGATTATTCTCCATTGTCAATGTCAACATCCAGTGCCCCTATCTTTTTGCAAGATCTTCTAAATATTGAAGTAGTTATTTCTTGTCTGATTGGTTGATGCTTATATGCAGTCTAATCATTTGTAGGCTGAATGCAGAGCTCATAGACAAGGGCAAACAAAGGGAGTAAATGTATATATTTTTATTGCAAAGGTGACTTTCTGTTTAATATATATTCTGTGAGATTTTCACTTGGGAAATTCTTTTTGCTAATTTTACTTAATGCCTTCTTACCAGGATACTTCAGATGAGTCTCGATGGCAAAGTCTTAATAAGAGTTTGCGTCAAGTTTCATCTACAATGGATGGGAAGTATGACGCTGTACAGGCAATAGAGGTATTCATGGAAAAGATAATATTCATAGATCAGTTTCATTCTCGTTCATTTTTGTGCATTGCATCGTTGTCCTTAACAATTATAACAAGCCTTGCAAATGCTAAATGTTATGCTCTTGTCTTCACTTAAATTTAAAAGCCTACAATTTAACAGAAGAAAATATTGAATCTAGAAGTTGACTTATGACATAAGTCAACTGGCGTGGGGAAGCTCAATAACAAACACTTGTAGGTGGAGAGTTTTCAATCAAGAGCACAGTATGGGGATTTACCCAGAACCCTTTGAATGATCATTTTCTCTTTTCCAAGATACAATCTGTATGTGACTTATATCAAATAGAAGATAAAGGCAGTAATAATTTAATCATTTCAGAAACTGGTGCAGAAAATGTGAGATAATCAGGCATAATGGTGAAAGTGGTAATTTTTTGGTTTTGTGACTTTCTCATTGGTGGGGTTGGCTGAGGGAGGACTTGGTCACCCTCTATTTGCTTGTAGTCGGACTCTCATATTCTTAGATCTACTTATAGGTAAACAGGGAAACCTGAACATGTAGTTTAGTTCTTTAATCAAGTGGAGATTTAGATCTGTAGAGATTGTTCTATCCTCTTAAGGTATTTGTTCATACTCTAGTCCCCTTATATAGGTGCCTTTAATGGTGCGTAATTTGGTACTGTTTTATAAAACTCAAAAGGTATATGCAACTGATACCTATGCTGTGTAACCCTGACACTATTGTTAGCTGTATTTCTCTTTAAAACTGACAGTAAGGTCTATTACCTCTAGTTTGACTTTATTAGTATTCCTTGACCTTTGGTGGGAATGTTTTTGTTTTCCATTGATGGTAAGCTTGGTCTGGCAAATAGGTTGCTGATGTTTCTTACCTTGAGGAAATGGATGTCAGAGAAAAGAACAGTGAGCATTTAACAACTGAGAATGCAGGAAATGGTGAAGTTGCTCGAGCAGAACCAACAGTAACTGAAAGCCAAGGCATTCATCTAGATTCAGATCCTGTTGAAGCTCATTGTGATACATACAGGGTTGAAGATAAACAGGATGGAAATAGTTCATTCTTATCGAAATCAGACCTCCATTATACGGTAGGTATTGCATCGGACAGGTGCCTATTAATGTCTATACTACATCAAAGCCCCAATACTCTACAGAAGCTACCTTTCTTCACTCCACCTCATTTTTAGCCCATGATCTCACTAGCTTCTCCTTTTTTTTTTTTGGCTTGAACAGATTTTTAAAAGCTACTCGCTTTGATTTAGCTTAAGATTTAAGTGATATTAAAGAACTAGTCCAAAAAATTGCATGCTGTGCGGAGCTTCAAGTACATTTTTATGTGACCAATCTAGTGTTAGGTTTATTCGACATGCCTCTTATTTCTGATTTTGCTTGATCTGGCCTTTGGCTTGTCTCTGTGATGGGAAGCCCACCACTTCTACCTTAGGGCATGAAGGATCTTCTTGTGGGGCTGAAGTTTCGGATGATGACTTTACTTCGTCACATTGTATAGATGTCAATGAAGCCAAAAATCAGGACTTCAATGAGGAGGTATTACCTGGATTTCTCGTTTTATACAAAAAATTTATCATACTTTTAATCTTTATTTCTGCACCCACAACTCTAACTCCTTTCTTGGTTTTTGGATGTTTATGTGGAACCACACTTAATCTGTTACTCATGAATTGGAGTATGTAGGGAAAAGGTGCATCCCCTGATTCAGAAGTAACTGGCGACAGACTTGTAACAAGCAGCTCTGTCCAAGTAGAGTCGCTCCGTTTTGAGGTAAAATTATATAGATTTTATCTAAATTTCCTATCTCCATATCACTTATTTTTTCCTCCAAACCAGCTGAAATTGGGAAGGTGTGCAGGGGAGGGTTTGGCTGTTACGAGAGTTACAATATTCCAAGTTGATAAATTTCAGATCAGCATAAAGCTCATTACCCTCGTCATAAAGTGCTTGCTGCTTGATGTGAATGGAATTTATGCACTTTTCTTGTGTAGCAGATGGTTATAATCTTGGACACCTAAACTCTTTATGTTTACTTTGCATTTTTTAAAGATCATTCCTGTTCTTAAAAATGGTAAGAAAAGCATATGCCAAGTTCTGTTTGGGTCTTGAGGCTTCTTTAAGATATTGCTTTACAATCTGCATTGTCAATCGGACATATCAGTAACAAGTAGTTCTCCCGCGGGGGGGGGGGGGGCGATGGTTGTACCTCTGTAGTTTGCTTTGTTGAAATTGAGTTAGTTTTGATTTTGTTGTGTGCTTGGACTCCTATGGTTTCAGGTCAGCCAATATACAGGTAGGATTCACCTGTACACTTGTATTCCTGGAATTGATTCCAGGCCAAAACCGCTTTTTAAGAATTTCCGGCCAGAGGAAGTTCATCATAAACTGCCTCCTCTCAAGGAAGCTGAGAAAACACCTTATAACAATATTAAGGATGATATGAGTTGTCGGTACGCTCTAGTGGAATTCCTCAAAGAATGGAGCACGTTGAGTTCCATCGAACGAAGGAAATTAATTGGAAAGGCCTTGCAACTTCCGTTATCTGTTGAGTTGTCCTATTTAAATGAAAACCTTAACCACGATAACGGGGTATGTTATTTGCTTCTTTCTTTGTCTTTTGGGTTTGTTCACCAATCGTTGACCTTTCATTAGTGACCTACCTCTGCTTATATCTGTTTTGACTCGTCAGGGTTGGAAGGTTTTGAACTGTGTTTAACACATAATGGGGCTTTTCTTTCAGGGACTGCTGAAAGGTAGAAGTAAGAGGAGGACAACGCCGTTGGACGAAATTAGCTATCCGTTACCACCAAATGCTGTCTGGAGGAAGGTCCGTCTTTGTACTGGGAAAGGGAAGCAAGAGAAGATATACATGCAGGGGTGGTCCGACAAGGATGAACCACTCTGCAAGCTTTGTCAAACTTCTTGCAGGTGAGTTCAAAGTATCATTTTGGAAAACATGAGGACAATTTTTGGGTCACTAATGCTTCATTGACTTTTCGTGTTCAGGAATAGCAATGCCAAAACTCCTGACTACTTTGAGGATCTCTTCTGTAGCTTGAACTGCTGCGAGGAGTATCACCTTAGAACTAATAAATCATCAATTCGTAATGTATGTTTTTACTTGTATTTTTACTAAAACGAGTTTTACCCTTGCAAGAAACCCTTTAATTGATCCCTGATACTTTAGGCGCTTTTCCAAATTGAGCATGGCATTTGCACAAACTGCCGTCTAGACTGCCACAAACTTGTCGAGCGCATCAGACCATTGTCATTTGAGAGTCGTGAAGAGTATATTGCCAAAGTAGCCCCAAATTTGGCAAAGCGTAAGAAATTGTAAGTTTACAGATTAGAATTACATGGTTTACATGCCAAGGTCTTAGTTTTTTTAAATCAAATAGCTTGCTTTTCAGTGTGTACATGTATGTAAAATTAATACATGTGTGTCGTGGCAGTTGTTGGCTTGAATTAAATTTCTACTGACCATCTCAAGAAAGAGAAATTGACGAGCCAGTATCAGTTTTATGTTTAAGCAAAATGTGTAGCTTGTGCGTAACAAGGAACAATCCATTTTCCCGTGCTTTTTTTTAGTTAATTCTTTGTGTTCCTCCTGGTACTAGTTTCATTTTCTTCCCTTTGTCTGTTTAGTCCTTATTCAACGATTTTGTTTTATTTCTTTTTCCTTTCTGATGTTATTTTGTTTATTGAGTTTTTGGTATAAATTCATCATGGATATCTTCAGCTATTGATAACATACATATCGACTTTGTTAGAGGGACGGATCTATCCTAAGACATTTTGTTCTTCAAGAACATAGAAAATAATGCCAGTCTACTGATCTAGGAACTACATACCTCGATGGTTTACAGTTTCACTTTAATACTACACATTAACACAACGGAGCTCTTGAGATGTTTAATTACCTAACAGTTCTTATGTGCTTAAATTGCCCCCTTCCCCCCAACCCCCCCAAAACACACACACATATAACATATAATTAACTTCTAACCTATATGTTAAACTAAGGGAGCTTTGGGGGAGTTTAACTACTTGAACAGTTCTCATTTGTTTAAACAGTCCCCTGTACATCACAATACCCTTGGTCAAACTAGAAAGTTTGAAAAGGGTGGGAGGGCTAGGGCAAATACACAAAAGAACTATCTACTCTATTTTGCTGCACTCAATGTATTAGCTGGAATACCAATTAGTTCTTGCACTTTGCAGATTTCAAAAGCTTGTTCAGGACCCTATTGATGGCAATGCATGGCATGCGGATCACATAATACCTGTATATCAAGGGGGAGGTAAATGATAAGGCACTTGCAAATTTTTTGTTCAAGGGTCATCCTCTTGGAGTTCTTGATAGACTTACTCAGATAATCTCTGGTTCTTTCAACTCTCTTCTCATTTCTATTTTCTGTGGGAACACTCTCTTTCCCCTTGCCCTCTAGCTTCCTCTTTCCACTGTAGTCCACACCCATAGCTTCTTGTCTTTTGAAATTCTTGCAGGTGAATGTAGGCTAGAGAACATGAGGACACTATGTGTTGCTTGTCATGCTGATGTCACTGCCGCACAGCATACAGAGCGACGTTTGACCAGACTTGTGGCAAAGAAGAAACTCAAAGCTGTCATGAGTAACCTCAAAAGTACTAAGAAATCGAAGCGGAAAGTGGATGAAGCAGAGGTGTGCTTTTCTAGATTTCACTGGTTAAATCATGTGTAGCCTTATTGACTTATGCTCCATTTGTTATTAGAACTCTCATCTGGTCAGCTAGATTGTCATTTAGGTAAGGATCTGGGGAAATTATAATGGGGGAAAAGGACAGATATTTATCCAAATGAGTGGGAAGCATTTGCAAATTAATTAACCTTTAAGTAATGTTTGGCCTATTGATGGGACAAATCTTATATGCGGCACATGGCTCTGGGTTGTTGGCACTGTATGCTGTTAATATCATATAAGTTCTTTTTCTGTTTTGCTACTTGCTTCAGGGTTCACGGCATTCTGACATTGAAGAGAACAAGGATGTGGATGAACTTCTAGTGAATGTTCCAGGGAGTTCATATTCTATTAGCACTGAAAGCACAGAACAAGGAAATTCAGAATTGAAGACTAGCACCAATGAGGATTTAGGTGAGGCGTCATAATGAATGACGTGCTGCCCACTGCTTCAGCCACGAAGAGAACCAACTGTAAAATTTTTGGGAAGTAATTACTTATCTTCTTGAAGAAATAAGGAAATGTGAGTGGGTTTTCTGGATATTTATGTATCCACAATAGTATACGACTACAAGAAGCAAATGAATTGCACTATCCTAATCCTTGTCATGAAGGTTCTTGATGGATATACCTGTATCTATTATTTTTTTTCTACTCATATTGGGATTGTTTGTGCTGAATGATGCCCCTTTCGACCATTCACTGCATAACTAGCTATCAAACACAGGTTGCCATGGTAAATCATGCTCACCAAGACTGGAGCAAATGGGTTTATACCAATTGTTGTCCCTCATGTCGAACCTGAGATCTCCAGGTTGTTACTCCCATGCTTCTGCCAAGACGTATGTCCATAAATATACCGTGAACAAGTTCCTTCAATCCAAGGATACAGTAATTGGAAGATGGAGAGACTATCCTCCCAGAAGACATGAAAGCTACAGTTGAGGTGTTCGTTGATGATGCTGATAAGAGATACGCCACTTGCCAACATTTACAAAACTGCTTCTCTGTTTACACTCCGAGAACACAGTTTACAATTACCTTTATTATAGATAGGAAGTTCTGGTTGTTACCAGACACTCTCGAAATGCTTTCCTCAAGAAATAAGAGGGAGGGACTTTATGATCTTAGTAGCGCGGTAATATATTACTCTAAGATCACTAAAAGAAGCAACAGCTGCTGCATCTATCTTACTACTAGTTAGTGAAGACGTTTGAACTGCCACTGAAGTATTATAAGCATTGAACGGCTAAATCTTTCTTGAGCAGTTCCGAACAAATAACTAGTATATCACTGTAAAGAAGATTACAGTGTCATATACCGTGGTTATTCGGCATTAAGCACTCAAAAGAATGGATATACTATACAGTAAATAAATTCATAATTCTCCATTCTCATTGCAGGTAACTGCAGCAAAAAACTGTTCTGCTTTATCAAGTACATCAGTAGATAATCTAGAGTGCAACATCCATGCGGCAGTACTCTCAGGCACAGATGAATTGCTCTTCAGACCCTTACCTTCACAAGGCTTCAACACTTTATTGTCTCTTAAGCTTCGGATTCTGCCAGTTTTAGTAGTTGGCAATGGACCACCTCTCTGGGAAAGGACCCTAGCATTGCGTTGATTGTTACGATTTGATCTCAGTGGGACGTCAACTTGAAGGTTTTTAGATTCAGGAACCAGCTGAGCAGATGCAACAGCCTCATCTAGTGATGGATTATTAGGTACTGCAAAAGAATCAGGAGAGGGAAGATTACTTCTACAAGCTTTCAGCAAAGCAAGGAGCATATCTGGGCTGAGTTCTTGCTGAATGACATCCTTATTCTGTTCACATCCAAAGCAGGCAGCAACCATGGTACCCGCCAAGACTGGCATTAACTCAGGATCACTAAAGAACACAAAAGGCAGGTCGCATACCTGTGCCACACAATCCACAATTAAATATATGTTTTAGGTGAAGTCTTAAGTTGAATAGAAGATTTACGTACCTTGTGAAGAATTGTAGGGCTCTTTCCCCATCGAAGAACAGCTTGGTTTTCATGATGGAACAATGAAAAATAACTAAGAAGCGACAATGATTCCAGCAGTAGCAAACCAATCTGAGACACAGAATGCCCAAATAGAAAAGACTATATTAATCAGTCCTGTACTTTGACAAGAAGCAAATAAATGTGAAAACAGTGACTCCCAACAAAAGTCTACAAAACCATTAAGCGTTAATGCTGCTCTCTAACAGGAAACTACAATTTTTCCTAATAAAATGCTGTATCCAAGGAACATTCTCATTCAATTCTGGAATCCAGAAAAAGTCAAACAAGACTGAGATACCTTAACATCACAAGGGATAAGTTCATAACTTATTTGAACAAGGGCCAGGTGGTAATTATGGACAGTACTACAACAGGGAGTCATCCAATCACCAAGATCCGTTTTGCTATTGATTGATCCTGTATGTTTAAGGTCTTTTATGTTTTATGCGAGGGTAAATATCTTTTTTTTATAAGGTACATGATATTATTAGCAATGGGAAAGCTCCCGTATACAACAGGTATACCAAAAAGGTAGAGAATCTACAACGCGATGGTAAATATCTACCAAGCTATTTTTCATAAGGTTTCTGCCTCAAGATCTTAATCAGAGAAGTTCACAGGGCTGTTTGATTGCTGACTTGCTGTTTTGACATTTAGATTTCTGTCACGTCAGAAAAGTTACAGAAGCTTCCAGACAAACCAAGTCTATCCAAGAAGATATTGGAACATAAATTTGGAAGAGATGATGGAGGCAGGAGTTCATTTTGGTCATGGTACTAGGAAATGGAATCCTAAAATGGCGCCTTATATCTCTACAAAGCGTAAGGGTGTTCATATTACAAATCTTACTAGAACGGCTCGTTTTTTATCAGAAGTACAAACAAAGCGAAGCGCTACTTTTAGCCCTTTCAAGAATATGAAGGCCCACGTGACACTCGGCGCTAACACTCCCAAATCTGGAAATCCTTCTTTCCAAAACCATATTTGATGATATAAACGCGAAGTTTATACAATGTTGAGCATCAATTTAGACCTTCACAGAGTAAAAGCCTCACGCTGTGTCTTCTCATTACTAGATGGTTGCAATACATATCTAGGAATTCCGAATTTAATTATATAATTTACACTCCTTTATCAAAGAAATATTAGTTATACAAGAAAATTCGCATCAATTTAGACCTTCACAGAGTAAAAGCCTCACGCTGTGTCTTCTCATTACTAGATGGTTGCAATACATATCTAGGAATTCCGAATTTAATTATATAATTTACACTCCTTTATCAAAGAAATATTAGTTATACAAGAAAATTCAGTGTTTCTAAGAAACGCATGACAACCAACAAGTAATACACTGACAATCTTTCCTATCGTCCATCAGCTTAAATGGTAAGTAAACTTGAGTTAGGATTTCTTTCCAAATGAAAATGGACAATCTCTCTTGCACTTTCCTACTCTCCAACCAAAAGACACGGTGGCTTTCCAAGACTAGCATAAACAGCACCTTTCTAAGTCCAATAAACTTGTGAGGTGTACAATTTGAAGGCCAAAACATGAAAGCAAAAGCATCAGAAAGAAACCTGGTCAGTTGCTCCGCCCCATTTGCTCGTGCAATGAGAGAGAAGAAAACTCATCAAGTGAAAGAATTCCATCTTCAGATCTGGTCGGGCCTGTGATCCAGAAAAGAGAATAAAGAGTCACTTTATTAACATCTAAAACTTTTAGAAAGGGAAAGTTGATGTAAAAAATTCCAAATTGACTTACGAGCATCTTCTGGACAAAAGATATGTCTATTAATGCTAAATTGTTCAACACTTTTAGTACACCAGTTGCCACATCTTCAAAATTGGATGGAAGGACAAATGATGCCTGCAAAGAAAGGTTTCAGTAAGAATAAGTGGTAGACACAGAGATAAGCAGACTATGAACGCAAACTCAAGGTTAGGTTTCATCTTCCTTTAACATAGGAACAGTTTCAAACAATTACTTCCCGTACTAGAATGATTCATTGTTACATGCTTACGGTAGAGAAGTCTAGTAAAGAACACAACAAAGTAGCAAACAAATGAGGTTCGACTACATCCTAATGCTTACAGATAAAGCCCAGTAAGATTCATGGACTACAAAATTGCACAAAATCAGCGCCGTGCAGAAAACCTCAAAAATGGATTTTACAAACAAATTTAATGAAATTCACGAAGTTCACCTGTTCAGAACATCTATTGTTAGCCTGCAATAAAACGGCTGTCAACATTGATGGAAGACAAACTAAGCCAGTCTCAGATATGGCAGAAAGAAGAAACTTTACAGCCTGCTTCAACACTGATGCATTTCCACTAATATGACCTTTACTATTATCTTGAGATTTCTTCTCAACCATCTGAAGGGTATCATATGTCACGATGGTTGTAGATTCCTGCAATACATCTGCAGTTTCCGTATTAGCAGCAAGTAAGTCAACTTTGTCAGAGTTCCGATCAATTACAACTGAGCCCTCATTTTCTTTTATTTTAGAAAATTCATCCAGGGGCCTATCCTCCGGTACATCCGGCAAAGACGAAGCTACACCTCCATTTACTGCGGGAAATACCAATTTACCATCATTCTGGGAATTGCACAAAGGAGAAGAAGACTTCAAGTCTGCAGCTTCAGCAAGTTCGATGTTGTTCTTTTCATTACTTCGAGTTGATACAGTAGGAAAGTTTTTACATGTTATTGAAGACACATTTCTGAATCTGGATGTAAGAACTGCCAACAGATTTACGCCAAGGAGGATTGATGAAGGGAAAGGTGAACCTTCTACAGGTGGTCTATCATAAAGTGCAAAAAGATCCCGTAACCGGTGAATAACTTGGTATGCAATTACAAGCTCAATCAAACCATCTTGCAGTTGAAGGGCACGTTCATCCGAACTTGCATGACCAATGATTGCTGCAGCAGTCCAAAGGAAACCATCCAGAATTTCAGAGATTAACTCCAATCTGTCAGTTGATGTCTTACAGCTAACCAGGTTGGCAGAAGCAGAGCCATTTGATGAGGCTGCAATTTTGATGTAGTTTTCAAGAGCTGCCGCCAACATGGGGATTATAGGGGGCAGTAGATTCTGAGCAAGAAAATAACCCTTGTTTGCAGCAGCTGAAAGTACAACCTTCAGAAGCCTTAGAAGGTACAATGTCACCTGGCAGCTTTCTGGCTTTGATGTGTGAGATGCGGGAAGTGCAGAAGCAATAAAATCAACCAGACCAGCTTGACGAGAAGCCTGCAGCTCAGCATCCCTTCCCTCCAAAAACTAGTTACAAAAAAAATGCCAGAATCAATAAGTTTACTATTATTTCATGAAACAAAGTTGACCTATTAAAGCCACAATATTTTCAAAAACTGATTCTAGCCAAAACGTTGTTTTATGTTGCAGTTATTCATGGCAGGATAAACAACTTTTTTATCTTAATACCAGAATTAGAAGGCAAGTGAAACAAACTTCACATAGAAGTGTAATATATCACCTTAATTATTTCAGCTGTTATTAGTCCAAAGCTTGCAGCCCCTTCTTTTCTTGCTTGACGAAGTCTTTGAAGTTCTTGGAGCCACTTCGCAATCTTCGCCCTCGCATTTGCCACTGCAGTTCTATACACAAAACCTGCATTTTCAGTACCGCCGATTGAAGGCTCAGGAAAATCATATTTCAATGCCATAAGTCGTTGGCGAATTCTTTTGATCCTTCGTTTTAATGAATGTTGGGTAGCCATGTGGCCAGTAGCAAGCGTAGAGCCTTCAGGAGCAACACCACTATTTTCGTTATTATCTTCACAGTTACTGATTGGCGTAGATCTACCTTGCCCCTCCTTAGCCACAGAACGACGGAATAATGGCGAAGACTGATCTCTGAAGTCCATTGAAGCTCTTTCCCGTATTTGCTCCAGATAAATTTTACGACGCTGTTCACTTTCTCTGAGTCTTTCAGCTAACTTCTGGGCCAGGAGTTCAGCTTCCTCCTGTTGAGCTTTGGCTCGAAACTCCTTTCTCCGCATCTGTTCCATAGCCTTTGCTTCGCGTGCAGCACTTGATGCTTTACGCTCCTCTTCCCTTCTTACCTGTGCCTCTTCCTTTTTCCTCTGTGTCTCTGCAAGGCGCTGCAACTTTTCTGCTTCAATTAGTTTCTTGCGTTCCAAAACAGCTTCTTCCCTTGCCATATCTTCTTTCTGTTTAGTTTTTAGCACTTGAAGCTTCTCAGCCCTCCTCAACTCAGAATCATGGAGTTTCTGCCGCAAGATGAGCTTTTTGTTCCCTTCATTGAGTGAAGTAATGAATCGAACTTCATTTACTTTTATGCTTTCATCGCCCGCCCTTCTCACAACTTCAGCTAGGTAAGCTTCATGTCGGGATTCACTGCGTTGGTGCCGAGCATGCATCACCTCTCGCAATTTCATACTACGCACGGATTGCCATTCATTTACGCGGTTCAGCTTCTCAGATGTTCGTTGAAGCTTTTGAACTCTCTCATTTTCAAGCTCACTTCTAATTCTCATTGCACGTGCATGCTTTTCTTCCGCTTCTTTTTTTAAGTCAATAGCTGACTTCTTCTTTTTCTCTGGAGACATGAGTTTGTCGTGCAAAATGCGTGCACGCTCTGCACTTTTCCTACTCATGCCAGGTGAATGCGAGAAACGAGATGAAACTCGGTATGGAGTGGAGAGTACATCTTCCCAGTTTCTCTTCTCCTTCCAAGCATCCATGGATCTCCAGGAGCTTCCATTTCGCTTTTCCTTGTCTCTTTCAGAATGTCTCTTCAAGTGATCTATTGGCTTTAGATTTTTCTCATTGTCTCTCTTGTTCTTTCCACCGACAGATGAGGAAACCCCCTCCTTAGGAGGTAATCTAGATGCATGAGAAGCAGACTTTCCCGAATCAACGTGCCTCTTCTCTCTACTCAAATTACCCAGAGAAGAATTAGATGCATTACTCTGCTTCCTGCTTTTCTCTAATGATTCACTTAAACTGCTTTTTTTGTCACCTTTCTCATTATATGTCTCCACAACACTAGAACTTCCACAATGATGATCATAACAATTAGATGCCATTTTCTCCATCCCTGTAGCTGACAAACTAGTTCTTTCATGTTGAATTTTTCGAAAAGCCTCAAGAGATGAAGCCAGTATTTCTGCCCTGTGTGGTGAAGTTGTCATCCGGCGGACCTGCAGTTAGAGGAAAGATCATACCACTTTAACAGTTTGTCACAAAAGGAGTAGATAATCAATTTATCCATGTATCTCTGTATGTATAATAAACATTGATAACGAGGGTGGGCGTCAGGTAGTTCGGTTTGGATTCTGAAAACTTTGGTTGGAATTTTCGGTTTTCAAATTTAAGATATTACAATCCAAATCTAAAGACTGGTTAGTTTTTTAGAGTTCAGTTTCGGGATCAATAGGTTTCGTTATTTCGGATTTGTGGTTTAGGCCTATAAGTTTGGCTGCTTCTTACGAAAAAAGTGACCTCCAAAAGAGTATCCATAACTGGCCTAGGGCTTAGTTCAAGTGGTAGAGGTTGAGGGACTTGCGACTTGGGTCACAGATTCGAGCCCAGCACCATACGAACTAAGCCTAATATTTAAATGGAGAAGATTAGGGAGGCGGGCCCATTATCCTTGAGTTTTGAAGGCTGCGGTTGTTCCTAATTGGTTGGCCCCAGACGAATTTCTTGGTCATTCAAAAAAAAAGCTTTTTTTTGGGCAATAGAAAAATAGAGAATTAGATTGAACTGGACCAAATCGCGTGATTTTTTTTAATGAAACAAAAACCTTGTAAATCGAACCGAATTAACCTAAAACAGATGGAACTGACCGAATGTACACCCCAATTCGATCTCCACCATTGCTAGTGGTAGGTTACATTAAAGAGAGTGGCACCTGCAGCTTACGAATTCTAGATCCGCCTTCAGTGAACAAAATAATCCCCCCCCCCCCCCAAACACACACAAATAAGGCGCCAAAGAGGGCGATGTTGTCATGATTGTTCATCCAATTACTATCGAATAGGTAAAAATAAATGAAAAGAAAATTCAAGAATCCCAATGTTGTTGCCTGCTGGGGGAAGCGTATTTGAAAAGACAGAATATATCCCTCCGTTTAACGAGCTGAAGGACTTCCCTGGCCCAAACTGTGGGCGCTACCAGTACCAAAAACCAGGTAAAAGACATGCAAAACCATTTCTTTAGCATAGATGGAATATAATAATGACTGGCCAGCAGATATTCTTGGTATGCATGCATGCATTCAAAACTGCAGTTTTTCAACTTCCAAATGGCTGAGATTGTTGTGTAATTTTTTACAGTTACCAATTTAAAACATTGAAAAATGAGAGCTAGAGTACTCACTTCCCATGAGAGAGCATGTGGTCTGCGATGGTTAGACTTCATGGTCAGAGGTGTTCCATCAGTCGCATGAGAACTGGATTTTTTCAGTCTCTCAAATTCCGCCACTCTTGAACTCAGTTCTTTAAAATCAGATGCAGCTTCTTCAAGAACAAGAATAGACTCTTGTGTTTGCTCCAGGTCACATTCCAGTTCACAGAGTAGGTAGAGTTCATCTACTGCCCGATTAAGATTCTCAAAGAGAAAGCACCAGAGGCGTTGCCTGAACCTTTCTTTACTTTCACCAATGCCTTCTGCATCAATACTACTCAAGTTAGAGTTTGATAAATCTTCAATAATTGAATCAACTCGTTTGCTCCTAAACTCTTCACTAGGAGACGACAGGTAAGGCTGCCCATTGTTTCCCGATCCTCCTTTATCGGGTGGCACTGGCTCAGAATCCTGTGAAGCGACCACTGTTTTTATATCCTGATCAACACTAGGCACTTCAGGGATTTCTGTGCAAGCTTCTTCAGATTCGACACTGTGCACAGTTACCCCACGAGGCCCTTCTCTGGCAGCAATGTTAAGCTTTTCGCCAGGACTGTTGCAAGTGTCACCTTTTTCAAGCTGGGTATGTCCACATTGCCCTCCAGAAAGAGGAGAAACAGCAGAAGCATTAACATCTTCTGAAGATAAATCCTTCAACTTCACACAAGTTTTTTCAACAGCTTCAATCTTGGGAGACAAAGGATTCGAGCTGACAACTTGATGGCTTTCCTCAGTAACCAATCTATTTTTCTCTAGATCAGTTGGAGAAGTGTGTACAAAGGAATCACTTGTTTGATCAGCTTTTGTACTAAGCAGATCATGATTTAGAATGTCACCGAACTTAATTTCTGCTTGGACAGTACTTCCAAAATGAGATGTTAGAGCTCGATCATCCAAGTCACCCCACTTGATATTTGGTATTATGTCATGGTTAATTATTTGAGGATGTTCCTGACTGACTCCTTGATTGGAATCTGTTGGAAAACCTAAACTAACAGAATTACTACTGTGACTGACCACACATTTATCGTGCACAATCACTGCATCTTCCTTCGGAATTGAAGTAACATCATCATGCCTAATACAACGTCCACTTCCTTTTGAATGCTGAATGGCAGATTTAAAATTTTCACTTTTTACACTCAATGAAGACCGATTTTCTGGATTGCAAGAAGCAGTTCCTTGAGATGATCCTCCAACCCAACCATGTAGTGAAAACTTTGAACTGTGCCTGTGCTTCTGCACAAGAGGTCCACACATTGAATAACAAATAGACAAATTTTAATTGCGCAAAACGCAAGGCACTCTACATTATTGTTGATGAGAAAATTGCAGTTTAATCCTGATACATATAGCATCTGTTAATGACAAGACAACAGAGCATACAAGAAATAAGGCATTCAAATTCCAGGAAAGGTTGATTTATTGGTGAATCTCCTAAACGCAGAATTGCCAGAACTGTACTTACCTGTTTTTCTCTCTTTTTACTATTTCCTTTCTTCTTCTTTTTTGCATATTTTGCAAACATGTATTGCTATTAGCCACACATTCTACTCCATTCAAACCACTTAAACAGCAGTGAAGGAGTAAATTTCTTATACTTTAATAAGCTATAAGGCATAAGGATGATAAAGCAAGACGCCGTCCATTGCATTCAGTGTTCTGTGAAACAATGTTTTTTTGAACAACAATCCAGCAACACTTACTATCGTGAATCTTAGATGCCCCTGGTCTTCCATTATCTGCTTTCACCCCAGAACAGCGGAACTCACCCCATGCAGTGAAAAGAGGTGAAGGGATAGAGGGATATCTCAGTTTTTGCGATGAGCTAAATCCAGCACTTAAGAAGCATGTGCACAACACTATGGTCGCTAAAACGTACAAATGGAATTATCAGAAAGAGAAAGTGGAAGATTATAGATGAACCATGCGATAGAAAAATACAAATGTAAGAGTATTTCATTCAATAAATTTCCGTTTCAGCTTCAGCAATACGACAAAGAGAACCTATTCAGCTGCCCTTCATTTCTCTAGAGGGCTTTTCTTTGGTACCGATAACAAGAAAGAAAATATAAAACTTGCCCAATTAAATCACCATCTCTTCACTAAATGCCGGTGAATATGCCCAATTCTAGTGTAATCCACCAATCCATTTTTCAGAAACATATTGAAAATGATTAGTTCTTTCTCAAATAACTAAAATTCAACTAATTCATCTACATGAATTCAGGAAAAGTTCAATCCTTTGATACTTTTTCTAATAAAAGAATACCTGAAACACCAGATTATCAGGAGGTACGTTCTTGACATTAGGCCAGTGACACGACTCAAACATGGTTTATAATTATTTGCATTCTACTATTAAACCCATTTTCATTCATCATCTTTCAGCTTAAACATAAAATTAAAACGATTTAAAAGCTGAATTAATTAATATTGAGAGATGGATGTGTGAAAAGTCCAGACCTTTTTAACTTGCATCCATCCAGAGCCTTCTTGATCATCCCCTCCTTCACTGCTCTCCATTAAACAACAATAGATTCCCAACCCCAAAATAAAATACCTTTACATTAATCACTAATTTGCAACACTAGTAAAAAAATATAAAAAGAACCCCCCCCCCCCCCCCGCCGGCCCCTCGCCCAAACAAATAAATAATGTGATCCTTCTGAACAAAAAATAACGCCTTTCCTAATCTTATTAAAAGATACAAGCTCTAAATATATATTTTAAAAAAAAAAAAAAAAAAAAGAATGCAGAACAGCGACCGAAATATGATTTTGAGGAATATGGGTATCCAAATTCGATAAAAATGGGGCTGAAATTTGAGTAATAAAAGAAGAGTCTTGATGAAAATAAATAACCAGGAATGAACTTTGTTGG
Source organism: Nicotiana tabacum (assembly GCF_000715075.1). NCBI lineage: Eukaryota > Viridiplantae > Streptophyta > Magnoliopsida > Solanales > Solanaceae > Nicotiana > Nicotiana tabacum. The sequence continues at coordinate 25,778,006 of NC_134083.1, forward strand.
AAACTCCAAAGAGCTGAACTTTTAATCGTTGTTTTTCTTCCTTTAATTTTTTCCAATTTTCTAGGGTTTTGGGAGAGTGACGACCTCCATTAAAGAACCTAGCTGCATAAGAGAATGTGCTGAGAATAGTTAAATTAAATTTTTTATTCCGGGGGCATTGATTTTCTGTGAGGAAGAAGATGGTGTCTTCGTGACTTTTTTTTTTACTAATATATCCTCAAATTTTGTCCATATTGACATTGAGGTCCCCTTTTTTTTTTTAATTTAACCAAGTCTTCCGTATCTCCATAATGATTGAACTTTAAGCCAATCACAAGGGTTCCACTTGTTAAAGGGTGGGGCCCTTTTACAATTGCTGGAATTCTGGCACCTATGGTCTAGGGTTCGAGGACGGTGGAGAGAATGAGCGAGGTGTTATGTTAGGTTTTTTTCTTCTTTTTGTATTTTATGTTTGGTTTATTTTTTGTACTTTTATTTCCTATTCGATTCGATGTTTGAATTCGTATCCGAAAGTTTAACATTGAGAGGTAAAATGATATTTAAATTTGCGTATGAAAATTCAATATTGGGAGGTAAAGTTTTCCTAACCAACGACTTTATACTTAGAACTTGAATTTGAGATATTTAATTAAATAAGAATGAATAAATATTTATTACTCCACTACACCTCTATTGATTCGGTAATGCCAAAAGAACAATGTACATCTATGTGTTTGGGTTCCCTTCCTTTTCATATCGAGCAGATGCTTCAATTGAAATCTTGGTTTTCAGAGATCAAATTTTAATCTGAATAGCTAGCATTGAATGCAAGAACTAAAAAACTATCTCATATTAATAATTTAACCATAAAATAAATTACTTCCTCGGGGTAATTTAGTAAAACTCATTCTAATATTTAAGGATATGTATGAGGGAGCGAAGACTCGGGTGAGGACCGCGAGAAGTGACTCAGATTATTTTTCAATGGAGATGGGGTTGCATCAGGGATCGGCTCTTAGCCTGTTTTTGTATGCCTTAGCATTAGATGTGCTGACCCGACACATGCAAAGGGAGGTGTCATGGTGTATGCTATTCGCTGATGACATAATATTGCTTGACGAGACGCGAGGCGGAGTTAACGCTAGGTTGGAAGTTTGGAGACAGACACTGGAGTTTAAAGGTTTCAAGTTGAGTATGTTAAAAACTGAGTATTTGGAATACAAGTTTAGTGATGGGTTGCATGAAGAAGAAGTGGAAGTGAAGATTGGTACTCAAGTCATCCCTAAAAGAGATAGTTTCAAGTATCTTGGAGCTATTATTCAAGGCAATGGGGAGATTGACGAGGATGTTACTCATCGTATTGGAGTAGGGTGGATGAGATAATTCGCCCTAGGGGTTTTGTGTGATATGAATGTACCACCTGGACTTAAGGGCAAGTTCTACAGAGTGGTGGTTAGACCAACTATATTGTATGGAGTTGAGTGCTAGCATGTCAAAAAGTCTCATGTCTAGAAAATGAAAGTAGCTGAAATGAGGATGTTGAGATGGATGTGTGGGCATACCAGGAAGGAAATGATTAGGGATGAAGTTATTAGGGACATGGTAGGAGTGACATCTATGGAGGACAAGTTGCGGGAATTTAGGTTGAGATGGTTCGGGCATGTGAAAAGGAAAGACATAGATGCACCGGTCAGGAGGTGTGAGGGGTTATCCATGGTTGGTCTGCGGAGGGGAAGGAGTAGGCTTAAGAACTATTGGGGAGAGGTTATTAGGCAGGACATGTCATTGCTTCAACTTACCGAGGATATGACCATCGATAGGAAGATATAGAGGCCGAGGATTATGATTGTAGGTTGACAGTTAGTAGTGTGTTCCTCCTATGCTTACCAGTAGTGCTAAGACTATTTTTGTAACCCCATACACCGTTTATGAGATTTCACCGAATTTGTTATTGTTGTTGTTGTTCATTCTAATATTTTAACTTTAAGTATATCTTAATCAAAAAAAGTATCAAAAAACTAAGATCGATAATAAGAGACATGAAATCAGCTCGCATTCATCGCATGATGACAAAATGAAAAAACTAAGAGTTCGTTTGGATTAGCTGATTATAAATAATTGATAAGCTTGAAGTGCTGAAACTAACTTTTTAAATAAGCATTTACGTGTTTGGATAGACGTGTTGAAACTGATAATAAGCAGTTGATATGTTTGGTAGAAAAGTGCTGATAAGCTATTCTATTATTAAAATGACTAAAATACCCTTAAAAACTTTACAAAAGATTATATATTAAAAAGTTTCTTTATAAAGAAAATGATGAACAACGAATATAGAATGATGAAAAAGTTAAAAAATTATTTTGAAAAAAGATTTTGTGAATTAAAAATATTATTAAGGATAAATTAGTAAAAGCCTCGGTCAAACTAAAATTGCTTATAAGCTGAAAAGTCATAAGTTGGGGTGACTAAGAGCCCGTTTGAATTAGCTGCTTGTAAATAGCTGATAAGTTTAAAGTGCTGAAAAGTATTTTTAAGTGCTGAAACTGATATTTTAAATAAGCATTTACGTGTTTGGATAGGTGTGCTGAAACTAATAATAAACAATTGATGTGTTTGGTAGAAAAATGCTGATAAATTATTCTTTTGTTAAAAAGACTAAAATATCCTTAAAAAATTTTAGAAAAGATTATAAATTAAAAAGTTTCTTTGTAAAGAAAAAGATGAACAAGGAATATGGGATGAAAATAAAGTTAGAACATTTATTTTGGGAAAAATATTTTGTGAATTAAAAATTATTATTAAGCATAAACCAGTAAAAGTCTTGGTCAAACAAAAAGTGCTTATAAGTTGAAAAGCCATAAGTTGGAGGTGACCAACTTATGACTTATGGCTCATTTTAGCTGATGAGCACTTTGGGTATTTACCAAACGCGTAAATAAGACAAAAAGTGCTTATAAGCAGTTTGTTCAGCTTATAAAGCCAAACACCCTCTAACTTATAACTTATGACTGATTTTAGCTTATAAGTACTTTGAGTGTTTACCAAACGCGTAGATAAGCCAAAAATACTTATAAGCCAGTTTGACCAACTTATAGGCTTAGCCAACACCCTCTAAACTCTTGAAGATGCATACTACTCAATCATACTATATTATAAGCATGAAAATCAAAAGTTGAATGTGAAAGACTAATATAACCCTATAATATTATTGGACTTTTATGCCATTAAGAGTTATATTAATATTTAATAATACATCCAATATTAATAAAAGAACGGAAAAGGGCCAAAATGCCCTTGAACTATCTGAAATAGTTCAAAAATACCCTTCGTTTGTTTTTGGTACCAAACATATCCTTGCCGTCTATTTCTTGGACCACAAATGCCCTTAAACTGTTAGTCTTGTCATTGAAGGTGACATGACAGTCCAACTGGGTTAGATTTGCTTATATGACCATCCACCTAAACAATCCAACATGGCAAAATTATTTTTCCGAATGTTTTTTAAAAATACAAAATCAACACTTATTCCGAAAAAAGTAAAAAAATTCTGGAAAAATTATTTTCCGAAAAAATAATTTTCGAAAAAAATATTTTCCGGATTTAAAAAAAATACAAAATCAATACTTGTTTAGAAAAAAAAGTAAAAAAAAAAACCGAAAAAATAATTTTCCGAAAAAATATTTTTTTCGGAAATATTTTACTTTTTTTCATAATAAGTGTTGATTTTGCATTTTAATAAAAATTTTCGAAATAAATAATTTTCCAGAAAGTGTTGATTTTGTGGTCCAAATGCCATTAAACAGTTATTTTTCCGGAAATAATTTTTCCGAAAATAATTTTTCCGGAATTGTTTTTACTTTTTTTCGGAATAAGTGTTGATTTTGTATTTTTTTTAAAATCCGAAAAAAAAAAATTTCGGAAAATAATTTTTTCAGAATTTTTTTACTTTTTTGGGAATAAGTGTTGATTTTGTATTTTTAAAAAAAATTCGGAAAAATAATTTTGCCATGTTGGATTGCTTAGGTGGATGGCCATGTAAGCAAATCTAACCCAGTTGGATTGTTGTGTCACCTTCAATGACAATACTAACAATTTAAGGGCATTTGTGGTCCAAAAAATAGACGGCAAGGATATTTTTGGTACCAAAAAACAAATGAAAGGCATTTTTGAGCTATTTTAGATAGTTCAAGGGCATTTTTGGCCCTTTTCCGATAAAAGAATATGTAAGCTCTAAAAGTTAGTTTTGTAACATTAAATTTGCCTTGAGATTGTCAAAGAATTTATTAAGGTACATGCATCTAAATTCTTCACTATATAAAGTTAAGCTCTTTAATTTCTCATGCGTATAATACTCCCTCCGTTCACTTTTAATTATCCATTATACTAAAAATACATTTTAACTTTTACCTATCCACTATAATAAATCAAGAAAAAAATAATTTTTTTATATTGTTTACCATTATCATTAACTACTCATTCCCCAAACCAGTTCCCAATTCTTTTGAAAATCCTATCCTTATTATGGGTAAAATTAAAAATACATTTCATTTATTTTTTCTAAAAGAGAGTGCAAAATCAAAAGTGAACAACTAAAATTGAACGGAGGGAGTAATTTTTATAGATATCATTTACAGTTCTTATATTTTATCTTCTTCTTCTATTTTTCTTAGCTTAAATATTCAGATTGTTATAATTTTTAAGTGAAAATCTTTTCTTATAAATGCAATCATGATTCAAAGAGTTTACTATTCATGTACAAAACAATGTAATTTTGTCAATTTTGTACTAATTATATGGAATACACGTACAACGCACGTGCAGAACTAATATAATAAAATTGAGGTGAAATCTTGATTTTAGTTCAAGAATAATTGAAGATCTTGCAATATAGTATCACGGTGAATACGAACATTAAGTGTGAAAGCTTTCCGGTGTGGCCATGTCGGTGGACACTGCAGTCTGCAGATATTAAAGCATTTTATGATCAAATTAAATGAATGATTAAATGTTCTTCCCTTTCCGAGTGGTGGGATCCAAAACTATTACAACAAAGTTTTTGAAATACAATTCACACAATCAGTACCCAATGCTTGAAATCTTATTACTGGTTTCGGTTTTTTGTATGTATCGTGTAATTATGGTCAATATTTTGACTAATGGAATCCATCTCACATAAGCATAAGCATCTTTGCAGAATATAGACTTTGTTGGCAATATTCTTTGGGACCCAAAAATATTGCATTGTGTGGTGTACATCATTTTCACAAGTTGTATCTCTTCTTTTACACCTAAAAGGCCAATGCTTTTTTTGCCTATAAAAAGAAAGGCCATTAGTTCATTTTAAAGACAAGAGTGAGTTGCTCTAGTGGTGAGTACCTTCCACTTCCAACAAAGAGGTTGTGAATTCGAGTCACCCCAAGAGCAAGGTGGGGAGTTCTTAGAGGGAGGGAGTCGAGGGTCTATCGAAAATAACCTCTCTACCATAGGGTAGGGGTAAGGTCCGCGTACACACTACCCTCCCCATACCCCACTAGTTGTTGTTGTTGTTATTGTTGTTGTTGTTGTTGTTGTATTAGTTCATTTTAGACACACCAACAATACTTGAGTCTTCATTTCTTGTTTCTTCCTTTTCTCCTTTATTAAGAGTGTTTTGTATGAGAGTTAGTGTTGTGAAGTATTTGTGTGAACCCTTTCTTTGAAGTGATCTTGTGAGATTATTCTCTTAAGGTATTTGGGATTAATTAGAGTGTTTACTCTAATTTTGTACTCTCTTTTGTACTCATATTGGTATAGTGAAATTGCTCCTCTCCGCTTGTGGACGTATGTCACTTTGATTGAATCACGTTAAATTGGTGTCTTCTTCATCTTCTTTAATTGCCGTTATTATCAACTTGCATTGTCTTTGTTATTGTCATTATAATGTTATTTGGCTAAATTCCGTACTACCAGGGTTCCCGATCCTAACAAATTGGTATCAGAGCCGTATCTAACCAGGTTTGTTTCAGTAGCCAATATGACTTTAACAAAGACTTATGTTTAGAAATTTGATCGAAGTGCAAACTTCGGAATGTGAAAATTAAAAATGGAGACTATCCCAATTCAGGATGAGTTAGATTTGGCGTTGCAAGGAAAGGAGAAGAAGCCGGATAAAATGACGGATGAGGAGTTTACCGTCATAGATAAAAAGGCAAAAGCATGTATCATTTTAAATCTCTCAAATGAGGTTTTACGTGAAGTTTCTGTAGAAACCACAACCAAAGGTATGTGAGAAAAATTAAAAACCTTATATATGAAGAGGACGGTGGAAAATAGATTTTACCTGAAGCAGAAGCTTTATACAATTTGTATGGGTGAAGGTACCTTTATTCTCTCTCATCTTGACACCTTTGATTCCATTCTTATGGATTTGAATAATATAGATGCTGAAATTAAAGATGAGGATCAAGCCGTGTTACTGCTTTGTTCTCTACCCCCATCTTTTAAGCATATAAGAGATACTATGCTTTATGCAAAGGATAATATCTCTTATAAGGATATTAAATCTATCTTAAAATCAAAAGAACAGATAGATAGTGATATTACTGGGGAAGCTAGTGGAACTCAAGCGGAAGTTGGCTTGTTTGTTAGGGGCAAATCCGACTCCATATCCAGATACAATAATTTAGAGTGTCGCTATTGTCATAAGAAAGGTCACATTATCTCTCAATGCTATAAACTGAAAAATAAAGAAAAGCATAAAGAAAGAAAAAATGAGCACAAAAATACTGACACCGCCGAAGCTAGTGTAGCAACTGATGAAATTGAGGGAACTATATTTTTAGCAACTGAAACTAGTTTCAGATTAGACAATGAGTGAATTTTAGATTCCGATTATTCATATTATATGTGTCATAGCAGAGACTTATTTTCTACATATGATTCAGTTGCAGGTAGAGTTGTCCAACTAGATAACAATATTACTTGTAACGTTATTGGCAAAGGTACAATTCAGATTAGAATGTACGATGGTGTGGTGAGAACTCTCACCGATGTTAGATATGTTCATGAGTGGAAGAAAAATCTCATCTCTTTGGGCACTATAGAATCCTTCGGGTGCAAATTTACTGGTGAAGGTGGAGTTCTAAAAAGTTTTCAAGGTACTCTTGTGATCATGAAAACATACAGATCTGGTTTGTTGTATACTTTATTGGTCTCCACTGTTATAGGCCCTACTACAGTTTCGGTATCAGATAACTTGTCTGATTTTGATGGCATTAATTTTTGACATATGCCCATTGGGGCTTTTGCGGAGAAAGTTGAGCAAATTTATTATATCAGCCAAAATTAGGCCAAGGTGGAGATTTATAATTATGGCCAATATTTTAGCTAATGGAGTCCATCTCACATAAGTATAAGCATCCTTGCAAAGTATAGACTTTGTTGGCAATATACTTTGGGACCCAAAAATATTGTATTGTGTGGTGGACATCATTTGCACAAGTTGTATTTCTTCTTTTACACCTAAGAGGCCAATACTTTTTTGCCTATAAAAGGGAAGTCCATTAGTTCATTTTAGACACACCAACAAGACTTCAGTCTTCATTTCTTGTTTCTTCTTTTCCTCCTTTATTAAGAGTGTTTTGTACGAAAGTTAGTGTTGGGAAATACTTGTGTGAACTCTTTCTTTGGAGTGATCTTGCGAGATTATTCTCTTAGGGTATTTGGGATTAATTAGAGTATTTACTCTAATTTTGTACTCTTATTGGTATAGTGAAATTGATCATCTCCGCTTGTGGACGTAGGTCACTTTGACCGAACCACGTTAAATTGATGTCTTCTTTATCTTCTTTAATTGCCATTATTGTCAACTTGCATTGTCTTTGTTATTGTCATTATAACGTTGTTTGACAAAATTTCGCACTACCCGAGTTCCCGATCCTAACATATCGTTTAAGGTTACTCAGTAAAAAAATTATTTGATAGCCTTAATTATTTAACTAAATTTACCTTTATCTCTTTCGTAAATAATTAAATGTGTAATTAATAACTATATGCCTTGTTGGTGTAGTAAAAATGAAATTGAAAAATATAATTAATGCCTCTTGATTTTTCTGAAGAACTAAATTGTTAGTATGGATAAAAATGACAAATTAAAAAGGACATAGGAGTAAATATACATATTACAATTATATAACAGAGCTTTAAAAGCCTATTCACTTCTCGTTTAACACTGTGCTGCCTCATCAGTGATCAACAGCTGTATTCATCTTTCGGTATTTTTCTTCTTTTTAATTTTTCTTGGCTGCCAATTCTATCATATAAGTTCTTCTTTCATCTTATTTCAACACCAATCTATACTTGACTATTTTAAATTCATGGTGCATATCTCGTGTTCACGTAGGGTCAGATGTGATCTAGAGAGCCTACCTTAATGCAAACATTAGTGACTGTTTCTACGGTTCGAATTCGTGACCTATAAATCACACAAAGATAACTTTACCGTTATTCCAATACTCTCCTTCAAGTTAATTTTTCCTGCCAGTCAGCCAAATAGTCAGAGATTCAATACCATACTTTTATAAACTACGAAACAAATGTTATCGCGTCTACGACAATAAGAACACTATAGTCTATAATTTTAGTTGCAAATTGGAATGTTGAAGATGGTGTATAGGTTTGTAAAAGGAATTTCTCTTTATATTATTCAGCATGCAAGTAGTGCAAGAAATCATGACTGGTTAAGCTACTTTTTAATGAAAATGGATCTGACGGCTGCTGTTGACCGAAGCAAATCTTACTCAAATATAAAAAAATACATAAAAAGAGTCATTCCTTGTCAAACCAAGAAATATTTAATTTTGTTCTTTTGGCACAATATTAGCTAAGTATAAGGTGTAAGGCATGACTTTAAGCTGAAGACAACTTGGAATCCAACAAAAATAAGGGTCTCCAAAAATAATTGGAGTATGGTCTGGCCACCTCATCATATTTTATCTTTCCTCTTATTATTGTCTGCATTTGACACGAGCCACTGTTCTGTACATATGTACCAAAAACTCCGTGAGCAAATGAATGAATGACTGTTAGTTGATTCTGACACTTCACCTAAAAAAGTTTCAGTTTTTAGCTAATAACTGAGAAATCTGAGACCAACCCATTTCATTTCACTCGCTATTCTTGTCCTTCACCTGTGTGTTTTAGTACACTGTCTGCTGATTGTCGGTCTGTTCTTTCTCGGAATTTGCGCTCCGTGAGTTTCATTATGCTGGATTTTGTGAGGTGAATTTCGTTTGGTTCTTTGTTCTTATTGTTTTTAATATTGCAGTGTATTGTTTCAAGGGACTGTTCTTGTAGTATTTGGATCTTGCTTTCTGAGAGTAATTGGTTAATTTGCGTATTGTATATTTGTATTGATGTGGCTGACATAGTGACTTTACTTGTACTGCTGGTAGCTTGGTAATTGTCTTGGACGTGAAGAAAAAACTTGCCAAGACTTTTCTGAAACTAAAAAGTAAAAGTCTTTAATAGGTTCTGCAATGTCTAAATTAACTTCAAAATTGAAATTTGCTTCTCTATCTTTATGACTGTTGTCCTTATAGATTAGTTTCGTGAACTGGCTACACTTGACTGACCCGAGCGTTCTAGGTTCTTTTACATCTGAGCAAGAAAAGCAATTTGGTTCGCCTCTTAATTTTCTAGTCATTTTTTTCTTAATACACAGTTAGTTGTCAAAAATACTCTAGGAGTACTTGGTTTATTTCATTTATCCAAGAAATAAGAAATTCATTTCATAATTTCCAGAAGGTTACTGGAAATTACTGGAAGTACTCTAGGAGTAGATAGCCTCTTGCAGAAGTGCAGGTAAGACTCTATACAATAGATCCTTGTGGTCCGGCCCTTTACCGGATCCCGCGCATAGCAGGAGCTTAGTGCACCGGGCTGCCCTTTTTAATTTCCAGAAGGTTACTGGAATATATAAGTTAGTTTATAATTTTTTTTATCTAAGCTTCCTGGAAATACCAAGGGGTTTTGGATTGACAAAATTAAACTACTTTATAAAGCTGCTCAAGGACAGAGTTACTAAGTTATTGTATGAAGTTGTCCGATGAAATGTTCTGCCTTCGTCTTTTTTAGAAAGAATAAGTTACTCTTTAAAAGCCTCTTTAACATTTATTTGTTTGATTCCTCTTGGCAGTATATGACTCGGTTCAAACAGTGGTGAAGTTGCTGTACTTAATCATCTAATGGACTTCCGAACCTTGTTGTTAATCTTTCTGGCGCTGTGTCCTGCATTTTTGGCGCAAACAGGTGAAGATACAGAACTTATGATTGATACATCTGTGAAAATTGCCTGGACAGATGATAATTACATTTGTGCTACCCTTGATTGGTGGCCTAAAGAAAAGTGTAACTATAAACAATGTCCTTGGGACTTGGCATCTATTATAAATCTGGTAAGTTGTTCTTCAATATTATAAGTATAAATATCTTATCGAGATTCTGATTACGAAATGAGTGGTCAATGTTACTAAATGTGTTTTGATTTGTCAGGATTTATCTCATCCATTTCTGGAAAATGCTATACAAGGTTTGCACGAGCCATTATGCTATAATTTTAACCTATTTCTAAGTTGTTTCTGTTATTACCATAATTAGCAAAGTGAGACTTAAACATGCTGTCATTTCACCTTAAAATCTGAAGTGCATAAGCAAACTAGATTTCTTTCTCGTCTCTTAGATTTCTACTCTTCTCTGATTTAAATTTATTGGTGATACAGCTTTCAAGGGTTTGAGATTACGACTCGGAGGTTCATTACAGGACCAAGTAATATATGGTGTAGGCAACTTGAAATCTTCTTGCCATCCGTTCACCAAGCAGAGGGATGGGTTGTTTGGATTCTCTAAGGGATGCTTACATATGCATCGATGGGATGAGTTAAACAACCTTTTCAAGAAGACAGGGTAAGATTGTCTAATTCTGTACATCTTCTCCTATTGCATTCAACAGTATAAGCGTCTAACCATGTCCTGGCTAATAATCTGATCTGCTCCTAGGCTGCACGTTCTGGCTCGATACTATTCTTATTCTTCTTTCTCTTTTCCCAATCTACGGATGCTATTGAGGAAACATGCGTCTCCAATTTGGTTAATTCCCAAATTTGACCACTTTCATCTTTATGAATGACTATATTCTAATTGATGAATGAATACAAGGTGAATTAAGATATAGGTAGTTTGTTATATGCCCATGCAGAGACGCGTCCTGAATTAGTATCCGTGACTTTGATGTTACTACTTCTTAATCCTGAATGTGCATCCATGACTATTCAAGAAACCTAAAGATGTTGGAATACACTGCCATTCTTTGTAGAGTGGTGTTGAATTTGCAGTTCTTCAGATACTGCAGACTATGACTTCTACAAAGAACTAAAAGTAAAAATAGCTCGTGGGCTGTCAAAAAACTTACCAAAAGTTCTCCCTTGAAGTTCATATAAGTTCAACTGCTTTTGCTGCAGAGCACTTGTGACTTTTGGCTTGAATGCGTTGTATGGGAGACGGCGGATCAATAGGCATGCGTGGGGAGGAAATTGGGATTCCAGCAATGCCCTCGATTTCATAAAATACACTGTTGCCAAGGGCTACCAGATACACTCATGGGAATTTGGTATATTTCTGGCATATTTCTTTCATCTTGCAACTTTATTTAAATCTCTCCTTTACCAAAGAGGTTCCTTTCCTCAATCTTGCTTTTTCTGGTTTTGCAGGAAATGAATTGAGTGGTCAGGGAATTGGTGCAAGTGTTAATGCTGTACAGTATGGAAAAGATGTTATCCATCTGCACAATCTCATAGACCAAGTATACAAGAATTTCGACCAACGTCCTCTTCTATTAGCACCAGGAGGATTCTATAGTCCTGAGTGGTTCAGCAAGCTCCTTGAGGTTTCAGGGCCTGGCATAGTCAATGTCTTGACGCATCATATTTATAATCTTGGCCCAGGTGAGCTAGTGTAAATCTGTTTGTTTTAATAGAACGGAGTTATATGAAGAATCCCCTTGATTTCTATAATCTAATTTGTATTTGAAAATTAAGGCATATTCTTAAACTCATAAAATCACGGATAAAATCTTAAATGCTTTTGCTTATGACACTTGGTCTCCATTCGTTGTCGTTTGAGTTACTTTTTTGGCAATAGCATTTGAGATAATGGAAAAGCTGCATACAAATACTTTTGGCTTGACACTGGAATTAATCATGTTATATAATCAAAGAGACTGAATTTATCTTGCACTGCACATAGTAGTAATGAAAGAGGATAATGTAGACTTCAATTTTTTTTTTTTTAAATTCTCATATCATTGAGGTTTGTTGTGTTTTTTTCTTTTCTTATACTATGTTAGTTTTGAAATTCAACATTTCTAATTTATACTTTATTATATATGCTTAGAAAATTGATACTTCTCCAATCTATTTCTTCCTATGAAAGTTTTTTAGAAATGTGTAAATAGTCTCTAGAGAAGATAGTTGTCATTCTGGTTTATTCTTTTCGCCGTTACTTAGAGTTGAGGCCTTTTTCGACATTTATCAGCTATATGTAAGTGATTATATTCGTTTGAGTCTCTTACTTATCTTTCTGGATTCATCTTTTAAAAGAAGTAGTAGACGATAATATTCAATATACAACATGTGAAATATTTTTTATCGCAATGATTAAAGAAGAGATATAGTTTAGTTACCAAACAAATTGATGTTTCCTTGACATCTGACATCAAATGTCAACATAAAAAATAAAATAAAAATAAATTCATAAACCCACAGCTCTGGATATGATATCACTGCTTGTATTATCTTGATTAAGGAGCTGATCAATTTATTAATGTCATTCCAAATAATTAAACCAGAAGTGTTCTGTTTCAGGGTCTGAAGGAAGCAAGCTTGTAGATAAAGTTTTAAATCCTCAATACCTGAATAAAATATCAGACACATTTGGTAATCTTACTCAAACCATAAAAATGAAGGGTCCTTGGGCTTCAGCTTGGGTTGGAGAATCTGGTGGAGCCTACAACAGTGGAGGTCCTAATGTGTCTAACGCCTTCGTAGATAGCTTTTGGTAAATTTTCTTGCTTAATTTGATTTATAGTATTAACTAGCAGTCGAGTGAAGCAATTCCAGATACCATAATTCAGGCATGTGATATGATTTTTCATTTTTGCCTTGCCTTTAACATGAATTATAGGTATTTAGATCAGCTTGGCATGGCGGCGAAGCACCATACTAAAGTATACTGCCGGCAGACTCTTATTGGTGGAAATTATGGGCTCCTTGATACCAGCACGTTTGTTCCAAATCCTGATTATTATAGGTGAGGTGCTTGACTACCTTATTCGACTTCACTATATTATTCAAAGTAGCAGGCTGTTATTTTTTAATATTCTGTGTTAGGTCCTTCACAATCTAATTAAAAAGTATCTGATCTGTTCATTTTCACTTCAATACAGTGCACTTCTTTGGCATAGACTGATGGGAAAAGAAGTTCTTGATGTTAGCAGCAACGCCTCACCATATTTGCGCTCTTATGCCCATTGTACAAAAGATAGAGTAAGAGTGCCATTTATATCCTGATTCACTTATGTAATCTGAAATGCATTATTTACTACATCGGAAAGGTATCTTGATACCAAGTGCTTTGAAGGCTCCCCAAAAAGGAATTACTGATTTTTTTTCGTTTTTTGTTTTTCATCTGCCGCACAAGGCATTGTGTCAATCTAACATTTTGCGAAGGCTCAAACATTAGAGCTGCTCTTAGTTAGACTACAAAGATGCAACGGCTCAAGTGCTTCTCTGACATAGTTTTGGATTATTTCAGAGTTCTAACACATAACGACCAAATGATTTGGGTTTTATGAACTCTGCAGGGGGAACTTATAGCTAGATGCAATACGTTACACTGCTTCCAGTGTAGACTATGCAATCAGCCTTACTTGATTTTTTCTGTCATGATGCATTTGCTAATTAGTTCAAAAACCAACCTTCGTGTTCTTGCACATCAGAATTGCAGCCAATGTCTCAAACTTATACTCTATGCTACTTATATTTTGCTTTTTCTGAAAAATGGATCATCAAAAATGAAGGATTATAGTTGATTCCCTCCTGCGCATATATCAACTTACTTGATTATTTACATATCCATGCTACTGCTGAAGACCAAAACCACATATTAAATTACTGATTTTGCCTTTGTGCAGGCAGGTGTGACTTTACTTCTGATCAATTTAAGCAACCAGATTCAGTATGGGGTCAACATCCAATCCAGTGCATATACCAGCTTGCAAGTCGGTGAGAAAAAAAATCACAAGAAAAATGCATTCGTGCACGGTCTTAAAGAAACTGTTTCGTGGGTAGGAAGCAAATCATCAGATGTTACATTATATCGAGAAGAGTATCATCTAACTCCAGAAGGCGGCGACCTTCAGAGTAGAACTATGCTCCTCAACGGGAAACCATTACAACTCACAGAAACAGGAGACATTCCAAGTTTGACTCCAGTTCTTAAAAATATTGAATCTCCGATATCAGTTGCACCATTGTCCATCAAGTTCATTGTATTCCCCAACTTCAATTCTCCCAGTTGTAGATAAGCATTATTGAAAGCTCGCATTATAATTAGCAAAAAATGTATTCATGTCTTCATTGGATTTGATATGGCTACAATAAACCAGTCCCCTATAGTCAATTATACTTTCACATGGAATAACTCTTAAGAATCAATAAACCATTATTTTTTTGTCTCATCTACATCTACTACTGCTACTTACATTTCTTTTTATCCTTCATTATTCTTTAGGTATTTTATGTTTTTGCCTCTGTGTATGTGGGTATTAACCAGAGGAAGTTGGCATAAAGGAAGCTTTGGATGTTCATAGCAGTGAATAATACAAGGACATGAGCAAGGAGTAAACGAAAAAAAATAAAAATTTAAAAAGGAACGACTTTACAGTATTTCATTTATTTTTTCATCCTTAATTTTCCAACCAAGGGTACATTCGAAAGTGAGGAAAGAATTACTGCACTATTTATTGTCTCAGTTATTGTTAAATTTCAAATTTGAGTTTCATAAATTAATACTCAACTAAGTTGGGCGCTTTTAGTTGCTCTACTAACAAATTTTACACTTTTGTCGAATTTTTAACTTAAAATAACGAGTGTGTATAGGGTAAAATATGTTATATTAAATGATCGCATAAGGAAGTGACACGTGGAGCCAAAGGCAGAGGATAGCTGAAACCGAAGGCAACTACTCCGTCTGTTACCGGAAAGAATGAAACTCATAAAGATGAAATAAATGTCTGCCATCCGGCAGCATTTAATGAAGAATATTTTACAGCATTTAGTACACTGCCCGTTACAAAGAATATGGCATTCATGCCCGTCATTACACATTTTTTAATGGCCCCCATAATTGACATTGAAGAAGGGCTTGATCCTAGGACCTTGTTCTCTAGGTACATCTATAAATAGTGAGCTCTATTATCATTGTAAAGTAAGG
This sequence comes from Nicotiana tabacum, assembly GCF_000715075.1. Lineage (NCBI taxonomy): Eukaryota > Viridiplantae > Streptophyta > Magnoliopsida > Solanales > Solanaceae > Nicotiana > Nicotiana tabacum. Next base: position 25,793,510 of record NC_134083.1, read on the forward strand.
CTGGCAAGTGGGCCGGTCCAGGCCCGGGATCGGCCCGGAACCGCGGGCCAAACAGGCCAAACGGCTAAACGGGCCAGGACCGTTTGGTCCGGTTTTAGCGGGCCTGGTCCGGTCTCGTGGGCCGGTCCTATGATTTGGGCCCGTCAGGCCCGAGACCGGCCCGGTCCCTTAGCGGGCCAAACGGTCCCAACGGCTATTTTTTTAAAAAAAAATAGCCGTTGGGCTGTCAAAAATAGCCGTTGGCTATTTATGAAATAGCCATTTAACCCCCCAACTTTGTTTTAATCCCAAACTTTTTATAATTACACTTTTTTCCTATTTTCAACTATAAATACCCCATCATTATTTTATTTTTTCTTACAAAATCATAAATCTATCACAATCTCTCTCTAATTTACTTCTATAATTGCTACTATTGCTTACTTTATTATTACAATTTGTGAAACAATTGTGAAGTTGGTGAATTGAAGTCTTCAACGATAATCAATTTCCAACAAGTTGTTCGTCAATTCGGTAAACTCGTTCCAACTCTTAAGTTTTAATATTATAATTTTGTTTGTTTTATTTACTTTGCTTGATTAATTAAGATGGCTTATTCCTTTAAAAAATATGTTTAGTAAAAATAAGAAAAAATCGAAGAGTGGTAAATCTAGTGGCCAATATGTTCCTCATCCACTTCCCCTGGCTCTCCGACCCAAACATGTTACCCGTCCTACATCTCCTATTCTTGATAGCGATAATAGTTTATTACAATTTACCGAGAGTCAATTTTGCCATAATATTATACCCGGTGAACAATTAAACCATGAATATATGAATGCTCTTTATGGTAATCCAACTATTGATGAAAATGATGATGAAGAAATAGATTTTGATGAAACGCAACCGGATGATGATACACCCACTAGTCATGCTCCTAAAGTTAACCCAACTAATAATAATCTAGATGATCCCCCGTCTGACCCTCCTATTAGTGCCCCTACTTTTTCTAGACAACCTTCTAAACAGGCAGAAACATCTCTTGTTTGGCAATTTTTTACTCAACTAAAAGAAACAAATAGGGCTAAGTGTAAAACTTATGGCAAAGAGTTAGTTTTTCAATATGTTGGAAGTCCGGGGGAGGAGGGGGAGGACGGGAAGTTTGACTAGACACATATTGCTACACCCTCAAGATAAAACTAGATATTTTCGTATGAAAGCTTTGGCTGAGGGGACAAGTGCACCTAGTCAGACTGACCTTAGTACCGGGTCAAATCAATTTCAACCGGGAATTAACACTGTTACCGATGATATTTTATATTATGATCCAAAAAAAGATCGGGAAGAATTGACAAAAATGGTCACTGTTATGTGCTTACCCTATATTTTTCCTTCTAACCCCCACTTTGTGCATTATATTAGAAAAATTTATAATCCTACTTATAAAGATTTTCCTCGCACAACCGTAAAGAGTGATATTTATAAATATAAACATGAATATGAACAATATTTGCGCTATTTATTTACTCATATAAATTGTCGTCTTGCTATTACAACTGATATTGGTAGAAGTGGTAATGACTGTGATTACCTTACTGTTACCAGTCATTGGATTGATGAGCATTGGATAATGCAAAAGCGCATTATTGCTTATAGAATAATTAATTCACGTCACACAGAGCAGTTTATTTCTAGCACGATTGCGGATATTTGTAGATATTTTTGCATTAGTGATAAAATAATGTCAGTTTCAATGGATAATGCTACTAGTAACACAAATGTTGTAGCCTTGCTTACCACTATACTAAGTCCTGTATTTAGTAACATTTTTCATGTTAGATGTATTTGTCATATTTATCATTTAATTGTGGGTGATGGTATGCGAATTTTAAATGTTGAAATTAAAAAGGTTAAAATGGCTCTTAATTGGCTTTTTTATTCAAACCTTAGAAGTAGACTTAGAGAATATTTTAAAAGATGCGATGAATTTGGCCTAAGAGAAAGAAAGGTTCCTAAACTTTGTCCAACTAGATGGAATTACATGTATGAAAGTTTAGTTGTTGCATATGAATATAGAAACCCCATAAACTCAACGTTTAATGCTCATGTAAGTGATGATGATGAGCACCTTATAAATGTGGATTGGGCTAATGTTAAAATGCTTGTAGATATTTTAGAAAAATTCCATATTGCTACAAATAAATTTTTTGGGAAATATTATCCTACTATTTCTAACTGTTTAGTTTATATTGCAGAACTTGCAAATTTGTTTGATTATTTTTCAGAGGATGGGAAAATTTATCAACTTGCTATTGATTCCATGAGAAAAAAGTTTAAAAAATATTTTCCCCTATTTCCCCTATTTATGGTATTGCTGCATTGTTAAATCCTATTATGAAATTAGGAGGCCCTCAATTTTAGTATGAAACTGTTTATAATGATTTAGCACTTGAAGATGAGGAGTTGTCTAAACTTCCGAACGCAATAGCCTCAATTAAAATAAATGTTCAAACTATTTATAATGCTTATCAAGTTGCATTAGATCATGCTAGACCAAATGTTCCAACTCCTTCTTCTTCTAGTTCTCAATCATCTAAAAGAACTGCGGGAGTAAGAGCACTTAGTGCTTGGGCAGGGTTCAGGGGTTCTCAAGGTTCTAGTACTGGTGATTTTTCATAACTAAATGAGCTTGAAGTTTATTTGTCACAGGGAATTGAGGAAGTGAATCCCGACGACTCCTTTAATATTTTGGAATGGTAGAAGGACAAAGAAAAATACTTTCCGATTCTTTTAAGGATGGCCCGAGATATTTTATCTATTCAAGCTTCAACAATGGCATCAGAGAGCGCTTTCAGTCAAGCAAGACTTCAACTCGGTGATTATAGAGCGTCTATGAGGGAGAGCTTGGAAAAATCAGTACTTTTTAGAGATTGGATCCGTTCAGAACAAAGAAATTTTGGACTTGCTAAATCACAACCAGAGGAAGATGAAGCTTACGAAGAAATGCTAGCTGAACTTGCAGAGGATGCAGCTTTGCTCGGAAGCGGTGATGAACAAGCTTCTTTTCCGCTTATATTTATACTATACTATAGTCTATACTATATATACATCTCATAAGATATATAAGCTATATTCGATATACATATATATATAAACTTATATATATACTATACTATACTATATATACATCTTAAGATATACTAAGTATACTAGATATACTAGATATATATATATATAGTATAGTATAGTAGATATACATGTATATATAGTATATCTTAAGATGTATACTATCGAATATGGCTTATATACTATGTATATATAGTATAGTATAGTATAGTATAGTATAGTATAGTATATATATACTATATATACAACTTAAGATATATAAGCTATATTTATATATCTTAAGTTGTATATATAGTATATACTATACTATACTATAATATATATACATCTTACTATATATATTATATATATCTTAAGATGTATACTATCGAATATGACTTATATACTATGTATATATAGTATAGTGTGTGTATATATAAGATGTATATATAGTATATATATACTATATATACAACTTAAGATATATAAGCTATATGTATATATATTATAGTATAGTTTAGTATACATATAAGCTTATATATATACTATACTATAGTCTATACTATATATACATCTCATAAGATATATAAACTATATTCGATATACTATATATACATCTTAAGATATACTATATATACTATACTATATATACATCTTAAGATATACTATATATACATAGTATACTAGATATACTAGATATATATAGTAGATATACATGTATATATAGTATATCTTAAGATGTATATATAGTATATACTATACTATACTATAATATATATACATCTTACTATATATATTATATATATCTTAAGATGTATACTATCGAATATGACTTATATACTATGTATATATAGTATAGTGTGTGTATATATAAGATGTATATATAGTATAGTGTGTGTGTGTGTGTGAATATGACTTATATACTATGTATATATAATATAGTGTGTGTATGTATGTATGTGTGTGTGTATATATATATATATATATATATGTATATCGAGTATATCGAATATACTATGTATATATAGTATAGTGTGTGTGTGTGTGTATATATATATATATATACACACACTATACTATATACATAGTTTATAAGTCATATTCGATAGTATACATCTTAATATATACTATATATTTTATACTATGTATATATAGTATAGTGTGTGTATATATCTTAATATACTATGTATATATAGTATATTTTAAGATGTATACTATGTATATATAATATAGTATATATATATTTTAAGATGTATATATAGTATATAAATCGAATATAGCTTATATATCTTTATTACTATTTTTTTCCTCTAACTTCTATAAAAAAAATTAAACATAGAAAGTTTCTGTTGGGCCCGTTTAGGCCCGTTTGGGCCCAGAACAGGCCCACTTAACCCGGGACCGTTAGTTCGTGGTCCCGGTCCCGAACCGGTTCCAGCAATAAGCCCGCGAAGCCCGGGACCGTTTAGGACCGGACCGCATAGGATCGGCCCACTTAGGACCGGCCCACTTAGGACCGGACCCCCGAAGCCCACTTAGGACCGGGCCCGGCCCACTTGCCACCCTTATTGTAAAGGATACAAATTTTCTGGCAAACCTACACTACACTTTATTTAAAACTTAATATAATTTTATCTTCTTGCTTTTTGATTTCATTGATATTGTGCCCGGAAGCCTTGCTCCCGGAAATACTGTTTCTGTTAGTTCGTCTCTATCTCAAGGCCAAGTATTGTATATTTATCTAATTCATCTATTATTTTGAGGATCAAATTAATTCACTTGTCTAGAAACTACGTATAAATTCAACTGTACCGTTTTACGGGTAAATAATTTGGCGCCCACCGTGGGGCCTAGACATCGTGTAATTAAGTTGGTTCTTGACTCTTTTACTAACGTGTTTTGGTTATTTGTTCTTGGCAAAAAATCATAGAAAATGACAGATAGGGGTGTTAACAACGCACACAATCGTGAGGCCCAAGGAAACCAGCCTCAACACGAGGATTCAATCAGTGATACCCGCAATGAGGGGAACGATGCCATGCCGGTCCACGGCAGGCGGTACCCGCGACATGTTCGGGAGGCGACTCTTGATGATGTTGAAGAGGAGCATGTTGTTGAAGCGATAAAGGTACTGCAAGAGCAACGAGAGATCATTTTAGGCCATCTCACATGGCAGGATAAGGCTATGATAGAACTAAAGCAGGCGTTATCGGGTGCTTCCAATAACGCGAATGGGCGAGATCCTGTTCCTCCCGGTGCTCCCGCAAATAAAATAGCGCAGAGGGTTGACAACAATATCCCGAGGTGCGAGGTCGGCTTTGATGAGGCCGGGGGGAGCGGATCCAGTCACAACAACAAGAGTGATCCCTTTAAAAGCGAACACATACAATTTATGAGGGAAGTGAACGCCTGCATGGACCAAATCCCGGGTGCACCACTGGTGCTGAAAGGGCCGGACTCGAAGAAGTATACTCAATTTCCATACAAACCAAGCGCGACACCAGAATTGATCCCGAAGCGGTTTAAAATGCCCGACATGCCGAAATATGATTGGACTTTGGACCCTCAGAAGCATATTACCACCTATACAACGGCGGTGAAGGAGAACGATTTAGCTCCCCACGAAATCGAATCAGTTTTGCTGAAAAAATTCGAAGAGACTCTCACGAGGGGAGCCTTGACATGGTATTTGCTGTTACCCGAGCATTCCATAGATTCCTTTGAGATGCTCGCGGATTCTTTCATTAAGGCTCATGCCGGGGCCAGAAAGGTGCAGGTCCGAAAGGCCGACATATTCAGAATTGCACAAGGAGTGTCCGAGTTGCTGCGGAAATTTGTAACCCGGTTCCAGAAGAAAAGGATGTTGCTCTCGGTTGTTCCGGACGAGTGGGCGGCTGAAGCATTTACCAAAGGTTTGAATCCGAGAAGTTCCGACACTTTCCGAAAATTGAAGGAAAGCTTTCTTGAGTTCCAAGCAACGACTTGGGCAGATGTTCACAACCGGTACGAGTCCAAGATAAGGATTAAGGATGATTAGCTCGGCTTCTCAGCGTCGATTAAAGGTCAGGAGAAGAATAAAGAGAAATCAAAAAATGATTTAGACACAGATATATGGTCTTCGAGGGGCCGGTTTTTGCCCTATGAACGGGCCTCAGGATGCGGCAGAGGTTTCCGGACGACAATTAGGTTCGCTACCGATAGAAGAACTGATCGCTGTTGAAATAATAGATCGTTATAGGACAAGGAAACATCAGGTTCTCGAGATCTTTCCTACTTTAGACTTTCAGAATACAACTTCAACGTCAGTGTAGTAGAGTTGATGTCGGCTATGAGGAACATTAAATGAGAATGGTTCCCGAAGCCGATGAGGTCCGATCCCAGTCAGAGGGATCCTAATTTGTGGTGCGAATACCACGGGACGAACGGCCACCAGACTGGGGACTGCCGACATCTGCGTGAATAGGTGGCGGCACTACTGAAAAATGGCCATCTCAGGTAATTCTTAAGTGACCGGGCCAAAAACAATTACGGTCGCAATCGTGATAACACGGAGCCCTCAAAAGTAGGAGAAGATCCCCCGCGCCAGACGATCAACATGATTTTTTGGGGGAACGATATTAACGGGGTTACCTTCTCGACAGCAAAAAAGACGAAGGTAATAGTAACCCACAGCAAGAGGCTCCGGGAAGTCGCTGAAGACGACATCACTTACACGGAGGAAGATGCAGACGAATTGTTGCTACCACACAACGATGCATTGGTAATTTCTTTAAATGTATTAAATTTTAAAATCAAACATGTTCTGGTGGATCCAGGGAGTTCGGCCAACATTATACAATGGAGGGTATTGGAACAAGCCAAACTTACCAGAAGCATCATTCCAGCCACGAAACTCCTCGTCGGGTTCAACCTCGCAAGCGTGACAACCCGAGGAGAGATCTTGCTGCCCACAAATGCCGAAGGGGTGATGAAGACGACCCTTTCCGAGGTTGTGGATGGTGATATGGGTTACAATATTATCATGGGAAGACCGTGGTTGCACGAGATGAAAGCCGTACCATCAACGTATCATCAGTTGCTGAAATTTCTAACTCCCGAGGGGATTAGACAGATTAGAGGCGATCAACCGGCGACAAGGGAGATGAATGCGATTTCGTTCTCCAATAGCAAAGAGAAGGAGCATGCGACATAGCAATTACAGGAACTGGCGCCTGCTCCCAAATCAAGTGAAGTCAACCAGGAGGAAGAGGTGTCAAAATCTTATCAGGTGCCAAGATATTTCCACGTACCAGAAGAAACGGACACAACGAAGTCCACGTCAGAAGAGACTGAACAAGTCGCATTATTTGAAAAGTTCTTGGAGAGGGAATTCCACTTGGGGACATGACTGCACCCCGAACTCAGGTATGGATTTATTAAATTTCTTAAATTTAATGCCAATTGTGTTGCGTGGTCGCATGTGGATATGACAGGTATCCCAACAGAAGTGGCCTTACATAATCAAAGCTTGGATCCCAGCATCCCTCCGGTAAGACAAAAGAAACGTCCTATTGTCGAGGCCATAAATAAATTCGTCAAAGAATAGGTAACTCTCTTACTTGATATTGGTTTGATCCAAGAGGTAAAGTATCCGGACTGGCTATCTAACATAGTAGTAGTTCCTAAGAAGAACAATAAATTTTGTATGTGCGTAGACTATAAAGACTTGAATAAGGCGTGCCTGAAGGACTCGTTCCCACTGCCAAACATCGATCAAATGATTGATGCAATGACCAGGCACGAGTTAATGAGTTTCCTCGATGCTTATTCTGGGTACAACCAAATTAAGATGAAGGATCAGGAAAAAACTTCGTTCATAACAAATTTTGGCACATATTACTATAATATGATGCCCTTCGGGCTAAAGAACGCCGGAGCCACTTATCAGCGGCTCGTAAACAGGATGTTTGAAAAACAGATAGGAAAACCATGAAAGTTTATATAGACGATATTCTTGTTATGTCTTTGAACGCAGGTGATCATCTTAAGCACTTGCAAGAAACTTTTGACATCCTAAGGAAGCATAATATGAAGCCGCATTTGGGGGTCAGCTCCGGTAAGTTCCTAGCATTTCTGGTGTCACAAAGGAGGATTAAGGTAAACCCTGATAAAATCAAAATCATCGAAGACATCCCGGACCAGCTATCAAGCGTAACAGAAGTTCAAAGGCTCACAGGGAGATTGACCGCTTTGAGCAGGTTTATTTCCCGGTCATCAGAGAAATTTCATCGTTTCTTCGCGCTACTCAAAAAGAAGAACGACTTAGAATGGACTCCGAAATTCCAGCAGGCTTTGAGGGATTTGAAAAGGTATTTGTCAAGCCCTCCGTTACTAGCGAAGCCGGAGGAAGGCAAAAAATTATTAATCTACCTAGCAGTCTCGAAAGTAGCGGTAAACGCCGTTTTAGTCCGTGAGGATGAAGGTACACAATCTCCCATTTATTACGTTAGTAGAATTTTAACGTGAGTAGAAAATCTCTACCTATATTTGGAAAAGATGGCCTTAGCTCTCGTAGTCACCGCTCGAAAGCTAAGGCATTACTTCCAATGTCACCCCATAGTTGTGGTGACCACCTTTCCCTTGTGGAATATCCTTCATAAGCTCAAACTTTCGGGTAGGCTGTCTTAATGGGCCGTCAAAATGAGTGAATTTGACATAGAATATAAACCTAGGACTGCGATTAAGTCACAGGTTTTGGCAGACCTTGTGGCCGATTTTAGTCCGGGATTATTGTCTCTGGCAACCAAAAAAGCAGTGATGGTGTCAGAATCGACATCAGGAGTTTGGACCCTATTTACGGACGAAGTCTCCAACGTAAAAGGGTCCGGGCTTGGCATAATATTAATCACGCCTTCGGGAGAAACCTTAAGGCAGTCCATAAGAACGATTCCGTTAACTAACAATGAGGCGGAGTATGAAGCTTTGATTGTAGGACTAGAATTGGCCTGGGGACTAGATTTTGAGGTCATAGAAATCATATGCGACTCCCAGTTGGAGGTAAATCAGGTCTACGGGATCTTCGAAGCCAAAGAGAAGTGCATGCAATAATACGTAGCGAAGGTTCAGGCTCTGCTTGATCGGTTCTGGGAGTGGTCAATTACGCATATCCGAGGGAAGAAAATGCAGAAGCGAATGCATTAGCTAACCTTGACTCATCGATGAAAATGAAGGGATCAGACTCCGGTATGATTGTACATCTTATGCACTCAGTTCTGGACGTAGACAATTATTACGAGGTAAAAACAGCTAATTTGGTCTGGGACTGGAGGAATGAAATCATCGATTACCTCGAGCACATAAAGTTGCCTGAAGATCCCAAGGCCTCTCGGGCGCTGCGCGCCAAAGCAATACAGTATAGTTTCAAAGGAGGCCAATTGTACAGAAAATCTTTCCAAGGCCCGTTGGCCCGATGTTTGGGAGCTTCTGAAGCTAATTATGTTATGCTAGAAGTACACGAAGGGATCTGTGGAAATCATTCGGGTGTAGATTCCTTAGTATTAAAACTGGTAAGGGAAAGGTACTATTGGCCCCGAATGGAACAAGACACCAAAGATTTCATACAAAAATATGATAAATGTCAGTGCTACGCACCACTGGTACATCAACCAGTAGAACCATTGCACTCAGTTCTGTCTCCATAGTTGTTCATAAAGTGGGGGAAGGATATTGTCGGACCACTACCGTCGGTGCCTGGTAAGGTAAGATTTATTTTGATTTTAACTAACTATTTTTCTAAGTGGGTTGAAGTAGGTCCTTATCAGAAGATCGGCGAATGTGAAGTGGTGGATTTCTTGTGGGAGAACATAATTTGCAGATTTGGAATACCAAAAGAGATAGCATGCGATAATGGGCCATAATTTCTAGGCGCAAAGATCACAAAGTTCCTTGAAGACTTGAAAATTAAAAGGATCACATCTTTGCCCTATCATCCGAGCACAAATGGTCAAGAGGAATCAACGAACAAAGTGATTATTCAAAATCTCAAAAAAAGATTGGAAGTAGCTAAAGGTAAATGGCCTGAGGAACTGCCTGGATTACTATGGGCGTACCAAACAACGACCAAATTGAGCATAAGAGAGACTCCTTTCTCCCTTGTGTACGGAGCAGAAGCTTTGATCCCGATGGAAGTAGGGGAGCCTACCTTGAGATATTTCCAGGCAAGTGAATAGGCAAATAACGAAGCAATGTTAGTCAACTTAGAGCTACTCGATGAGCGCAGGGACTTGGCGCATATAAGGATGACAACTCAAAAGCAGAGAATAGAAAGATATTATAATCGAAGAGTCAACCTCCATTATTTCAAAGTGGGAGACTTGGTTCTAAGGAAAGTAACTCAAAAAACCCGGGAACTTAACGCAGGGAAGCTAGGTCCAACATTGGAAGGCCCCTACCGGGTTTCAGCTGTCACCGGGAAAGATTCATATGAGTTGGAGAATCAAGATGGAGAAAAGCTGCCAAGCAATTGGAATGTGGCATACCTCAAGAGATATTATTGCTGATGAACATAACCTGTACTGAAAGTATGTGCTGCACTCTTTTTCTCAGAGGAAGAGAAACATCCGTGCCCCCAAGGGAAGTTGTTAGATCCATCGCCGACCCAATATCTTGACACTCATCATTTAGGCCCTCAACATCTTTGCCCTCCGGTTCCTCTTCAGTTCCCAAGGATTCGGAACCAAAACCAGAAGAACCAGAAGCATCAGGCCTGGCCGAGAGACCCCTTTTAGCAGCTGACTTTAGCTCACGAGATTTAGCGATTTCGGCATCAAAGTCAATGACACCCGCTTTAGCCTCTTCTAAGATTTTTTACCTCATGTTGTACATAACATATGTTTTTTCAACAATGAGGGAAGCCGCTATGTGCTTGAGTTCTTTTTTAAGTTGGTCAACCTCGGCAGAAAGATTTTTCCGTGTAGATCTAACGGACCGGAGGCTAACATCGAGATCACGGACAATAGAGCTGAAAAGTCTATTATGCTTAATGGTCTTCTTGTACTTCTCCTCCAATTGGGCATATTTCACCCCGGAAGCAGCAAGCTCTTCAGTTTTGGAGTTCAAGTCTGCCTCCAAATTAGTCAAACTTTCAGCGAAGGCAGCCTCGCGATTGGATGCAGCAAGAACGACACTATGGACTTCAACCTATTTGGCCCTAGCCTCTTCAAATTGAACCCTCAGCGGGGTGATCTCTTGGCTATGGGTCTCTACTTCTTGCTCGCTTTGCTGCAAACAAGCCTCTAACACAACAAACTCAGCAACTTTGGCTTCCAGTTCTTAGAGGCGAGCAGCAGTTTGGTCCCGCTCGGCCAAAGGTTGATCGCGCTCGGAGGTAATTTCTTCCTTTTCCCGAATCAACCTTTGGAGGCCCTCAGAAGTAAGGAAATTGGCTTGCGAAATAAGAAATACAAACTCAAAATACTACTAAATCAAAGATAGAAAAAAATGATAAAGGAAGTGAAGAGTATACCGTTGCAGTGTTGTGCATAGCGTTATTCAACAAGTATTCTCCCGAGAGAGCCTGTATCTTTCCCCAATCTTTTTCTGAAGCATCCGGTAGAGACCGAGAGAGTAACGCTCCTCCTCCTTTGCGGATCTTCTGCGGGGGCAGCATAATTTTGCCCCAAATTCCCATAAACTGGGGACTGGGAGAGAGAAACATCCTCTTCTCGGACAGATGCGGCCAGTAGAGATGATGTAGTAGTTGCTGGTGGAAGAGTTGGTGAAGAAGGAGATGAAGTTGATGGCATTGAAGGGTGAGAAGCAGATGCAACAAATGCAGTGCTGTTTGTTGGTTGCTCATCAAACAAAGACGGAAGGGACCTGATACTCAGCCTCACAATATCAAGTGCAGCGACTGGGATCCGGAAATGAGATTTGGCATTTTCCACCATCTCAAACTCACCCCAGAGCACCGAGGCATTATCCTCGGTTGGTGTAACTAACTCAACAGATTGAGTAGTCTGTTGAGTTGAGGAAGGTCATCGTCTTCCCTCCTCGCTGGCTTCTCCATCATCGCCAATCATCACGGTATCTATGGTCAGCCCGAGCAGAGGGCTCGCCACCATGACTTCCGGAGAAGACTCGGGGGCAGCATTCTTCGCCCTATTACTCTTTCCACCGGCCACAGAGGAACGCCTTCTTTTTGGTTGCTTGTTCTCCGGCTGGGGACTTCCGAGAAGAAACACTCGCACGAGAAGCAGGCCCGGAGACGCTTGTATGTGAAAAATCCTTCTGCAGCAGCCTTGCCGCATTAGTAGGATCAGCCAAAACGTCCTCCTCGGGGACGACAACTGAGCCCTAAGGTAGACCTATATTCAACAGGAGAGGAGAATCAAACAACTTCCTTATGAGAAAAGGTAAAGACAAGATGAGTTTAACTTACCATGATTTTTGGCCTTCCATTTGTAATTCAGGGACAACTCTTTCCACGTGCGGGTTTTGGGCGTAGTAACATCCAAAATTTTCTGAACCCATTGGTCCAAGCTCTCAACCCAAGGGGGAGCCGGCCGAGTCGCTGAGACAGGTAAAGGAAGAAAAGTCAATAATGATGAGGAATGGTCTTTAACAGGAGAAGAAGCAAATGATATACTTACAAGTCTGGTTCCATAATTCCGGGAAAGACGGAGCCGGGGCCGGGGCCGGGGCCGGGATGATGTCACTGGTAGAGATGGAAACAAATTATTCCATCCACCCACGGTCTTTATCATCATCCATGCTGGATAGCAGTGCATGGTGGCCTCGCTTGCTGAAGTTAATCATTTTCTCATAGAAGATCTTGGGGGAATAGAGGTTCATCACGTGAGGTAGGGATAACTCCTCTCTCGTTTCTTAGAACAAGTACTGAATACAAGAAATCGTCCTCCACACAGAAGGACTCACTTATGCCAAACACACCTGGTAGCAGAGGCAGAACTCCACAATAATGGAGTCTAGCTCTCCGCTCAGAGAAAATACCCCCAAAGTGAAGGGATACATATAGAAGTACGTAAAACCCTTCTTGGGTAAGGGTACCCGCTACGCCAGATCAGGAGCGATAATTTCTAAATCCTAGCAATGGTAATCTTACTTCAGAGCAGGGATACTGGAAGGATGGATGGAAGAACGGTATCTGCCAACGGCCCATGTACGAGGGTTAGTATAAGAAAATTTCTCTTCGAAGTCTTTAGTTGTGACGAGACTTCTGGGGATGATGGTGCTCACTGTAGGAGGAGCAGCTTCATCGGCTTTGCTTTTGCTCTTTGAGGAACTAAGGTTTTTAGAAGAAGAAGCCATTCTATGTTAGAGAAGAAGGAAAAGTTTTTCTCTTATGAATAAATTAAAAAAAGGTTGAAGAACAGAGTACAAGTTGAATGAAGAGTGTTTGAGACAGTTTGGAGAATTATGAGGTATGAATAAAGGAGGTTGATGCGTATAAGTAAAGGTTTAGGTGGCTAAACTCGTGGCCATAATTACCTCGATAACCGGAAAAAGTTATGCTGAATCGTGGGATGACGCGTGTTCGGGGCATTAAATGTGGAGAGACGTGCGTCTAATCAACCGTCAAAAGCTTTTCAGAGGGGGTTAGTAAAATTCCCGCCAAAAAGAATGTTTCTACCTACTTCGAGGTGACACAAAGTTATGACACCGAAAAGCAGGGGAACTATCTGTATAGGGTAAAATATGTTATATTAAATGATCGCATAAGGAAGTGATACGTTGTCACGACCCAAACCGATGGGTCGCGATGGGCACCCGGTACCTTACTCAATCGAGTACCAACATGACGTATCTTTTCATATCATACTATCATAAATAACTGAGCCGGAGAGACTGCCATGAGATAGGTAGAATATAACATGTAATACCAACTTATACATAAGACATATGGGCCTCTAAGACCAAAATAACCACTCATACACTGAACATAGGCCGACAAGGCCATACAATCTTTTACGTACATGACCTCTGTCTACAAACCTCTAAGAATACATAATTTTCATAAAGGTCGGGACAGAGCCCCACAATACCAGACAATACACATCTAAATAATACTGACCAAACAAGCAACCCCAGAGCAAATGGAGTGCACCAACATCTTCCACTGAGCTGATCGCCTACTTGGAGGACCCTCGACCTGTCTATCGAGACCTGCGGGCATAAAACACAGCGTCCCCAGGTAAAAGGGACGTCAGTACAAATAATGTACCGAGTATTTAAGGAATGAAAATCAGTAAATAATAGACATGAGAGAAACATGGAGTAAAAGACTCGACATGTACGTCTACATAGTTCTGTGAATCATTTCATTTTTATAATGCCATGTATATGCGTATAAATATCATACCATGCATAGGTATATGTGTTCATAACATCATCAAGCCTCTGAGGGCATCCCATCATATCATTTCGGCCATTGTGGTCAAATCATCAACGTATACCAGCTGATCAGGTGGTGATGTGTATATAATGTCGTAACCTTTTTCCATATCCCATATACATATAATATACGCATATATAACGCCATCTGGTCATGGGTCAATGTATATGTATAAATGCATGAAATGCATAAGAAATACGCTAATAAAATTTCTCGGAATGTCATAAAAATAATATGCATGTCGGATAAACTTTATCAAATACGTATTTTTATGAGACCCATGAACAGAAGATATAATAATAATTCACATGGGGAATCAAGAATATAGACATCCCTAGTATTTCTATGAATAGAGTCATTTATGGAAGTTGCGTATTTTACTCGTTTCATTTGTATCATTTGGACCATGCCAAAAGAAAGAAGGGATAGCCTTAACATACCTGGAGTAGGGAAAAATACGTATGGTATTCTTGAGAAGGATTGCACCGTACTCCCCTAGAGTTGCAAAATCCCGTTGTTATTACGCAGAAGGATTGCACCGTACTCCCTTAGAATCGCAAAATTCCATTACAATTATGCAGTATAATTTTGTAGGAAATTGTGCTTAAGACCACTACCTTGCTGAATATGACCATCTTTAATTTGTGATAGAAGCTTCACGTTACTATAGCAAAATTTGAGCTAATCACGTTCTTAAAAAATGGATGTAACCCTCATGTTTTCAAGTCTTACATATAAAATGGATAGATCTCACGTTTTCAAGACTTACATATTAAATCGATAGGTCTCACATTTTCAAGACTTACATATTAAATGGATAGGTGACTCACCTTCTTAACAATGCCAAATCTCACATTTCTAATCTTGCCACATAATATAGTGACTTAAAAGTCACAATTCTTGGGATGGCTTGCTGCCATGTGGGGAGGGTTTAATCTTATCCAATTCTTTAATTAATCACCCAATAATTCTTTAATTAACTGAGTAATCTCCCATTACCTAATAATTAATCAATTACTCACATAATTACGAATTACCTTAACTTACTTAAAATACTACTCACTTTTACATACCTTATATACCTTACTATCATGGTCATGTGGTACCTTGTATGGTACTAGTCCATAAATACTGGGTATTTTAGCTCGGGCCGCATTTTATCCCAAAATGTCAAGCTTCGACGAAATTCATTTTTTTCGATTTGCTTACCCTCTCACCTTCACGAATTTACTCATCACTTGTTTGAAATAACATAATGCTTATAATTTCATTCCCGAACTTACGTCAATTAACTTACGACAATACTTTAACAAACAAAAATGCAGGATGTAACATCTCATTTCTGAGCTTCCATCAATTTACTTATGGCGTACTTTCACGTACGAAAATATAGGGTATAACACACGTGAAGCCGAAGGGAGAGGATAGGTGAAACCGAAGGCAACTACTTCGTCTGTTACCGGAAAGAATGATACTCATAAAGATAAAATAAATACCTGCCACCCGGCAATATTTAATGAAAAATATTATACAACATTTAGTACACTACCTGTTACAAAGAATATGGGTTTCATGCTCGCCATTACACATTCTTCAATGGACCTCATAATTGACATTAAGGAAGGGATTGATCCTAAGACCTCGTTCCCTAGGTACAACTATAAATAGAGCTTTATTATCATTGTAAAGGATACAAATTTTCTGGCAAACCCACACTATACTCTATTCAAATCTTAATATAATTTTATCTTTTTGCTTTTTGATTTCATTGTTGTTGTGCGCGGAAGCCCTGCTCCCGGAAATACTGTTTCTGTTATTTCGTCTCCATCTCCAGGCTAAATATTGTATATTTATATAATTCATCTATTATTTCAGGATCAAATTAATTCACGTATCTAGAAATCACGTATAAATTCAACTGTACCGTTTTACGGGCAAACAGAGTAAAAGTGTCATATTGTAGCATAAAAGCAATCGTAAACGTTGGATAATAATTACTTACCAGAATTTATAAAATTTTATAGAAATATATTAATGGATGGAATTATTGGAACAACAGTTCCTCTTACCAGATTGTTACCAGTTCTCATCTGCTAGAAGTAGTCTTTATCTTTTATGTTTATCCTTTTAGTTACACAGTAGATCTAAAGTTATCCTTTCATTTAGTATTATCTTTCAGTTAGTTTATGTTGATAGTCTTTGCGTTGAATAAGTCTCCTAATATAAGAAGTACTATTAGGTAAACTTGTATATATACTCATCTTGCTATTCAATACAGTATACAGTTTTTCCATCAGTTTTTAAGCCTTTAAATGGTATCTCAGCCTATACAGCTCTAACGAGTACGATCCAATTTTTTTCTCTACACAAGATGCCTTTTTCAATGGCCAATAATGGAAACAATCTCAGAGTTGTCAATGCCGACAATATTGTTGGTACCAATACCATAGTTCAATTCAATCCCGCCTCCCAACTACCTATCAAGCTTAGTGGCAGCCATAATTTTGCCACTTGGAAAGCTCAGTTTTCCATGTTTATGCACGGCCAAAACCTTTATGGTCACCTTGATGAATCTAGCCCGATTCCTAGCCATACTATCACCCTTAGCACAAACATATCCCCAACCCAGCCTACACACCTTGCTTCCGTCAAGACCAACTCATTCAAAATGCCCTTATGTCTTCTATTGACCCCACCATTGGCTCCACGCTCGCTGAGGCAGACTCATCTAAGACGGCTGGGGACGCCTTGCACACTGCTTATGCAAACATGTCCCAAATCTGAATTTTTAGCCTTCGTGATCAACTTGTTCGGATTACCAAAGAAATTTGCTATATTACCGAAAATCTTCAAGCTATTCGGTCTCTTTCAGATGAACTAGCCAGTGATGGTGTCACTGTGTCAAACTCCGAGCTCATTGTCAAAATCCTTAGCGGTCTTGGCCTTGAGTTTTGTGAGATCTCTGCTGCTATTTGCTCACGTGATACCACTGTCACCTATGAAGAACTGTATGAAAAATTGCTTGATCATGAACTCTTCGTTCTCCATGAAGAGTCTAAGAAAAATTCCACCACAATCACTGCTGCAATTGCCACTCACAACAAATACAACAATAATAACAACAATTACTTCTAGAACAACAACAATCAACAATGGTGCCAGAATATGCGCTCCAATGCTCCACCTCAATGGCAGCCCCCGAATAATACTAACATCAATGTTATTCGCTGTCAGTTATGCAACAACATTGGCCACATCGTGAGCGTCTGTCGATCCAAGTCTCACAATCATTTTGAGGCCAAAACCAACTACATATCTGCTTCACCACTACAGCATATCCGTGGATTGTTGATTCCGGTGCCACTCATTACATCACCACCGCACCGCATAATTTCCAAGAATATCATGGCAATGAGGACGTATCTATGGGTGACGCTAATAAAATTTCCATAACTCATACTGGTTTCATTAAGTTAAAGGCATCAAATAATATTTTTAATCTTACTCACACTTCATGTGCTCCAGCTAGTAAACGTAATCTTATCTCTGATTCTAAATTTTGTCAGGACAATCTAACCTCTGTTGAATTCTTTCCTTTTCGTTTTCTTGTGAAGGATCTGAAAACGCGGACACCACTGGTATGCGGCTGGAATAAAAATGGACTGTATGAATGGCCCAATTCAACTCCACAAGTTCACATGTTCTCTGCAGATTTCATGACAACTTGGCATCAAAGACTAGGTCATCCACATTCTAGAGTTCTTAAGTATATTTTGAATAAATTTTCGCTTCCCTTCTCCGAGAAAGACAAATTACTTTTTTGTAATTCCTGTTCGTCTAATAAAGCCCATCGACATTCGTTTCACAATTTGACTCTAAATAGCTCTAAACCTCTCCAGGTTATTTTTAGTGATTTATGGGGACCCTTCCCAGTTTTATCTCTTAAAAAAAAAAATTATATTCTTGCTTTTTTGTTGATCAATTCATGAGATATACCTAGTTGTACACCCTAAAAAATAAAAGTGAAGTTAAAGTTCTTTTTTAAAATTTTACCCTTTGGTAGAAAAATACTTCGATACCAAGATTTTATCACTTTACACTGATGGTGGAGGAGAATATAAAAGTCTTCATCCCTATCTTTCTCTTCATGGTATCAAACATCTCTCTATCGCACCCTATACGCTTCAAAGAGTTGCTCTTGCAAAGCGACGACACCGACATATCATCGAAACTGCAAGAACACTACTTCATGAGGCTTCACTTCAACCAATTTTTTGGTCATTTGCATGCCACCATGTTGTTTATCTGATTAATCGCCTTCTAATACCATTTTTAAATAATATGTCTCCATTTCAAAAATTATTTGGCAGAATACCCAACTATGACTTACTTAAAATCTTTGAGTGTTTATGTTATCTGTGGCTAAAACCTTATTCGAAAAGTAAACTTAAAGCAAAGTCTGCACCATGTGTCTATCTAGGGTTTTTTCTAAATCACCATTGTCATCAGTGTTTTGATTGAGTTTCCTCCAAAATTTATCTATCTCGTGATGTGCAGTTTTTTGAGAATGTTTTTTCCTTTAAAAATTTATTCTCTAATATTGCACTAAAATCACATCATCTGGAATGGGATACACGTGTACATAAAGAGACTTTTAATTTTACCCCTACACTTCCCATAATTTCAGAATTGCCCCATCTCATTTTAATACCCACAAATAACGGTAATAGAGAGTCTGATTTCCTTTTATTCAATAGAGTCTCCCTCATATCTTTCTCCTACACCACAAACTCATCCCTTCATGATTTTCGGTGACACACCAGCGACATCAGTGGAATCAGGCTCATCACACACTTCTGCTTCAGGTAAGTCTCCATCTTTGTCCAATTTCTTATCCCCCCAAGAGCCCCGCTACCCAGCCCCACCTTCCCATGTACCTTCTTCTTCTTCTTCTTCTTCTTCTTCTTCTTCTTCTTCTTCTTCTTCTTCTTCCTCTCCTGTAAATTCACCTCTAAAAGTGCCCAATACATTACCTTTCCGTCACCCCCTCTCATAGTTTATCGACACCGCTATGCCAACTAAAATTCACCAGCAAATATCCTTCCTCAATCATCTACCACCATGCCACTTTTAGAACAACTTGCTAATCCATCTTCACCTCCCTACCCCACGCCCCCATATTGCTAATAATATTCATAAGCCAAAATAAATTTTTGACTACCTTGCTCACCTCAATCCCATCATCACACCTCATACCTTCAAATAAGCCCAGAAATATCCCGAGTGGAGAGCAACATTGAAACACGAATTTGATGCCTTACTGAATAACAATACATGGGAAATAGTTCCGAATGATCCCTCTAAAAATGTTATTTCTTGCAAGTGGCTTTTCAGGATTAAAATGAAGGCGGATGGTTCAGTTGATTGCTATAAAGCAAGATTGATCCACTACTGTGCAAATCATTCTTGTTGTTGCCCTTCGGTTTCACTGGCCTTTCCGTCAGCTCGACGTTAACAATGCATTTCTTCAAGGCGACCTTGAAGAGGAGGTGTACACGATGCAACCTTTAGATTTTACTTGTGATAATTATCCGACCCATATCTATAAGTTGCGCAAGGCAATTTATGGCCTGAAGCAAGCGCCTCGGGCTTGGTATAATGCCCTCAAAGGTCATCTTTTCTCAATGGGATTTGTCAAGACTGAATTTGATAACTCCTTATTCATTAGGCACAGTCATGTTGGATTCATGTTTGTTTTGGTGTATGTTGACAACATCATAGTTACCGGCAGCAATCCTATCATTGTGAATGAGGTTATAACTTCTCTTGCCTCTCGCTTTTTAATTAAAGACTTAGGTAATCTTCATTATTTTCTTGGTGTTTAGGTGATTCGAAGTTCTGATGAAATTATTCTATCTCAAGCCAATTATGTCAATGAGATCCTAATTGATGAATTGATGTCTGACTGCAAGAGTGCAAAAACACCAATGACTGCCTCCGAGTTACTCAAACTCAATGATGGGGCTCAACTAACAGATGCAACTCGCTATCGCCAAGTCTAGGAAGACTTCAATATTTATATTTTACGAGACCGGACATTACCTATGCAGTTAATAAACTGTCCCAGTTTATGCAATCACCATCTGATCTTCACTGGAAGGCTGTGAAACGTGTTCTCAGGTGCCTTCATGGTACACTTTAATTTGGCATGCATGTGTCCCCGAAATTTGACTTTAATTTGCACATGTATTCTGACGCCGACTAGGCTGGAGATCTCATTGACAAATCCTCAACATCTGGTTATATTTTGTTTCTTGGCCAAAACCCTATCAGCTGGTCTTAGAAAAAGCAGAAGACTATAGCTCACTCATCAATTGAAGTCGAATATAGAGTTGTTGCCAATGCCCTTGCTGAACTACTGTGGGTTATAAACCTATTGCTTGAGATGCAGCTCCTTGTCAGAGATACCCCTACAATTTACTGTGACAACATTGGTGTCACTTACCTAAGCAAGAATCCAGTCCTTCATAGTCGCATGAAACATATTGAGGTGAAATTTTGTTTTGTGCGCAACCATGTTGAAGAAAAGCTGGTTCTAGTTGTTCATGTTCATTCTGCTGACCAACTTGCTAATACGCTCACCAAAGCCCTTGTCAAGCCAGCCTTTGACCAGAATCTGTTCAAGTTAGGCTTAGTGACACACCATGTAACTTGGGGGGAGGGGGGAGCGTATTGGAACAACAGTTCCTCTTACCATATTGTTACCAGTTCTCATCTGCTAGAAGTAGTCTTTTATCTTTTATGTTTATCCTTTTATTTACACAGTAGATCTAAAGTTATCCTCTCATTTAGTGTTATCTTTCAGTTAGTTTATGTTGATAGTCTTTGAATTGAATAAGTCTCCTAATACAAGAAGTACTCTTAGGTAAACTTGTATATATATTCAGCTTGCTATTCAATATAGTATACAATTTTTCCATCAGTTCTTAAGTCTTTATAGGACTAAACCTCTATCAATTGATTGCTAAATATGTTTAATAGTATACTACAATGATAGGAAACTAAAATATTTTTTTGAAACTATAAAGGATCAAACGTGGAGTACTAAAGCTATTTTTCTTTTTTGGTGTTTATTAGGAAAAAAAGCAAAATTTTAATATTCCACATTTGGTACTTGGAAGAAAAAAATTGGTCAAAGATCACTTTTAGCTATATATATATATATATATATATATATATATATATATATATATATATATATCTACACTAGTTTCTCGGTACGTGCGTTACACGTGTATACCGAGTCATATAGTCCATGCTTGATAAAATAGTACCATCAAAGTTTAATTGGATATATGTCATTCTTTTACCTTTTTATATTTTATGAGATAAAAAAATATGTAATGAAGGGTATCTCACCTAATACTTCTTTATAAATGATATTTATGGTGCATGTTTGTTTCATCCATTTAGGTTGCTTTGTCATTACCAGGACTTTTGTTATCAAAATTCCCTAGTTAGAAGGAAATCAAGAAATTTAGTATAATTTCACTCTACTTAATAATAAGATATATAAGTACATAAGATTGTTGGCATACTATATTTGTAAATTTAGAATATCATCCTCCTATAGAATTATCTTTGTATATTCACACATCTCTTTCTCTCTAAATCAACGGACCTCCGGCGGACCAGGTAAGACCCCCGGCCCCCACCCCACCCCACCCCTTGTCTTCTTTTCCTTTCTTTCTCTCTCCTGCTTTCTCCTTCTTCCCGTTACTTCTCTTTCCTCCCTCCCTTTATTTCTTGTTTTCTTGTCCCCCCTTTTTGCTCCCAAGATCTGCCCCCCCTTTTTATTTCCCTTTCCCTTTTCTTCTTCTCCCTTCTTTCTCTCCCCTATACCTCGCCTCTTCCACCTCGTCCCCCTATTTTCTGGTGCACTGACCTAGCCTAGCGGCGGCGGCGGCAGAGACTATTTTCCAGCGAGCCTCGGGCGAAGCGGGCGAAAACTTTCAAAACATAGCTGCTGTGGACAACACCTTTCTCAACACTCGTTGTGACTTCAAGTTCTATTGTTCTTACTTAAAATTTACTATTTGTTAATATTGGACTCGTGTGAGTTGGTACCTCCCGTTTTCTAATTTTCCCTTTGTTGTGTTAGTTAAATTGTTATCAACTTAGTTCGTATTAGTTTATTTACCGTATTAGTGTGCCTGTAGTTGCAACTTGTCTTCTTCTGGTTTGGTCTGTTATATTGTGCGTGATAGTGATTTCCCTTACTCTGCCGTAGGTATAGTGGCTGTGGTCTGGGATGGTCGAGTGAGGTCATGTCCTCGGGAGGAACGGGGAGGGGGGAGGTAGGGCAGGGGTTAGGGGGTGGGGCAGAAGAAAAGGGAGGTAAAGGGAACAAGGGTGTCTGTAGGTTGAGAATTGGGTCATGGAATGTAGGTACATTGACGGGTAAGTCTATAGAGTTGGTGAAGATCCTCCAGAAGAGGAGGGTCAATATAGCGTGTGTCCAAGAGACTAGGTGGGTAGGGTCGAGGGCGAAGAACGCGGACGGGTATAAACTTTGGTACTCAGGAGTCCAGAAAGGTAAGAATGGAGTGGGCATCTTGGTGGATAGGGAACTCAGAGAGTCTGTGGTCGAGGTTAGACGAGTGAATGATAGATTGATGATTATTAAGTTGGTGGTTGGAGAGTGCACCCTAAATGTCATTAGCGCCTATGCGCCGCATGTGGGCCTAGATGAAGAGGTTAAACGACGCTTCTGGGAGGGGTTAGATGAGATTGTGCGTCAGGTTCCGCCTACTGAGAAGATATTCATAGGAGGGGATTTCAATGGGCATATTGGGTCGACTACAGGTGGTTATGGCGAGGTGCATGGAGGCTTCGATTTTGGGGAGAAGAACGAAGGAGGTACATCATTGTTGAACTTCGCTAAGGCTTTTGGGTTGGTGATTGTGAACTCTAGCTTTCCAAAGAGGGAGAGATATTTGGTTACTTTTCAAAATGCAGTGGCGAAGACTCAGATTGACTATCTTATCCTCAGGAGAGGTGACAGAGGAATGTGCAAGGATTGCAAGGTGATTCCGGGTGAGATACTCGCGACGCAACATAGGCTCTTGGTGATGGACGTTGGTATTATGTTAAAGAGGAGGAAAAGGTCTACTCGAGGAAGTCCGAGAATCAGGTGGGGAGCCTTAACTAAGGATAAAGCCCAAGAGTTGGAAGGGCGGTTGTCGGCTATAGGAGCTTGGAGGAGCAGCGGTGACGCGAACACTATGTGGTCAGCGACAACAGACTGTATTAGGGAGGCTGCGAGAGAGGTGTTAGGAGTCTCGACGGGCGTCTCTAGTGGGCACAAAGGAGACTGGTGGTGGAATGAAGTGGTTCAAGGTAAAGTGGAAGCTAAGAAGGTGGCGTACCTGAAGTTAGTGGGGAGCATAGATGAGGAGGAGAGGTGAGCATGCATGGAGAGGTATAAGACAACTAGGAATGAGGCTAAGCTGGCGGTCACATAGGCTAAGACTGCTGCATATAATCGTATGTATGAGGAACTGGGGAAAAAAGGCGGGGAGAAGAAGTTATTCCGGCTGGCCAAGTTAAGAGAGAGGAAGGCTCGGGATTTGGACCAAGTGAGATGCATCAAGGACGAAGATGGTAGAGTATTAATGGAAGATGCCCAGATTAAGAGGAGATGGCAGACTTACTTTCATAAACTTCTGAATGAAGAAGGGGATCAGGATATTGTGCTAGGCGAATTGGAGCATTCCGAGAGTCACCGTGACTTTGGGTACTACAGGCGTATCGAGGTTAATGAGGTCGTGGGAGCTATGCGTAAGATGAGTAGGGGCAGAGCGACCGGGCCAGACGAGATTCCGGTGGAATTTTGGAAGTGTGTGGGGAGAGCAGGTTTGGAGTGGTTGACTAGGTTGTTTAATGTTATTTTTAAGGCGAAGAGGATGCCGGATGTGTGGAGGTGGAGTACGGTAGTCCCATTGTATAAGAACAAAAATGATATCAAGAGTTGTAACAATTATAGGGGTATAAAATTACTGAGTCATACCATGAAAATGTGGGAGAGGGTGGTTGAAGTGAGGGTAAGAATGACAGTATCTGTATCCGACAACCAGTTCGGGTTCATGCCAGGTTGTTCGATTACAGAAGCTATACACCTTGTTAGAAGGTTGGTGGAACTGTACAGAGAGAGGAAGAAGGATATGCACATGGTCTTTATTGACCTAGAGAAAGCGTATGACAAGATTCCTAGAGAAGTTCTATGGAGATGCCTGGAGGAAAAAGGTGTATCGGTTCCCTACATTATGGCGATTAAGGACATGTATGATGGGGGCTAAGACTCGGGTTAGGATAGTAGGAGGCGACTCTGAGCAGTTTCCGATTGTAATGGGGTTACACCAAGGTTCTGCGCTCAGTCCGTTCTTATTCGCCCTCGTGATCGACAGGTTAACACACCATATTCAAGGGGAGGTGCCATGGTGCATGCTATTTGCCGATGACATAGTTCTGATTGATGAGTCGCGAGCCGGTGTTAACGAGAGGCTAGAGGTTTAGAGACAGGCTCTTGAGTCTAAGGGTTTCAAGTTGAGAAGGATAAAGACGGAATACCTGGAGTGTAAATTCAGCGCTAAGCCAGGGGAAGTGGGCGTGGATGTGAGGCTTGAATTACAGGTCATCCCGAGTAGAGGCAGCTTCAAGTACCTTAGTTCGGTTATCCAGGGGGGAGGGGAAATCGACGAGGATGTCACACACCGTATTGAGGTAGGATGGATAAAGTGGAGGTTAGCATCTGGAGTCCTGTATGACAAGAGAGTGCCACCAATACTCAAAGGTAAGTTCTATAAAGCGGTATGGATAAAGTGATTAGACCGGCTATGTTGTATGGGACTGAGTGTTGGCCCGTTAAGAACTCACATATCCAGAAGATGAAAGTAGCAGAAATGAGGATGTTGAGGTGGATGTGCGGGAACACTAGGATAGATAAGATTAAGAATGATGTTATTCGGGAGAAGGTGCATGTGGCTCCCATTGATGACAAGATGCGGGAAGCGAGGCTTAGATGGTTCGGACATGTTCAAAGGAGAAGTCCAGATGCTCCGGTACGGAGGTGTGAGCGGCTGGTTGTGGAGGGCACGAGAAGAGGTAGAGGGCGGCCTAAGAAGTATTGGGGAGGGGTGATCAGACAGGATATGGCGAGGCTCCAGATTTCCGAGGACATAACACTTGATAGGAAGATATGGAGGTCGAATATTAGAGTTGTAGGTTAGGATGTAGTTGAGTCTTAACTTACTTCATACTATTGTGGGACTGGCCATGTAGGGTTTTTGTCTAGGGTAGCTAGTGACAATGTTGTGTTTTACTACTTTGCTTTTCAGTGCATGTCCTATTTACTAGCTATCGTTTTTGCTTTGCATCTTTCTTCTGCATTTCATGGTGTTCCTATTTTTTCTATGATTGTTGTGGTGATACTAATGTTGTCTCCTCTTGTCGTTTTGTCTTTTTATTTTCTTGAGCCGAGGGTCTTTCAAAAACAGTCTTTCTGCTCCTTTGGGGTAGGGGTAAGGTCTGCGTACACACTACCCTCCCCAGACCCCATTAGTGGGATTCTACTGGGTTATTGTTGTTAGATCTAACATTAGAAAAGCATATGATTGTTTTATCATGATCATTCAATTTCTTCGAGAATTTCACCATTATTTTCAATAACATCTTCCCATAAAATAGAGTTATATGATAATACTTATATATTTAAAATTACATTAACTTATCTATATGGTATCTCAAATGAACTTTTTATCATAAAAACTTATGTAATTTTAATTTACATTTCTTTGTAACTATTATTTTCTTTTTCTCCTGCTCCGTCCTCCGATAAATAATTTCACTATTACTAACATGTAAACTATATCATAAAAAGCATGACAATCTTATCTTTTCTCATAAAATTATCTTTATTTATTAATTTATGCATGTCATTTTTTTTAAATACTCGATATGTGTGTGAATCTAAGCAAAAAAGAATTATATGTTTAATTAATATTGATGTAATTTTTGAGAATCGTGTGAATTCCGAAAAGCTTATAATATTAAAATGGAAATATAATTTTTTTTATGATCTTAAAACTTTTAAGGTTTGGACATAATCTATCCAAATAAGATACTCCACTTTATATCATCCTTCAACTTAAAAATAAACTTTCACATAATTTTTATGTGTGTACCATAGTATAAGTTAATATATGAATTTCAACTTAGCAATAGAATAACAAAGTTAATTATAACACTAACTAATATGCCGTTCCTTAACATAACAAACATGTATTTAATTTTTCTAAAATCACAAATTAAGTTAGGAATTTAAGAGGTGTGAGTTTAGAAAAATAAAACCCGAAATATTTTGATACTTTCATTTTTTTTTCTATTTTTTTTTAATTCCCTCCTTTCAAGAACTTCCTACGTTGCTTTTGGGGTGACTCGAACTCACAATCTATTAATTGGAAGTGGAGGGTGCTCACGAGCAACCCACTCTTGTCCAATATCAAACCTTCTTTAACTTTCCAAAGAGGCTCAGTTCTAAAAGGCCTTGCACGAGCTGTCTCCAAAAAAATTGTAAAGATGGGTACTTTGCATTCAAATTTTATTCGTCGCCATTTGTCATCATAACCAATTGCATACTAAATTCTATCACTGCCACAATATCCACCACCTTTCTCTTCTTCTTTAACCACCGTTTTTAATAACCCAAATGCATCCGTATTCCTTTTTCAAATCTCTTCGCATATTTGTATTTGTATGCTTACACAATAACGAAGACTCCAAGTAATTGGAACACTACTATCCTTACATTGTTATAGACATGGTAAAAGATAATCTAAAAGAGTAAGTGGGGCATTTTTATGAAAACATTTTTAGGACAGAAAAATTTTCAAACGGTACAAATAGATGAAAATTATATCCCCAAGTGATTGCTCTTTTACTTCTTATGACTGATCATTTTTGGTGGCTATATAAAGGCTTTTATAGTGAGGGCTTTGTTTTAGTCTTGATGGCATCCAACGGTTGTTAGGAATAGTTAGTGACTATTCAGCCTGAACCCATATATATATATATATATATATATATATATATATATATATATATATATATATATATATATATATATATATATATATATATATATATTTAGATATGCTCGTTCAAAGTGTGGTCCTTATAAATTGTTAATAAATAAATAGTTAAAAAATTATTTTATTTTTTAATAGACATTTTAGTAATTCAACTTTTAAATCTTTTTTTTTTTTTTTGAGTTTCTCACTTTTAAAAAAGTACATATAGATTAGTTTGAGCGGCTGTCATTTTCCCAAAAAATTGACAATTTATTAAAACTAGGGGTGTTCATGGTTAGGTTTTGGTCGTTTTTTTTCGAATTTGAAATCACACCAAGTAAGTCTGTTTTTTTAAATATTGGAACCATACCAAACCAATTAAGTCATTTTTTTTATCAATTCGGTTTGATTCGGTTTTTGTCAGTTTTTCAATTTTTTCGGTTATTCATCGGTTTTTTTCTTAAATATGATACATACACTACCAAACACATATTTCGGCGACTATATTTTCAACGTAACACTATCAAATCAATTGCTCTTTGAGAAATCTATCATTTATCAAGATATATTAATGATAATTGAATCAAATAGTGATGAATAACTAAAGTTCTCAATTAAAAATCGATTATTTTTAACATGAAATAAATTCTTGTACTTAGCAAAAGAAAACTATCAATTAAATTAGAATGTTAATGCAAAGAATTAGATTATTATAATAGCAAATAACTAGACTAAAAATATAAATGACTAGTATGTATAATAATAAATTTAAATAGCTACTTTTATATTCGGTTTGGTTTGGTTTTTTTCGGTTATTTTTTTATTAAAACTAAAACCAAACCAAATTTGATCGGTATTTAAAATTCAAAACCAAAACCAAACTAAACCAAACCTAAAAAGTATCATTTATTTTTTAAAATAAAAATCAAATCAAATCTAAAAAGTATCGATTTTTTTAGTCGATTTGGTTCAATTTTCGGGTTGATTCAGTTTTTCAGTTTTTGGTGAACCCGAATGGTTAAAAACCCGACTTTTTTAGCTAAACCTCTACGCCGCGTCGACAAACACAATCGTAGGCCTGAATCTGAAAACCTTTGGTTATCTCTGGAAAAAAAGATGGCATCGCCGTCCCGCGGGGAAGTCCTTACCCTTTTCCGTTCGCTTCTGAAGACGGCGCGTCAGTTCCCCGATTACAACATCCGGGAATACACTAAGCGCCGGACAATCGATGGATTTCGGCAGAACAAAGACCTCTCGGATCCCTCAAAGGTCGCAGCTGCTTTCTCCGAAGGTAGGGCCCAGCTCGAGGTCGCCAAGAGACAGGCCGTAGTTTACTCCCTCTACGCCCCCAAGGTCAAGAGCGTTATGGAATTGAACTAGTAATTTGATTTTCGTCATTTTAATCCCTTTTGATTAAACAATAGAATAATTTTATGAACGTTCAAGAGTTCAGCAGTGTTCGATGTGAATACCTTGAATTATGAATGGTAAGCCCTAGGGTTTTGTATTTTTATAGCATCTAATATCCAATGTGATGAAAGGCACTGCCTTATATTATCATTGTTCTTTTGTTGATACTCCTAAGTTTTATATTTGAAAGCATGAATTTTTCGGATAAAGGCTTAACCTTCTTCTGACTTGAATGATCTTGTTAGCTAAGCTAAATAAAGAGCAGCCCGGTGCACAAGGCATCCCTTGTTCTCACAGGGTCCACGAAGGGCCGCACCCTAAGGGGTGTGTCATAGACGGTCTACCATAATGCAAGCATTAATGACTGCTTCCACGGCTCAAACCTGTGACCTATAGGTCTCACGAATACAACTTTGATACATAGATTAGAGGTTGTGGTTTTTATTTGCCTGGTGAATGGCTGGTTGATGGAATGTATGCCCTTATGACATTGTTGGCCGGCCATTTCTGTAGTTCTTTGGATTCCAGACCGTATGTGTATATGGATCTGGATAAGTTCTTTAGATTACTGGTTGTGTGACTGCGCGAGTACCTTGATTCAGATTTGACTGATGCTGCAGTGTTTGATGTATAAGCACTTTACAATTTAGCAGCATCTTTTGCAGAAGTTTGTGACTTTTGATATTGTGATTTATAGGGGAATAGGAATAGAAGCTTCAACAAACCATTGAGGGTAAATATGTTGTAGAAACTGTAACTTTATCACTAAGAAGTACTTGCTAATGTTGTTGAGCTAGGTATTTGGACCCATGAAGAATTGAACTGAAGTGAACTTAGTTTCATGTGGAGTTATCTTTCTGTCATAGGACTATATGTATCCTTAGTTAGATTAGAGAAGTTAGAAGAATATCAATTGAATACTTTCAAGAGCTTTGGGCAAGACCAAGGCCAAGAGAAGGTTATAATATATGTTTCTCAACCTGATAAAAAGAATCTCTTCTTAGTTCCATTTGTCATTCTCTCTTAATATTATGCTGACCAGGAAGTTAGGATTGGCCATCCTTCCTTTCTTCCTTTGTTTTTTCTTTTGGGGGTGAGTATACTTCCTTTTTACCGGTTCCTTCTCAAGCTTTCAGCTTTCAGCCTCCTGTATCCCTTTGTTAAGGGAACCACTGAAGGGAAGTCTAACTCTGAAAGCCTTTGCCTAGACTTAGCTCATCTTTTTCATGTTTTCTAATGGACCAAATGTGGCATAACTTCCCTCTTCTTTATCCAAATTTCACTGTTACTGCAGCATACAACAGCCATGAAGGCTTCCTTAAGACGTAACAGCTGAAAAGCTTACTTTGTTAGAACGAGAAATTCTTTATATGGAAGTTAATTTCTCTTGTCCAGCTTGCCCTGTTACTGGGAGTTCCTTCGCGTGTATCTTGTGTTGCATATTGGAAGCTGCGAGAGCTGATTCAAGTGGGATTCCTTTGAATCTAAAGGCATTTGATCTCGGAAAGCAACAAGAGGAAAACCCAGTTGTGCTCTTTAAAATTTAGCGTGTTCAGATTCTAGGGAATCTTTTGTTTTGTTTCTCCCCACATCCTAAGTACAGTTCAGCGACTGCTTTTTTAATGCTACTCGGCAAAATATGTTCGGAAACGAGTTTTTTTTTAGTATCATTTGGCAAAGTATCCTGTAATGTCAAAGGTTTTGATGGGTTCTATAGACAAATGAACTTTGTCTTTCCCAGAACAGATTGAAAAAATGGTAAAGAATGGTGCACGGAGTGTTTGTTGTCGGTCATTCGAGTAATTGCACCTGCTCTAAAGGTGTTGGTCATTCGAGTAATGGATTACGCCTCAGTTCTACGCTAGTTCAGTGTTTATATGAACCTTTTGTAATTACTCTGCTCTATATATTATTGTCATATAGCACGTGCCTAAGTGGGCATGTTCAAATGAATTCAGTGTGACTCATAATTAGATTACTTTTACATTTGTGTTAAATCTATGTAACCCTCTTCTCTTCTATCTATAGTAGTGTTCTAAATTTTTGCTAGCAAACATGAAAAACGAGAAACTAAAAAATCCAGAATTTCACCCTCAAAAAACTATTTTAGCTGTAGCACCCACGAAAAGAAAAAGGAACAAGAATATGCCATAGTGCGCACAATACTTCAGCGGCTTCAAGGTGAGTGATATTTGCCTTTTTCTTCAAGGTGAAATTCGGTTTGAGCAAATGAATTGGTGTGCGAAGAAAGTCATGTATCTTTCGAGATGCAGTGAATTGGTGTGAAAGATCTAAAAGTTTGTAATGCTAAAGTGAAGCTTTAAGATCGGAAGAGGAGAGTGTGCAGTAAAGGAGCTATTTGTACATCACGCCCCTTTACTATTTTGAATTTAAGAAAATGACCTTTTAAGATCTCTTAAGTGTAAAAGACAGATTTCATGTGTAAAAAAAGTAGGGTCATAAAACTAAAAACAAATTTGTAAAGAGCCAAAAAATCAATTCACCCGCACTAAAGTGGCAGACAATCAGTAAATTGTTTCTCCTGGCAATGAAGGAAGCTGGAAAGCAATCAGTGATATTTAAAAGCACCAGAAAGGGCCTCAATGACTAGAACGATTCTCAACAAGTTCTGTTCTCTAGCACCGGAAAGTGGTTAAAGATGGAAAAATATTACAGTAATTAAAGCAAGTTTTTGTCGGAAAATGAAGTAAATCTCAGCAGTTCTATCGCTAGCAACTCTCAAGTTGGATGCTAACACTGTCTAAACAATTGTTAAATGTGCTCAAGACTATTTCCCCAAAATGGTTAGTGCAATTTGTTGATCTGCATCCAGATTACCAGGAAATTGATTGATTAACTCGATCTGATGTCAACCGTGTACAAAAATTACAGAAGTAACAGATAAAGGAATTGGATTAATGAAAAAGAAAAAGAGGAAGGAAGATTAGTTTGTGAATGACTCTAGAGGAGTTGAAATAACAAAGTAATTAAAAAAAAGAGCATGTTAATATCTCGTGCTAATCCAGTAGGTCCAAAAGATAAATGCTGGTTACTTTCCAAGTAAGCGGCGGCCACGCTGGTTGGCACCTTTAACTCGGAAATTGAGCTCATCCACGTCATCTTGAAGATGATCCAGGGCTTTGTTCTGCCTGCAATATCCAACAGCATATGCAGAAATGTTCAGAAGTGATTAGAGAAATACACAGTACTACAATGATCATGAAAGTACATAAGAAGAAAAAAAGGGATGAAGGAAAGAGCAAGGAAGCTCATAGTCCTTAAAGAAAATTTCACAATCTTAAACACTAACCTCCCAATTTCAGATCCCATGTCAAGAGCCATATCTTTGAGCTCTCCCAACAGGTTACTGAGATCTGATAATGCGTCATCTTGCTTTGCCTTTTCAACCTGTCAAATTTTCAAAATGATTAGCGCTGTTTCGAATTTTCAACCTGTTTCGAGTGATTTCTCAATGCGAGAAAACACATAGGTGCTTCTAAAACAAGCCTCCTAGGCTGCCCGGTGCGACTCTTCTTAGGCTTCCCAGTCTTAGAAAACAAGCCATGCAGTTTTCACCATTCTAAGATAGCGGATGCATCAGAAGAAGGGTCTTCACCGTTCTAAGATAGAGAATGCAAACAAATGGATAGAAAAAAGGGGCAGCCCTGGTGCAAAGCAGAACGCGTTCACATAGGGTCAAGTGGAAGGCCACACCCAAGGGGTGTGATGTAGGCAGCCTACCTAACACAAGCGTTAGTGGCTCATTCCATGGTTCAAACCCGTAACCTATAGGTCAAATGGAGACAAATATACCGTTGCTCCAAGGCTCCCCTCTAAAACAAATGGATAGAAAGTTTAAATGGAGCACTACAACTTCAAGTTTAGAAAGTTCAGATGGAGACAAATATTGTGAAACTTCAACTTGTTAATGGAGCACAGTTAAGGAAAGAAACAGGAAAGCCTTCGCCACGAGTAGTTGACATATTGATCGCAACTCTTCACACCGTGATAAAACTAACTTGAGAGCAAGTTTATCTTCCTATCACGCAACAGGCTAGAGCCAATATCAATTCTCTGAAACATTGATATAAAGGAGTTCTTAATATCCATCTCTATTTTGTGCCAAGTAACACACATGTACCTCAATTTGCTGTAGTGCATTTGTAGGTTCTGGTGGTGGTGTTCGTGAACTTGAGCGTCCTTTAGGTGCCGAGCTCAACCCCAACTTCTCTCTCTGCTCCAGGTGGTTACCCTTTCTTTGAACTGGATCATCTGCCACAGTAACAGATAATCAGCAATCTTTCTCAATAGCCACAACCTCCCCACAGTTTATTAATGTTTTCTATATCTGAATGTCCAGTTAGTTAATTCTTTCCCTACTTATGAACACCAAAGCATATTAAATGAACAAGAACAAAATCAGATGAGTAACCTCTAGTAATTACTGGCCCTGTAATTGGGCGAGTCTTCTTAGGCTTCCAAGTCTTAGAAAACAAGCCTCCTAGACTGCCCAAGAGTTTTTCACCCTGCAATCAAATTTCAAGCTTTAGTTTCAAATTGATAACTACAGCAGCAAAAGGAAATAACAGATACAAAATATTCCATTTAAGGAATAGTAAGAAAGTATTCGGTAGTTATGGGGCAACGGTAGGTTAAGGACAGAGGTGGAACAGGTTGAAGCAAACTATTGACTTATGCTTTATAAAAGTCTAAACAAAATCTATATGCCCTCCTAAAGACTATAAAGTTTCATCCCAAAATGAACAAGGAAGTAACCTACCAGTCAGTATAAATTTCAAACATATTTGAGTTATTCAACGAAATACTAAAGAATGAAAAGTTGCAGAAACAAGAAAAATAGATGAGAATTGGCATTCCATGATGATACAATGGGTAACTTAATCCAAAACAAGTTCTTTTGCAAACTACAAAATGCAATAGACTTAGAAAACCATACTCTGCTAAGGTCATGGTCAATGTCAGCTGCAGTTGTGTGGGTTCTTGTAATTTGTTCACCATGCTGATGTAAGGTGATCAAAGTTTTTGTTGCGTCCTGTCTCATGTCTTCTGCAATCCTCAGGCAGCTGTTAACAGTCTTTGTTGTCTCTTCAGCCTTGTGTACAGCATAGTTTTCCAACTCCTGTACAGTTTGGTTCTCAAATCCTCCAGAGTCCCGGAAGTCATTCTTGTATCTGTTTCTTGCTGTTGAAGTTGCAGAGTAAGCAGATGAATGAGTCCCTTTAATATCATCGTCATCAAAAGGGTTTGTACTCAAATGTGGAGTTATTAGAGAAGGCTCGGACGAAGTTCTCCGTGCAGGTGTTATAGTTTGCTTGCTGTCAGATTCATTGTCAGAGTCAAAAGGATTTGAACTCGAATAACCATGGAATCCAGGATTCGCAGAGTGATTTTTAGCATTCAGATGCAAGGGCGATTTCTTAACCCCGAACATTTTCAATGGGTAAGAGGTGAACTTGCTTCAGTAGGAACTAGGAAGTGTTCGACTAATTAAGGAATGTACCTGGAGAAAGAAGCAAGCGAAAGCTATTAACAGTATGTTTTAACAGCCAAATTAATTAGCAAGAATCAGCTATAACGAGAACATTCACTTGAACATCCTGCTGACCTACATTTAAAGTGAAAGTTCATGTATTCTACCACGATAGTCGATAAGATTGACAATACACTAATAGATCATCAAAAACTGCTGAAAGGATGAACTAGGACTCAAGGCTAAACTTTGTGCAGGAAGAGGAAAAATTTTTCCTTTTTTTTTCTTTTGGTTCTCAAGGGGCTTACATAAAAGAAAAAGGGCATCCAAGAACACATTTAACAGCCCTTCAATAATATATCAAAAATTCAAGGAATATGCAGGCCCGATTCTCTATGCATCTTCATCATAACTCATAAACGTTAAAAGTTAAAAATGAAAAGCTTTCCTTATAGAAATAAATTTTTACTAATCTTTTTTTTTCCAATCAAATGAACAATCAAGATAGTTTCCCAATTCATCTGGCTTATTGCTTTATGCTGAATTCTTTAAAACCCAGAAATTAAACAAGATTAAAACGACAGCAAAAAGTGCAGATTGTTCCACTAAAGAGTAGAAAAAGATAGCCGCAAGTGATAAAAATCACAGCGAAAAAGAAAAACTAACAGAACACAAATCAGTACAATAAGCTTAGTGATTTGAACAGATCCAAAGGATAAAAACAAAAATGCATAAACTAATACATTCAAGAAAAAATGAAAATTACCTGCAAATCCAAGGAACACTGTGGATTAGGATTTAGGAGCACCGAGATTAACGCCCCTATCACGGAGAACCAATCCACAATAAGGAGAAAATCTAGAGAGAGAGCGAGAGAGCGAGAGAGGAGACTATAAAATTTGAAAGTGGGGAACAGGCCTATATAATATAGTACTTCCTCCCTCTAATTTACCAATTTATGAATGCACTCTAATTTTATTTGTCTATTATATTAAAAATAAATATTTATTTTTTAGAAAACTAATAAATAATTACTAATTTATACCTAATTTATCCTTATTATTTTCCAATATTTTAGATTTTTAATAGTCAAAGTTAGTTTTTTTAATAATAATTAGGGGTTATAATAAAATAACCACAATTTACTAATTCTTTAAAGATGTGCCAAGTCAATAGTGAATAAATAAATTTGGATGGAGGAAATATTTTTATATTTATAATAAATTTAATCTTAGACTCTTTATTTTATTTTAATAAAATAATTTATAAAAAAACAAATATAGAGTAATTGTTTTAGTCACAAATCTTTTAAAAATTTATTTTTCTTAAACTTTGTGTCAATGCATCACATAAAATGGGATGGAGCATGCAATTGAATTTTATTTTTTCTTCTGATGCAATTGAAAATGTTGCGGACGCTAGCAGCATAGCTTACTTTTGGAAGAAATTAGTTGTATTCTAATGTAGTATTGGGCATTAAAATTTTAATATTAACGTTCAAGTTTTGTAGCAAGAGGTACAATAGTAGTAATAACAACTACTGCCCCTCTCAATAATCTGACCGGAATAAAATAAAGTATAAATAAACCTTTCTTCTAGAGAAAATAAAAAGAAAAAGAAAAAGAAGCGCGTAGGCCGTAGAGGGTGACTTTTGAATTCGGCTAAATTGGACCGTTTCCTCTCCATATAATGCATAAATAGTAAAGCCCTGACCCAGTCCACGTCAAAATAAAAAGTTTTTAATTTCCACTTCTTTCCCTGTTACTGTTAAGAAAAAAAGAAAAAGAAAAATTACTAGTTTAAGTTCGCCAAAATGACGTATTAAATCATTAATAATACTTACACGTAACGAGCTTGCTTTGCTTTCTTCTTCTTCTATATCTTCTAACTCCTTGGCCCAACGTGCGAAATTCTGCGAATTTGTCACCACCAAACCGATGCCAAAAATCAACGGGACTTATATCTTCTTGATTACCTTTGCCTTTTTGCTTGTCCCATTATTTATCATATTGAAGAAAAAGTTTAGGTGCTTTGATTCGAATAATGTTGTGGAAATAGCAGCAGGAGCTCGGGCAAACCCATGTCCGGCGGAAAATTCAGCTGCTGAAGTAGTGATAGATGTTTGCGAAGAAGAAATTAAAGCAAAAAACAGTGATTGTTCTATTTGTATTGCAGATTTTAAAAAAGGGGATATGTGTTTGATACTTTCTCCTTGTTGCCATGGATTTCATTTTGCTTGTGTTAGTCGTTGGTTAGAAGACAAAGAGACGTGTCCCTTGTGTCGGACCCCTGTTACTAGTGTCATGTGTCGCTCGTATTAATGATGACAAGCCGAGCTATGTGGTGGGGAGGTTCAATTGAATCTTCTTTATACGGTGTAAACAAGGTAAAATGTAAACACAAATTCTTTTGTATATATACAAATTGTTGAATCTTGTTCACAATTTTTTTTTTTTTTTTTTTTTACATTCTAATTATGCATATACATTCACATTAGGGTGTGGGCATTTAATAATCAATGCCAATTACTATTTCATTTATTCGTTCAAAAGTGCAAAATAAGCAAACTCATCTTTTCAGAGAATGTCATCCCACTTCATTGTCAAGGCAGACACATTGAATTAGTTTGCGATTTATCTCAAAAAAGAGTCTTGAGAATTTATTTGTCATGGTTTCTGCTGCACACCAAATTTGCAAGCTCAGTTACATTTGAACGTTCACTAATACATTACATTTGATTAGGATCGGAGAACGGGAGAAGAAATGAGGAAGCACTGTAAGGAAGTACAGAAACTCCACTCATTAAATTGTCGATTCAGAAGAAACCCTTCAGGAAAAATGACTTTTCCAGCTTCCAAGCACCTTCCAGGAAACCAGCAAGAAATCATAAACCCCTAATTCTTAGCTGCTAAGTTCCATTTGTAAATTACAATATACAATCTACTCCTAACACTTCTCACTAAGACAAGACACGAATCACCTATAGTGCATTATACACGCTAAAAAAGGTGTGCAAGAAATGAAGATTCAAGCAACTTACATTGCTCATAATTACGCGTTCCAACAAGATTAAACAATATGTAAAACTTGAGATCACATGTGAGCTGGATCACTCAACTACTCTTTCCAATCTTGATTTCTGGAATCATATTCAATCCGTGTCAAGATTTACAACATGTCTAGATTCATTGAATTTAGGTATAAGAATATTCGATAATATCTCATAATGTTCCCTACTTCAATGTTGAATATTTTATATGAACTGGTAGAACAGTTGATAATATAACAATCAGCGTTTGCAGCATCATACACCACATTCAAATTGACTTTTCTAAATGGAAATTAAATCTCATTTATCAAACTCCTCTAAACGAAACAAAAGTAGACTTGCGGAATCAAACAACAAACACACTTTACCAGAAGGCATGTTGAAATGGACACATTTTTTACCAATATCTATGCTACACAGACTGAGACATACTGAATCTGGTGTTGGATTTACTATATATGTTGTCCTTAAGATAACACAATTTACTATATGTTCTTTTCAATCTTGATAACACAATCTCCATTCGGAACTTCAAAGATATTACTACTATATTCCTCAAGGAACACAATAAGTCACAAATGTAAAGATCAAACCCGAGCTTCCAACTTAGCTATATACTTTTGTAAAGATAATTGTTCTACTTCAATGCATGCAAGATGTAAATGATGTGATATAGATGTTAATAACAAATATAGCTTAAGTTGCTTTACAAGTGATTCATAGTTCTTTACTTGATCTGCCATTTCTCCATCTTGTGCATAACATGGCAGAGGACAATGGAATGGTAGGATAGTTGGAATTTTGAGAAATATGAACTATTACCCCTAAGTTTGCTTGGAAACATGTTGTAAAAAGGGATGGGGGAGGTTAAGGAGATAGGTGTGCTAAGGTTAGGGCTGTTCAGCTTTAGGGGTTTTGATTTGTTTGTACATATTTTTTCCCTTGGTAATTAAAATTTGACTAATTACCAAAAAAAAAAAAAAAAAAAAAACGAACAGAACAGCCGGTTTTGTAAGGGGTGGACCAAATATCTCCATCAATGGAAGTGTGAAATAGCAAAAACAAAGGTAAGATCGATCAGACGGATGGGATCCCTCCACTCTTAAGCAGAAGTTTCAAGATCGAGTCCTGGGAATGCAGAAACCCCTGATAGGAGCGCTTCTCATTAAATGATCCCTACGAGGCACTAATCCAGATTCCAGATTCCAGATTAGCTGGACCAGTTGGTTCCGAATACCAGATGCTTATACCAAAGTAAGATATGATAGATTTCTTTTGTAATCAACATTGAATTGCAGAAGTCATTGCTAAAGCTTTCCCATTAAATCTTTATCAGCATTCAGCTTACAAATTCAACATCAAACATTTCGTGCAACTACTTAAATCATGGGGCAACCAAAAACTTCTCAAGAAACAAAAGCTTCATTTCCAAATCGAAAGAGCAGAACATTCAAAACTGCCAACTCTTATTCAGCTTCCCTATTGATCATGATTTAATACCAACGGAAAATTAATTGCTGAATCTAGAGAATACAACAAGGATCAATCCAAGGGAAGTAACAGCAATACAAGAGTAAGTAACACCCTGAACGCGAACAAAAAACAAGTTCAATTGCTTAGCAGCCTGGAGAGTAAGAGTCAAAATCTGCAGCCTACCTTGTTCTTCCATTTTCCTAAAAAAGTAAATGGGCTTCAGCGCTCGCCTCAACATGAATGCAAGAGAAAATGGTAACCCAAAAGCCAAGAAACTCTGTATTGAGATCTCGGGAATTGGGGAGGACTGAGTCCTGTAAGTGATCCAAGCTCCTAAACCAAGCTGTACAAGCCCAAGTACAGCAAATCCTTCGCTCAAACTGTACATTGTTTTAAGCATTTTATCAAGCACTTCACGGGTCTCATTTCCAAGTGGTGTAACGTCACGCTCAACAGTTGGTCCTGTGATCTCCTGGTGCTTAAATTCAGGGGTTTGACTTGGATACTCACTAGCGATTTTAGGGTTTCCACCATCACTAGATGAAAAGTATCTCGGTAGAAATCCTTGAACTTGAAATTTGGGGGTTTTATAATTAATTTGATTTTGGGAAAGTGATATATTGGGTTTAATAGAGTTTTGAATTGTGCCAAGAAATGGTAGCTGACTTTGACTCTGGACAAAAGGAGTTGATCTGATATAGGAATTGGAGAAGGTTGAAAATTTTGTGTTTGTTTTGGGATGCCTGAGGAATGAAAGTGGAGAAGAAAAAGAAGAAGGATTTTTAAGAAGTTCGGTTGTAAATCTGCGAGTTATTGTAGACGCCATAATAGCTGCAGAAGCAGAAAGGGAAAAGAGGAGATCAACGAGGAGCACAAGGTTTTACATTAAGCCATGGATTTTAGTCAATGGCTGCTTTGCCCGCGTTTTGCGTTTATTGCATTTTCAGAGAATGGGCCAAACTTTTGCTTCTCTTTTCTGGCCCAAGTTAAGAGTCCAGTTAATGAATGGGCAAAATTGGTCGACCGAAATAAATTGTATTGCTAGTTAAAATATATAATATAAGTATATATATAAAAAATATGTATTTTATCAGCTACTTCATTATTTTTGGGAGCAGCTAAAAATATATATTTTTGTTAATGAATGTCAGCCTTGTTATGATCGGCTTATGATGTATAGAGGCCTAAGCCCAAATTAGTGAAATTGTGTAACAATCCCAAAAGTAATAGATCCACATCAGAAAGTGAAATTGGTTAAAAATTGCATAAATAACTCGTGTTACACGTTTTAAACTGTAAGGGGTTGTTTGATCTGAAGTATAAAAAAGTTTAATTCCGTATAAAGTTCCATATTACTCGTATAACGTTTACTTTTCTAAGTAAAATTTTGATGGTTTACTTCCATTCGCTAATACAGAAACTAACTAATTTACTTACTTTAAGTAAACTTTGATGGCTTACATCCAATTTTTAGTAATCAGAAAGGTATTAAAAGTGATATACTTTCCTATTTACGCACGATTTTGGGAAGATAAAAGCTTAAAGGAAATAGCTCATTACACTCAACGTTTTCTTTACTCTCCAATTTTATTTCTATTTCTCTTTACCGCACAAAGGAAATGTAAATCGTTACACTGAACTTTTCCTTTTACTCTTTCAGTTCCCTCCTCTTTTAACTCAACCCAAACATGGTATAAAGTGCCAAGGGCTGATTCCCAAGAATAGGAAAATCAATACAAGCAACGTAACTGGCAACATTTTTTTACACTTTCATCCAAATTTATTTGATTAAATCCACCTTTGAATAATCACTTATACTTCAACTACGACTGTCTCAAACATTATATCTTTTGGCAAGCGGATTTCTAAAGAGATTGTAATAAGTTAGTAATAACATTCGAAAGACAAAAGTCTTGAATTTTTTTGTTAAACAGTGCACAACTATCATGTTCTAATATAGGGAATGTCATATAAGCTGATTAATAGTAGCAGAATAGAATAGAAGCAACTTTTCGATTAGCAAGAAAATTATGTAATCAATCCTAAGTCTTATATATCTCCAACATGTCAAGTGCCGGTATTAAACAAACTGCACGTCGAAATAGGTGTTGTAGTTAAAGTGGACTAGGTAAATGAACAATATAGAATATTGTGGAGTGTAAGGACTCTTAACTTTGCAATTTAAT
The DNA here is from genome assembly GCF_000715075.1 of Nicotiana tabacum. Classification (NCBI taxonomy): domain Eukaryota; kingdom Viridiplantae; phylum Streptophyta; class Magnoliopsida; order Solanales; family Solanaceae; genus Nicotiana; species Nicotiana tabacum. The sequence continues at coordinate 25,834,722 of NC_134083.1, forward strand.
CAATCAAACTTGATAAGTTTACTACTGATATTTATTTATTTCTTTCAAGTGTAGAGGTGGTCCAATCTACTAAGTCTTCCTTTTTCAGTTGCGTGATAACCGTTCAAGCTAGAGTTTTGTGTATAGCATTAAAGATATTAATTGAAAAGCACTAGCATATTGTGAGACTATATAAGAAAGGGAAATGGGATGGGTTGTCATGTTATTTGGTAGGTCACTAAACAACCACCTTTGAGCTCACTTATCTTTGTTTACAATATATAATGGAGCATTTTTTTTCTCCCTCATGACTTCATAGCATAGTCCCATCTTCAACACCTCACTCAATTTCCCTTCAATTCCAAGAAAAGATTATCACATCATTAAAAGAAATTACCCTTCATTACAATTTAGTCTAGCTCAAGATCAAGTTAAAATGTACACAACAAAAAAAGAATCCTAAATAGAAAAAGAAGCTTACATCTTGTACATATGAATTTTCATTTCCTAATTAAAATTGGTAAAAGACAATAAAATTGATCCCAACAAAAAGAAAGGGAGGGGGGTTGCTAACTGGTTCAATGAGCAAAATGGAATTTGAATTTGTTAAATGGACATGTTGAACAGGGAGCCGAGGGTCTATCGGAAACGATTTTTTTATCAACAAAAGGTAGGGGCTAGGTCTGCGTAGACTCTACCCTCTCTAGATCCACTTATGGGACTACACGGGCTATATCACTATATTGTTGTTGGGCAGGTTGAATAGGGATCAAACAAATTTGGGTTGAATATTGCCACCACTAAGTTACTACTGAGAATTTAAACACTTCAAACATGTAAAGAATCAATGAATCTGTACACTTGTGAACCTTAAATGAAATTCCCAATGATTAATTGGAAATAAGGCCCAGTAGCTGCTCATGTTTGTGACTGTTTTCCATCCACCATTGCTGGAAACCAATATTCTCACTGCTAGAATCCAACATATTCTCTTCTTCAACAGGAGCAGGCAAGTTTAGATCCAAGAAATTTCTGATTTCTGGTATTGGTTTCTGTACTATTTCAACAGCTTGGTTATTGTTTCTTTTGGCCTCAGCAATCAAATGGGATCTCTTGTGACCACCTAAAGCTTGACCTGATGAGAAAATCTTGAAACAAATTGGACACTCATGATTCTTTAGCTTCTTGGATCCAGAATTGGTCTCAATCTTTTCATTTATTGCACTTTCACTGCTGCAGTTTTTGATGAGTTTGATATGATCTACACCTTTATTTTGCAAGTGCTCAATATCAATACTGCTATTTTCACCTTTGATATTTTTGTGGCTTGCCCTGTGACCTCCTAGTGCTTGGTAGGAATGGAAACTCTTATTGCAAGTAGTACACTCAAATTTTATCTTCTTGGAATTGAAACCCTCAGTTAAATCACTCCTTTTGACTAACTTGTTAGCAAATTCAACTTCAAACTCTTCAACAACTCTGTTTTCATTGTCCACTTTAATCTTCTTCTTTTTCTCATCATCAGTTGGAACTTGTGATTTGTCCCTTTTTTGACCATTTGACTTGGAGCTCTCACCTTGTTCTGTTTTCCCATTTTTGACTTTCCTCAGCTTGACCAATTCACCATCTTTACATTTTGTGCTCTTGTTCCCAACTTTATCATTTTGATGTGGTTGATAATTGTTATCAGAACACTCAGTGACATGATTTTGACCAACCCAACTTCCCACATCTTTTGAAAGTAAGATCAAACTCATAGCAACTTCCTCTTGTAGCTGATCATGTTCAATCTCAGAGATACAAGGAGAAGCATTATAAGCAACAGTTAAAGAAGAGGAAGTTGTAGTAGCCATGTACCTTTTCAACCTTCTTGTTGATCTCTTCTTCTTATTTGGTGCTGCTGTTTCAGTATCAGATTGACTATCCATAACTTGTTTCTGATTAGCATTAGCACTATTCCAAGAATCTTGTTCCACACTGTTATTTATTGATGAGATTCTCTCTGAGTGACACTTCATATGGCCAAATAAAGCTTTCCAAGATTGGAAGCTTTTGCCACATTCTTTGCATACTTTGTTCTTCTGATTTGGAAGCAAAGTATCTTCTTCACTTGACTCAGCAAATTTTGAAGTCTTCTTGGGATTCTCCCTCAGCACATAATTAGCACTTTGAGTACCTGCTTCAGTGCCCATATCCAAAATTGGAAGCATTTTTCTTGTAGTGTTTCCATCAGTTGAATTAATCATATGAGACCTCATATGACCACCTAATGATCTACCACTATTGAAACTTTTGTTGCAGAATTTGCATACATGTTTCAGTATTTCTTGATCTTCTCCCATTGAATTGAATCAAATCAAAATTCAAGAATCAAGAATCAGATCAGATGATCAAGAAAAAAAAGTCCAACTTTTACCTAGTCTTGTTCTTTTCAATCTCACAATGCAACTCTGGATGTAGAAATTATCCAAATTATGCTAGTAGCTCTCACAGTAGATAATATGAAGAAAATATCCAAATTATGTTGGTGATGAACAAGCTAAAAAAGAGAAAAGAAAACTTAAAAGAAAGAGAGCAGTTTTAGTACTTTCTCTTTCTTAAGTTTTTCTCTCTCTTAGAACAACACTATGTTTGGCGAATTGGAGGAGAAATCCATGCATGGAAGCAAAGATAAAAAGAAGTGGTAAAGGGAAAGATAGTAGTAGCACGTGTACTCAACTGACAATACTACGCCAACCCAAATCCAACGGCTGAGATTGATCCTCCTATTTAGCATCTCTATTGTGTTGAGCTGACAACCGAGCTTAGCTAGCTAATGCTCAAAATAACTTAGAACTGCTCTCAATAACTATTCTTTCCTTTGTCTTTGCTATTAAAGAAGCCCACAACTCAAAGTGAGACCAAAATTAAAAAATAAGAAAATTAAAGGTTCCACTCTTTGTCTTTGGCTGTTATTCTTTTAATCTTATGTTAAACTTATTTCTTTTCTATTTCTATTATTTTATGAGTTTAACTTCTTCCCCATATTCATGATCAAATATAATTCTTACATTGTCATAAAACAGTATAGCGATAACCTAAAAACTATCTACTATAACATGGTAATTCTACTACATATTTATGGTCTAATAAAATTCTTACACCGTCAAATCACAAATAACCTAAAAACTATCTATTATAACTTGTTAAATATATTAATAGTTCAAAAATCTTCCGGTGTCGTCAGTATATATAAGTTAAATTTCTCCTAAGACTTGTTCTATCCTTATTCTGGTCCTGCATGTCAGTTTCCAGTACTGTTGTTACTTCCTTGAAGGCATTTAATTATTTACTTATTAATCATAGGCCAACCCAAAAGAAATTCTTGAATTTAGCTTCAATTAGCATATAGTACTTGTATTGATTAGTATCATAAACTTAAGTTGTAGCACAAAGTTGACAGCAACGAGAGCTAATTAGATGAAGTGAGAAAAGTTGCCGGCCTTAATTAATTAGTTGTTAGCAGCTAAAGCCGGCTTTCATAGCACTAACCGCAACGTGAATATGTCTTAATATTAAGGACAAACTAATCACAATTTTGGGAGGTACGTGATGAAAGTTCCTTACCTTTTGTGCCTATTTTAGCCGGCAATATTAGTGCAACTTTAGCTGTGAACTTGTCTATTTATTCATTTTGATTTTTGCTAAGCAGTAGCACATTGCTCGGAGAGTAGTAGTTATACGTTTAAATATAAATATATAAATATATGTGTGTGATTACGAGGAACAGAAAGACCACCCTTTATTTCCTTCTCTACTTAAAACCGTAATAAACAAACATTTTTAAAAGATCAAACATGTGCTTGCACATTATTTTGTGCCTAACTTTGGCTTGTGAACTATACACAATACATGCACTATGATGATTGTGTGTGGCAAAATTGTCTTGTGATTGGCTGAAGAATCTTGGATATTAAAAGGCGAGTTCTTGACTAAATTTTAGTTTCTCTAGATTGATAGTTAGCATTGATTAATTAAAAACTCAGAAGAAAACACTGTTTGATAACTTGCGTTAAATGGTAAATAACCACAAATATGGCTGACATGTCATGGTGAAATTGTTTTAAAATTCAAATTTTGACTAATTCGTATGAAACACTGAAAAAATTAAGAGATATAGTAGTTTTTTGCTAAGTCATATGGTAACTACATAAAAGGAAGTGAAGTTCTTGATGTTTAACAAAAATAAAATAAAAAAAATTGAAATCATTGTGGAGCTATAGAAAGATAATAGTATTGCAGCTACTACTTATTTTACTCCCAATCAAAGATAGTTTAAATTGAGTGTGCTAAATCGCAGAACCGGATTCAAAATTTAAATTTTATGTGTTTAATCTTTAATATTTCTAGCATTGAACCTATATATTACAAAAATTATGAGTTTAAACCTATTCGTTTATAATTTTAATGACTTTTTATACATAAATTTATATTAAGTATTGAAAGTGATGGATTAAGATGAATTCGGTGTTAATATATGTTAGTATCCGCCTATGGTAACTAGTACTATGAAACATGCGCTAAATAGAATAACATTTTCTCATTGTTTTCCCCATTTCCTCTAGCTGACTTACTAGATACATAGCTGGTGAGAAAGCTGCTCAACCACTTCTCCTTAATTAAGGTGTTGCACCAAACCAACTGGTGTCAAGTGCATGTCCTATGAATCTACATGTTAATTTGATATCCTAATTGCATCTTGATAATTTTGACAAACAGATGCAAAATCTTGTAGAAATTAATTAGAATCTCCTACTTTGATGACCTTCTACCATGTGGCTCAATTTATTACTACATACCACTTGACTAGCTAGCAATGGACCAAAGATTAGGTCATCTATACAACCACATTAAGGTTTTGTTAAGTATAAGAAATGAAAAGCCTGCTAATATACATAATGCAGCATCAGGAAAAGAAGACAATTGTAAAATGATTAAGCACATAAAGATATAGCATATGTTATTGCTCAAAGTGACTTCACTTGAGAGTGAAGAAGTCTTTTGGGTGTTTTGTTTTTCCAAAAGTGGATGCTATATATATATATATTGACAACTGACACTCTTCCAAGTAAAGTTAATTTGGCCACTCCTTGTCTTTCTCCCATACCCATGAGAAACATCAAGATGCCCTACTTTGTCTTTATGCTTGCTCAGTCAAGCTTGCTCATCTATCCTAGAAACCTTGTGCAGACAGAACTAGCTTATTAGGTGCGGGTTCGGTCGAACATATTAATTTTATTTAAATATTATATTTATAATTAAAAAATTCATTTTATATATATATATATATATATATATATATATATATATATATTACAAAATTAATAATTAAGACGAGCTATAATTTTAATAAAAAATTCAAAATTCATAAACTTTAGATTTTGCTCCGCCTATATCTCCCACTACATTAGGAGGAAGGGGAAATGGGTGAATTTTTAGAATTACTATTAATACTGGACAAAAATAATTTCCTCTGGCTACAAAGACTGGGAACTAGCATCCAAAATTCCCTAAATCTAAAGCTTTAACAACTCTTGTATATTTCTCTTCTTCTGTCTTCTCTTTGTTACAAGATTGTCAAGGCTGTATATTTCAGCAACTAATTTCTCTTTTTGTCATAGAGTATAAATCCAAAATTGCAGTTAATTCACAGCTTCATAGATGTTGTCATTAGGTTTAATTTTCTAAACGTAATCTACGGTAGGACTTGAGTTAATTAGCTCCTTTCTACAAAATTTCAGTGGATTATTTATACTAGTCCTGTACATAGGCGAATCTAAAATTTTCAATACATGGGTGTACTACTAAAAGAAAATAAGGAAAAAATGTATTAAGTGAAAATTGATCCCCCTTCCTCTTGGTAAATAATTCAACATTTAATCAAGTTCACCATTCAACCTTCTTGTAGTATGGGTGCCAACAGTTAATATTATACCAATTTTAAAAAATATGTATATAAAATATCTAATTTTGAGGAGAGACTATGGGTTCACGTGCCCCATAATCTCCTCTCTCTATATATCTTCCCTTGCTCCTATGGACTCTTTGGCAACATAACCAGTATTTATATTACCAGTATTTTGGGGAGGATAGTGAATACGCATACCTTACCCCTACCTTATAAAAGTAGAAAGGCTTTTTTCAATAGTACCTATTTAAAATTACGAAGTAAAATTAAAGGCCAAAATGTAAGGCAATTAACTCTTTTGGAATTTCCTAATTGGGTATTGTAATTAATTCTTTCTTTTTCTTCCATGAAGAAATAAATTACATAATTATTTTTTGTTAAATTCTAGCAGAGACAAACAATATTAGGTACTTTCCTTCCCCACCTATGTAAAATTTGGCGAACAGAGCTACATGATATTTGTGCTGATGTAAAATAATAAATATCGGACGAATAATTATAACGTGCATTCAAGCTGATTCGAACATCATAATTTATAATTAAAAAAATAAAAAATTGTCCATCTCGTGATACATCCCTTTTACCTCAAGTCAAAGCAAGAGCTACCTAGCCTTGTCGGTCACAGATGGAGGAGACTTGTTGAGGAGCTTCACTTCCTCGCAAGCAAAAAACAAAGTTAATGTGATATATATAACTTAAGAGTGATTCACTAGTACCAGTAAAGTAAAGCTAATCTTTAGCTTAATTGGTCCACTATATTATGTGAATATGAGATCTGGCTATAGCTAGGTGACACCAGTCCATGATTAATAAAGAATTGGATTATAAGTAAAGTTCATTAATGAGAAGCACGTCAATCCTTTAACAAATATAAAACATATTAACAACTAGCTACTAGTATTTTCTTTGGTGGTTAGGCTTTTGAGATTTCACGCTTGTATCTCTTAGTTTACAGAAGTTAGATAACGTGTTATTTCAGTAGAAATTCTAAAAACACTCAAAAAAGAAAAACTACCTTTATAAATTAAAAGGAAAAAACGGCCCATATAAATTGAAAGAAATAAAGAGCATGACTAAGCGGTTAATGAGGTGAGTAAAACTTATTGAAGTCCATGGTTCAAATTTCAATATATATATATATATATATATATATGTGAGAGATAGCAGATACTCAATAAAATAATCAAGTAACGGCGTAGACTATATATCTGTCTTACATAAGCATATATGTTCGTAGAGAAATGAAAAACGACGGAAAGGGAATGAGAAAATTGCAGAATATTATTTAACTATACGCTGCATATAAACATACGACCTACTTTAAAAAAGAAAAAAACAATTTCCTAATAATAGGTCGCGCTGCTTTAAAAGAGGAAATTTGCACCTTTTTAACTGTGGCCTGCTTTTGCCTCTCTTAGTTTAACAACGGAAAATAAGTACGCAAGTAGAGTAGATACATAAAGATACATATTTTATTTTTTACTTCTTTTCTCTTTTTGTGGTTATAAAAGGGTAATAATCATAAAGGTGCATGTGTTACTTTATACAGATAATAATTGCTCATGTGTTCATAGCAAGTTCTCACCAGCAATGCTTAGGAAATACTCATATATGAAATTAAAAAGAAAATTGAAAATCCCAACTGAAGTTATTACGTGGGACCTTTCCTTACCTGTTCCTTTGGATGGATCATGCAAAACTAAAATTGGTTAGGGTAGAGCACTCTTCCACTACTTCTTTGACTTGATAGATTATTGAAGATTTTTTCTCTTATATATAACCAAGTAAAGAACACCCCCGACTACTTGCTACTTCCCCTTTGGGTGCCAGAATTAAAAATAGTTTCTTTGTACTAGTATAACATATGTTGATGGCTTTTCCTTCATTTCTACCTAGCATGATGGAATTTGTTTAGTAATGAAATATAAAGTTAAATTAACTTAGTACTGTATTAAGAGAATGTCATATACATTACTACTATAACAACGGATCGGAATGTATCGGAAAGTGCAACTTTTCCTTTTTATAAAACAAAATACACTGGACGAAAGCTTGAGATAGCAGAGTCAAAGAGGCCTTGTATTCTAATGCATAACCACTAAAAAGCATACACAGATATCTGCTGCAATTAGCACTGCCCCCGGCTGCATCTAAGGGCTGCTGATGTACATGTTGACACTGAGCGTCATAGCCCACAGTTGCATCCGTGAGTCAGTGAGTGTGTGCGCATCGTCATAACAGGTGTACGTGTCTGCTTACTCATATTATATACTACTCCTATACGCATTATTGAATTTTTTTTAAAAGTATAGATAAGAGTAAATCCACTATCTCATAATAAAAGTATCTACTATATGGTATACCTAAGTGGTCAATGAAATGGGTGTGAACTTTGAATATAAGGGTTTGAAGAGAAAGTTCAAATTCCAAAGGTGACAAAAATAATACTAATAGATGATTTATTTCTACAAGTTTAAGTCTTATTACATGACATGCTCTTTTCTTCTTTTCAATAGAGTATCAGTATTTAATGCCGTCAAGTCAATCAAGTAGTTTATACTTCACTCTCAACACAACCAACTCCTCTAAGTTTAATGATACACTCGAAAGCTTGGTAGGCGCATGCCACAAGGTGTAGAGGTTAAAAACCATCCTTCCATGAAAGAATGCATTTTGATGGTCTTAGTACTCGGCCAGAAGCAAAAACAGCATGTTGGTTAATCAGTCAGAGCTTTAAAAGGCTAAGAGCTTATATCCTTAAAACTTCTGGTACGAGTACCTTCACGAAACAAGATTATCCAGTGAAGCTTTGTACAATGTTGGCTAATTTCTTATTACCCATATCAAAGGTCTTCCTTTGTAGAGCTGAGAAATAGACAAAGGAGAGGACAAGGGAACATAAAAAGAGAGGAAATCCGCGACTGTACAAAACAACTAAATTTACGTATATAAGAATTTTTAAAAGGATCTTCATCCCCCTTTTTTGGAAATATGGCTCAATTGGCCATAGTTTAACTTTACAAATAAATTCTAAGAACCTACTGTCAGTCAAAACAGCTTCCCAGGAAACTGGTGTTAAGCAAATCAAATAATGGCTACTGTACAGTTCCAAAAGCATAGCATCCATCAGCTCCTGTAACACCCTTGTAATGTCATTTCTTGAAGAGAGTAAAAATTATCTTCCACCAGCATTATGAATATACAAGGAAAACCGGAACCTGCAAATGAAGCATCACCAGATTGATTCAACCACACAAAACCTGCCTCTGTCTACAGCATGAATGTAAATGTCAAAACATAGCTTAACCCTTAACCATCTCAACTCTTGTATATCCAGGCTCCATCCCCAAAGACTTCTTCAATCATAGTGCAGGTTGGTAACAAATCAACTTCATTTCTGGCACAACAGCTCAAGTACCCAACATCCCATTCTTTGCCACCACATGGCCCCAACACACGATCATGCTCAATGCCACTGCCCATACCAGTAATATCATTTGCCCAACGTTTACCATTGTTGGTCTGCCCTAGTGATGATTCTGAAGTAACCCCGGCTGCAACAGTGGTACAGGAGCCATCTTGGACTTCTTGCTTAACCACTTTATTTGATAGGCCTTGGTCTTGAGGCTGTAAACTAAGTTTATAACTGCTGTTACTATCAAACAGCTCACCAGGACATGATTCCGGCACATCAGTGAAGACCTTCGTGCTACAAACATTTACAGCCTTATAATCTTCCCAGGTAGCATCACCGACATCCTCATGATGTTTATCGAGCTCCTCATGGATCCCATTGCCACTGAGATCATTATGATATGCTGGGGATTCAACCACAGACTCCTCATCTTCATCCGTCATATTAGCTTCCTGATCAGCATCACCAACAATCTCCAGCCACTCATCATTATCACTGTCTATGTTCAGTGGATCAAATCTGTTCTGCTCAGCACGTTTTCGCAAAATAAAAACATTAAAATAATAGCTAACAAGTTCCTTCCTGCTCCGTGAAGGAAACTCAATAGCAAGATGGTTCCAGAAATTCTTGCCCAGTGATGCAGGATTGGACAATACAACCTCATGAAATAATTCCTCTTCCTCTTCACTCCATTTTTCTGCCACTACCTCTCCCATGTCACAAAAACCCAACCTAACAAATGTCTCCTCGCCAAGGTCTAGCTTTAGTTTTTCCCTTGTTTCCATGATGTGCAGCCGAACACATCTTATGGAACCTATATCTTCACATGGACATTCGCCTCCTCTCTCTACAATATTCTCCCCATGATCTGCACATAGCTCCATTGCAGGCATTGTAATGATACTCGTACCAGCAAGTTTATTTTCATCAGCTTGCGATGAAGGACACAGAGTTTCATGTATGCCCTCCACGTACAGTTTATCCTGATTACCAAATGCAACCCATTCGGGTAATTCTGCTTGAAAATCAGGTCCAATAGGGACCATCTTTTGAGGAGGATCACACAATAGAGAAGAATGCATCTCCCCATGATGAGCAGCGGCCCTGAACGGATTATCAAAATAGTAATATTCAGGAGACATCAATATGTGAAAACGCGCCTCAGGCCTGATGTCTTCCTCACTGGTGCAACTGGTGGGCCAGGAAGAGTTAGAAGCAGAGCCATAAATGCCCATCTCAGTTTCTTTCTCAGAAGAAAAAAGAGCTTCAGCCACATTGTGACTATCAGGTTTGCTGTCAGCATTGGTTCTTGAAGAGTTTTCCTCATCACCACCTACCAAAGATATAGAGATACAGATCAATACATCGGAACCCACACTATAAAGAGTATGGAGCTAAAAGATTCACTTAACATCCAAAATCTGCTCCTAAAAAGAGCAAGCCTGTAAAGAGAGATTTGGAGAAAACTGCTCCAACCTTAAAAAAATACTTGGCAAGTCTTACAGGGTACTGTACTACACCAGTGACTGAAAACATTTTAAAATATGGTACGCAAAGCAGCAAAAGCAGTGCAAAGAATATCTCAAACTAACAAAATAATCTCTTGTTACCTGAAGCATAAGCCTTCACAGCCACTGATTCACGAGAAAGTTCCAAAACTGAAACTATCTGACAGCTAGGTTCATGTCTTGGTTGCTTAGATGAAACCTCATACAACTCCTCTTCACCATACGACCTTTTTTGCACCATAATTAGCTACACAAGGAACTAAAAAATATGAGATATTTAAACGTAAACTGGAAGAAGGTCAAAGATTAGCAGAGAGGGGAAATTCCTTCAAGTTCCATGTGTTTAAAAATATGTAACAATACATATGATTTCATAATCACAAAAGACATCCACAAAATAACTTCAAGAAAATAAAGGGATAATAACTATACTTCAGAGACCACAGAATTGCACTAGAACACCACTAAATTCAACAGAAAACCTGAACAATGAGCATTCCAACCCAGTTCTATACAGCACACAAGGGCATTCTAATTAAATATATAGCTGTATTGTCTAGCTGAAAAGAAGATACTAAAGGTAAACACCACATCAACTCTCAATAAACAGAAAAACCGACATGATGTTGTTAGTCAGAGCATTTGGATATACAGTCACAACTTTGTCAAAAATAAAGAACTGAGCTATGTCAGGCTAAGCCATTCATGATAAAAATAATCCAATCTCATAAGTGACACTGATTAATAGTAATAGTAAGTCGAGCATAGTCAGAGCACCCATCTACTATGAAAGGTTACAAGCACTAAAAGATACTGACCGGAACAGAATAAGAACATCAATTTTTCTTTTAGGACCAGAAATTAGCAGACAAGAAACAGCTTACAGGAAACAGTGACACAAATGTTTGAGCAAGTAGCAAATACAGACAAGACTACACACTGTCACACTGATAACTGATAAGCGCGATAACATATACAACAGCTCATTCTGTTTTCGAGCAAAGAAGGCTGAACAGAATAATACGTAGCTAACTAAGTTTTAAATTAGTGACACGTGGCAGGGGAATAAAACAGTGACGCCCCTTAAATCAGTTTTATCATAGTATGGCCCTAAAGAACGAAAAGCTGGAAAAGAGAGCCATAAGTTTGTCTAATTACATGGAGTAACAAAAATTACTTTTGCACCTTAACGACTGCAAAATAAATAGGGGGAAAGATGGACGGTTCGGGTACCTTGAACGGGAAGCTGGTCTTCGTCAAAACTGAGCTAGCCAATTTTTCAATTTGAGGACAGCAATATAAATACGGGTAAAATTGTAAGTTTCTTTTTTTTTTGGGGGGGGAAAATCGAGAGGTAAAAGTATGAATTGCAATTTTTTATGAAAACCCTAACTCTAGATCCCCAAGTTCAGATACAACTCTTCAATTAAAAATTAAATTAATTAAATCAATCAAAAATTGGTTCAAAGAATTTAAAATTGAACAAGAAATTCCAAATCCGCAGATTATTTATATCGGAAGAAGATCAACCCTATTTTTCTTTAAAAAACCCAGAGAAATCAATGGAGAAAAAACGAAATTAAGATATAATAACAATTAATTTTACAAAAAGAACTCGGAATTGAACAGATCTATAGAAAAAATAGAGGAGATCTGAAACCCTAAAATCGAAATTTGATTTTCAAAACTGCTATAGCCGAAAAAAGTATAGATGGATAGAGAAGAGAACGAATTAGACAAATGAAAGATTGATTTGAAAGTCGAGAAGAAAAATCGAGGTCGATTTGAGGGGAAGAATAGTAAGGATTGGAATTGGGGGGAATTCGTTGACAATAAAAAGCTGGTAGCGAAATCTGTTATTGGCGCGTCCGGAAATAGTAAAGCGGGTGGTCTAAAAATATTTGCGCCAAATAACCGAGCTAGTTTGGTAACAAGAAAAAAATAACCGAGGCTAGTTTGCATAATAATTAATGGCTGCATTCCCCTGTGATTTTGTTGCCTAATCCTTTTTCCAATATTCATTAGCCTAATTTCTTTAGAAATTAATTAGTCACTCGCGTGGTGCTAAGGGTTAAGAAATTACAACTGTAATTTCACTTGTTCGAACTCCAGTGACTTTATGATTATTTCATTATATTTGTGCAGAAAAAGATATACTCTAGTTCAGTGAATAAAATTTTGTTTGGAAAACATATTGTATACGGTTAAAATCGGACCCATCCGATTTTACTATTTGATCGAGACCGGGAGATTGCATCGAAGGACGGCCTCATAACGGAACAGACTAAATCACGAGGACTAGATACCGAGTTCAGAACCGAGGGAAATAGGAACCTCAGATTAGAGTAACCCTGACTTGAGGGAAATAGGAACCTCAGATTATTTGCTATGTGAAATTCATGTGAGCGGCGTATATGTGAGGTGACGAGTACTTATGCGCCGCCAATTTACCTGTTTTTCCTGTTTCTCCCGTTTTTCTTATATTGTCTCTTTCTTATGCCTAATTGCTACATGTTTAGTCTAATGTCGTTAAATTAATCGTTCTTATCATGCTTACGGATCTTCTGGTGATAATTGAGTATTTATTTTGAAGTCGAGATTGATATTGTGGAATCTAATGTTGAAGTAAAGCTTGTACTTGTTATTCTATCTCCATGTTGTTATTTATTCATTGCATTATGGTAAGGGAGAATGTTAATGCACGAAGGGTGATGCCGTGCCATATTGTGAGTGTTAATGCACGAAGGGTGATGCCGTGCCATATTGTGAGTGTTAATGCACGAAGGGTGATGCCGTGCCATATTGTGAGTGTTAATGCACGAAGGGTGATGTCGTGCCATGATATGAGAGTTAATGCATGAAGGGTGATGTCGTGCCGTTTCTATTGATTTTAAGGTGAGGTTGAGAGTAAAAGCACGAAGGGTGATGCCGTGCAATTTGTTTTCCTTTACTGTATTCGTTGTTCCTATTGATTCATAGTACATTGGTTGTTTCAGTCATTATTCTGTTGTAGTTCTTTATCTCGTATTTTCCTCAGCATGTTCCCCCTCCCGATATTACCTGTCTAGCTTTTCATTGCTGTTACTTGTATATACACTGTTAAATTGTACAGGTTGATTTGTAGGTGCCTTGTCTTAGCCTCGTCACTATTTTGTCGAGGTTAGGCTCGACACTTACCAGTACATGGGGTCGGTTATATTGATACTGCACTCTGCACTTTCTGTGTATATTTTGGTACCGGCTCGGATTGATCAAGATTTTAGCTGTTGGACCCACTATCCGGAGACTCAAGGTAGATCTGTCGGCGTTCACAGACCTTGAAGTCCCCGCCTATCTTTTCTGTTTTACTATTTCTTCCATCCAAACAGTTGTATTTCTTTCAGACTATTACTTGTAGTGAATTCTAGAATACCCGTGAATTGTGACTCCAGATCCGGGTGGTAGTAGTTAATAAAATTTTTATATTATTCCGCACTCACTATATTTCATCTTAGCTAATTGTTGTTATTTTCTGAATGGAATAAGGATTGGTTTAATGATTCTCTAACGTTGGCTTGCCTAGCAAGTGAAATGTTAGGCGCCATCACGGTCCCGACGGTAGGAATTCCGGGTCGTGATACATCATTAGCATCTTCCTTAGCAGAAAACAATGGAGACATGGAAGATCCACAAGGGATAGCCCAAGCCTACCATGCCTATTTAGAGGAAGAATAGCACCTTGCCCCTTTACAAAAGGACAAATGACTCTTCTTCAACCGACAAAGACAAAACAACTTTTCAAAAAAGCAAACGACTCTTCGGAAAAGAAAGAGTTACTTGATAATGACAAGCACAAAAGGACAAGAATAGTACATGCTCCTTCAACAAAGTAGAAGACGACCCTTTCTCTCCCCTTTAACTTAACAACTTTTCGAAGTCTATAAAAGGCTTTCAAATTGTAATCAATAGACATCAGAAAATTTTCCAAGATTTTCTTTCTATCCTTTCTCTCCCCTCTCTATAAAATGTTTGCCTATGTTTGAATAAAACTCTTATCTTGTAAGTATTTCTGACTTATGCTTTAAATTCCGCATTTATTTTATAATCTTGATTATCAAATCTATGATCCTTTATAAAGCTCTTATCTTGTAAGTGTTTCTAACTTATGCTTTAAATTCCACGTTTATTTTATAATCTTGATTATAAAACCTATGACCCTTTGAATTGGTACCCTTCATCAGAAGCGTCCGTTTCGACTATCATGAATGCCTCCGGATTAGGAATACCTAGACATGAAAGTTTTTGAACAACTGACTTGACCCTTTTAACGGTGCCTGTTTGTTCTATACTCCATGGAATTGGGGTTTTCCTAAGACGCTTATATAGTGGTTCGCAAATTTTTCTAATGTTAGGGATGAAGTCTGCAACGTAGTTAAGGCTTCCTAAGAACCTTTGTAATTGGGTTTTGTCTGTTATTTCATCGGGGAACTTGGATAAGAACTCAATGTCTCTACAGATTGGTTTGTAGGTTCCTTGGTCTAGGTCGTGTCCTAAGAATCCGATGGTTGTCTGAAACAACTTAATCTTCTTAGCACTTACTACTAAACCACTATGTTTTATAATCTTAAAGAATGTATTTAAGTATTTTAAAATGAGAATCTATGTCCTATGAGAATATTAGAACATCTTCAATATAAACTATCAACATATTACTATATGCGTTGAATATATTATTCATAATGTTTTGAAATTCTGATGGGGCATTCTTTAACCCGAAAGACATAACATTCCACTCATATTGTCCAAAGAGGACATTGAAAGCAGTTTTATATTTATCCTTTTCGCTAATTTGAATTTGCCAGAAACCTGACTTCATGTCAAATTTGTTGTAGATATTAGCTTTGTAAGTTCTTTTTAACAAATCTCTTTTATTAGGTATCGGGTACCTAATCCATTGTAGAACTTTATTTAATGGCTTATAATTAATGACAAGTCTATGAGCTCATCTTTCCTTTTCTGCGCTATTATTAACGTAGAAAGCTGCACAGTTCCAAGGTGATTTTGATGGTCTTATAATCTTCTTTTTAAGGAGATCATTGGTTTCGTTTTTGCAAATTTTCATAAGTTCATGATTCATTTGAATAGGCCTAGCCTTAGTGGGTATGGCCTGTTCTGTGAATTCATTTATATAAGGTAGTTCAACTACATGTCTTTTCCTTTCCCAGAAGGTATTGGGTAATTATGAACAAACTTCAAGTTCCAGTTTTTCTTGAAAATGTTTAATCTTTTCCTTCATTCCGGGGTTTTTTAAAGTTTGTTCAATTTTATGAATTTTTATATCGTTTTTTAAATAATTTTCCTGATTTGAAAGCAGATTTATTTTAAAAATGGTTTTTGATTTGAGGAAGTCACTTTCCTCTTTGCAGATAGAATTAAGATAAGGAAATTTTATTTCTTTTCCTAATATTGTGGTGTAAATTGCATCCAGGTTGTTATGATATGGTTTAATCTGGGTTATAAATGGTATTCCTAGGATAATTTCTTTATTTATATCCCTAGTTATTACAAAATCATTTATAAAACAGATTCTATCATTACAGATGTGTGCTTTTGATAACTTATAATTTATCTTTAATTTTTCTCTTGTGGCGGAATATAATTTTGTAGTACTTGTTTCAAGGTACTTGGTTGGTATTATTCCTTCCATTATGCAGTTTCTATCTGCACTTGAGTTTAGTAGTGCTAATTTATTTAGCGTGATATCTTTTACCTTTAAGATGATGGGAATATAGTAGCTTTGGGCTTTTACTCTTGTAATTTTGGCCACAGCTGTACCACTTCCTGTTTCATATTGATTGATGATTGAGTCGTCATCATTTTTGAAATTATCATCTTCTGTGAAATATTCACCAATTGTTTATTTCTTATTGGCTGCTTGTAGTATTTATTTTGTGAGATTTTCCATTTCTATTTTGTCAAGTCTAAGCTTAACCGATTTTATTTCCTCTTTCAGATATTTTAATTCAATATGTAGATGCTGAATAGTAGAAAATCTACTCATATCCTCTTTCATATTAAAGGGTTCTATGTTATGATGATTTCCTTTTTGATTAATGATGATATTTTTTAGTTCCGTCAAATACTTTCTTTTAATATCTTCATCATCAATGTAATTAATAATATCAAATAAGACTTCTTTGGAGTCATTAGTAATTACTTTAATAGAATTTTGACCGCACACACATATTGTACCAGTGCAGCTACAATTGTCTTCTTTAGAGCTACTGCTGTTGTCTGAGCTGTAAGCCATATTGATTAATTCATTGTCACTGTCAAAATAACTTTCATCTGATGATGATGATGATGTGCTGTTATCATTTTGTTCAAGAATAGCGAACAACTTTTCTTTAGTATTTTCATCAATTTCTAAGGTGTTAACCTTTTTCTTTTTCTTGTTGGTGACTGGGCATTCATTAGCTCTATGCCTTGTCTTTCCACATGACCAACATTTGTCACCGTGTTCTTTTTTGGAATGCCTTTTGAACCTTTTCTTTTTAGGGGTTCCTTCCTTCTTTTCGTTATGTTTATGACGTCTTTTGGATTTTTCAGAAGATTTTTGTTGTTTTGCTCTTTTAGATGGAGCATCTATTGTTTTAAAACCAAAGTCTTGGCAGAAACTTCCTAACTCCGTTTTGGATTGAAGTCTGTCCTTTTTAATAAGACTTTTAAGTTTTAGGTCTGTAGATAAGTCAAGACATGTTACATTAATAAAACTGATTAAATCTTCATATGTAAGATTATCATAAGGGATTTGTCCGTTAAATCTATCTTTGATTTTTGTTCTTACTTTTTTGGTAAATAATCTTTGTAGACCGCTGTTAAATCTTTCTTTCCAGAAAGCACTACTGCAGTCTTCTCTAATCATTACCTTTTCTACGAACATATTTTTATACCACCTAAAATCTGTTAATTTTGGGCAGTTAAGAAGTTCTAAACTCCTGTCTTGGAAAAATTTTGGTTCTCCAATAAAATGTTTAGCAATACAATAGATTAAATTTGCGGAAGCATCTTCTCTAGCTTCTTGATTTGCAACTTGCATTCCTAATTCGGTTTTTACTACAGTTGCGACTGTAGTGGCTCCTAGGATTTGATTTTTATTTTCTTCGGAGAGATAATTGTCCCACCAATTTTTTTAATACACCAGTAAATCCTGAAATTATTAATGTTGCATCATATTTGTCTGATGCATTTTTAATTTTATAAGTGGTAACTGCAATTCCTATTTCATGGAGCTTTTTATAAATTTGGCTTTCTGCCAATCCATCTATGTTCCATTATGTGATTCTAGTTTCATTATTACTGGTGCTAGTTAAATAGATATCTTCTTCGAATTGAACATCTGGGAATGCTGCTCTACCATAGCAATTCTTTTTGTTAGAGTGTCTTGGGTCATTAGTAATTCTATTGATTTCGGAGTCAATAGTTTTGATTGTAGAGATCGTCTTATTTTATTAATTGCTTCGAAAATTTCTCTAGAAGTTTTTATTAAATTTTCTAGTCTTTTCTTTTTATCAGGGAAATCTTTTATTTTTAGAGCAGTATATTCTTTTTCAATAGAACTTAATTTATTTTGTAAATTATGAAGTTCTATGGTTTTATCATTTTTACTAGTGCTAGCTTGGTCGAAAGATGTATCTTTTTTAGAGATTGTTAATTTTGTTTTAAGCTGATCTTCAATTTTTTTCCACAAGCTTATCAGTAAAGTCGAATTTTTCTTTTAATTGAGGAAACTTTTCTTTAGAATATTCTGGAAGTTTTATTATTGGATGTGTTTTAATTTTAGGGGTTGTTATTGTCACGACCCAAAATCTGACTAGTCGTGATGGCACCTAACCCAACCCGCTAGGAAAGCCAATTATCAACTATCCAATTCCAATGAATTTAATAAGGCAATTACAACAACAACAAAAACCCAGTAAAATCCCATTAATGGGGTCTGGGGAGGGTAGTGTGTACGCAGACATTACCCCTACCCCGAAGGAGTAGAGAGGTTGTTTCCGAAAGACCCTCGGCTCAAAAAAATAAAAAGACAAAAGGACAAAAAGGAGACAATATTAGCATCACAACAACAATTATAGGATAAATAGGAACACCATGAAATCCAGAAGAAAGATGCAAAGCAAAGGGAGACAATATTAGTAAATATTAGTATCACCACAACAATCATAAGAAAAATAGGAATACCATGAAATCTAGAAGAAAGATGCAAAGCAAAAGCGATAGCTAGTAAATAGGACATGCACTGAAAAGCGAAATAGTAAGTCACAACATTGCCACTAGCTATCTTAGACAAAACCCTACATGGCTAGTCCCACAATAGTACGAAGTAAGGCACGACTCGACTACCTCCTAACCTACAACCCTAATACTCGACCTCCACATCTTCCTATCAAGTGTCATGTCCTCGAAAATCTGGAGCCTTGCCATATCCTGCCTGATCACCTCTCCCCAGTACTTCTTAGGCCGCCCTCTACCTCTTCTCGTGCCCTCCACAACCAGCTGCTCACACCTCCGTACTGGAGCATCTGAGCTTCTCCTCTGAATATGTCCGAATCATCTAAGCCTCGCTTCCTGCATCTTGTCATCAATGGCAGCCACAGGCACTTTCTCCCGAATATTATCATTCCTAATCTTATCTATCCTAGTGTGCCCACACATCCACCGCAACATCCTCATTTTTGCTACTTTCATCTTCTGGATATGTGAGTTCTTAACGGGTTAACACTCAGCCCCATACATCATGGCCGGTCTAACCACCGCTTTATAGAACTTACCTTTGAGTATCGATGGCACTCTCTTGTCACACAGGACTCCAGATGCTAACTTCCACTTCATCCATCCTACCCTAATACAGTTTGTGACATCCTCGTCGATCTCCCATCTCCCCTGAATAACCGTACCAAGGTACTTGAAGCTGCCTCTACTAGGGATGACCTGCGAATCAAGACTTACATCCACACCCACTTCCCCTGGCTCAGAGCTGAACTTACACTCCAGGCATTCCATCTTCGTCCTGCTCAGCTTGAAACCCTTAGACTCAAGAGCTTGTCTCCAAATATCCAGCCTCTCGTTAACACAGGCTTGCGACTCATCAATCAGAACTATGTCATCGGTGAATAGCATGCACCATGGCACATCCCCTTGAATATGGTGTGTTAACGCGTCTATCACCAGGGCGAATATGAACGGACCGAGCACAGAACCTTGGTGTAACTCCATTACAACCGAAAAATGCTCAGAGTCGCCTCTTACTGTCCTAAAACGAGTCTTAGCCCCATCATACATGTCCTTAATCACCATAATGTAGGGAACCGACACACATTTTGCCTCCAGGCATCTCCAGAGAACTTCTCTAGGAACCTTGTCATACGCTTTCTCTAGGTCAATAAACACCATGTGCAGATCCTTCTTCCTCTCTCTGTACAGTTCCACCAACCTTCTAACATGGTGTATAGCTTCTGTAGTCGAATGACCCGGCATGAACCGGAACTGGTTGTCGGATACAGACACTATCATCCTCACCCTCGCTTCAACCACCCTCTCCCACACTTTCATGGTATAACTCGGTAATTTGTTACCCCTATAATTGTTACAACTCTGGATATCGCCTTTATTCTTATACAATGGAACCACCGTACTCCACCTCCACTCATCCGACATCCTCTTTGCCTTAAAAATAACATTAAACAACTTTGTCAACCAATCCAAACCTGCTCTCCCCACACACTTCCAAAATTCCACCGGAATCTTGTCTGGCCCGATCGCTTTGCCCTTACTCATCTTACGCATAGCTACCACGACCTCCTCAGCCTCGATACGCCTGCAGTATCCAAAGTCACGGTGACTCTCGGAATGCTCTAATTCGCCTAGCACAATATCCTGATCCCCTTCTTTATTTAGAAGTTTATGAAAGTAAGTCTGCCATCTCTTCTTAATCTGGGCATCTTTCATCAGTACTCTACCATCTTCGTCCTTGATGCATCTCACTTAGTCCAAATCCCGAGCCTTCCTCTCTCTCAACTTGGCTAGCCGGAATAACTTCTTCTCCCCACCTTTTTCCCCAATTCCTCGTACATATGACCATAAGCCGCAGTCTTAGCCTCTGTGACCGCCAGTTTAGGCTCCTTCCTAGCTGCCTTATACCTTTCCATGCACACTCGCCTCTCCTCCTCACCTATGCTCCCCACTAACTTCAGGTACGCCGCCTTCTTTGCTTCCACTTTACCTTGGACCACTTCATTCCATCACCGGTCTTCTTTGTGCTCACCAGAGATGCCTGTTGAGACCCTTAACACCTCTCTCGCAGCCTCCCTAATACAGTTTGCGTCGCTGACCACATAGTGCTCGCGTCACCACTGCTCCTCCAAGCTCCCATAGCCGACAACTGCCCCTCTAATGCTTGGGCTTTATCCTTAGTTAAGGCTCCCTACTTGATTCTCGATCTTCCTCGAGTAGACCTTTTCTTACTCTTTAACATAATACCAACGTCCATCACCAAGAGCCTATGCTGCGTCGCGAGTATCTCACCCGAAATCACCTTGCAATCCTTGCACAACCCTCTGTCACACCTCCTGGGGAGGAGATAGTCAATCTGAGTCTTCGCCACCACATTTTGAAAAGTAACCAAATGCCCCTCCCTCTTCCGAAAGCTATAGTTTGCAATCACCAACCCAAAAGCCTTAGCGAAGTCCAACAACGATGTACCTCCTCCGTTCCTCTCCCCAAAATCGAAGCCTCCGTGCATCTCGCTATAACCACCTGCGGTCGACCCAATATGCCTATTGAAATCCCATCGTATGAATAACTTCTCAGCAGGCGGAACCTGGCGCACAATCTCATCTAACCCTTCCCAAAAACGCCGTTTAACATCCTTATATAGGCCCACATGCGGCGTATAGGCGCTAACGACGTTTAGGGTGCACTCTCCAACCACCAACTTAATAATCATCAATCTGTCATTCATTCGTCTAACCTCAACAACAGACTCTCTAAGTTCCCTATCCACCAAGATGCCCACTCTATTCTTACCTTTCTAGACTCCTGAGTACCAAAGTTTATACCCGTCTGCGTCCCTCGCCCTCGACCCTACCCACCTTGTCTCCTAGATATTGACCCTCCTCTTCTGGAGGATCGTCTCCAACTCTATAGATTTACCCGTCAATGTACCTACATTCCACGACCCAATTCTCAACCTACAGATACCCTTGTTACCTTTATCTCTCTTGCCTCCCACCCACCCCCTAAACCCTACCCTACCTCCCGCCCCACCCCCGTTCCCCCCGAGGACATGACCTCACTCGACCATCCCAGACCACAGCCACCTTACTTACGGCAGAGTAAGGGGAATCACTATCACACACAAGGCAACAGACCAAACCAGAAGAAGACAAGTTGCAACAACAGGCACACTAATACGGTGAATAAACTAGTACGAAATAAGATGACAACAATTTAACTCACATACGACAAAGGGAAATTGGAAAAAGGGAGGAATCAACTCTCGCGAGTAGAATAGTAAATTCGAAGTAAGAACTATAGAACCTGAAGTCACCACGAGTGCCGAGAAAGGTGTTGTCCACAACAACTATATTTTGGAAGTTCCCGCCCGCTTCGCCCGAGGCTCGCCGGAAAATTATCTCAGCCGCCACCGCCACCGCCGCTAGGCTAGATCAGTGGGCCAGAAAATAGGGGGACAAGGGGTGGAAGAGACAAGGTATAGGGAAGAGAAAGAAAGGAAAACAAGAAAAGGGAAATATAAAAAAAAGGGCAGATCTGGAAACAAAAAAAAGGGGAGGGGGGAGTAATAGGGAAGAAGAAGAAAGCAGGAGAGAGGGAGAGAGAGGAAAAGAAGACAGGGGTGGGGTGGGTGGTGGTGGGGTGGGGTGGGGTGGGGGTCTTACCTGGTCCGGTGGTCACCGGAGGTCCGGTGAATGGTATCAGAGAGAGACGTTAGAGCTTCTCGTTGAAAAGAATGCTTCTCACTCGCTCATTGGCCACTTTACCATTCTGAAGACTGAGGATTTTTAAAAGAAAATATATGAAACTAATACGTTTCTCCAAGAACTGATAGTACAAATCACGAGCTTCTAAGAATAGAGTTTACAAAGCTGGTATGAAATAAATACATCATCTGTTTGAAAATTACATAAACAGATTTTTATGAATCTAAGGCTACCATGAACAAGAGGCAGCTACAACCGGAACGCAGGTACAACTTCAGATCCAGCTCCCGACGAACACAGCAATATCAGCAGCCAACATCTGCACGCAAGGTGCAGAAGTGTAGTATGAGTACAACCGACCCCATGTACTCAATAAGTGACAAACCTAACCTTAGGTTGAAAGTAGTGACGAGCTTGTACCAAGGTCAAAGTCCAACTCCAATAACCAACAACAGTTCATAACCACATAAAGCAAGTAATGAAAGAAGTAACCCAAGGAATAAATGCTCAGCTAAATCATGATTTTCTAAAATAGTTCTGCCTTTCAAGTGTATCCGTGAAAGTCTCAAGCCATTTACCGAAGTTGCCAAGAATAGGAATAAGTTTGAAAACAATAATGTTTCCCAAAAATCCTTTCAATAATGATAAGATGTTTTATTTCCTTTCCAGATAGCCAGTGGAAAAATGCATCACTATGCCCGTAGGCCAATATGTGTAAAAAGTCATGAATGACGTGATACTGTACAGCGTGAGAAAAATACATCTCTATGTCTGTATGTCATGGGTGCATGTCAATGCAATGTATCTCAGCGATAAAACCATATGCATACTTCTCAGAGTATCAATTCACTCAGTCCTCCCTATCACTCAGTCCTCACAGTCACTCAGTCCTCACAGACACTTCATCCTCCCAATCACTCGGCACTCGACACTCGCACTTAGTAGGTACCTGCACTCATTGGGAGTATGTACAGACTCCGGAGGGGCTCCTTCAGCCCAAGCGCTATAATCTGAACGGACAACTCACGTGCGGCACGGACAACTCACGTGCTATAGTATCAATATTTGGATCTGCACGGACAACTTACGTGCTATAATAAGCCAATCTGGCATGTTGCGGCATGTAACCTGATCCCATAATAATAAAGTATATAAAGCCAATATGGCATGCTGCGACGTGCAACCCGATCCTATAATTATCCTCACAATCAGACCCTCGGCCTCAGTTACTCATCAATCTCTCCAGTCTCTCGGGCTCACAATGTCATGAAACTAGCCCAAAATGATGATATGATGAATCAATAAATAACAATAGAGAATGAGAGATGATATGAAATGAATGAACATGAATGAGTGTAAAATTTCATTTTAAACAAATAATTCAACAACAATATGACCTCAACCCGATCCCATAATAATAAAGTATATAAAGCCAATATGGCATGCTGCGACGTGCAGCCCGATCCCATAATTATCCTCATAATCAGGCCCTCGGCCTCAGTCAGTCATCAATCTCTCCAGTCTCTCGGGCTCACAATGTCATAAAACTAGCCCAAAATGATGATATGATGAATCAATAAATAGCAACAGAGACTAAGAGATGATATGAAATGCATGAACATGACTGAGTATGAAATTTCATTTTAAACAAATAATTCAACAGCAATATGACCTTTGTGGGTCTCAATAATACTGGCACATAGCCTCAGCATGATTTTTAATATGATTCTCAGCTCAATTTCTTTAACACATAAAACTACATAGGAAGTGTCAAGATTATTTGACAACAAAATTTCACGGAACCAATTACGTCATAATTTCTATAGTGCACGCCCACATGCCCGTCACCTAGCATGTGCGTCACCTCCAAACAATTCACATAATATGTATATTCAGGATTCATACCCTCAGCTCCAAGATTAGAAGAGTTACTTACCTCAAGTCGTGTAATTCTTTATTCTGCAATGTCTTTTCCTTGTGAATTGGCCTCCTAACACCTCGAATCTAGCCATAAATAATTTAATTTAGTCAATAAAATTTATTGGAATTAATTCCATAAGAAAATACTAATTTTTCAACAAAATCCGAAATTTAGCTCAAAAATTGCCTGTGGGGCCCACGTCTCGGAACCCGATAAAAGTTACAAAACCTGAAAGCCCATTCACTCACGAGTCTAACCATACTAATTTTACTCAAATCTGATAACAAAATCCCATTCAAAACCTCAAAATTATAGTCCAAGAACTCTTTCTCATTTCCCCCAAATTTCCATCTCAAAACACTAATTAAATGATGAAAACAATGATATATTCCTGTATATTGACCAAATCTGAGTTAAAATCACTTACCCCGATATTTTTCCTTGAGAATCTCTCAAAAATCGCCTCTCCCTAAGCTCCAATTTGTCAAAAATAGAAAAAAATGGGACGAAATCCCCGTTTTGTAACTTATAGTTTCTGCCCAGACCTGGCCTCGATTTTCATAACCTCGATTTTCATGACCTCGATTTTTTATGACCTCGATTTTTTATGACATCGATTTTCATAACCTCGATATTTCTAGTAGCAGAAATTTCCAGCATTTGTTTAAGTCCAAATTTTGATCCGTTAACCATCCGAAACTCACCCGAAACCTCCTGGACACAAACCATATATGAATTTCAATCATAAAACATGCTACGGACCTGCTCGCGCATTCCAAATACTGAAAATAGGTCGTCTTGACCCGATATTGACCATGGTCAAACTCCTAAATTTCTTAACTTTACTAGTCTCTCAACCAATGATCCAAAAATACACCCAAGCCCCTCGGGACCCGTCAAATCATACCAACAAGTGCTAAAACATCATACGAACTTAGTCAAAACTTCAAATCACGTGAAACAATGCTAGAACCACGAATCATACATCAATTCAACCTTAAGGAACTTAATAATTTCCAACTTCTACATTCGATGCCGAAAATCTATCAAATCAATTCCGATTGACCTCAAATTTTGCACACAAGTAATAAATGACATAAGAGAGCTATAAAAAATTTTAGAACTAGATTCCGACCCCGATATCAAAAAGTCAACTCCCCGGTCAAACTTCCAAACTTAAATTTCTATTTTAGCCATTTCAAGCCTAATTTAGCTACGAGCTTCCAAATAATTTTCCGGACATGCTCCTAAGTCCAAAATTACCATACGGAACTATTAGAATCATAAAATCTCTATTCCGAGGTCGTTTACACATAATTCGCCATCTGATCAAATATTTCAACTTAAGCCTTAATTCTTGGAACTAAGTGTTCCAATTCATTCTGAAACCTCCCCGATAAGTTTCATAATTATACTTGAACATATAATAAGCAGTAAATGGGAAAACGGGGTTGTAATACTCAAAATGACCGACCGGGAAACATACGCTCGTCCTCGAACGTACCAAGAGTTGTTTCCAAGCCATCACACCACTATTCCATCTACCACACACATACCCGGGGGACCCGGGGGTGATCCCACGCCACCCTATTCCATGGACCTGACAACACAACACAATTGAAGATCATTATGTTAACCTTAGTCCGTAAATTTAGAACCCAATTTCCAATATCCAGAATTTCTTACAAGACCCAAGTCTCACATCTACACATTGTATAAGTTTGAACAAGCTGTATCAAGCCATAACCATAACCCCGAATATAATCACATAACATACTACACAACTCGCATACTTGCAGCACTATTCCTGATCACCGTAACTACTCAAAACCAACCCAGTACTGATATTAAACCCCATATCAAAGAAAACCTCATTCCAAAACCTTCGTACACTGCTGATAATGAAAGAAACACGCGGAAATCTCATGACCCCTTATCAGATCAACAATTCATGGAGCTCTCTCGCCCCAACTATAACCATAATCACTTCCTAAGCCGACTTTCAATATTATACTCCCGAATATACTGTAATCAAACCTGATAGTACCCATTCTAGGTCCAATGACCTTATATTATTAAACACAACTATTCCACAGACACGCCACATCAATATAACTCCAGCCACCACTGCGCAATCCGTGTACCCAAATATGGGAGATGTCTCAAGGAAGAGAGCCATATTGCAAGTTCAACAAGCACCACCACAACCATAATGTTACAACCAACTCCTCAAATTTTGTGAAGAGGATAACCATAGGTGCATGTGCACAATTGTAGAGGAAGGAAATTAATGAATCAAATAAATTATCATAGAAATCAAATTCACACACATATGCCAGCATATCATACATGAACAGTTAAACAAGTACACTTGTGTATGATAATGAAATAAGATTCTCATGCTCCTGGACTAGTATAAATAACACATCATAGTGTAAGCATGTGCAAAGCCTACTATCACACTTCAAATCGGCAATTTAACGCAGAAATAGTAACTACCCCGTTTATTCAGGGAATTAGCCTCTTTGTGTCACGACCCAAAATCCAACTAGTCGTGATGGCACCTAACCCAACCCGCTAGGTAAGCCAATTACTAACTATCCAATTTCAATGAAATTAATAAGGCAATTAATTAAAAGAAAATATATAAAACTAATACATTTCCCCAAGAACTGATAGTACAAATCATAAGCTTATAAGAATATAGTATACAAAGTTGGTATGAAGTAATACATTATCTATTCTAAAAGTACATAAACAGAGTTTTATTAATCTAAGGCTACCATGAACAAGAGGCAGCTACAACCGGAGCGCAGGTACATCTTCAGATCCAGCTCCCAATGAACACAGCAACATCATCAGCCAACATCTGTACGCAAGGTGCAACAGTGTAATATGAGTACAACCGACCCCATGTACTAAATAAGTAACAAACCTAACCTTAGGTTGAAAGTAGTGACGACTTTGTACCAAGGTCAGAGTCCAACTTCCATAACCAACAATAGTTCATAACAATATGAAACAAGTAATACCAAAAGTAACGCAACAACAGAAATGCTCAACAAAAGCATGATTTCTGAAAATAGTTTTGCCTTTCAAGTACATCAGTGAAAACCCAAATCGTTTACCGGAGTTGCCAAAAATATGAATAAGTTTGAAAATAATAATTTTCCCAAAACCCTTTCAATAATAAATAAAATATTTCATTTTCTTTCCAGATAACCCGTGTAAAACAAATGCATCACTATGCCCATCTGTCAACATGTGTGAGAAATCATGAATGATGTGATACCGTACAAAATAAGGAAAATACATCTCTATGCCTGTATGTCATGTGTGCATGTTAATGCAATGTATCTCAGAGATGAACTCATGTACTCACACTCTCAGAGTACTCAATCGCACTTTCTCACATATTCCACTCATCATGCCCAATCACTCCGTACTGTATATGGCCAATCCGGCCTCGGGAAGATCCATCCCGGAATATACGCATCAACTGATCATTAGTCACTCAGTACCGAGTAGGGCCAATCCAGCCCGTGGAGAAGATCCATCTCCAGGTATATAATCCTTCGGACAAGATCCATGTCCAGGGAAGATCCATCCCTCAATAATATAAACCGCGTTCACTAGGGGTGTGTTGCAAACCCCGGAGGGGCTTCTTCAGCCCAAGCGCTCTATAAAGCCTATAAGGCCTACTACAGGCGGGCAACCCCGATCCACATAATAATAATAATAATATATACATAAAGCCAATATGGCCTGCTGCAGGCGGGCAACCCCGATCCACATAATAATATCCTCACAGTCAGGCTCTCGGGCTCCCTTAGTCATCAATCTCTCATGTCTCTCTCTCATGGGCTCACAATGTCATGAAAATAGCCCAAATATAATGATATGATGTATCAATAAATAACAGAGATTGAGATATGATATGCCATGAAATGAATATGACTGAGTATGAAATTTCAATTAAACAAATAATTCACAGTAATATGACCTCTGTGGGTCTCAATAATACTGGAACATAGCCTCACATGATTTTTAATATGTTTCTCAGCTTAATTTTTTTAACACATAAAACTGCATGGAAAATGCCAAGATTATTTGACTACAAAATTCCACGGAATAATTACGTCACAATTTCTATGGTGCACGCCCACACGCCCGTCACCTAGCATGTGCGTCACCTCCAAACAATTCACATAATACATATATTCAGGGTTCATACCCTCAGATCCAAGATTAGAAGAGTTACTTACCTCGAACAAGACGAATCCGATGCCGAGCAAGCTAAACAATGCTTCAGAACTCCCATTCTGCGCGTATCAACTCCTGAACGGCTCGAATATAGTCACAATTAATTTGATTTAGTCCACACAATTATAGGAATTAATTACATATCAAAATACTAATGTTTTCCCATAAAATCCGAAATTACACTCCAAATATTGCCTGTGGGGCCCACATCTTGATATCCGACGAAACTTACAAAATCCGACAACCCATCTAATTACGAGTTCAACCATACTAATTTCATCCAAATCCGACTCCGAATGGGTGTTCAAATCTCGAAAATTCATTTTATGAAATTGTAGAAAATTCCTCCGTTTTTTCTTGAAAAATCAATAATCTAATGCCGCAAACGAAGATTAATTCAAGAAATATAATCACAAGGGAGTCAAGAACACTTACCCCAAGTTGTATGGAAACATTTCTCTCCAAAATCACCCAAATCGAGCTCCAAAATCCAAAAATGAAGAAAGAAACCAAAACCCATGATTTAAAGCTTCTGCCCAGTGTCTTTCGCATCTGCGGACAAGAGGTCGCATCTGCTACCCTTGCTTCTACGGACGAAGCTCGCATCTGCGAGCGTGGGTGCTTCTGCACACGTTGGGCCACTTCTGTGCACTTCGCTCCTGCGACTTCTCTATCTCTTCTGCGACCATCGCACCTGCGCAAATTCAACTGCAGGTGCGGTCACACCAGAACCAACAACAACTAGCAATAACAACATGAGGAAAAATGATTCGAAGTCAATTCGAAACACGTCCAAACCCCTCGGGACTTCAACCAAATACACTAACAAGTCCTAAAACATCATACGTACTTAGTCGAAACCTCAAATCACATCAAACAATGCTAAAATCACGAATCATACCCGAATTCAAGCCTAATGAACTTTGAAATTTTCAAATTCAATATCTTGTGCCGAAACACATCAAATCAATCCGGAATGACTTCAAATTTTGCACACAAGTCATAAATGACATAACGAAGCTATTTCAATTTCTAGAATTGGATTCTGACCCCGATATAAAAAAGTCAACCCCCTGGTCAAACTTCCCAAAAGTTCAACTTTCGCTATTTCAAATCTAATTCCACTACGGACCTCCAAATAATTTTCCAGACATGTTCTAAGTCCAAAATCACCATACAAAGCTATTGGAATCATCAAAACTCTATTCCGGGGTCGTTTACACATAAGTTGACATCCGGTCAACTATTTCAACTTAAGCTTTCATCTTGGACACTAAGTGTCTCAATTCTTTTCAAAACCTCATCGGACCTCAACCAATTACCCCGTCAAGTCACATAACAGTTGTAAAGTACAAATTGAGATGTAAATGGCAGAACAAGGCTGTAATACTCAAAACGACTGGCCAGGTCGTTAGATTCTCCCCCTCTTAAACATATGTTCGTACTCGAATGTGCCAAGAGTTGTTTCCAAGCCATCAAATTACTATTACATCTTACCAGGCACGTAACCGGGGGTGATCCCATGTAACCCTATTCTATATAGGCCTGACAAGACAATACAACTGAAAATCATTAATTCAACCTTAGCCCATAACCTTGGAATTTAATTTCTTACATTCAGAATTTAGCTTTCAAGACCCGAATCGCATATCTACACACTGTATAAGTCTGAACAAACTGTATCAAGCCATATCCATAACTCCATATAATCACATAACAAATTACACAACTCGCATACTTGCAGCACCATTTCCGATCACAGTAACCACTCCAAAACCAACCAAATACTAGTATTAAACCCATATCGAACCAAACCTCATCCCAAAACCTTTGTACACTATTGATAATAAAAGAAACACGTGAAATTTTATGACCACTTACCAGATCAACAAGTCACGGAGCTCTCTCGCCCCAATCACTTTCTGAGCCGACTTTCAATATTATCCTTCCAAATATACCCTAATCAAACCTGATAGTACCCATTCTAGGTCTAATGACCTTATATTATTAAACAAAACTATCCCACCGACATGCCGCACCAATATAACTCAGAGTCACAAACCGTGCCATCCGTGCGCCAATACACAACCGATCATGCAATACCCAAATACTCATCTCGCTCAAATTCTGCCATAAGGCCCCCAATAGGACCGCGCCGTGTGTACATATAACCAATGAATCACAACTCCTCGTAGCATAGAAGAGTAACTCATAGATCATTTCAAAATACGAAAAAAAGCTCAACATCAACCGAATGGCACATCCATCAACAATAGCAGTATGGAGCTAACCAATCCGACTCGGTGTAGAATACACATCCTAATTGGGCCTACCAATGGACCCTCCAAATCAGTTCTGGTTACCCACAAATAGATAAATAACCCTCCAAAAATCCACAATAACTGAAATCATAATACATACTATCATCTGGCTGGCTTCGGACACTACTTCACAGTCTACAACCATGAAACAATATGCTCCTGAAAACTCCCAGTCTCCAAATCCCTAGATCACACGAATCACCATTTCTGATCCAATCTCCAAGAAACTCTCCACTCACATTATAAGGAACACACCTATGTAGATTACTCCGCAGGGGATGACCCACATGCTTAGCCTCAAATTGGTATCTTGTTATACCCTTTCGAAGTCACAAGTACTATGCAATCACTTAGTCTATCTGAGTCCAAACTCATTAACCAGACATGAGAATTTAATTTGTCCCAAAATTTAACAACATGAAAGATCCTTCAAAACATTCATACTCGAGACTGTACGTCACATCAAAACGGAAATCAAGCACCCAATGGCCTTTCCTTTACATTTCAAGGAAACACTTCTCATCACATTCAAAACGTCTTAACACATCCCGCAGTTACATCATACTCATCATAAAGCCATTCCACCACTCATCGAGCCACAAATTCCACTCGTAGGGACATTACTAGACATATGAGTCCAAATGTACAAGTTACAACTGAAGCTACCGAGCTTAAGCTACGGTCTAACCATGGCCTCAAGTCTTCCAGACTGGCCCATCACCAAAACACAGAATACACATCTCGAACCTCATTCATGGGATCACAAGCCGGCGATGCACAGCTGATACCGAGCGCTCATGCGTGCATACGAATGCGTGGAAGGAATTCAAAGAGTTATGTCTCAAGCTGAATAAATTCCACATGATAAGTAAAGAAAGATGGGAAGTATATATCCTAAATGCACTGTAGCCTCTCGAAGATAGGTATGGACGTCATCATACCAATCCGCAAGACTCTACTAGACACTTGCTCATGACTTGTAGAACCTATGAACCTAGAGCTCTGATACCACCTTGTCACGACCCAAAATCCAACTAGTCATGATGGAACCTAACCCAACCCACTAGGTAAGCCAGTTAACCACTAACCAATTCCAATAACAATCAATAAAGCAATTAAGTAAAGAAATTATCTGAATCTGATACATTCCCCAAGAACTGGTAGTACAAATCATGAGCTTCTAAGAATAGAATTTACAAAGTTGAAATGAAATAAATACTTAGTCTGTTTGAAAAGTATATAAATAGAAGTTTTATGAATCTAAGGATACCATAAATACGTGGCAGCTATAACCAGAGCGCAGGTACATCTTCAGATCCAACTCCCAATGAACACAGCAACATCAGCAGCCAACATCTACACACAGGGTGCAGAAGTGTAGTATGAGTACAACCGACCCCATGAACTCAATAAGTAACAAACCTAACCTTAGGTTGAAAGTAGTGACGAGCTTGTACCTAGGTCAGAGTCCAACTTCCATAACCAACAATAGTTCATAACAATATGAAACAAGTAATACCAGAAGTAACTCAACAGCAGAAATGCTCAACAAAAACATGATTTCTGAAAATAGGTTTGCCTTTCAAGTACATCAATGAAAACCCAAATCGTTTACCGGAGTTGCCAAAAATATGAATAAGTTTGAAAACAATAATTTTCCCAAAATCCTTTCAATAATAAATAAAATGTTTCATTTTCTTTCCAGATAACCTGTGTAAAACAAATGCATCACTATGCCCATCTGTCAACATGTGTGAGAAATCATGAATGATGTGATACCGTACATCGTGAGGAAAATACATCTTTATGCCTATATGTTATGTGTGCATGTCAATGCAATGTATCTCAGAGATGAACTCATGTACTTACACTCTCAGAGTACTCAATCTCACTTCCTCACACATTTCACTCATCATGCCCAATCCCTCGGTACTGTATATGGTTAATTCGGCCCAGGGAAAATCCATCCTGGAATATACGCATCAACTGATCATCAGTCACTCAGTACCGAGTAGGGCCAATCCAGCCCGTGAAGAAGATCCATCTCCAGGTATATAATACTTCGTACAAGATCCATGTTCAGGGAATATCCATCCCTCAATAATATCAATCACGCTCACTGGGGGTATGTGCAGATTCCAGAGGGGCTCCTTCAGCCCAAGCGTTCTATAAATCCTGTAAGGCCTGCTGTAGGCAGGCAACCCCGATCCATAAATAATATCCTCACAGTGAGGCTCTCGGCCTCCCTCCGTCATTAATCTTTCCTGTCTCTCTCATGGGCTCACAATGTCATGAAAATAACCCGAAAAAGATGATATGATGTATCAATAAATAACAGAGATTGAGATATGATATGCAATGAAATGAATATGACTGAGTATGAAATTTCAATTAAACAAATAATTCACAGCAATATGACCTCTGTAGGTCACAATAATACTGGCACATAGCCTCACATGATTTTTAATATGATTCTCAGCTCAATTTCTTTAACACATAAAACTGAATGGAAAATGCCAAGATTATTTAACTACAAAATTCCACGGAACAATTACGTCACAATTTCTATGGTGCACACCCACACGCCCATCACCTAGCATGTGCGTCACCTACAAACAATTCACATAATACGTATATTCAGGGTTTATACCCTCAGCTCCAAGATTAGAAGAGTTACTTACCTCGAACAAGACGAATCCAATGCCGAGCAAGCTAAACAATGCTCCAGAAATTTCATTTTGCACGTATCAACTCTTGAACAACTCGAATCTAGTCACAATTAATTTGATTCAGTCCACACAATTATAGGAATTAATTACATATCAAAATACTAATGTTTTCCCACAAAATCCGAAATTACACTCCAAATATTGCCCATGGGGCCCACGTCTCGAAATCTGGCAAAACTCATAAAATCCGATAACC
Organism: Nicotiana tabacum; assembly: GCF_000715075.1. Taxonomy (NCBI): domain Eukaryota; kingdom Viridiplantae; phylum Streptophyta; class Magnoliopsida; order Solanales; family Solanaceae; genus Nicotiana; species Nicotiana tabacum. Next base: position 25,868,982 of record NC_134083.1, read on the forward strand.
CATCTAATTATGAGTTCAACCATACTAATTTCATCCAAATCCGACTCCGGATTAGTGTTCAAATCTCAAAAATTCATTTTATGAAATTGTAGAAAATTCCTCCGATTTCTCTTGAAAAATCAATAATCTAATGCCGAAAACGAAGATTAATTCATGAAATATAATCACAAGGGAGTCAAGAAAACTTACCCTAAGTTGTGTGGAAACATTCCTCTCCAAAATCGCCCAAATCGAGCTCCAAAATCCAAAAATGAACAAAGAAACCAAAACCCACGATTTAAAGCTTTTGCCCAGCGTCTTCCGCATCTGCGGACAAGAGGTCGCATCTGCTCCCCTCGCTTCTACGGACGAAGCTCGCATCTGCGAGTGTGGGCACTTCTGCGCGTGTTAGGCCACTTCTACGCACTTCGCTCCTGCGACTTCTCTGTCTCTTATGTGACCATCGCACCTGCGCAAATTCAACCGCAGATGCGGTCACACCAGAACCAGCAACAACTAGCAATAACAACATGAAAAAAAATGATTCGAAGTCCATCCGAAACACGCCCGAGCCCCTCGGGACCTCTACCAAATACACCAACATGTCCTAAAACATCATACAAACTTAGTCGAAACCTCAAATCACATCAAAAAACGCTAAAAGCATGAATCATACCCCAATTCAAGCCTAATGAACTTTGATATTTTCAAATTCTATATCTTGTGCCGAAATATATCAAATCAATCCGGAATAACTTCAAATTTTGTACACAAGTCATAAATGACATAATGAAGCTCTTCCAATTTCCAGAATCGAATTCTGACCCTGATATCAAAAAGTCAACCCCCGGTCAAACTTCCCAAAAATTTGACTTTCGCCATTTCAAGCCTAATTCCACTATGGACCTCCAAATAATTTTTTGGACATGCTCCTAAGTCCAAAATCACCATACAGCGCTATTGGAATCATCAAAACTTTATTCCAGGGTCGTTTACATATAAGTCGACATCCGGTCAACTATTTCAACTTAAGCTTTCATCTTGGAGACTAAGTGTTTCAATTCTTTTCAAAACCTCACCGGACCCGAACCAATTACCCGAGCAAGTCACAAAACTATTGTAAAGTAAATATTGAGCTGTAAATAGGGGAACAGGGTTGTAATACTCAAAACGACCGGCCGGGTCGTTACACTTTGTAACCTCAAGTGTAGCCCAGATAGTTCTCAACAAAGGTAAGAACACGAGAATCATTATAACTTTACGCTTAACAATCAACTCTAGGCATATCATAGCCTAAGCATTCTTTCGAGTATAAACACCTGCCCCAATGCCCGCACATTGGCTCAAACCTCACATATATGCACACTTATAGCGCGTAGCTATCATAAATAATTAACGCAATTAGTGCTTCCACTGAGTTAAAATAAAATACTCACCTCAAATAGGCTGCAACCCAAAATAATATACTTCTGAGAACTCCAGTCTCCAAATTCATCGAACACATGAACCACCGGAACTGATCCCAACTCCAGCACTAAAATGACTAACACATCTTCCATTCACGATAATCCCATGAGGAATAATTTCATAATTCTTGCGTGCCGCATAACAATAATTTCATCCCACTGAATCATTCTATGGACAAAAGTGTTACTATGTTCTTGATTTGCTTCCATGAGCATAGTAACTCCTTTATTACTTTCGATTTTAGCTTTTGGGGCTAAGGTTGTTTTCATTAGTCTATAATACACTCTATATATTACAACTATTTCTCTTGTATTAATTTTGCTATTCATATTTTTTATTTTTATATTAAGATTTAATGTATCCAAAATGTTCTGGTCATTTAAACTGATAACTGTCATTTTTTATGATGAGGGTTTATTTGTGGTGGGTACTCTCGGAGGGGTAACCATTATATGTGAAGGTGGTCTCACGGGTAGGGACGGAAATTCTGTAAGTGCAGAATATCTATTTCCCTGATTCCTATTAGGTGAGGCCCTAAAGGGACCCGTCTGGTTTGGTCTCATTCTTTCCCTGTAGGAATTCTCTGGTTAGAAAGTCGTGTAAAATATTTTCTTCACCTTTAATAATTCAATCTGAAAATCAAAACTAGATAATAATGCTTGCCATCTAGCAAAAATCTGTTTTGAAATGAGGTTTTTAACATCCTTTTGTAAAATCTCTTTAACTGATTTACAATCAACTCTTAACAAGAATTTTGTACTTATTAAATCATCTTGAAGCTTTGTAATACATAGTACTATAGAAAAATTTCCTTTTGACTGTGCTATAATTTTTCTGAGCCGAATTCCAGATTTCGAAAGTGAAACGAACTAATTGTTCTGGGGATTTTGAAGAGACCCCAATTTAAGGATATAGGTTTTATAATCAAGATTATAAAATAAATACGGAATGTAAGCATAAGTCAGAAACACTTACAAGATAAGAGATTTATTCAAACATAGGCAAACATTTTACAGAGAGGGGAGAGATAGGATAAAAAGAAAATCTTGGAAAATTTTCTGATGTCTGACGATTACAATTTGAAAGTCTTTTATAGACTTTGAAAAGTTTGTTGATTTGATCTCAACCTTACAAATGGATGACCTAGATTGACGTCTTCTACTTTGTTAAAGGGGCAAGTACTATTTTTGTCCTTTTGTGCTTGTTATTGTCAAGTAACTCTTTCTTTTCCGAAGAGTCGTTTGTCTTTTTGAAAAGCTCTTTTATCTTTTTCGGAATAGTCATTTGTCCTTTTGTAAAGAGGCAAGATGCTATTCTTCGTCTGCATAGGCATGGTAGGCTTGGGCTATCCCTTATGGGTCTTCCATGTCTCCATTGTTTTCTGCTGAGGAAAATGCTGATGCTGCTTCTAGCATGGCTTGTACTTCCGTTGGGCTTGCTGTATAAATATTTGCCAAGACTTCTAGGAGTCTCTTTTTTAATTCCATTTGGGAACTGGATGATCCCGTTTTTCTTGATGCTCTGGACTTAGACTGGATTGCTTTTACTTCAGGCACCCATCCTTTAATCCTTGGAATTTTAACTAAGTATTTAATTCGGTCAGTCTCTTCAACGACGAATGACCAGCTGATTATGTAGGAAATCCATTTTGCAAAGTAGTATTTGCATAACTTAATGTGATCAGGTAGCATGGAAATTTCATGCTTTTTCTGGAATCTTTCATAGTGTACTTGGAAACTCCTGGGCATTGTTTGCTTAGTTCCTCCAAATTTCTTCCACCAGTCATAAAACCATCTTGGTATGACTGATTTCATCATTTGTTCGATGTATTTTACGAACCAAGTGTGGGTATTTGGGCATAGGTATAAAAAGTTATACCATGCTTCTGTATAATCAAAAAGATTATAGGTTTGAGGCCTATGTTATTTAGATAGAACAATTGGGGTGTGCAAATGATCTATACCCCATTCAAATGGGCTAATAATCTTATTAATGGTGAACCTCGAGTACTTAATACTATTGGGGTCCATATTATCCTTTAACTCATGTTCTATAGATATAGATCCTGTGTCTATCAGGATAAATTCATAATACTTCCTTGTCTTGAGAGGGTCACTGAATTGTACGTAATTTCTGTTGGTATAACAAGGATTAACCATATCTCCTATTTCGAGATTTTTGTATCCTTTATCTAATGCTAAAATCATGATTGGTGCTTTGGGTATGAGTTCAAAATTTTCCTTCTCTTTGAGAGATGGATTTTTTACATTCTCCCTTGGAGGGAGTGTTTGGGTTTACTGCCTGTGCGAAGGACTCTGGGGTCTTCATTTCGTAGTTTGAGCTGGTTAACAGTTTACCTGTCATTGAACTTGTTGAGGCCTTTGATGAAGCCTGTTGAAATGGTCCTTTAACTCTTGGTATTGAACCGATAACTGTCATCTTTGATGATGAGGGTTTATTTGTGGTGGGTACTCTCGGAGGGGCAACCATTATATGTGAAGGTGGTCTCACGGGTAGGGATGGAAATTCTGCGAGTGCAGGATATCTATTTCCTTGATTCCTATTAGGTGAGGCCCTAAAGGGACCCGTCTGGTTTGGTCTCATTCTTTCCCTGTAGGAATTCTCTTCTTAGAAAATCGGGTAAAGAGTTTTCTTCACCTTTAATAAATTTAATTTGAAAATCAAAACTAGATAATAATGCTTGCCATCTGGCAAAAATCTATTTTGAAATGAGGTTTTTAACATCCTTTTGTAAAATCTCTTTAGCTGATTTGCAATCAACTCTTAACAAGAATTCTTTATTTATTAAATCATCTTGAAACTTTGTAATACATAGTACTGTAGACAAAATTTCTTTTTTGACTGTACTATAATTTTTCTGAGTCGAATTCCAGATTCCGGAAGTGAAACGAGCTAATTGTATTGGGGATTTTGAAGGGACTCTTTATTTAAGAATACCACCGTACCCTTCATCAGAAGCGTCGGTTTCGACTATCATGAATGCCTCAGGATTAGGAATACCTAGACATGGAAGTTTTTGAACAATTGACTTGACCTTTTTAACAGTGTCTGTTTGTGTCACGACCTAATTTCACCTATAGGCCGTGATGGCGCCCAACACTATAGCTAGGCAAGCCAACTAGTAATTTAAACCCATATTCAATTTTTTTAAAATTAACCGAGTAATTAAACTCTTCTTAATTTCAGGAACTTAAAACAATATGAAAATATTCTAGCAAATTAAAAATAATCAAGTCAAAAAAAAAATTCTACTAGTGTGTGTGCTAAGACCTGGTGTCACAAGTGTATGAGCATCTAGTAGATTATACAAAAAGAAAATTATAAATACTGTCTGGAATGAAATAGACAGAATAAAAATTCAGGAAGAGAAACTAGTTGCTGCAGAATGGCTCAGAAGGGCAGCTCATCACTAAGCTTATGGATATCGAGGGTGCGCGCCGATAGGTCCAACAATAGCATCTGTCTCAGGTCCTGCACAAAAGTGCAGCAAGTTACGTAAATAACATGTACCCAGTAAGTATCAAGCCGAATCTCGAAGAGGTAGAGACGTGATGGCCAACTTTGACACTCACTAAGGGTCAATAACAATAATGAAAGTAAAACTAGAATATCTAAATCAACATGACTCACAGAGTCAGAAATAATTTTATTTAACCAGCAGAAATAATTAAATTCATTAAAATGCAACAATTTCCAATCTATTAATTACATTCACAAACTGCAATTAAAATAAAAGGTATTGTATAATTATTATTATTATTAGACACGATTTCTGCCGAGGTCGTACGGCCCGATCTAGAGTGTCGTGTACACTACCGAGGGAAGTGCAGCGCGATCCATAGATGCATCTATACTGCTGAGGCGTTCGACCCACTCCACAAGAAAGGATGACATTTTTTTATGTATCTCCGGAAGGAGAGTATATTTATTATAGATTAATTCGAGAGGATGAACAATTTCTTTTAACAAATAAATTAATTTAAGCAGAAAATTAAGTATATAAGATTTCCATCTTTTACTATCTTTCCCTAACAATTCACAATATATATAAATTAATTAATTAAATAAAGGATACAATTTACACACATAGTTCATGCTTTGAATCCTAAACTACCCGGACTTTAGCATAATAGTAGCTACGTTCGGACTCTCGTCACTTCGTGCGTACGTAGCCTCCATAATTAATAACAATTATCAATTTAATCACATATGGGGTAAATTCCCCCTCACAAGATTAGACAAGGGACTTACTTTGTCTCAAAGTCCACTTTCCGATCAAAATGTCGCGCAAAAGTTTCAATTCGGTGCCAAAAAATCTGAAACTATCCAAAAGTTATATAAAATAATTAATACATGTTCAATAATATGAAATTCATCTACTAAATAAATTACCCTATCCAAAATGATAAAATTCCTAAAATTCACCCCGGGCCCACGTGCTTGGATTCCAAAAATGTTCAGATGAAAACGTTACCCATAATCTCAAGAACTCAAATATATAATTTCTATTCAATTCCATAACCATTTTCGTGGTTAAAATCTCATTTTTATACAAATCTAGGTTTTTCATCTAAACCCTTGATTTCTAAGATTTAGAGGTTATAATCTACCCATAATCTATGTATTTAACTCAAGGTGTGTAGAATTAACTTACCTCCAAGTTGTTAGTTGAAATCCCCTCTCAAAAAGCTCTGAAATCGCCTAAACATGGAAGAAAAACGGAAAAATGGACTGAGCTTCGTCCGTATTAAGGTTCTATCCAAGCAGGTTTTTTGCACCTGCGAAGGAGTGACCGCACCTGCGGCTTCACACCTGCGGAGGTTCCTCGCAGGTGTGAGTTTCACTCGCCTGGACCAGCTTCGCATCTGCGCACCCTGCCATGCACCTGCGCGTTCGCAGGTGCGCCCAAAGTTCCGCACCTGCGGTGGCAGACATGCTCCTCCTTTTCGCACCTGCGGCTGGTGGCTCGCACCTGTGGCTTCCCATGCGCAGGTGGGATCATACCAGAAACTGGAAGCTTCACCTCTTCTTCAAAATTCCAAAATTGGTCCGAGCCTCGTCCGGTTAACACTCGGGCCCTCGGGGCCCCGCCAAAATATACCAACAGGTTTGAAATCATAAAACGGACTCGCTCGAACTCTCAGAACGTGTAAAACAACATTAAATCTAAGAATCTTACCCCAAACCAAACTGATTCAACTTAGAAATTTCAAATTCTTCAAACTTACTCCGAACGCGCCAAAATATAATTATACTACTCGGAATGACACAAAATTTTGCGTGCAAGTCGTAAATCACCATACGGAACTATTCCCAAACTCGAAATTTCAAACGAACCTCGATTACTCCAAAACCTATTTGAAACCAAATTTAAAGAACTTTCAACCTTCAAATAGTTGATTTTCACTATTAAGTGCTAAAACGCTTCCGGGTTATCTAAAACCCGATTCGAACATACGCCCAAGTCTGAAATCATCATACAAACCTATTGAAACTGTCAAATCCTGATTCCGGGGTCGTTTTCTAAAAATGTTGACCGAAGTCAAACTTGGCCTTTTAAAGCCAAACTAAAGAACCATTTATTCCGATTTCAACCCGATCATTTCCAAATTTCTGAACCAACCACCCCGCAAGTCATAAATTAATAAGAGCACATACGGGGAGTTTTATTTAGGGAAACGGGGTTCGAAAAGTCAAAATGACCGGTTGGGTCATTACATTCTCCACCTCTTAAACAAACGTTCGTCCTCGAACGGGTTTAGAATTGTACCTGAAGTGCTGAATAAATGTGGATATCTGCTCTGCATGTTTTCCTCGGCCTCCCAAGTTGCTTCCCCGACTGGTTGGCCCCTCCACTGGACTTTTACTGCTGAAATCCTCTTGGACCTCAACTGGCGAACCTGTTTATCAACAATGGCAACTGGCTCTTCTTCATATCCCAAACTCTTATCTAGCTGAATTGTGCTGAAGTCTAACACATGTGACATGTGGGCATGATACTTCTGGAGCATAGATATATGGAAAACCGGATGAACTCCTGATAGATTGGGAGGCAAGGCAAGCTCGTAAGCAACCTCCCCAACTCATCTCAACACCTCGAATGGGCCTATAAACCTTGGGCTCAATTTCCCCCTTTTACCAAATCTCATGATTCCCTTCATCGTGAAACTTTCATGAGAACTTTTTCACCCACCATAAATGATAAATCATGTGCTTTCTGATCTATGTAACTCTTCTGTCTAGACCGCGTTGTACGTAGTCACTCCTGAATCAACTTTACCTTTTCCAAGGCATCCTTCAGCAAATCAGTATCATATAACTTAGCCTCACCGGGCTCAAACCATCTGATGGGCGAACGACATCGCCGACCATACAAAGCCTCAAATGGAGCCATCTCGATGCTGGATTGGTAACTATTGTTATAAGAAAACTCGGCCAAAGGCAAGAAATGATCCCACTGGCTTCCAAAGTCAATCACACATGCCATGAGCATATCCTCCAAAATATGAATTGTCCGCTCTGACTGCCCATCGATATGTGTATGAAAGGCTGTGCTGAGCTCTACACGGGTCCCCAATTCACTCTATACCGCTCTCTAGAAATGTGAAGTAAACTGAGGGCCATTATCTGATATGATAGAAATTGGCACATAGTGCAACCGAACTATCTCTTGAATATAAATCTAGGCCAACCTCTCTGAAGTATACGTAGTCACAACCGGAATAAAGTGTGCCGACTTGGTCAACCTGTAAACAATCACCCAAACTGCATCAAACTTCCGCAAGGTCCGCGGGAACCTGTAACACCACGAAAAATTTCAAAGTGTTTTTAGACCATTAAGAAGGTTGGTGGGTGCTAATTATATTAATTCAGGAATGAACATGACTGATAATTTGAATGATATCAATTGATCATGATAATATATGTATGAGGTGCATTAAGAATGGTTTATGGTCTAAGAAAAGCCCTAAGGCTAAGTCAAGTTGAAAATTATATGATGGGATAAAGTTTCAAGTGAATTCGCACAAGACCTAACTTCAAACAAGAATAACTATCAAGATATGAAGAGTAATATGGTGTATAGCCTATAAAATCAAATCCTTTTGAATCTGGTTTCCAACTCATCAAACCGTTTGTCATTTGGATATGTATACAGAACGTTATGGCAATTTTACTGGACCTGTGTTATATGCGTGCCCAGATGCATGGCCGTGAATATTTGAGAGTTTCTACCTCAGGTGCGTGGCCAGATGCGCGTCCACTTGCTCAAGTACGCAGACGCGCACGTAGGAAACCATTAAATAACCCCAAGGTCAGGTAGAGAGAGGGGTTAAGTCATTTTTAAGGTAAAACTTGATATTTTAGAGAGAAGTAAGAGCATTTTAGAGAGAGAAGGAGTAAACATAACATTCTAATCATCCAATCTTGCACCAATCTTCAAAATCAAGGAAGCTAATCACAAGATCTTCATCAAAGAGGTAAGGTTCCATACCCTAGTTTTTAATTTCGGGATTTGGATTAAAAGTAGGCCATAAGAAGTATGATTCTTGGGTGTGAGAGTATTATGTGTACATGTATGGATTTATTATGGAAATATGAGTATGAATCAAGTATTGGAACTTATGGTATAGTGATTGGAACCCATAAATTCTCAATTTAAATATATAACCATTGTAGAGATTGAAAGGTGATTATTTGATGGAATTTTGTTGGTTGGGTGAGAATGGTTGGTCACACATGTGATGTTAGGATTATAAGTTGTTAAAGAATGATGGTGGGATGAATTATTGGTAAATGATGGTAGTTGGAAGAACTAATTCTATGGTTAAGAAATGTATAAATGTATGCCCACTAGGTGTTTGGTAAATTGTCTAAATGGCCTAAACTATGAAATTGGTTACTAATGTTGATCCCACTGGATGTTGATATTGTAGATTGCAGTTGCTTAGTATAGTAGATCATTGTAGTATCATTAAGGGGTGAATTTAAGTTTCGGATCATTGGCATTAAATTGAGGAGACAAGAAAGCATTCATAGGTGGATACATGTGGAATGGAATTTCCTGAGTATTGATTAGCTTGCTCGATGTTGGGTTCGTCTTATTGAGGTAAGTAACAGTTCTAAATTTGGTCCTGGGGGTATGAAACCCCGGATTATGTGTTATGTGATTAGTTTCAAAGTGACACACATGCTAGGTGACGAGCGTGTGGGCGTGCACCGTAGGAATTGTGACTTGGTCAAATTCCATGGAACTGTGAAGTTGAATAATATGTTGATATTTGTACATTCTCTACGTGTTAGAGAAAATTGAGCTGAGACTCGTATTAAAAATCATGCTTAGACATATGTTATTATTATTGGTACCAATTGGGGTCATTTCTGTGGTTGTATTATATGTTCAAATTGAAATTTTACACTCAGTCATGTTCATTCATTTTATATCATATCTCAGTCTCTGTTGCAATTTATTGATAGATCATATAATCATTTTGGGCCAATTTTCATGATTACTGAGAGCCCGAGAGATTGGAGAGAGTTATGACTGAGTGAGGCCGATGGCCTGATTGTGAGATATTGATACTATAGCAAGCGAGTTGTCTATGCAGCACGTGAGTTATCCGTGCGGATCCAGATATTGATATTATATGGATATTACAGCACGTGAGTTGTCCGTGCAGGATATTATAGCACGTGAGTTGTCCGTGCGGATTATAGTGCTTGGGCTGTAGGAGCCCCTCCGGAGTCTGTACACCCCCAGTGAGCGCGGGTACCCATTGAGTGTGAGTGCTGAGAGCCGAGTGGTTGAGCTGTTGTGACAAGTTGAGCAACTGTTTCCCTAAGATGCTGTACTTGCTTTTCATTTATTGTTGCACTTAGTTGCTATCCGTCATTGTTGTGAAATTCTCTGAAAGTTTTTATAGCCGGATTACATGAACTTGAACTATATAAAACTGATTTGACTTAAACTGCTAGAATTGAAAGTATGTCTACTCTTTGCTGGAATTACTAAAAATGAACTGTAACTGTGTAGCTCGTCACTATCTTTAGTTCCTTATTTATTATTGTTACTTGCTGAGTTAGTTGTACTCATACTACACCCTGCACTTCGTGTGCAGATCCAGGTGTTCCCGGATATTGTAGGTGTTGATTCTTTCGCATAGTTGATTTTTCGGAGATTCAGAGGTAGCTGCCGTGTTTCGCAGACCTTGTCTCTCCTTCCCTATCTCCTTGTTTACTGTATTTGGTCTCAGACTATTATAGACCGTATTTTCCAGACTTGTATTCATATTAGATGCTCATGTACTCAGTGACACCGGGTTTTGGGAGTGTTTATATTTGCACTTGTGAGATTTCTTCCACTGAATTTAATCATTATGTTTTCAAATTTAAAAGATATATGGTTTATTAAGATTGTCGGCTTGCCTTGTATTGAGATAGGCGCCATCACGACGGGTGAGATTTTGGGTAGTGACAAGTTGGTATCAGAGCTCTATGTAACATAGGTCTCACGAGTTATGAGCAGGTTTAATAGAGTCTTGCGGATTGGTACGGAGACTTCTGTACTTATCTTTGAGAGGCTGCCGAACCCTTAGGAAAATTTCAGTTTCTTGTATTCAATCGTGCAGAATTCATTCAGCTTGAAACATAACTCTTTGAATTCCTTCCACGCATTTCGTATGTGCATATGAGCGCTCAGTATCAGCTGTGCATCACCGGCTTGTGATCCTATGAACGAGGTTCAAGATGTGTATTCTGTGTTTTGGTGATTGTCCAGTCTGGAAGACTTGAGGCCAGGTTTAGACCGCAGCTTAGGCTCGGTAGCTTCAGTTGTAACATGTACATTTGGACTCATATGTCCAGTAATGTCCCTACGAGTGGAATTTGTGGCTCTATGAGCAGTGGAATGGCTTTGTGATGAGTATGATGTAACTGTGGGATGTGTTATGACGATTTGAATGTGACGAGAAGTGTTTCCTTGAAATGTAAAGGAAGGCCATTGGGTGCTTTATTTTCGTTTTGATGTGACGTACAATCTTGAGTGTGAATGCTTTGAAATTGTTAAATTTTGGGGTATATTAAATTCTCGTATCTGGTTAATGAGTTTGGACTCAGAAAGATTAAGTGATTTCAGAGTAATCGTGGCTGCGAAAGGGTATAACAAGATGCCAATTTGAGGCTAAGCATGTGGGTTATCTCTTGCAGAGTAATCTATGTAGGTGTGTTCCTTATAATGTTGAGTGGAGAGTTTCTTTTCTACCAGATGGGTGTATGTTTTGAGATTTGAATTTGAATCCGGTTGAAAAAGTTGACTTGACTGTCACGAGAATAAATGCAAACTTAGCGGATGATTGAGGTAATTTATGGTGGGTGTTGCATAAGCTTGAGAAGAATTTTTGTTGAACTGACTGCAGTATTATGGCAGTAATAAAGTATGGGTATTGTGAGTTATTGAGTGTTTTGTTGTATGGCTTTGAGCCAAGTGGGGGAGCCTGCTATTGATAGTTCAATTTCATTGATATATGTTAAATTTTAGTTTTGGTCTAAGGCATACTGGTGGATTAGTTATGACTTGCAGAAGTGGAGATCGAGGATGACTCGGGTAAGGAAATTCCTGGATACGGGTTACATTGCACTTTATGAAACTATGAAAATTATGTAATGATTAAGTTGTTATTTTGAAGGATTTAGTGTGCACGAAGTATGAATTTGATTGGTCGTGTTAAGGCAAGGTTACTTCTTTGAGTGTCTTTCGGCCCGTTTGGGTGGAGCAAATTAGATTTGAGCAGAGTGGATGACTCTCAAGAGGGTTTTAATGGATTCAAAATGTAAATGTGGCAATTGAATTTTTTTTTCTTCAAATTTGTATATCACTAGAATCGATTACTTACATTGGATGGTATCGGGACGTGCAGTAATTCTGTTTGACTATGGATTCTATATTTCAGTATAAGAAAGGAAAGAGGAACAATTTTAAATTCTCATAGGGTATTTTCAGAGTGAGTGTTACAGTTGTGGCATTTATGGAGGTGCTTAAGAGGAATACAATGGCTTATGGGCCTTAGGGCGGTGTGGTTTTATGTTAGGATGTCTTGTAGTGAGCTTTGGTAAGGATAGTAGTGTTCTGACAAGGAGAAATTGCAACTTGAGGAAGAAACTAGGAGAAAATAGGACAAATGGGTAGCATGCTGGATCAATATGGTAATGGTATGCTCGGTTCTTTTTAGGGTAATTATGTTGTGGTGAGACTTTATGGGTATTTTGTGGCAATACTCTCGGATTTGGCAACCTGTGTGGCTTGGTCGAGTTAGAGGAATTCAGTTCTGATAGCTTGATTATGTGCAAATGGATTTCAAAATGTTCTTGATGGTTTCCACAATGGTTGAACTGGATATTTTATACCGGTGTGGGGAATGTGTCGTGTGTTATGATTTCCTCCTGGAAAGAAGCAAGAGAAAGATTTCTAACTAATATGGTATGTAATTTGCTGGTGACTCAAAGTTGATAATGAGATTCTTCTGCTTGTCACATGATGGCATGATAGATGTGGTGTGTTGCGTGGGATTAAGATTTACACGTACAAGGTGGCAGTTCATTCTTGAAGGGAAGGTCACGAATTCTAGACAAAATGGCCAGTGTTATATATTTAGATGAATGTTATAACTGCTCGGTAATCCCTGAGAAGGGTGGGCATTTCAAAAGGCGCATTGTGTTTTGATTTACGGATGTTATTAGTACTGCAGTACCCACCTGGTTGATAGACTATTGATATTCAAATTATTGTTATATGAAACAGAAGAATTTTGGAAGTATTCCTAGTGGGAGGATCGTGCATGAAAGATGTGTTAGTTATTCGAGTGCTGGAGTTGGGATCAGTTACGGTGATTCATGTGTCTTTTGGATTTGGAGACTGGGAGTTCTCAGAAGCATATTATTTCAGGGTTGCGACCTGTTTGAGGCGAGTATTTTATTTAAACTCAGTGGAGGTACTAGTTGCGTTAATTATTTGTGATAGCTATGCGCTATGAGTGCACATATATGTGAGGTTTGATCCCATGTGTGGGTATCGGGGCAAGTAATCCTACTCGAAAAAACTGCTTAGGCTATGATATGCCTAGAGTTGATTGTTAAGATTAAAGTTATAATGTTTCTTGTATTCGTACCTTTGTTGAGAACTATCTGGACTATACTTGAGGTTACAAAGAGGCTAATTCCATAATTAGATTGGGTAGTTACTAATTGTGCGTTAACTTGCCGATTTGAGCTATGATAGCACAACTGCTCACGCCTACACTATAGCATGCTATTTATACCAGTCCAAGCGCATGGGAATCTTGTTTCATTTAGCTTATACATATATACCTGTGTAAATGCTCCCATATGATATGTTTGGACTGGAGGTCTGGGACTATATCGGGCTGATTATGTTATGGCACTTGAGTTGTCCATACTGTTGATGTTAGTGTAAGCTCTAGGAGAGCTAGATACCGTTATTAGATTCATGTGCCTTGGTTCTATTATGTATGATGAGCTTATAGCATTGCAGTTATGGTGGTGCTTGTTGAACTTGCAATACGGTTCTCTACTTTGAGACATCTTCCATTTTGGGTACAAGGTTGCGTAGTTGTGGATTGAGTTGTATTGGTGTGGCATGTCACTGGGATATTTATGTTTAATAATATATGGTCATTGGACCTAGAATGGGTAGTATCAGATTTTATTATGGTATATTGGGAAGATAATATTGAAAGTCATCTTAGAAGGTGATTATGATTTTGGTTGGGGCAAGAAAGCTCCATGACTTGTTGATTTGAGAAGGGGTTATGAGATTCCATGTGTTTCTATCATTATCAGCAATGTGCGAAGGTTTTAGAACGAGGTTTTGTTTGATATGGGGTTCAATACCAATATCGGGTTGGTTTTGAGTAGTTACCGTGATCGAGAATGGTGATGCGAGTATGTGAGTTATGTGCAATTATATCTTGAGTTATGGCTATGGCTTGGTACAGTTTGTTCAGACTTATACAGTGTATAGATGTGAGATTCGGGTCTTGAAAAGAAGTTTTTGGATGTTGGAAATTGGATTCCAAGGTTTATGGGTTAAGGCTAAATTGGTAATTTTCAATATGTGGTGTTATCAGGCCTATATAAGATAAGGTGATGTGGGATCACCTCGGGTATGCATGCGTGATAAGGAAATAGTGATTTGAAGGCTCAAACATGTCAAAGAAGAAGCATTACCCCGTGATCAAATATATATTGGGTAGAAAATTTTATGGTCATTCTTCATACTAGAACATCTTAGATTAATTGTTGAAGGTCGCCAAAGATTTAGTTCGGGTGTTCGACGTAGAGATTTAGAGTTAAATAAAGTGAACGGGTTATTCTCAAGATTTTCTCTATGAATATATTAGGTGAATTGTTAAGAAAGGTAAAGTATGTGTAGTCACAATAGGCCTTATGAAATCTTGAAGGAAATAGGCCAAACTATGAGTAGGATGTTTCCTTATTATTGTCCTCCATGTATTCAGTGTTTCATGTGTCTGTGTTGAAGAAAGTAGTTGGAGACCCGACACTCATTGTTCGAGTTGAGACTATTGAGGTTAATGAGAAATTGACTTATGAAGGGATTCCAGTTTCTAATATTGATCGGCAAGTCCGAAAGTTGAAAAATAAAAAAATTGCCTCCGTGAAAGTGTTATGGCGAAACCAGTAGGTTGAAGATTCCACTTGGGAAGCTGAGGAAGAAATGAAGAAGAACTACCCTCATTTGTTTGAATAGCCATGTATTTATAAAATTGTGTTCTATGAAAATGCTAAGAATTACCTTCTATGAATTATATATCAACTGTATAGTTGATGTTAAAGGTGTTCATTTTTGGTAGTATACTGCTTGTGAGGCCACGATTGACATTGTTTTAAGGTTACGTTGTGTCGTTGGTTCATGTATATGTTGTTAGGACTCGTTTTGGTGATTCTCTGGCAGGTGGTTAGGCCCAATTGCAGAGGACACTCTGCCGAAATGTTGGAAGAATATCTAAGATCTATATGAAGTCAAGAACGATTAAAGATGATGGTTAAGGTAAAAGAAGGATAATACTGTGCCTAATAATGACTTGTAAAACATTCGAGGACGAATGTTCTTAAGTGGGGGAGAATGTAACACCCCGGAAAATTTTGAAGTGTTTTAAGTCCATTAAGAAGATTGGCGGGGTGCTAATTATATTAATTCGGGTATGAATAAGATTGATAATTTGAATGATATTAATTGATCATGATAATATATGTAATAGGTGCATTAAGAATGGTTTATGGTCTAAAAAGAGCCCTAAGGCTAAGTCAAGTTGAAAATTATATGATGGGATGAAGGTTCAAGTGAGTTCGCACAAGACCTAACTTCAAACGAGCATAACTATCGAGATATGAAGATTTATATGGTGTATAACTATCAAATCAACGCCCTTTGAGTCTAGTTTCCAACAAATCAAACTGTTTGTTATTTGGATATGTATTCAGAGAGTTATGGCCATTGTACTGGACGTGTGTCATATACACGCCCAGATGCGCGGCCGCGCATATTTGAGAGTTTCTGCCTCAGGTGCGCGGTCATTTGCCCAGGTGCGCGGCCGTGCACGTAGGAACCCATTAAATAACCCCAAGGCCAGGTAGAAAGAGGGGTTAAGTCATTTTTGAGGTAAAACCTGGTATTTTAGAGAGAAGTAAGAGCATTTAAGAGAGAGAGGGAGTAAACTTAACATTCTGATCATCCAATCTTGCACCAATCTTCAAGAATCAAGGAAGCTAATCACAAGATCTTCATCAAAGAGGTAAGGTTCCATACTCTAGTTTTTAATTTCGGGATTTGGATTAAAAGTAGGCCATAAGAAGTATGATTCTTGGGTGTGAGAGTATTATGTGTACATGTATGGATTTATTATGGAAATATGAGTATGAATCAAGTATTGGAACTTATGGTATAGTTATTGGAAGCCATAAATTCTCAATTTAAATACATAACCATTGTAGAGATTGAAAAGTGATTATTTGATAGAATTTTGTTGGTTGGGTGAGAATGGTTGGTCACAAACATGATGTTAGGATTATAAGTTGTTAAAGAATGATGGTGGGATGAATTGTTGGTAAATGATGGTAGTTGGAAGAACTAATTCTATGGTTAAGAAATGTATAAATGTATGCCCACTAGGTGTTTGGTAAATTGTCTAAATGGCCTCAACTATGGAATTGGTTACTAATGTTGGTCCCATTGGATGTTGATATTGTAGATTGCAGTTGCTTAGTATAGTAGATCGTTGTAGTATCATTAAGGGGTGAATTTTAGTTTCGGATCATTGGCATTGAATTGAGGAGACAAGAAGGCATTCAAAGGTAGATACACGTGGAATGGAATTTCCTGAGTATTGATTAGCTTGCTCGATGCTGGGTTCATCTTGTCGAGGTAAGTAACAGTTTTAAATTTGGTCTTTAGGGTATGAAACCCCGGATTGTGTGTTATGTGATTGGTTTCAAGGTGACGCACATGCTAGGTGACGGGCGTGTGGGTGTGCACCGTAGGAATTGTGACTTGGTCAAATTCCATGGAACTGTGAAGTTGAATAATATGTTGATATTTGTACATTCTCTACGTGTTAGAGAAAATTGAGGTGAGACTCGTATTAAAAATCATGCTTAGACATATGTTATTATTATTATTGATACCAACTGGGGTCATTTCTGTGGTTGAATTATATGTTCAAATTGAAATTTCACACTCAGTCATGTTCATTCATTTTATATCATATCTCAGTCTCTGTTGCAATTTATTGATAGATCATATCATCATTTTAGGCCAATTTTCATGATTACTGAGAGCCCGATAAACCAGAGAGATTTATGACTGAGTGAGGCCGAGGGCCTGATTGTGAGATATTGATACCATAGCACACGAGTTGTCCGTGCAGCACGTGAGTTGTCCGTACAGATCCAGGTATTGATATTATAGCACATGAGTTGTCCGTACAGTACGTGAGTTGTCCGTGCGGATCCAGATATTTATACTATAGCACGTGAGTTGTCCGTGCAGATTATAACGCTTGGGCTGTAGGAGCCCCTTCAGAGTCTGTACACCCCCAGTAAGCACAGGTACATATTGAGTATGAGTGCTAAGGTTTGAGAGCCGAGTGGTTGAGCTGTTGTGATGAGTTGAGCAACTGTTGCCCTGAGAGGCTGTACTTGCTTTTCATTTGTTGTTGCACTTAGTTGCTATCTGTCATTGTTGTGAAATTCTCTGAAAGAATTTATATCCGAATTACATGAACTTGAACTGTATAAAACTGATTTGACTTAAACTGCTGGAATTGAAAGTATATCTACTCTCTGCTGGAATTACTGAAAATGAACTGTAACTGTGTAGCTCGTCACTGTCTTTCGTTCCTTATTTATTTTTTTACTTGCTGAGTTGGTTGTACTCATACTACACCCTGCACTTCGTGTGCAGATCCATGTATTCCCGGACATAGTGGGTGTTGATTCTTTCGCACAGTTGATTTTCTGGAGATTCAGAGGTGGCTGCCATGTTTCGCAGACCTTGTCTCTCATTCCCTATCTCCTTGTTTACTGTATTTGGTCTCAGACTATTATAGACCGTATTTTCCAGACTTGTATTCATATTAGATGCTCATGTACTCAGTGACACCGGGTTTTGGGAGTGTTTATATTTGCACTTGTGAGATTTCTTCCGCTGAATTTAATTATTATGTTTTCAAATTTAAAAGATATGTGGTTTATTGAGATTGTCGGCTTGCCTAGTATTGAGATAGGTGCCATCACGACGGGTGAGATTTTGGGTCGTGACACAACCCAACTACAAAGTCCATAGTAATGCGTTCCCATTTCCACTCCGGTATAGTCATATGCTGAAGTAGGCCACCTGGCCTCTGGTGCTCATATTTAACTTGCTGGCAATTTAGACACTTAGCTACGTACTCAACTATGTCCTTTTTTATTCGTCGCCACCAATAATGCTGCCTCAGGTCACGATACATCTTCGTAGCACCTGGATGAATAGAATACCGAGAACTGTGTGCTTTCTCTAGGATATTTTTCCTTAGTCCATCCACATTAGGAACATATAGACAATCTTGGAGTCGCATAACACCATCCGTGCCAATAGTAACTTTCTTGGCACCACCCCGTTGTACCGTTTCTCGAAGAACCATTAAGTGTGGATCATCACACTGGCGAGCCTTGATCTATTCAAATAGTGAAGACTGAGCTATAACACATGCAAGAACACGGTTGGGTTCTGAAATATCCAGCCGCACAAGTCTGTTGGCCAAGGACTGAATATCCAAAGCTAATGGCCTCTCCTCTGCTGAAATGGAAGCCAAACTACCCATACTCTCCGCCTTTCTACTCAAGGCGTCTGCAACCACATTTGCTTTGCCCGGATGATATAGGATAGTAATATCATAATATTTCAGTAACTCCAGCAATCTGCACTGCCTCAAATTTAGGTCCCTCTGATTGAACAAATGCTGCAAACTACGATGGTCAGTGTAAACCTCACAAGACACCCCATAAAGATAATGCCTCCAAATCTTTAGAGCGTGAACAATCGCAGCTAACTCCAAATCATGTACCGGATAATTTTTCTTGTGGGGCTTTAACTGACGTGAAGCATATGCAATAACTCGCCCTTCTTGCATTAATACACAACCCAAGACAATGTGTGAAGCATCACAATACACTGTATACATCCCCGAGCTGGAAGGCAACACTAACACTGGTGCTGTAGTCAATGCTTTCTTAAGCTTCTAAAAGCTCGCCTCACAATCATCGAACCATCAGAACGGAGCACCCTTCTGGGTTAATTTGGTCAAAGGTGCTGTAATAGATGAAAAACCTTCCATGAACCGACGATAATAACCTGCTAAACCCAGAAAACTCCTGATCTTAGTCGCCGAAGTGGGACGATGCCAATTCTGAACTACCTCAATCTTTTTGAGATCAACTTTAATGCTCTCACCCGATACAATATGCCCCAAGAATTCTACAGACTATAGCCAGAATTCACATTTGGATAACTTAGCATATAGCTTTTGTTCCCGCAACGTCTGAAGCACCACTCTCATATGCTGCTCGTGCTCTTCCTTGTTGCTCGAGTAAATCAAAATATCATCAATGAAGACAATGACAAACGAATCAATATATGGTCTAAATACCCTGCTCATCAAATCCATAAACGCTGCTGGTGTGTTAGTTAAACCGAAGGACATCACCAGAAACTCATAATGACCATATCTAGTCCGAAAAATAGTCTTTGGAACATCTGAATCCCGAATCTTCAACTGATGGTACCCCGACCACAAGTCGATCTTAGAGAACACCCTAGCACCCTGCAACTGGTCAAATAGATCATCAATATGTGGCAACGAGTACTTGTTATTAATAGTGACTTTGTTCAATTGACGATAATCAATGCACATTCGCATCGTTCCATACTTATTCTTCACAAATAATACCGGTGCACCCCAAGGCGATACACTCGGTTTGACGAACCCTTTGGCTAGTAATTTTTCAAGTTGTTCTTTTAATTCTTTCAAATTTTTCGGAGCCATGCGATATGGTGGGATAGATATAGGCTGGGTATCTGAAGCCAAGTCAATACAGAAATTAATATCATGATCAGGTGGCATACCTAGAAGATCTGAGGGAAATACATGGGAGAACTCCCGAACTACAAGCACTGGATTGATAGTCGGAGTCTCTACAGTAGTATCCCGAACATAGGCTAGGTAAGCTAAACAATCCTTCTCAACCATGTGTTGAGCCTTCATAAAAGAAATAACCCGATTAAATGCACTAATAGATGAATTCTTCCACTCTAGCCTAGGCAATGCTGGAATAGCCAAGGTAACAGTCTTGGCATGACAATCTAGAATAGCATGATATGAAGATAACCAGTCCATGCCCAGAATAATTTCAAAGTCGGTCATCTCAAGCAGTAGAAGATCTGCTCTAGTTTCATAACCACAGAATATAATAACACAGGATCTGATATTCGATTCACAACAACAAAATCGCCCACAGGAGTGGGCACATAAATATAAGTACTCAAGGACTCATGAGAAACACCCAGGAAATGAGCAAATAGAGATGACACATATGAATATGTAGATCCTGGATCAAATAATACTGAAGCATCCTTGCCGCAAACAAAAATAATACCTGTAATCACGGCATCTGAGGCCTCTGCATTTGGTCTGGCCGGAAAAGCATAGAACCGAGCTGGAGCGTCAACTAGCTGGCCTCCGCCTGGCTGACCTCCACCTCTAGGACGACCCCTACCGACCTGTCCTCCACCTTTTGGTGGTCAGACGACTGGTGGAGCAACTGGTTCAGTAATCTTAGGTTGCTGACCCTGCTGCACTGGTCTACCCTGAAGCCTGGGGCAAAATCTCCGTATGTGACTGGGATCCCCGCACTCGTAATAACTCTTCGGTACAATGGGCTGCTGACTACGAATCTGGCCCCGGTGACCTGAATACCCACTGGAATAACCCTGAATAGTTGGTGGGCGATAAGAACTCTCTGGGATAGCACTGAAATAAGGTCGTACTGGAGCATCCCGAGGAGGCGGTGGTGCTGGATATGGGGGCCTGCTGGACTGACCTCTACTCCCAGACAGAGCACCTCTAAACTCTCCGGAATATCTAAACCGCTTATCTCTCATAACCTTCTCTCGGCTCCGCTGACGCACACCCTCAATCCTCTGGGCTATCTCCATGACTAGCTCATAAGAAGTACCCATCTCAACCTCTCGAGCCATAGTGGCCTTGTAACGACCCGACCGGTCATTTCGAGAGTTATAGCACAGTTTCCCCCATTTCTATTTCCTTTATGCTCTTAAGCTATATGATGATATACCGGGTTAGTTGGTTCGGGCCCGGAGTGGTTTTGGAGTGGAATGAGACACTTCGTCTTTAAAGTAGAAGCTTAAGTTGGAAAAAGTCAATTGGATGTTGACCTATGTGTAAACGATCTCGGATTTAAATTCTTATGGTTCTGTTAGCTCCGTTAGGTTATTTTGGACTTAGGAGTGCATCCGAAATGTGATTTGGAGGTCCGGAGTGGAATTAGGCTTGAAATCGCAAAAGTTGAAAATTTGGCAATTTTGGTCGACAATGGAAAATTTGATATCGGGGTCGGAATGGAATTTCGGAAGTTGTAGTAGGTTCATAGTGTCATTTTTGACATGTTTTCAAAATTTGAGGTCATTCGGAAGTGGTTTGGTTGGTTTCGGCATCGGTTGTCGAATTTGGAAATTTAGAAGTTCTAAGGTTTTAATTCGAGGGTAATTTGGTGTTTGGTTGTTGTTTTGAGTGATTCGAAGGTTTGACTAAGTTTGTATGTTGATATATGACTTGTTGGTATTATTGGTAGAGGTTTCGAGGGCCTTGGGGTGATTCCGGGTGGTTAACAGATTTGTCGAAGTTGGAAAATGCAGCTGAAGCTGCTGCTTCTGCTATTTCCGCACCTGCGGGAGAAAGAGTCGCAGCTGTGAGGCCGCTGGTGCGCATTGGAAGTCCGCAGGAGCGTGCAATCCTGGGCTAGGTAGGATGCGCAGGTGCGAGTTGGAGGTCGCATCTGCGAGCCCGCAGGTGCAAAACCTAGGGCGCAGATGCGGAAAGGGTGACGCTGGGCAGGCTTCACAGAAGCGGAGGAAACGCGCAGGTGCGCCTTCGCAGGCGCGGGATTTTGGGTCGCAGATATGGAACCTGGGCTCCTAAGTGAGTTTCGCACCTGTGATGGATTTTCCGCAGGTGAGGTGGCGTAGAAGCTTGAAATTTTTCTGCAGGTGCGAAAAACCTGGGCAAAAACCATAAATAGAACCCTTCGTGAATTTGGTTCATTTCCACCATTTTCAAGTTGGTTTTTGGAGCTTTTGGAGTGATTTTGAAGGATGATTCAAGGGCTATCAGTGAGGTAAGTTGCTTGAGCCCTAATACTCGTATGTATGGTGATTTCCCGTTGTTTAATTATGTAATTAGTGAAAATGAGGGGGATATGGCTTGGGATTTTGGAGAGTTTAATTTAAGGAATTGAGGGGCCAAACGATGTCAGATTTTGTTAAATTTCATATGTATGGACTCGTGAGTGGATGAGCTTCCTAGTTTTGCAAATTTTGTTGGATTCTGAGACGTGGGCCCGCGGGCCAGGTTGAGCCAATTTCGGGTTTTGGGCTAATTTGATAGTTTTTCTTGTGGAATTCATTCCATTAGTGTATATTGATGGTATTGTACTGATTATGAATAGATTCAGAGCATTTGGAGGCCGAGTCAAGAGGAAAGAGCATTGAGGGTTAGAGATTTGACCGGTTTGAGGTAAGTAATGATTGTAAATCTAGTTCCGAGGGTATGAAACCCCGGATTTCGTATCATTTTACTATTTTGAAGTGACGCACATGCTAGGTGACGAGCGTGTGGGCGTGCACAGTTGGGGATTGTGACTTGGTCCGTCCCATAGCAACAGTGAAGTTGCATATTTTGTTGAAACTATATGATACTTATATGTTTTAGAAAGAGTTTCTGTAAATTGGGCTGAATGCCATGTTTTGGGCCTTGTGCCAATGCTGTTTGGACCCTTAGGGGCCTTTTCTTACTATCCTCTCACTGTTTTCGATTGAAAATATATACTCAGTCATGGTTATACTTGTTTACTGCATAACTCAGTTTTATGACTCTATTTTGATGCATATAAATGTTGTTTTCGGCCGAATGTCCTGTTTTTACTGAAATGCCCAAGTGGCTCGAGAGATTTATGACTGAGTGAGGCCGAGGGTCTGTTTTGTGAGGATATTTATGGGATCTAGCTGCACGCTTCAGTATGTTCGATATAGGCTGAGGGCCTGAGTAATTTATGCCATGATTTGGCTTGATATAGTGCTTGGGCTGAAGGAGCCCCTCCGAAGTCTGTACACACCCCAGTGAGCACAGATACCTATTGAGTGCGAGTGCCGAGTGCCGAGTGCTAAGTGACTGAGAGGCATGAGTGATTGTGAGGTATGCCCGAGTGGCAAAAGTGATTGTGAGGTATGCCCGTGTGGCAAGAGTGATTGTGAGGTATGCCCGAGAGGCATGGGTGACTGTGAGGTTTGCCCGATGGGCTGTATATGAGTGATGTTTTGCCCGAGGGGCTGTTTATGATTTTATCATTTTTGCTCACCTTTGCATTGAGCCTATGTTTGAAAAACTGTTGAAAAATATCTTTAAATGATTTTTACTAGAACCGGGTTTAAATGAGATGATTTGATTCAAACATTGATTTTTAAAGCATGCTGTACTTTACTGAATTTTTGTGATATGAACTTGATATGCTTTATTGCTCGTCACTACTGCTCAATCTTTATTTATTGTTGTTACTTACTGAGTTGGCGTATTAACGTTACTCCTTGCACCTTGTGTGCAGATCCAGGTGTAGCTGGGCACGGTAGCGGTTATTGATAATTCTGGTTGTAGATTTTCTCGGGGATAGAAAGGTAGCTGCTTGGCGATCGCAACCCCTGCTCTTCTCCCTCTTATCTTTCTTTAGTTGTATTTATCTATTTTCCAGACTACGTAGTAGATGCTCATGACTAGTGACACCCCGATGTCGGGCTTTTTTTTCTACACTTTTGTTTTGATTTGAACTCCTTTACGAAGGTTTTTACGCTAAATAGCATTGAAATTATCTTTGAAATGAAAATATCGGTTTGTTTTGGAAATGAGCTGGCTTGCCTAGTTCCACGATAGGCGCCATCAAGATAGGGGTTAGTTTGGGTCGTGGCAAATTGGTATCAAAGCCTAGGTTACGTAGGTCTCACGAGTCATGAGCGGGTTTAGTAGAGTCTTGCGGATCGGTACGGAGACGTATGTACTTATCTTCGAGTGGCTGCAGAACCTTTAGGAAAATTCCACATTCTTGAATTCTTGTCATGCGAATCTGTTGATTCTAGTAACTAAACATCTGTTGTTTCATTCTCTCATAGATGGTGAGGACTCATACTACCGGACAGGAGGGCCAGCCACTAGTACCACTACCCAAGGCCGCGAGAGGCCGAGGCTGTGGTAGAGGCCGTGGTAGGGGCAGAGGTGCAGCCCGTATAGCAGCTGGGGCAGTACCTGCAGATCCACCAGTTGTCCCAGGTCAGGACCAGGTTCCAGTTGTTGATGCACCAGCTCAGGCATCACCTGTGCCTATTATGATTCCAGGCCTTCAGGAGGCCCTAGCTCAGATTCTGACAGCGTGTACCGACCTTGCTCAGGCAGTCTCTATCTTGACGGCCGCAACCACTTCTCAAGCCAGGGGAGGCACTCAGACTCCCGTCGCTCGTACACCCGAACAGGTTGTTCAGGGACTTCAGACACCAGAGGCACCACTAGGCCAGCCGGTTGCAGCTGCACAGGATTATGTGGTTCCTGTTATGCCTGAAGATGACCAGCGTAGGTTGGAGAGGTATGGGAGACTCCAGCCACCACCTTTCAGTGGCACAGAGAGAGAGGATGCTCAGTGTTTCTTGGACAAGTGTCAGAGGATACTCCGTACTGCTGGTATTCTAAAGACTTGTGGGGTCTCATTCACTACTTTTCAGTTCTCCGGGGCTGCACTCAGATGGTGGGAGACTTATGAGAGGTGTAGGCCTGTTGGCGCAACACCCCTTACTTAGCAGCAGTTCTCCGTGGTCATTTTAGAGAAGTTCGTGCCTCGATCCCGTAGAGAGGAGCTGTGCAGGCAGTTTGAGCGGCTTCGCCAGGGTGATATGTCTGTGACACAGTATGAGATGCGGTTCTCCGAGTTGGCCCATCATGCGATATGGTTGGTTCCCGCGGACATGGAGAGGATCATGAGGTTTATTGATGGTCTCACTTTTCGGCTACAATTGCTTATGAACAGAAAGAGGGTGTCTAGTTCTACCTTTAATGAGGTTGTCGACATTGCTCGGCAGATTGAGATGGTTCGCGGTCAGGAGAGGGTTGAGAGGGAGGCCAAGAGGCCTCGTGGACAGGGTGGATTTAGTGGTACTCCTTCTGGGGGTCAGTTCCATCACGGTAGAGGTCGTCCATTCAGACATGCTCAGACGGCTTGCCTAGTTCACCATGGTGCATCATCTGGACATGGATCTCACAGTTATCAGCATGGTCGTTCATCTCTTGGTGCCCTTCCAACACAGAGTTCTTCTCGTGCTCCATCGGGTTCAGGGCTTCTCTATGCCAGGTTCTTCTACTGGTTATCCCGGTACTCGGGGCTCCCTTCAGTTCCCGCCACCAGCACCAGGGAGTTGTTTTGAGTGTGGGGAGTTTGGGCATATATGGAGGCAGTGTCCTTGTCGTCTTAGAGGTCTATCTCAGCAGAGGAGTCAGCCTTCGACTTCAGCACTAGTTACTTCACTACCCGCCCAGCCAGTTTGGGGTGGAGGTCCGTCAACTAGGGGTCGCCCTAGAGGGAGATACAGATCAGGGGGTAGCCACGCCTGTTTCTATGCCCTCCCTGGTAGACCAGATGCTATTGCTTCAGATGCTGTGATTACAGGTATTGTCTCAGTTTGTCACAAAGATGCCTCAGTATTATTCGACCCTAGTTCTACGTATTCATATGTTTTCTCGTATTTTGCCCATTTTTTGGATATGCCTCGTGAGTCTTTAGTTTCATCTGTTCATGTATCTACTCCTGTGGGCGATACTATTGTTATGGACCGCGTATATCGGTCATGTGTGGTAACTATTGGGGGTCTGGAGACCCAAGTGGACCTTTTGCTGCTCAGTATGGTTGACTTTGATGTGATATTGGGTATGGATTGGTTATCTCCATGTCATGCTATTCTAGATTGTCATGCTAAGAAGGTGACGTTGGCTATGCCGGGATATCCGAGGGTTGAGTGGAGCGGTTCTGTAGATTATGTACCAAGTAGGGTGATTTCATATTTGAAGGCTCATCGTATGGTTGAGAAGGGTTGCCTATTTTATTTGGCTTTTGTGAGGGATGTTAGTGCAGAGACTCCTGTCATTGATTATGTTCCGGTGGTACATGATTTTCCGGATGTGTTTCTTGCAGACCTGCGGGGCATGTCGCCTGACAGAGATATTGACTTCGGTATTGACTTGGTGTCAGGCACTCAACCTATTTCTATTCCACCGTATCATATGGCACCAGCGGA
This sequence comes from Nicotiana tabacum, assembly GCF_000715075.1. Taxonomy (NCBI): domain Eukaryota; kingdom Viridiplantae; phylum Streptophyta; class Magnoliopsida; order Solanales; family Solanaceae; genus Nicotiana; species Nicotiana tabacum. Next base: position 25,895,638 of record NC_134083.1, read on the forward strand.
GTTGAAGGAATTGAAAGAACAGCTTCAGGAACTCCTTGATAAGGGGTTTATTCGGCCTAGTGTGTCCCCTTGGGATGCACCGGTTCTATTTGTGAAGAAGAAGGATGATTCCATGAGGATGTGCATTGATTACATGTAGTTGAACAAGGTCACAGTCAAGAACAAGTATCATTTGCCTCGTATTGATGATTTATTTGACCAGCTTCAGGGAGCGAGGGTGTTCTCTAAGATTGATTTGAAGTCCGGTTATCACCAGCTGAAGATTCGGGATTCAAATATTTCTAAGACCTCTTTCAGGACCCGATATGGCCATTATGAGTTCTTAGTGATGTCTTTTGGGCTGACCAATGCCCCAACAACATTCATACATTTGATGAACAGTGTATTCCAGCCCTATTTGGACTCATTCGTTGTTGTATTCATTGATGACATCCTGGTGTACTCTCATAGCCAGGAGGAGCACGCTCAGCATTTGAGGATTGTATTACAGATATTGAGGGAGGAGAAGCTTTATGCAAAGTTCTCCAAATGTGTTTTTTGGCTCAGTTCAGTAGCATTCTTGGGACACGTGGTGTCCAGTGAGGGTATTCAGGTGGATCCAAAGAAGATAAAGGCGGTGCAGAGTTGGCCTAGACCATCCTCAGCCACGGAGATTAGGAGCTTCCTTGGTTTGGCGGGTTATTACCGTCGCTTTATGGAGGGATTTTCATCTATTGCATCGCCCTTGACCAAATTGACCCAAAAAGGTGCTCTATTCAGGTGGTCAGATGAATGTGAGGAGAGCTTTCAGAAGTTCAAGACTGGTTTGACCACAACTCCAGTGTTAGTTATGCCATCAACTTCGGGTTTTTACACCGTGTATTGTTATGCCTCAGGATAGGCATTGGTTGTGTTTTGATGCAGGAGGGTAAGGTGATTGCCTATGCCTCACGCTAGTTGAAGACCCATGAGAAGAATTATCCTGTCCATGATATTGAGTTAGCAGCCATTGTTCACGCCTTGAAGATTTGGCATCATTATTCGTTTGGGGTTCATTGTGAGATCTATACTGATCACCGGAGTCTGCAGTATCTGTTAAAGCAGAAGGATCTTAATTTGCGTCAGTGGAGATGGTTGGAGCTTCTTAAGGACTATGATATCACTATTTTGTACCATCCGGGGAAGGCCAATGTGGTGGCCGATGCTTTGAGTCGCCAGACGGAGAGTTTGGGGAGTTTAGCATATCTTCCGGCAACAGAGAGACCTTTGGCATTGGATGTTCAGGCCTTAGTGGGCCATCTTGTGAGATTGGATATTTCGGAGCCGAGTCAGGTGTTGGCTTGCGTGGTCTCCAGGTCTTCTCTTTTTGACCATATCAGGGAGCGTCAATATGATGACCCCCACTTGCTCGTTCTTCAGGACATGGTTCAGAGAGGTGATGCTAGGGATGTGACTACTGGTGATGACGACGTGTTGAGGATGCAGGGCTGGATATGTGTGCCTAATATAGATGGGCTTCGAGAGTTGATTCTTGAGGAGGCCCACAACTCGCGGTATTCGATCCATCCGGGTGCCGCGAAGATGTACCAGGATTTGAGGCAGCACTATTGGTGGAGGCAGATGAAGAAGGATATAGTTGGGTTTGTGGCTCGGTGTCTCAATTGTCAGCAAGTTAAGTATGAACATCAGAGACCGAGTAGTTTACTTCAGAGATTAGAAATCCCAGAGTGGAAGTGGGAGAGGATCACCATGGACTTCGAAGTTAGGCTCCCACGGACTTCGAGGAAGTTCAATTCTATTTGGGTGATTGTGGATCGGCTGACCAAGTCCGTGCACTTCATTCCAGTTGGTACAACTTACGATTCAGAGCGGTTGGCTGAGATTTACATCCAAGAGATTGTTCGCCTGCATGGTGTCCCAGTTTTCATCATTTCTGATAGGGGCACTCAGTTTACATCGCAGTTTTGGAGGGCAGTTCAGCGAGAGTTAGGTACTCAGGTTGAGTTGAGCACAACTTTTCACCCTCAGACAGACGGGCATTCCGAGCGCACTATTCAGATATTGGAGGACATGTTGCGTGCTTGTGTCATTGACATTGGGGGTTCATGGGACCAGTTTCTGCCACTCATGGAGTTTGCATATAAAAATAGTTATCAGTCGAGTATTCAGATGGCTCCGTACGAGGATTTATATGGGAGGAGGTGTAGATCTCCAGTTGGATGGTTTAAGCCGGGTGAGGCTAGGCTCTTGGGTACAGACTTGGTCCATGATGCATTAGATAAGGTTAAATTTACTCAGGAGCGGCTTCGCATGACGCAGTTTAGGCAGAACAGTTATGCGAATAGGAAGGTCCATGATGTATCTTTCATGGTTAGGGAGAAGGTTTTGCTGAAGGTATCACCCATGAAGGGTGTTATGAGGTTTGGGAAGAGGGGCAAGTTGAGCCCCCGGTTTATTGGGCCTTTTGAGGTGCTTCAGAGGATAAGGGAGGTGGCTTATAATCTTGCCTTGCCACCCAACTTTTCGAGTGTGCACCCAGTGTTTCATGTTTCCATGCTCCGGAAGTATATTGGAGATCCATCCCATGTTTTGGATTTCAACACGGTTCAGTTGGAGGGTGATATGACTTATGATGTGGAGCTGGTGGCTATTTTGGATCGGCAGGTTCGAAGGTTGAGGTCAAAGGATATAGCTTCAGTGAAGGTGCAGTAGAGAGGTCAGCCTATAGAGGAGTCCACCTGGGAGACCGAGCGGGAGATGCGGAGCAGATATCCACGCCTATTCGAGATTCCAGGTATGTTTCTTAATCCGATCGAGGATGAACGGTTATTTAAGAGGGGGAGAATGTAACGACCCGGCCAGTCGTTTCAGGAGTTATAGCCCCATTTCTGTTTCCTTTATGCTCTTAAGCTATATTATGATATACCGGGTAAGTTGGTTCGGGTCCGGAGTGGTTTCGAAGTGGAATGAGACACTTAGTCTCTAAAGTAGAAGCTTAAGTTGGAAAAAGTCAACTGGATATTTACCTATGTGTAAACGATCTCGGATTTGAATTATGATGGTTTCGGTAGCTTTGTTAGGTGATTTTGGACTCAGGAACGTGTCCGGAATGTGATTTGGAGGTCCGGAGTGGAATTAGGCTTGAATTGGCAAAAGTTTAAAATTTGGCGATTTCGGTCGCCATTGGAAAATTTGATATCTGGGTCGGAATGGAATTTTGGAAGTTGGAGTAGGTTCGTAGTGTCATTTGTGACGTGTGTGCAAAATTTGAGGTCATTCGGATGTGGTTTGGTTGGTTTCGGCATCGGTTGCCGAATTTAGAAATTTAGAAGTTCTTAGGCTTGAATCCGAGGGTAATTTGGTGTTTGGATGTTGTTTTGAGTGATTCGAAGGTTCGACTAAGTTTGTATGTTGATATATGACTTGTTGGTATTTTTGGTTGAGGTCCCGAGGGCCTCGGGGTGATTCCGTGTGGTTAACGGATTTGTCGAAGTTGGAAAATGCAGCTGAAGCTGCTGCTTCTGCTATTTCCGAACCTGCGGGAGGAAGAGTCGCAGCTGCGAGGCCGTTGGTGCGCCTGGGAAGTCCGCAGGAGCGGGTAGTGCTGGGCTAGGCAGGATGCGCAGGTGCGAGTTGGAGGTCGCATCTGCGAGCCTGCAGGTGCGAAGCCTAGGGCGCAGATGCGAAAAGGGGGACACTGGGCAGGCTTCGCAGAAGCGGAGGAAACGCGCAGGTGCGGGATTTTGGGCCGCAGATGTGGAACCTGGGCTCCTAAGTGAGTTCTGCACCTGCGATGGATTTTCCGCAGGTGCGGTTGCGCAGAAGCATGAAATTTGTCCGCAGGGGCGAAAAACCTAGGCAGAAACCATAAATAGAACCCTTCGCGAATTTGGTTTATTTCCACCATTTTCAAGTCGGGTTTTGGAGCTTTTGGAGTGATTTTGAAGGGTGATTCAAGGGCTATCAGGGAGGTAAGTTGCTTGAGCCCTAATACTTGTATATATGGTGATTTCCCGTTGTTTAATCATGTAATTTGTGAAAATGAGGGGATTATGGCTTGGGATTTTGGAGAGTTTAATTTAAGGAATTGAGGGGCCCAATGGCGTCAGATTTTGTTAAATTTCATATGTATGGACTCGTGAGTGGATGAGCTTCCTAGTTTTGCAAATTTTGTTGGATTTTGAGACATGGGCTCGGGGGCCGGGTTGAGCCAATTTTGGATTTTGGGCTAATTTGATAGTTTTTCTTGTGGAATTCATTCCATTAGCGTATATTGATGGTATTGTACTGATTGTGAATAGATTCAGAGCATTTGGAGGCCGAGTCGAGAGGCAAGATCATTGCAGGGTAGAGATTTGACCAGTTTGAGGTAAGTAACGATTGTAAATCTAGTCCTGAGGGTATGAAACCCCGGATTTCGTATCATTTTATGATTTTGAAGTGACACACATGCTAAATGACGGGCATGTGGGCGTGCACTGCCGTAGCAACAGTGAAGTTGCATATTTTGTTGAAACTATATGATACTTATTTGTTTTAGAAAGAGTTTCTGTAAATTGGGCTGAATGCCATGTTTTGGGCCTTGTGCCAGTGCTGTTTGGACCCTTATGGGCCTTTTCATACTATCCTCTAACTGTTTTCGATTGAAAATCTATACTCAGTCATGGTTATACTTGTTTACTGCATAACCCAGTTTTATGACTCTATTTTGATGCATATAAATGTTGTTTTGGGCTGAATGCCCTATTTTTACTGAAATGCCCGAGTGGCTTGAGAGGTTTATGACTGAGTGAGGCCGAGGGCATGATTTGTGAGGATATTTATGGGATCGGGCTGCATGCCACAACATGTTCGATATAGGCCGAGGGCCTGAGTGATTTATGCCATGATTTGGCTTGATATAGCGCTTGGGCTGAAGGAGCCACTCCGGAGTCTGTACACACCCCTAGTGAGCGCAGCTACCTATTGAGTGCGAGTGCCGAGTGCCGAGTGCTGAGTGACTGAGAGGCATGAGTGATTGTGAGGTATGCCCGAGTGGCAAGAGTGATTGTGAGGTATGCCCGAGTGGCAGGAGTGATTGTGAGGTATGCCCGATGGGCTGTATATGAGTGATATTTTGCCCGAGGGGCTGTTTATGATTTCATCATTTTTTCTTACCTTTGCATTGAGCCTATGTTTGAAAAACTGTTGAAAAATATCTTTACATGATTTTTACTGGAACCAGGTTTAAACGAGATGATTTGATTCACACACTGATTTTTAAAGCATGCTGTACTTTACTGAATTTTTTGTGATTTGAACTTGATATGCTTTATTGCTTATCACTACTGCTCAGTCTTTATTTATTATTTTTACTTACTGAGTTGGCGTACTCACGTAACTCCCTGTACCTTGTGTGCAGATCCAGGTGTAGCTAGGCACGGTAGAGGTTGTTGATTATTCTAGTTGTAGATTTTCTCGGGGATAGCAAGGTAGCTGCTTGGCGATCGCAGCCCCTGCTCTTCTCCCTCTTATCTTCCTTTAGTTGTATTTAGCTATTTTCCAGACTATGTTAGTCTTGATATTGTCAGACAAATGGTAGTAGATGCTCATGACTAGTGACACCCCGATGTCGGGCTTTTCTTTTCCGCACTTTTGTTTTGAATTGAAACTCCTTTACGAAGGTTTTTATGTTAAATAACATTGAAATTATCTTTGAAATGAAAATATCGGTTTGTTTTGGAAATGAGTCGGCTTGCCTAGTTCCACGATAGGCGCCATCACGACAGGGGTTAGTTTGGGTCGTGACACTCCTAGTCCTAAGCATACTGCCAATGGTCCATCAAATGTCCTTCTGTATAATGTTTCATCTTCAGCCAATGTGAATCGAGCAGCTCTGGTTCGCAATCGATCACTGACATCTGACCCTGCTGGAGCTGCTCAAACTGAAACTGCAACTCTTCCCTCTAGGAGGGTGGAATATACCTGTCCAGGAAAATACAGGTGAACCTGTCCCAAGTCATGGGAGGAGAATCTGCTGGTCTGCCAAGAAGATAAGACTTCCACCATCTACGGGTTCTGCCTTCTAGTTGAAAAGTAGCAAAGTCAACCCCATGAGACTCCAATATCCTCATGTTGTACAGTCTATCCTTGCACCGATCAATGAAATCCTGGGGATCCTCATGTCGCTCACCCCCAAAGACAGGAGTCTAGTCCATCTGTCCAATAGTTTCTGCGGATAAACGACTGCAGTTGGCCTGGGCTCAGGTGTAGCTGCTGCCACTGACTGGGCTCCACCCATGGGTAGTGCACCCTGGGTTTGATATACAACAGTTGCCTGTCCAGGAGCCTGTGCGGTCGGAGTCTGTGCTCTCGCGCCTGCCTGAGATGTGGCTGGGTCTGCCGGAAATAAACCGGCCTTAGTCATAGTGTCCATGAATTGCAGCATACGACCCATGACATCCTGAAATCCCGGTGCAGATGTGAAATCCACCGTAGCTGGCTTTGCCACAGGCACCTCACCCTGTTCCTCAATAGTGGGATTCTCTGCTGGACCCACTAGCGGCATAACTGGAACAATCCTGGGATGTCCTCGTCCCCTACCATGGGTTGGAGCCCTCCCTCGGCCTCTGGCAACTGGGGGAGTAGCTCTTCCCTGGTTTGGAACCTCATTAGAGCGCGTTCTCACCATCTGTGAGAGAATAAGAGAAAGATATTTAGTACTACATCAATTGCATGATGGAAGATAAAGAAAGGTAGTTTCCTAACACCCTATAGCCTCTCGAAGATAAGTACAGACGTCTCCGTACCGATCTGCAAGACTCTATTAGGTTTGCTCATAACTTGTGAGACCTACGTGAACCTAGTGCTCTGATACCATGTTGTCACGACCCAATTTCACCTATAGGTCGTTGTTGTCTGGAATTAAATAGACAGAATAAAAATTCAGGAAGAGGCACTAGTTGCTGCACAATGGCTCAGAAGGGCAGCTCACTACTAAGCCTCTGGATATCGAGGGTGCGCGCCGATAGGTCCAACAATAGCACTTCTCTCAGGTCCTGCACAAAAGTGCAGCAAGTGTAGCATGAGTACGTAAACAACGTGTACCCAATAAGTATCAAGCCTAATCTCGAAGAGGTAGAGACAATATGGCCGACTTTGACACTCACTAAGGGTCAATAATAATAATGAAAGTAAAACTAGAATATCTAAATCAACATGATTCACAGAGTCAACAATAATTTTATTTAACCAGCAGAAATAATTAAATTCCTTCAAATACAACAATTTCCAATCTATTAATTAAATTCACAAACTGCAATTAAAATAAAAGGTATCGTATAATAATACTAATTATTATTAGGCACGATTTCTTCCGAGGTCACACGGCCCGATCCAGAGTGTCGTGTACACTGCCGAGGGACATACGGCGCGATCCATAGATGCATTTATACTGCCGAGGCATTCGGCCTGCTCCACAAGAAAGGAAGACATTTTCTTATGTACCTCCGAAAGGAGAGTATATTTATTATAGATTAATTCGAGAGGATGAATAATTTCTTTTAACAAATAAATTAATTTAAGCAGAAAATTAAGTATATAAGATTTTCATCTTTTGCTATCTTTCCCTAACAATTCACAATATATATCAATTAATTAATTAAATAAAGGATATAATTTACACATATAGTTCATGCTTTGAATCCTAAACTACCCGGACTTTAGCATAGATAGTAGCTACGTACGGACTCTCGTCACCTCGTGCGTACGTAGCTACCACAATTAACAACAATTATCAATTTAATCACCTATGGGGTAAATTTTACCTTACAAGATTAGACAATGGACTTATCTTGTCTCAAAGTCCACTTTCCGATCAAAATGTCGCGTAAAAACTTCAATTCGGTGCCGAAAATTCCGAAACTATCAAAAGTTATATAAAATAATTAATACATGTTCAATAATTCAAAATTCATCTATTAAATAAATTATCCTATCCAAAATGATAAAATTCCTAAAATTTACACCGCGCCCACGTGCCCGGATTCCAAAAATTTTCGGATGAAAACGTTACCTATAATCTCAAGAACTCAAATATATAATTTCTATTCTATTCCATAACCATTTTCGTGGTTAAAATCTCATTTTTATATGAATCTAGGTTTTTCATCTAAACCCTTGATTTCTAAGATTTACCGGTTATAATCTACCCATAATCTATGTATTTAACTCAAGGTGCGATCATACTAGAAGCTGGAAGCTTCAGCTCTTCTTTAAAATTCCAAAATTGGTTCGAGCCTCATCCGGTTAACACTCGGGTCCCCCGGAGCCCCGCCCGAATATACCAACAGGTTTAAAATCATAAAACAGACTCGCTCGAACTCTCGGAATGTGTAAAACAACATCAAACCTAAGAATCATACCCCAAACCAAATTGATTCAACTTAAAAATTTCAAATTCTTCAAACTTACTCTGAGCGCGCCAAAATATACTTATACTACTCGGAATGATACCAAATTTTGCGTGCAAGTCTTAAATCACTATACGGAACTATTCCCAAACTCGGAATTTCAAACGGACCTCGATTACTCCAAAACCTATTCCAAACCAAATTTAAAGAACTTTAAACTTTAAAATAGTTGATTTTCACTATTAAGTGCTAAATCGCTCCCGAGTTATCTAAAACCCGATTTGAACATACGCCCAAGTCCGAAATCATCATATGAACCTATTGGAACCGTCAAATCTTGATTTCGGGGTCGTTTTCTAAAAATATTGACCGAAGTCAAACTTGGCCTTTTAAAGCCAAACTAAGGAACCAATTGTTCCGATTTCAACCCGATTACTTCCAAAATTCTGAACCAACTACCCCCGCAAGTCATAAATTAATAAGAGTATATACGGGGAATTCTATTTAGGGGAACGGGGTTCTAAAAGTCAAAATGACCGATTGGGTCATTACATTTTGTTCTATACTCCATGGAACTGGGTTTTTCCTAAGACACTTATATAGTGGTTCGCAGATTTTCCTAATGTTAGGGATGAAGTCTGCAACGTAGTTAAGTCTTCCTAAGAACCTTTGTAATTGGGTTTTGTCTGTTATTTCATCGGGGAACTTGGATTAGATCTCAGTGGCTCTATAGATTGGTTTGTAGGTTCCTTGGTATAGGTCGTATCCTAAGAATCTGATAGTTGTCTGGAACAACTTAATTTTCTTAGAACTTACTACTAAACCATTATGTTTTACAATCTTAAAGAATGTATTTAAGTGTTTAAAATGAGAATCTATATCCTCTGAGAATATTAGAACATCATCAATATAAACTATCGACATATTACTATACGGGTTGAATATATTATTCATAATATTTTGGAATTCTGATGGGGCATTCTTTAACCCGAAAGGCATAATATTTCACTCATATTGTCCAAAGGGGACATTGAAAGCAGTTTTGTATTTATCTTTTTTGCTAATTTGAATTTGCTAGAAACCCGACTTCATGTCAAATTTGCTATAGATATTAGCTTTGTAAGTTCTTTTTAACAAATCTCTTTTATTAGGTATTGGGTACCTAATCCATTGTAGGACTTTGTTTAATGGTTTATAATTAATAACAAGTCTAGGAGCTCCTCTTTCTTTTTCTGCGCTATTGTTAACGTAGAAAGCTGCACAACTCCATGGTGATTTTGACGGTCTTATAATCTTCTTTTTAAGGAGATCATTAATTAATTTTTTTTGAAACTTTCATAAGTTCATGATTCATTTGAATAGGCCTAGCCTTAGTGGGTATGTCATGTTCTGTAAATTCATTTATTTAAGGAAGTTCAACTACATGCTTTTTCCTTTCTCAGAAGGCATTGGGTAATTCTGAACAAACTTCAAGTTCGAGTTTTTCTTGAAATTTTTTAATCTTTTCCTCCATTCCCGCGGTTTTTAAAGTTTATTCAATTTTGTGAACTTTTATATAATTTTTAAATAATTTACCTGATTTGAAAGCAGGTTTAATTTAAAAATAGTTTTTGATTTAAGGAAGTCACTTTCCTCTTTGGAGATGGAATTTAGATAAGGGGATTTTATTTTCTTTCCTAATATTGTGGTGCAAATTGCATCCAAGTTATAATGATATGATTTAATTTGGGTTATAAATAGTATTCCTAGGATAATTTCTTCTTTTATATCCCTGGTTACCACAAAATCGTTTATAAAGCAGATTCCATCATTACATATGTGGGCTTTTGATAACTTATTATTTATCTTTAATTTTTCTCCTGTGGCGAAATATAATTTTGTAGTACTCTTTTCAAGGTACTTGGTTGGTATTATTCCTTCCATTATGCAATTTCTATCTCCACTTGCTTTGGGCTTTTGCTTTTGTAATTTTGGCCACAGCTGTACCACTAACTGAATCGTCATCATTTTTTGAATTATCAACTTCTATGAAATATTTACCAATTGTTTCTTTCTTATTGGCTACTTGTAATATTTTTTTTGTAAGATTTTGAATTTCTATTTTGTCAAGCCTAAGCTTAACCGCTTTTATTTCATCTTTTACAAATTTTAATTCTATCTGTAGATGTTGAATAGTGGGTTGATCATCTTTGACCGGAAATCTATTCATAAACTCTTTCATATTAAAAGGTTCTATTTTATGATGATTTCCTTTCTGATTAATGATGATATTTTTAATTTTGTTAAATATTTTCTTTTAGTATCTTCATCATCTATATGATTAATGATATCAAATAAGACTTCTTTGGAGTCGTTAGTAAGGACTTTAATTGAATTTGGCCGCACACACATATTACACCAGTGCAACTATAGTTGTCTTCTTTAGAGCTACTGCTACTGTCTAAGCTATATGCCATATTGATTAATTCATCGTCACTGTCAGAATAGCTTTCATCTGATGATGACGACGATGTGCTGTTATCATTTTGTTCAAGAATAACGAATAACTTTTCTTTAGTATTTTCATCAATTTGTAAGGTGTTAACCTTTTTCTTTTTCTTGTTGGTGACTCGACATTCATTAGCTATATGCCATATCTTTCCACATGACCAACATTTATCACCGTGTTCTTTTTTAGAACGCCTTTTGAACCTTCTCTTTTTAGGGGTTCCTTCTTTCTTTTCTTAACGCTTATTCTGTCTTTTGGATTTTTCAGAAGTTTTTTTTATGTTGTTTTGCTCTTTTAGATGGAGCAGAAATTGTTTTAAATCCAAAGTCTTGGCAGAAATTGCCTAACTCTGTTTTGGATTGAAGTATGTCTTTTTTAATAAGACTTTTAAGTTTTAGGTCTGTACATAAGTCAAGGCATGTTACATTAATAAAACTGATTAAATCCCCATATGTAATTCCAATTTTATGAAGGTTTTTTTTTTATAGATTTGACTTTCTGCCAAACTATCTATGTTCTATTCTGTAATTCCATTTCCGTTATGTCTGGCGCTAGTTAAATAGATATCTTCTTCGAATTGAACATCTGGGAATGATGCTCTACCATAGTAATTCTTTTTGTTAGAATGTCTTGGGTCATTAGTAATTCTATTGAGTTCGGAGTCAATAGTTTTGATTGTAGAGATCGTTTTTATTTTATTAATTGCTTCGGAAATTTCTTTAGAAGTTTTTATTAAATTTTCTAATCTTTTCCTTTTATCAGGGAAGTCTTCTTTTGCCTTTAAAGCATTATATTCGTTTTCAATAGAACTTAATTTATTTTGTAAATTATGAAGTTCTATGGTTTTTTTATTTTTATTAGTGCTAGCATGGTTGAAAGATGTATCTTCTTTACATATTGTTAATTTTGTTTTAAGCTGTTCTTCAATTCTTTCCAGAAGCTTATCTGTAAAGTTAAATTTTTCTTTTAATTCAGAAAACTTCTCTTTAGAATATTCTGGAAGTTTTATTATTGGATGTGTTTTCATTTTATGGGTTGTTATGGACCTTGTGGGAACCCCTAGTTTATTGGTATCATTTAGTTGATTTGATACCACATGTAATAGGTTATTTGTGTAATTATTTTGCAAAATAATTTTATTAATATCTTTGTTAGTTGGTCCACTTTCAGTGTGAACGCTTTATCTTTTGAAAGGGGAAGCTGTGATTACTTCACTTTGAACTGGTATTAGAATTTCTTCTAAGGTTGGAGTAGTGGATTCTATTATACCCTTATTTTTGGTATACCATTTATTAACTAACATTTTAAGGGATTCCTTTTGATTTGGAATCGGTCCTGTTATTTCAAACCATTTAAAGAATTCAATATCACATTTGATTCTTTTTAAATATTTAATTCATTTGTCTTTAAAAGATAATCTTTGTTTTAAGGAATACGTATCTATGTACCATTTTCTATTAATAATATTGTTGGGGTGTAACCACTGGGCATCCAGACTTTTCCAATCTATTTCAAAATCATCGGCTCAGATTACTGTTAATTGATCAATTATCTCTGTAGCTGGGCTTCTTGGGGTAGCTACAAAGGGTCTATTTTGATAAATAACTTGTGGAACAGTTTTGTTAAATCTACCCCCTTGAGTTTTGTGTTAATTTCTTCAATTAATTCTACATTACTTTTGTTACTTCCATTATCTTCCGGGGGTTTGGAAGAAGAAGGTCTGGTAAAGGACATTCTTCTACTGGAAAAAGTTTTACTAGCTGAGCCTGATCTTAAAAACTTTAAGTCAATGGCTCCTGTTGGATATTGAATTACTTGTTCGATGAAAGAACTTTCAGGTTCATATTTTGGTTGGGTGATGTCATGACCCAAAATCCACCTTGCAGAGATGGCACCTAACCCTACCCGCTAGGTAAGCCAATTATTAACTATCCAATTCCAATAATAATTATTAAAGCAATTTAAGTAAAGAAAAATCTTAATCTTATTGTTACATCTCGCGTTTTTCGTACGTTAAAATTTCGTCTTTAGTTAATTGACGTAGATTCGGGGATGAGATTTTCTTGAGATTATAAGCATTATGCTATTTCAAACACGTGATGAGTAAATTCGTGAAGGAGAGAAGGAAAGCAAATAGAAGAAAATGAGTTTCGTCAAAGTTTGGCAATTTGGGATAAAATACGGTCCAAGCTATAATACCCTGTATTTATGGACTAGTGCCATACAAGGTACCATATGACCATGATAGAATGGTGTATAAAGTGTATTAAAAATGAGTAGTACTTTAAGTAATTTGAGATAATTCTTAATTATGTGAGTAATTTGTTAATTATCGGGTAACGGAATATTACCTAATTAACTAATGAATTATGGGATAAGATTAAAAAAATTCCACCCCCACGTGACAGCAAGCCACTACTTAAAATATATGACTCTTAGTCATATTGGGTTAATGGATTGTCAAACAAAATGAAGACAGGCTCGTTCAATGCCAACACTTGTGATCCTGCATGCAATCCATTTCCACTGTCAACAATCAGTATTACAAACAAATAGTAGTCAATGTCCATATGAGCCTTCTTTTCCATTTCCACTTCCCTAAGCAAGAAAGATACAACTAAAATGAAGAAACCTTCAAAAGATTGAGGCGTCTAATATCTCACTTTGTTGAAAATACAATAAAACCACTCTAAATGAGATGCACATTTCGTGTGTCGCTACAAACCTTTGATATACATTCAAGAAAATAATTCGGGAAATAGTACGGATCTGAAGCTAACGTGGAAGGGTACGGATCTTCAATCATTCAAACAGAGATTTTATAGTATCTTAAGCAACGTGAGATTTTGCAATTTTAAGGGAGTACGGTATAATCCTTCTCAAGAATATCACACGGATTTTTTTTACTCCAGGTATGTTAAGGATAAGCCCTTCCTTCATTTTGGCATGATCTCGTAATTATATATGTTTGATAACGAGGCATAAAGAAAAATTCATACTCCTGAATTTATGTATATTTTCCTAGTCTCGTAAGTTACAATATTCTTCTTATCGTGACTTCATATTTAATTGAGTATTGTCTTGTTCTAGTCAAGAGAGCAGAGAGCATATATATGCAGTATTACAGTATTTTTCATTACCATCGAGCTATAATCGATGGACAGGCCCCTATTGGGCAACCTCTGATCAGATGGTAAGTTATATACCGAGCATACTGTGTCCGAGCGCCTATGAGCGAGCCCAGTTGGCTGAGATATAAAGCCTAGTATGACCGAGCACCTATGAGCGAGCCTACGGCGACATAGCAGTTATATATATATATCGAGCCTTATAGGGCCGGACAACTATTTTACTTACTATATTGAGAGAGTTGAGTCAATATCAGCAGGTGAGCATATCTTTAGATTATCTTTGACTTCCAGTTACTTTCAGCTATTATTATTATCAGTTCAGTTTCAGCTTTCAGTTATATTATTGCCTTGCATACTCGGTACAATATTTCATACTGACGTCCCTTTCTCTGGGGATGCTCCATTTCATGCGTGCAGGTTCAGATAGACAGACGGTAGACCTCCTTAATAGGTGTTGCCCGAGTTTAGCTTTATCGGTAAGCTCCACGTCCTCCGAAGTTGCCGGGTTTAGAAGTTTTGTGTACATCTTGTGTATATATGTATATAGGCTATGGATAGGTCGGGGCCCTATTCCGATCTCAGTACATCTATCCGTAGAGGCTTGTAGACATTTCCTGTCAGTTAGTGCAGTATGTTGGGCTTGTAGGCCTTGTATGTATAATATGTTGGTTTGTCAGCTGTAGTAGCTATGACGGCCTTATCGGCCCCGCCTTATATTGATGTTTAGCCCGTAGTAGTTTTTGTTCAGTTTTATATTTTGCTTCACAAATTGTCTCGCAATATATGGCCCCATGGCCAAAGAATGACATTATATGTTCAGAGTCCCTTAGTCGCAAGTTGATATGCAAGGATAGATGAGGCACCGGTTGCCGGTCTCGCCCCTCGGGTTCGGGGCGTGACAAAAGTGGTATCAGAGCATTTCTATCATAGAGAGTCTACAAGCCGTGTCTAGTAGGGCCTTGTTTATAGATGTGTTGTGCACCACATTATGTAAGCAGGGGACTACAAGGAATTTAGGAGTTAGTTACCTTTCTTTTAAACCTAAATCGTGCTATAGAACTGAGTTATAGGAAATTTGAGTTAAACTTACGCGTTGGCATTTGCATGCACAAGTGACGGTGACTAGGAAGACTACGGCTAACCAGAGAAGAGATACAACAGTAGGTGAGAGGACTAACAGGGTACCCCCAGTAGATGGGGCCCAATCGGAGGCCTAGGGAGAGACCCCTACTCAGCCATTACCGGCTCCTCCACCACCTGAGGAGATTCCTAGGGAGACCGCACATCCTGTTCCCCTTTCGCTTCCATCCGATCAGTACTTGAGGAGTTCGGTGCATTAGTTGACATAGTTGGTAGCTACCCAGATTGATTGAATGTGATGAGAAGAGTTTGCTTGAGATGTAAAAAGGACTATTGGGTGCTTGATTTCTGTCTTGACGTGACGTATAGTCTCGAGTTATGAGTGTGTTGAAAGATTTTTTTTATGTTGTTTAATTGTGGAACGAAGTAGATTTTCATGTCTTGTTGTGAGTTCAGACTCGGGAAGATTAAGTGATGGCGTAGTAGTTGTGGTTGTGAAAGGTTATAGAAAGTTGTCAGTTTGAAGCTAAGCAGGTGGGTTATCACCTGCGGGGTAATTTACAGATGTGTAATCCTTATGATGTTGTGTGGAGGCTTTCTTTTCTACTAGTGGATTATATTTGTGTGATTTGAGTTTGGATCGGTTGTAAAAAGAAAAATGGGAAGTATATATTCTAAATGCCCTATAGCCTCTCGAAGATAAGTATGGACGTCATCATACCGATCCGCAAGACTCTACTAGACACTTGCTCATGACTTGTAGAACCTATGAACCTAGAGCTCTGATACCACCTTGGCACGACCCAAAATCCCACTAGTCGTGATGGCACCTAACCCAACCCGTTAGGTAAGCCAATTTCCAACTATCCAATTCTAATGAAATTAATTAAAAGAAAATATCTAAAACCGATACATCTCCCCAATAACTGGTAGTACAAATCATGAACTTCTAAGAATAGAGTATACAAAGCGGAAATAAAATAAATACTTAGTCTGTTTGAATAATACATAAACAGAGCATTTATAAATCTAAGGCTACCCTGAACAAGAGGCAGCTACAACAACAACGCAGGTACCTCTTCACATCCCACAACCATCGAGCACAGCAACAACAACAGCCAATATCAGTACAACCGACCCCATGTACTGAGTAAGTAACAAACCTAGTCGTAGGTTGAAAGTAGTGACGAGCTTTCACCAAGGTCGGGTCCAAAACCAATAGTCCATAACAATCGATAATAACATAAAGCAAATAATACCATAAGTAACTCAGGGATAAAATACTCAGCCAAGTAATGATTTCAAAAAAAAAAAATTTAGTTCTTTCTTTCAAATACATCAGTGAAAACCCAAATCGTTTGCCGAAGTTGCCAATAATATGAATAGTTTGAAAACAATAAATTTCTCCAAAAATCTTCTCAATAATAAATAATATGTTTCATTTTCCTTCCGGATAACCCGTAAAAAACAAATACATCACTATGCCCATCTGTCAAAAATGTGTGAGAAATCATGAATGATGTGATGTTGTACAGCATGAGGAAAAATACATCTCTATGCATGTATGTCATGTGTGCATGCCAATGCGATGCAATTCTGTGATAAAATCATAAACAGCCCCTCGGGCAGAACATCACTCATATACAGCTCCTCGGGCAAACCTCACAGCCACTCGTGCCACTCGGGCCTACCTCACAATCACTCTTGCCACTCTGGCATACCTCACAATCACTCATGCCTCCTAGTCACTCAGTACTCGTCACTCGGCACTCGCACTTAGTAGCTACCTGCACTCACTGGGGGTGTGTACTGACTCCGAAGGGGCTCCTTCAGCCGAAGCGCTATAATCTGCACGGACAACTCACGTTCTGCACGGACAACTCACGTGGTATAATAATAAAGTATGATGCAGGCGGGGCCTCACTCAGTCATAAACCTCTCAAGCCACTTGGGCATTTCAGTAAAACAGGGCAATCGGCTCAAAATATTTATATGCATCAAAATAGAGTCATAAAACTGAGTTATGATATGCAATGAAATGAATATTACTGAGTATGAATTTTCAATTTAAAATAAATAATTCACAGCAATATGACCTCTGTGGGTCCCAATAGTACTGGCACATAGCCTCAATCATGATTTTTAATATGCTTTTCAGCTTAATTTCTCTAACTCATAAAACCGCATGGAAAATGCCAAGATTATTTAACTACAAAATTCCACAGAAACAATTATGTCACAATTTCTATAGTGCACGCCCACACGCCCATCACCTAACATGTGCGTCACCTCCCAACAATTCATATAATACATATATTCAGCATTCTACTGTGAATTATTTGTTTTAAATTGAAAATTCATACTCAGTCATATTCATTTTATTACATATCATATCTCAGTCTCTGTTGCTATTTGTTGATTCATCATATCATCATTTTGGGCTAGTTTCATGACATTGTGAGCCCGAGAGACTGGAGAGAATGATGACTACGTGAGGCCGATGGCCTGATTGTGAGGATAATTATGGGATCGGGCTGCACGTCGCAGCATGCCATATTGGCTTTATATACTTTATTATTATGTGGATCGGGGCTGCCCGCCTGCAGCATGCCTAATAGGCTTTATTATAGCACGTGAGTTGTCCGTACGGATACAAATATTGATACTATAGCACGTGAGTTATCTGTGCAGCACATGAGTTGTCCGTGCAACACGTGAGTTGTCCGTGCAGATTATAGCGCTTGGGCTGAAGGAGCCCCTCCGAAGTCTGTACACACCCCCAGTGAGCGCAGGTACCTACTGAGTGCGAGTGCCGAGTGCTGAGTGACTGGGAGGAATGAGTGATTGTGAGGTATGCCCGAGTTGATACTCTAAGAGTATGCATATGATTTTATCACTGAGTTGTATCGCATTGACATGCACATTTGATATACAGGCATAGAGATGCAATTTCATCATGTTGTACAGTATCACGTGATTCATGACTTCTCATACATATTGGCATATGGGCATAGCCATGCATTTTCCACTGGTTATCTAGAAAGAAAATAAAACATCTTATCATTGTTGAAAGGTTTTTCGAGAAACATTACTATTTTCAAACTTACTTATATTTTTGGTAAATAATTTGGATTTTTACTAACACACTGGAAAGGCAGAATTATTTTCAGAAATCATGATTAAGATGAGCATTTTTTCTCTGAGTTACTTCTTTATTACTTGCTTTATATTGTTATGAACTGCTGTTGGTTATTGGTGGTGGACCCGACCTTGGCACAAGCTCGTCACTACTTGCAACCTAAGGTTAGGTTTGTTACTTATTGAGTACATGGGGCCGGTTGTACTCATACTACACTTCTGCACCTTGCGTGCAGATGTTGGTTGTTGATGTTGCTGCGTTCATCGGGAGCTGGATCTGAAGGTGTACCTGCGTTCCGGTTGTATCTGCCTCTTGTTCATGGTAGCCTTAGATACATAAAACTCTGTTTATGTACTTTCAAACAGATGATGTATTTATTTCATACCAGCTTTGTAAACTCTATTCTTAAAAGTTCATGATTTGTACTACCAGATCTTGGGGAATGAATAAGTGTTACGCCCCGAACCCGGGGGGCGAGACCGGCACCCGGT
Organism: Nicotiana tabacum; assembly: GCF_000715075.1. Classification (NCBI taxonomy): domain Eukaryota; kingdom Viridiplantae; phylum Streptophyta; class Magnoliopsida; order Solanales; family Solanaceae; genus Nicotiana; species Nicotiana tabacum. The sequence continues at coordinate 25,914,336 of NC_134083.1, forward strand.
GCCTCATCTATCCTTGCGTATCAACTTGCAACTAAGGGACTCTGAACATATAATGTCATTCTTTGGCCATGGGGCCACATATTGCGAGACGATTTGCGAAGCAAAATATAAAACTGAACGAAAACTACTACTGGCTAAACATCAATATAAGGCTGGGCCGACAAGGCCGTCATAGCTACTACAGCTGACAAACCAACATATTATACATACAAGGCCTACAAGCCCAACATACTGCACTAACTAACAGGAAATGTCTACAAACCTCTACGGATGGATGTACTGAGATCGGAACAGGGCCCCGACCTATCCATAGCCTATATAAAAATATACACAAGATGTACACAAAACTTCTAAACCCGGCAACTCTGGAGGACGTGGAGCTTACCGATAAAGCTGAACTCAGGCAACACCTACTGAGGATGTCTACCCGTCTGTCTATCTGAACCTACACGCATGAAATGCAGCATCCCTAGAGAAAGGGTGTAACGACCTGGTCGATTGTTTTGAGTATTCTAACCTCGGTTCCCTATTTTCTTCTCAAACTATACTTTATAGTTGTTGTGTGACTTGTCGGGGCAATTGGTTCGGGTCCGGTGAGGTTTTGGAATGAATTGGAACACTTAGTTCCAAGGTTTAAAACTTAAGTTGAAATAGTTGACCGGATATTGACTTATGTGTAAACGACCTCAGAATTTAATTCTGATGATTCCAATAGCTCCGTATGGTGATTTTGGACTTAGGAGCGTATCCGGAAAATTATTTGGAGGTCCGCAGTGGAATTAGGCTTGAAATGCCGAAAGTTGAATTTTGGGAAGTTTGACCGGGGGGTTGACTTTTTGATATCGAGGTCGGAATCCTATTCTGGAAATTGGAATAGCTTCTTTATGTCATTTATGACTTGTGTGCAAAATTTGAAGTCATTCCGGATTGATTTGATATATTTCGGCACAAGATATAGAATTTGAAAGTTCAAAGTTCATTAGGCTTGAATTGATGTGTAATTCATGGTTTTAGCATTATTTGAGGTGATTTGAGGGTTTTACTAAGTTTGTATGATGTTTAAGGACTTGTTGGTATATTTGGTTGAGGTCCTGAGGGGCTCGGGTGAGTTTTGGATGGTTAACGGATCATTTTTGGCCTTGGTGAGATTGCTGATATCTGCTGCTACATTTTTCTGATTTTCTCTTTCGCGTTCGCGAGTGGGCCCTCGCATTCGTGCTGAGTGTTTCCTGAGTGTTAGGTTTTTTTCTTCCCGTCCGCGAAGGGGAGTACGCGAACGCGAAGGTATGGTCTGTGTGTGCATTGCGAACGCGTGAGAGGTGTCACGTTCGCGAAGAGGAGTGAGGCTATTGGGGACCCCCGGGTCCTTGTTCTAGGCGTTCGCGAGGTGGCGGTCGCGTTCGTGAAGGTCTGAGCTGGTAAAGCTTTGCGTTCATGAAGCCGTGGTCGCATTCGCGAAGGGTAAGATTTGCAAAGCTTCGCGTTCGTGAAGCCACGGTCGCGTTCGCGAAGGGTTAAATTTGTGGGCAGTCGAGTTGTGCTTCGCGAACGCGAGGGACCTGTCGTGTTCGCGAAGAAAAGAGGTCTGGACAGAGAGTTTAAGTTCTAAAAATGGGACTTTGTCCCATTTTCAGTTTTTGACGGATTTGAGCTCGGGAAGAGGCGATTTTTAGGAGTTTTTCAAGGAAAACAATGGAGCAAGTGATTCTAATTCGATTTTTGTTAAATTACACGAATCTATTATTGTTTTTATCAACAAATTAGTGTTTTGGGTTGAAAATAGTAGAAAATTTTATAGACTTTAATTGAGGATTTGAAGGCCGAGTTGTGGTTGGATTTGAGTAATTTTGGTATGGTTGGACTCGTGGTTAGATGAAGGTTCGGATTTTGTGAGTTTTATCGGATTCTGAACCATGGGCCCTACGGGTGATTTTTGGGGCGTAATTTCGGATTTTTGAAAAGTATTAGTATTTTGATATGGAATTAATTCCTATAATTTTTGTGAGCTGAATCAAATTAATTGTGACTAGATTCGAGCCGTTTGGAAGTTGATACGCGCAGAATGGAATTTCTGGAGTATTGCTTAGCTTGCTCGACATTGGATTTGACTTGTTCGAGGTAAGTAAATCTTCTAATCTTGGAATTGAGGGTATGAACCCTGAATATATGTATTTTGTAAAATGTTGGGAGGTTACGCACATGCTAGGTGACGGGCGTGTGGGCATGCACTATAGAAATTGTGACATAATTGGTTCCGTGAAATTTTGTAGTCAAATAATCTTGGCATTTTCTATGTAGTTTTATGTGTTAAATAAATTGAGCTGAGAATCATATTAAAAATCATGCTGAGGCTATGTGCCAATATTCTCGAGACCACATAGGTCATATCGCTGTTGAATTATTTGTTTAAAATTGAAAATTCATACTCAATCATATTCATTTCATTGCATATCATATCTCAGTCTCTATTGTTATTTATTGATATATCATATCATCATTTTGGGCTATTCTCATGACATTATGAGCCCATGAGAGAGAGACTGGAGAGATTGATGACTGAGGGAGGCCGAGGGCCTGATTGTGAAGATAGTTTTGGGATCGGGCTGCATACCGCAGCAGGCCATGTTGGCTTTATATATATTATACTATTGCACGTGAGTTGGTCGTGCAGCACGTGAGTTGGTCGTGCGGATCCATATATTATACTATTGCACGTGAGTTGGCTGTGCGGATCCATATATTATACTATTGCACATGAGTTGGTCGTGCGGATCCAGATATTATTATAGCACGTGAGTTGTCCGTGCAGCACGTGAGTTGTCCGTGCAACACGTGAGTTGTCCGTGCAACACGTGAGTTGTCCGTGCGTATCCAGATATGATATTATAGCATGTAAGTTGTCTGTGCTTATAACGCTTGGGTTGTAGGAGCCCCTCATGAGTCTATACACACCCCCAGTGAGCGCAGTCGACTATAAATAGGGATCGGGCTGCACGCCGCAGCAGATATTGTATAGCGCTGAGTGATTGAGTGTGTTGAGCATAGTGAGAGAGAGAATACGAGACAGTGAGATTGGGTACTCTGAGAGTGTGAGTACATGAGTACAATCTCTTAGATACATTGCACTGACATGCACACATGACATATATGCATACAGATGTGTTTTCCTCATGCTGTACGGTATCACATTATTCATGATTTCTCTAACATGTTGATAGATGGGCATAGTGATGCATTTGTTTTACACGGGTTATCTGGAAAGAAAATGTAACATATCATTTATTATTGAAAGGATTTTGGAAAAATTATTGCTTTCAATCTTATTCATATTTTTGGAAATTTCGGTAAACTATTTGGATTTTTCACTGATGTACTTGAAAGAAAGAATTATTATTTTTGAAAACATGATTTGGCTGAGCATTTTATCTCTGAGTTACTTCTGATTTTATTTGCTTTATGTTGTTATGGACTATTGTGGACTAGTGGTTTTGGACCCGACCTTGGTAGAAGCTCATCACTACTTTCAACCTAAGGCTAGGTTTGTTACTTACTCAGTACATGGGGTCGGTTGTACTGATACTACACTTCTGCACATTGCGTGCAGATGTTGGCTGTTGTTGTTGATGTGCTTGATGGTTGGGGGATTTGAAGATGTACAGGCATTCCTGTTGTAGCTGCCTCTTGTTCATGGTAGCCTTAGATTTATAAAAGCTCTATTTATGTATTATTCAAACAGACTATGTAATTATTTCATTTCCGCTTTGTATACTTTATTATTAGAAGCTCATGATTTGTACTACTAGTTCTTGGGGGATGTATAAGATTAAGATTTTTATTCACTTAAATTGCTTTAATGATTATTATTGGAATTGGATAATTGAAAGTTGGCTTACCTAGTAGGTTGAGTTAGGTGCCATCACGACTAGTTGGATTTTGGGTCGTGACAAAGAGACGTCAGTACGAAATAACATACCAAGTATGTAAGGCAATAATATAACTGAAAGCTGAAACTGAACTAATAATAATAATAGCTGAAAGTAACTGGGAGTCAAAGATAATCTGAAGATATGCTCACCTGCTAATACTGACTCAACTCTCTCAATATAGTAAGTAAAATAGTTGTCCGACCCTATAAGGCTCGGTATATATATGCAACTGCTTTGTTGTCGTAGGCTCGCTCATAGGCGCTTGGCCATACTAGGCTCTGTATCTCGGCCAACTGGACTCGCTCATAGGCGCTCGGCCACAGTAGGCTCGGTATATAACTTACCTTCTTATCAGAGGTTGCCCAATAGGGGCCTGCCCATCGATTATAGCTCGATGGTAATGAAAATATTGTAATACTGCATATATATGCTCTCTGCTCTCTTGACTAGAACAAGACAATACTCAATTAAATATGAAGTCTCGATAAGGAGAATATTGTTACTTAAGAAACTAGAAAAATATACATAAATTCGGGAGTATGAACTTCTCTTTATACCTCGTTATCAAACATATGTAATTACGAGATCATGCCAAAATGAAGGAAGGTCTTAGCCTTAACATGCCTGGAGTAAGGAAAAATTCGTGTGATATTCTTGAGAAGGATTACACCGTACTCCCTTAAAATTGCAAAATCTAACGTTGCTTAAGATACTATAAAATCTCTGTTTGAATTATTGAAGATCCATACCCTTCTACGTTAGCTTCATATTTCCTTTTACATTAGCTTCAGATCCGTACTATTTCCCGAATGATTTTCTTGAACGCATATCAAAGGTTTGTAGCGACACACGAAATGTGCATCTCATTTAGAGTGGTTTTATTGTATTTTCAACAAAGTGAGATATTATACGCCTCAATCTTTTGAAGGTTTCTTCATTTTAGTTGTATCTTTCTTGCTTAGGGAAGTGGAAATGGGAAAGAAGGCTCATATGGACATTGACTACTATTTGTTTGTAATACTGATTGTTGATAGTGGAAATGGATTGCATGCAGGATCACAAGTGTTGGCATTGAACGAGCTTGTATTCATTTTGTTTGACAATCCATTAACCCAATATGACTAACAGTCATATGTTTTAGTAGTGGCTTGCTGCCACGTGGGGGTGGGGTTAATCTTATTCCATAATTTATTAATTAATTAGGTAATATTCCGTTACCCGATAATTAACTAATTACTCACATAATTAAGAATTATCTCAAATTACTTAAAGTACTACTCATTTTTAATGCACTTTATACATCATTCTATCATGGTCATATGGTACCTTGTATAGCACTAGTCCATAAATATGGGGTATTATAGCTTGGACCGTATTTTATCCCAAATTTTCAAACTTCGACGAAACTTATTTTCTTCTACTTGCTTACCTTCTCTCCTTCACGAATTTACTCATCACGTGTTTGAAATAGCATAATGATTATAATCTCAAGAAAATCTCATTCCTGAGTCTATGTCAATTAACTGAAGACGAAATTTTAACGTACGAAAAATGCGAGATGTAACATCCTTCCCCCGTAGAAACATTCGTCCTCGAATATTTACTCTTAGATACTTTTGGAAAGTTTTGCCAGAGTCTCCTCTGTACACTAGACTAAAACCAACATGCACGCAGCCAGAAAACATACTATACATGCCACACATGGCCAATGTCTATAAATAACAACACTTGGCCTCACACAGCTGTCTATTATAAATTCTGAAAGTCAAAAATAAGAGCTTACCTGATGACCTACTGGCCTGAATAGAGATGTGCTGAGGTATCCCACCTCAAGCCATATCTTCAGTTTGAAATATGTGGGGGTATTTAGACTTCATTTCTTCCTCCGCTTCCCACGTCATCTCTTCCACATTCTTGCTTCTCCATAAAACCTTCACTGAGGCTACCTCCTTACTCCGTAGCTTGCGGGTTTGTTTGTCTAGGATGGCAACCGAAATTTCCCCGTAAGACAAGTCCTCCGTAATCTGTACATCATCCGTGGGCACCACCCGGGTAGGATCACCAATGCACTTCCATAACATAGATACATGAAAAATCAGATGGACAGACTCCAATTCTGACGGCAATTCTAACTCATAAGCTACTTGGCCCACTCTCTGAATGATTCTATAAGGCCCAATATACCGTGGGCTAAGTTTGCCTTTCTTGTCAAACCTCATCATGCCCTTCATAGGCGACTCCTTTAAGAATACCCAGTCATTAACCCCGAACTCTAAGTCTCGTCGCCGCACATCAGAATATAACTTCTGACGACTCTGGGCTGTCAACAGTCGCTCCCGGATAAGCTTTACTTTCTTTATGGCCTGCTAAACCAAGTCTGGCCCATGTAACCCGGATTCTCCAACATCAAACCACCCTATAGGAGATCTGCACTTACGCCCATACAAAGCCTCGTATGGAGCCATCTGGATACTGGAGTGGTAACTGTTATTATATGCAAACTCGATAAGAGGTAAATGTTTATCCCAACTTCTTTTAAAATCCAACACACATGCTCGTAACATATCTTCGAGCGTCTGAATTGTGCGCTTGGCTTGTCCATCAGTCTATGGATGAAAAGTTGTGATGAGATTCACCTAAGTCCCTAGACCTCTCTGAAATGACCTCCAAAAATGTGCTGTAAACTAGGCCTCACGGCCAGATATAATAGATGTTGGTACTCCGTGTAGCCGCACTATCTCCTTAATATATAACCTTGCATAGTCTTCTGCCGTATATGTAGATCTGAACGGTATGAAATAAGCTGATTTTGTGAGACTATCGACTATCACCCATATGGGATCGAACTTACGATGAGAACGAGGTAAACCTATGACAAAGTCCATGTTTATCGCCTCCCATTTCCACGTCGAGTTCTCTATAGTCTGCATTAGCCCTCCGGGCTTCTGGTGTTCTACCTTCACCTGCTGGCAACTAGGACACTGAGCGACAAACTCAGCAATGTTCTTCTTCATATCGTTCTACCAGTACACATCCTTAATGTCACGGTACATATTCGTCAACCCCGGATGAATGGAGTACCACGAATAATGTACCTCTAACATAATCCTGTCTCATAGCCCTGCCATATCTGGAACACACAAACGATCTATGTATCTAAGAACCCCATCTCCCTTGAGCTCTAACTGTCATGACCCAAAATTTCCCACCGACGGGACCGTGATGGCGCCTAACATTTCACTTGCCAGGCAAGCCAACGTTAGAAAATCATTAAACCAATTCCTTATTTCCATTCAGTAAATAACAATAATTAACTAAAATGAAATATAATAAGTACAGAATATCATAAAACTTTATTAATTACTACCACCCGGATCTGGATTCATAATTCACGAGCATTCTAGAATTTACTACAAGTAATAGTCTGAAAGAAATACAACTGTCTGAATGAAAGAAAACAGTAGGATATAAAAAGATAGACGGGGACTTCAAGGTCTGTGAACGCCGACAGATCTACCTTGAATCTCCGGACAACGGACCAATAGCAAATCTTGATCAACCTGAGCCGGTATCAAAATCTGCACAGAAAGTGCAGAGTGCAGCATCAGTACAACCGACCCCAAGTACTGGTAAGTGTCGAGTATATGCAAATAACAGGAATGAAGAACTAAACAGGAAATGTCGGGAGGGGAGATATACTGAGGGGAATACAAGATAAAAAACTACAACAAAATGATCACCGGAGCAGTCAATATACCATGAATCAACAGGAATAGTGAATACAGTAAAGAAAAATGCAAGGCATCACCCTTCGTGCTTTTACTCTCAATCTCACCATAAAATTAATAGAAACGGCACGACATCACCCTTCGTGCTTTTATACTCATATCATGGCACGACATCACCCTTCGTGCATTAACACTCACAATATGGCACGGCATCACCCTTCGTGCATTAACACTCACAATATGGCTCGGCATCACCCTTCGTGCATTAATACTCACAATATGGCACGGCATCACCCTTCATGCATTAACACTCACAATATGGCACGGCATCACCCTTCGTGCATTAATAGTCACAATATGGCACGGCATCACCCTTCGTGCATTAACACTCTCCCTTACCATAATACAATGCATAAATAACTACATGGAGATAGAATAACAAGTACAAACCTTACTTCAACATTTGGTTCCATAATATCAATCTCAACTTGAAATAAAAACTCAATTATCACCAGAAAATTTCCGTAAACATGATAAGAACGATAATTTGAACAACACTAGTATAACACGTAGCAATTTGGCATAGGAATGAGACAATATCAGAAAAACAGAGAAACATGGAAAAATAGGTAAAATGGCGGCGCATAGGTACTCGTCACCTCACATATACTCCCCTCACATGAATTTCACTTAGAAAAATAATCTAAGGTTGCTAATTCCCTCAAGTCAGGGTTAGACACAACACTTACCTCGCTCCGAATGCCACTTAATTATCAATCACAATTTTTCCTTTGGAATTCACCTCCAAACCACTCGTATCTATTCAAAAATGACTCAATAATATTAAATATTGCTAAAGGAATCAATTATATTGCATAAATCAAATTTCCAAGATTTTTCTCCAAAAAGTTAAAAAACGACCCCGGGCCCGCTTTGTCAAAACCCGAGGTTTGAACCAAAATCCTTTTACCCATTCACCTCCGAGCCCGAATATATAATTAGTTTTGGAATCCGACCTCAAATTGAGGTCTAAATCCCCAAATTACCGAAATCCCTATTTTCTACCCTAATCCCAAATTCTACCATGAAAACTCTAGATTTTAGGTTGAAAATTCAAGAAATGTAATGGGTAATTGAAAGAAGATGGTTTAGAATCACTTACCAATAATTTGGGAAAGGAATGACTTTTGAAAAATCGCCCCTCACCATTTGGTTTTTGAGAAAAATTAGTTTTTTGGCAAAAATCCCGTTTTGGGTTGTGTTAAGTGCTGGGCAACAATGTTCATCGCGTTCGCGAGAGCACTGTCGCGTTCGCGAAGGGTAGTGGCTGCCAAGCCTTCGCGTTCGCGAGACCCAGCTCGCATTCGCGATGATCATTCCCTATGGCCTTCGCGTTCGCGAGGAATGGCTCGCGTTCGCGCTGAAGGAACGACCAACCCCCCCCCCCCAGGTCCCCACATGCTTCGCGTTCGCGTTCATCCGGTCGCGTTCACTAAGGGTAAATCCCCCATCACTTCACGTTCGTGACCAGGCCTTTGCGTTCGCGAAGAAGAAGTCTCAGCCTCATCAGATTACTCTTCACGTTCGCGAGAGGACCTTCGCGAACACGAAGAAGGATATGACAGACACCAGAATCTGCAGAAACTAGATTTTTCCCAAGTCCAAAACATCCCGTGGCTTATCCGAAACTCACCCGAGCCTCGGGGCTCCAAACCAAATATGCACACAAGTCCAAAAACATCATACGAACTTGCTCGCGTGATCAAATCGCCAAAATAACACCTAGAACTCTAAATTTAGCACCAAATCAAATGAAATTCTCAAGAACACTTTAAAACTTCTAATTTCTCAACTGGACATCCGAATCACGTCAAATCAACTCCATGTCTCACCAAATTTCACAGACATGTCTTAAATCTCATAATGAACCTATACCGGGCTCCGAAACCAAATTACGGACCCGATACTAACAATGCCACATATCAATCAATTCTTAAAAACAAATAATTTCCAAACTTTTAATTTTCACCAAAAATTCATAACTCAAACTAGAGACCTCCAAATTTGATTCCGGGCATATGCCCAGGTCCCATAATTCGATACGGACCTACCGGGATTGTCAAAGCACGGATCTGGGCCTTTTTACCAAAAATATTGACTGAAGTCAACTAAAATCAACTTTTAAGGCAAAAATACTTATTTTCATTAGTTTTCAACATAAAAGCTTTCCGGAAACCTGCCTGGACTGTGCACGCAAATCGAGGAGGGTAAAATGAGATTTTTAAGGCTTAAAAGAGCAGATTTGAGTTCTAAAACATAAGATGACCTTTTGGGTCATCACATTTTCCACCTCTAAAACAACCGTTCATCCTCGAACGGACATAGAAAAATACCTAGGCTAGTGAAAGGGTGGGGATATCTACTCTGCATATCGGACTCGGACTCCCAAGTAGCTGCCTCAATAGGCTGACCTCTCCACTGCACTCGATCTGAAGGGCAACTCTTTGACCTCAACTGACGAACATGCCGGTCTAGAATGGCCACCGGCTCCTCCTCATGAGTCAAATCCTTATCCAACTGGACAGAGCTAAAATCTAACACGTGGGACGGGTCACCATGATATTTCCGGAGCATAGACACATGGAATACCGGATGAACTGAGGATAACCCTGGAGGAAATGCAAGTCGATAAGCTACCTCCCCCACTCTCTCGAGGATCTCAAATGGCCCGATAAACCTAGGGCTCAACTTGCCCTTCTTCCCAAATCTCATAACACCCTTCATGGGCGATACCCGAAGCAATATTCTTTCTCCAACCATGAATGCAATATCACAAACTTTACGGTCAGCATAACTCTTTTTCCTGGACCGAGCTGTACGAAGTCGATCCTATATAATCTTGACCTTGAGCAAGGCCTCCTGAACTAAATCTGTACCCAATAACCGAGCCTCCCCTGGCTCGAACCACCCAACTGGCGACCTATACTATCTACCATACAATGCCTCATAGGGAGCCATCTGAATACTCGACTGGTAGCTGTTATTGTAGGCAAACTCCGCTAACAGCAAAAACTGATCCCAAGAACCTCCAAAGTCAATAACACAAGCGCGAAGCATATCCTCCAAGATCTGAATAGTATGCTTGGACTGCCTGTCCGTCTGAAGATGAAATGTTATGCTCAACTTAACCTGCGTACCCAACTCACGCTGAACTGCCCTCCAAAAGTGCGAGGTAAACTACGTACCTCGATCAGAAATGATAGACACGGGCACACCGTGAAGACGGACGATCTCATGAATATAAATCTCTGCCAACCGCTCCGAGGAATAGGTAACTTCCACAGGAATAAAATGCACTGACTTAGTCAGCCTGTCCACAATGACCCAAACTACATCAAACTTCCTCTGAGTCCGTGGGAGTCCAACAACAAAGTCCATAATGATACGCTCCCACTTCCACTCAAGAATATCTAACCTCTGGAGTAAACCACCAGGTCTCTGATGCTCACACTTTACCTACTGGAAATTTAGGCACCGAGCTACTTAGGCAACTATGTCCTTCTTCATTCGCCTCCACCAATAATGCTACCTCAAGTCCTGATACATCTTGGCAGCGCCCAGATGAATAAAATACCGGGAACTGTGGGACTCCTCAAGGATCAACTCACGAAGTCCATCCACATTAGGCACACAAATACGACCCTGCATCCTCAAAACTCCGTCATCTCCAATAGTAACCTGCTTGGCACCACCGTGCCGCACTGTGTCTCTAAGGACAAGTAAATGCGGATTGTCATCCTGCCAATCTCTGATATGCTCAAACAAGGAAGACCGAGCGACTGTACAAGCTAGAACACGGCTGGGCTCAGAAACATCTAACCTCATGACCTGGTTGGCCAAGGCCTGAACATCCAATGCAAGCGGTCTCTCACCAACTGGAATATATGCAAGGCTACCCATACTGACTGACTTTCTACTCAAAGCATCAACCACCACATTGGCCTTCCCAGGATGATACAATATGGTGATATCATAGTCTTTCAATAGCTCCAGCCACCTCCTCTGCCTCAAATTAAGTTCCTTCTGCTTGAACAAATACTGCAAACCCCGATGATCAGTGAATACCTCACATGGCATGCCATAAAGATAGTGCCTCCAAATCTTTAGCATGTGAACAATGGCTGCCAGCTCTAGATCATGAACAAGGTAATAATTCTCGTGAACCTTCAGCTGCCGTGAAGCATATACAATAACCTTGCCACCCTGCATCAATACCGTACCCAGACTAATACGAGATGCGTCACAATATACTGTATAAGATCCTGAACCTGTGGGTAACACCAATACCGGTGCCGTAGTCAAAGCTGTCTTGAGCTTCTGAAAGCTCGCTTCACACTCGTCTGACCACCTGAACGGGGCACCCTTTTGGGTCAAATTGGTCAATGGGGCTGTTATGGATGAAAACCCCTCCACAAATCGATGGTAATAGCCCGTCAAACCCAGGAAACTACAAATCTCTGTAGCTGATGTGGGTCTAGGCCAATTCTGGACTGCCTCAATCTTCTTAGGATCCACCTGAATACCTTCTGCTGATACAATGTGACCCAAGAAAGCAATTGAATTCAATCAAAACAAGCATTTTGAGAACATAGCATATAACTGGCTGTCTTTCAGAGTCTGAAGAATGATCCGAAGGTGTTGCTCATGCTCCTCTCGGTTGTGGGAGTAGATCAAGATATCATCAATAAACACAACCACAAAGGAATCCAGGTAGGGTTTAAACACCCGGTTCATCAAATCCATGAATGCTGCTGGGGTATTTGTCAGCCCAAATGACATCACTAGAAACTCATAATGCCCATACCGAGTCCGAAAAGCTGTCTTAGGAACATCGGATGCCCTAATCCTCAACTGATGGTAGCCAGATCTCAAATTAATCTTTGAAAACACCTTGGCACCCTGAAGCTGATCAAATAAATCATCAATCCTCGGCAATGGATATTTGTTCTTGATGGTGACTTTGTTCAATTGCGATAATCTATACACATCCTCATCGATCCATCTTTCTTCTTCACAAACAACACAGGTGCACCCCAGGGTGAGACACTAGGTCTGATGAAGCCCTTATCAAGCAAATCTTGCAACTGCTCCTTCAATTCTTTCAACTCTGGCAGGGCCATGCGATATGGCGGAATGGAAATAGGCTGAGTGCCCGAAGCCAAATCAATGCAGAAATCAATATCCCTATCGGGTGGCATCCCCGGCAGGTCTGTAGGAAACACCTCTGGAAACTCACGAACAACCGGCACCGAATCTATAGAAGGAACCCCCGCACTAGAATCGCGGACATAAGCCAAATAAGCTAGACACCCCTTCTCGACCATATGCCGAGCCTTCACATAAGAGATAACCCTGTTGGCAGAATGGCCAAGATTCCCTCTCCACTCTAATCGAGGCAACCCCTGTAAGGCTAAGGTCATCGTCTTGGCATGACAATATAATATAGCATGATAAGGTGACAGCCAATCCATACCCAGTATGACATCAAAATCAACCATGTCGAGAAGTAGAAGATCTACACGAGTCTCAAGACTCCCAATGGTGACCACACACGAACAATAAATATAATCTACGACAATAGCATCTCCCACTGGTGTGGACACATACACAGGAGCACTCAAAGAATCATGGGGCACAACTAAATAGGAAGAAAAATAGGATGACACATAGGAGTTAGTAGATCCTGGATCAAATAGAACTGAAGCATCTCTACTGCAAACTGAAATAGTACCTGTGACAACAGCGTCAAATGACTCAGCCTCAGGCCTAGCTGGGAAAGCATAACACCGGGGCTGGGCCCCACCAACCTGAACTACGTCCCTGGGATGACCTCTAGCTGGCTGGTCTCCACCTTTAACGGCCTGACCTCCACCTCTAACTGTCTGGCCCTACCTCTGGCTGCCTGACCCCTGCCTCTGGCTGGCTGAGCAGGTGGTGTAGCAACTGGTGCCGGAACCATGGCACGAGAACTCTGATGCTGTGAGCTGCCCGTTGCCCGAGGGAAAAATCTAGCAATGTGCCTTGGATCACCACAAGTATAACATAACCTCAGTTGATGTGACTGCTGACCCTGAAACTGACCCTGTCGACCTGAATAACCACCCTGATAACTCTGGAGTGGAGGTGCACTAATAGGAGCTGGTGGTGCACTGTAGGCTAGCTGGTTGGAATAATGCATCTGAGGGCCACGACCACCTGAGGCACCATGGGATGCCTGGAGCGCTGAATGAAACGGCCTGGGAGGATGGACTCTACCAAAAGTACTCCTGCCTTTAGATGAGGCACCACTGAACTCACCGGAATGACGAGGCCTCTTGTCAGACCCCTGACCTCCCTGAGTAAGAACCATGTCGACTCGTCTGGCGATATTAGCAGCTGCCAGAAAATCTCACTCCCAATCTCCTTAGCCATCTGCAATCTGATAGGCTGAGCAAGTCCATCAATAAACCTCCTCACCCTCTCTCTCTCTCGGTGGGAAGCAGAAGAATAGCATGATGGGCCAAATCCACAAAATGGGTCTCATACTGAGTAACCGTCATACTGCCCTGCTGAAGACGCTCAAACTGACGGCGACGCTCCTCTCTCAATGTGATAGGCAGAAACTTCTCTATGAAGAGATGAGAGAACTAGTCCCAAGTAAGAGCAGGCGACCCAGCTAGTCTGGTCAACAAGTAATCTCTCCACCATTTCTTGGCGGACTAGTCATCTAAAATGCAGCAAAATCGACCCCATTGATCTCCACTATACCCATGTTCCGTAAACCTGTCCAATCTCCATAAAGCCTCAGAAGACATAGCTGGCCCATCTCTGACCTGTGCCGCAATAACCGGCTGAACTAATCCGATTGGCTGAGCTGCTACAGCCTGATACTGGGGAGCTATCTGCTCTGGAGCGGGAGTGGTAGGAGTCTGGGCTCCTCCTCCAGCCTGAGAGACTGCTGGTGCCATGGGAAATGTGTCAGTCTGGGCCACACTCTCCATAAGGCCCACCAAACGGACCAAAGAGTCCTGAAGTACTGGGGTAGCAATGAACCCCTCCGAAACCTGAGCTGGTCCGACAGGAATAGTCTGGGCTGGAACCTCCTCGTCAATCTCTATCTAAGGCTCTACTGCTGGGGCTACTTCTCGGGCCCTAGGCTGAGCCTTGCCCTTGCCTCGGCCTCTGGCACGGCCTCGGCCTTGACCTCTGCCCCGCGTAGGAGCTATCACTGGAGGCTCTGGCTGCTGCTCAGCTGAGGAAATGGTACGTGTTCTCGCCATCTACGAGAGAATAAGAGTAGAAGAGTTCAATCAGTGTTGAGAAAGCAAAATCGCACGACAAAGAAGAATAGAAGTGAAACTTGTTCCTAAACTTCACAGCCTCTGGAAAACAAGCACAGACGTCTCTGTACCGATCCTCCAGACTCTACTAAGCTTGCTCGTGAATCGTGAGACCTATGTAACCTAGTGCTCTGATACCAACTATCACGACCCAAAATTTCCCACCGACGGGACCGTGATGGCGCCTAACATTTCACTTGCCAGGCAAGCCAATGTTAGAAAATCATTAAACCAATTCCTTATTTCCATTCAGTAAATAACAATAATTAACTAAAATGAAATATAATAAGTGCGGAATATCATAAAACTGTATTAATTACTACCACCCGGATCTGGAGTCACAATTCAAGAGCATTCTAGAATTTACTACAAGTAATAGTCTGAAAGAAATACGACTATCTAAATGAAAGAAAACAGTAGGACATAAAAAGACAGACGGGGACTTCAAGGTCTGTGAATGCCGACAGATCTACCTTGAATCTCCGGACAATGGACCAATAGCAAATCTTGATCAACCTGAGCCGGTATCAAAATCTGCACAGAAAGTGCAGAGTGCAGCATCAGTACAACCGACCCCAAGTACTGGTAAGTGTCGAGTATACGCAAATAACAGGAATGAAGAACTAAACAGGAAATGTCGGGAGGGGAGACATACTGAGGGGAATACAAGATAAAGAACTACAACAGAATGATCACCGGAGCAGTCAATATACCATGAATCAACAGGAATAGTGAATATAGTAAAGAAAAATGCACGACATCACCCTTCGTGCTTTTACTCTCAATCTCACCATAAAATTAATATAAATGGCACGACATCACCCTTCGTGCTTTTATACTCATATCATGGCACGACATCACCCTTCGTGCATTAACACTCACAATATGGCACGGCATCACCCTTCGTGCATTAACACTCACAATATGGCTCGGCATCACCCTTCGTGCATTAATACTCACAATATGGCACGGCATCACCCTTCGTGCATTAACACTCACAATATGGCACGGCATCACCCTTCGTGCATTAATACTCACAATATGGCACGGCATCACCCTTCATGCATTAACACTCTCCCTTACCATAATGCAATGCATAAATAACTACAAGGAGATAGAATAACAAGTACAAACCTTACTTCAACATTTGGTTCCATAATATCAATCTCAACTTGAAATAAAAACTCAATGATCACCAGAAAATTTCCGTAAACATGATAAGAACGATAATTTGAACAACACTAGTATAACATGTAGCAATTTGGCATAGGAATGAGACAATATCAGAAAAATAGAGAAACATGGAAAACAGGTAAATTGGCAGAGCATAGGTACTCGTCACCTCACATATACGCCGCTCACATGAATTTCACTTAGAAAATAATCTAAGGTTCCTAATTCCCTCAAGTCAGGGTTAGACACAACACTTACCTCGCTCTGAATGCCACTTAATTCTCAATCACAACTTTTTCTTTGGAATTCACCTCCAAACCACTCGTATCTATTCAAAAATGACTCAATAATATCAAATATTGCTAAAGGAATCAATTAAATTGCATAAATCAAATTTTCCAAATTTTCCTCCAAAAAGTCAAAAAATCGACCCCGGGCCCGCTTGGTCAAAACCCGAGGTTCGGACCAAAATCCTTTTACCCATTCACCCCCGAGCCCGAATATGTAATTAGTTTTGGAATCCGACCTCAAATTGAGGTCTAAGTCCCCAAATTCCCGAAATCCCTATTTTCTACCCTAACCCCTAATTCTACCATGAAAACTCTAGATTTTAGGTTGAAAATTCAAGAAATGTAATGGGTAATTGAAAGAAGATGGTTTAGAATCACTTACCAACAATTTGGGGAAGGAATGACTCTTGAAAAATCGCCCCTCACCGTTTGGTTTTTGAGAAAAATTAGTTTTTTGGCAAAAATCCTGTTTTGGGTTCTGTTAAGTGCTGGGCGACAGTGTTCATCGCGTTCGCGAGATCATTGTCGCGTTCGCGAAGGGTAGTGGCTGCCAAGCCTTCGCGTTCGTGAGACCCAGCTCGTGTTCACGATGATCACTCCCCTATGGCCTTCACGTTCGCGAGGAATGGCTCGCGTTCACGCTGAAGGAACGACCAACCCCCCCAAGTCCCCACATGCTTCGCGTTCGCGTTGATCCGGTCGCGTTCGCGAAGGGTAAATCCCCCATCAATTTGCGTTCGTGACCAGGCCTTCACATTCACGAAGAAGAAGTCTCAGCCTCATCAGATTACTCTTTGCGTGCGCGTTGATCCGGTCGCGTTCGCGAAGGGTAAATCCCCCATCAATTCGTGTTCGTGACCAGGCCTTCACGTTCGCGAAGAAGAAGTCTCAGCCTCATCAGATTACTCTTCGTGTTCGCAAGAGGACCTTCGCGAACGCGAAGAAGGATATGACAAACACCAGAATCTGCAGAAACTAGATTTTTCCCAAGTCCAAAACATCCTGTGGCATATCTGAAACTCACCCGAGCCTTAGGGCTCCAAACCAAACATGCACATAAGTCCAAAAATATCATACGAACTTGCTCGCGCGATCAAATCGCCAAAATAACACCTAGAACTCTAAATTTAGCACCAAATCAAATGAAATTCTCAAGAACACTTTAAAACTTCTAATTTCTCAACTGGACGTCCGAATCACGTCAAATCAACTCCATTTGTCACCAAATTTCACAATCATGTCTTAAATATCATAATGAACCTGTACCGGGCTCCGAAACCAAAATACGGACTCGATACTAACAATGCCAAATATCAATCAATTCTTAAAAACAAATAATTTTCAAACTTTTAATTTTTACCAAAAATTCATAACTCAAGCTAGGGACCTCCAAATTCGATTCCGGGCATACGCCCAGGTCCCATAATTCAATACGGACCTATCGGGACCGTCAAAGCATGGATCCGGGCCCGTTTACCAAAAATGTTGAGCGAAGTCAACTAAAATCAACTTTTAAGGTAAAAATTCTTATTTTCATTAGTTTTCAACATAAAAGCTTTCAGAAAACCTACCCGGACTGCACACGCAAATCGAGGAGGGTAAAAATGAGATTTTTAAGGCTTAAGAGAGCAGATTCGAGTTCTAAAACATAAGATAACCTTTTGGATCATCACACTAACAACGGCTTCTTCTGTTGCGGAATTCGCTCTCTCAACTCGACCAACTCTAGGTCCTCGTACTGCCTTTCCTTTACTTCAGCAATGAGAGATGATTTTGCAGTATTTTGGAGTACAACTCCACCATTGCAAGAGTCTACTACCCGAACCCCCAAACAAGTCAATTGATGAATCTCTCTAGTTAATTGTCTTTTCTCGGCCTCTACATGTGCTAAGCTACCCATAGATCGGCGAATTAAGGCATATGCTACATCATTAGCTTTCCCTGGAAGGTAGAGAATGTTAACATCATAATCATTCAATAACTCAAGCCATCGCCTCTGTCGCAAATTCAACTCTTTTTGCTTGAGGATATATTGCAGGCTTTTATGATCTGTGAATACATCAACATGAACACCATATAAATAATGCCGCCATATCTTAAGTGCATGGACAATCACAGCTAACTCGAGGTCGTAGGTCGGATAATTTTGCTCGTGCTTCCTTAACTGCCTTGAAGAATACGCAATTACTTTCCCATGTTGAATCAGGACACCTCCTAACCTGACACCTGAGACATCACAATACATGGCATAATAATCTGGACCCTCTGGAAGTTCTAGCACTGGCGCTGAGGCCAACCTGTTCTTACACTCCTGGAAACTCTGCTCGCAAGCCTCTGCCCTCTGAAACTTAGTTTCCTTTTGTGTCAACTTCGTTAATGGTGTCGAAAGGGAAGAAAAACCCTCTACGAACCTCTGGTAGTATCCTACTAAGCTTAGAAAGCTACGAACCTCTGTCGGAGTAGTAGGTCTAGGCCATGATTTCACAGCCTCAATCTTTTGAGTGTCTACCTTTATACCTCCATCGGATACAATGTGCCCCAAGAATGCTACAGACCTCAACTAGAACTCACATTTAGAAAACATAGCATATAATTTACTATCACAGAGGGTTTGGAGTACCGCTCATAGGTGGTCCTCATGCTCATCCTCTAAACGTGAATAAACCCAAATATCATCAATAAATACTATCACGAACATATTTAAAAATAGCCGGAATAGGCTATTCATCAAGTCCATAAATATGGTAGGTGTGTTCGTCAACCCGAAGGACATGAAAAGGAACTCGAAGTGGCCATATCAGGTCCTGAAGGCTGTCTTGGGAATATCTTTCTCCCGAACTCTGACCTGGTAGTACCCCGACCTCAAATCTATCTTTGAAAAGCATCTAGCTCCCTGCAACTGATCAAACAAGTCATCTATCCTTCGAAGTGGATACTTATTCTTAATAGTTACCTTGTTCAGCTACCTATAATCGATACACATCCTCAACGAGCCGTCTTTCTTCCGTACAAACAATACCGGTGCACCCCAAGGTGAGGTACTGGTCCCGATGAAACCTTTCTCCAGCAAATCTTTTAACTGCTCCTTCAACTCCTTCAATTCGGCAGGTGCCATTCTATACGGAGGGATGGATATTGGTTGAGTTCCCGGAAGCAAATCGATGCCAAAATCAATCTCTCGCTCTGGAGGAATACCTGGAAGTGCATTTGGGAATACATCTGCCTACTCTTTGACTACTAGAATAGACTGAAGTGTAGGTATATTAGCATTTGTATCTCTAACTCGCACAATATGATAAATGCACCCTTTGGAAATCATCTTCCTCGCCTTCAGATAAGAAATAAACCTACCTTTGGGTGTCGTTGTATTACCTACCCATTCAAGGACTGGCTCACCCGGAAAATGAAATCTAGCTATCTTTGCTCGACAATCAACTGTGGCATAGCAAGCTGCCAACCAGTCCATGCCCATGATAGCATCAAAATCCAACATCTCTAGCTCAACTAGGTCGGTTGAGGTCTAACGATCACAAACTGACACCGTACAACCTCGGTAAACCCGTCTAGCAATAATCGATTCTCTGACCGGTGTAGATACCGCAAAAGGATCACTTAGTATTTTAGGCACTATACCAAACTTCCACGCGACAAATGGGGTAATACACGATAAAGTAGATCCTGGATCTATCAAGGCATAAGCATTGTGAGAGCAAATTGTCAACATACCTGTCACAACGTCTAGTGAAGACTCCTGGTCTTGTCGACCCGCTAAAGCATAGCTACGATTCTGGTTACCACTTGAACTGGAACTTCTACCTATTCCTTGACCTCTACCATTTGAGGACTGAGACCCACACCCTGAAGGATGCATAGACATAAATGATCCTGTTGTTGAATATGCTGGTTGTGCCATACCCCCAGAATCTCTATTTGGGCAATCTCGCATCATATGCCCCGGACGTCCACATGTATAACAAGCATCGAAACCGGCTCGGCATTGGCCCAAGTGTCCTCTACCATAGATATCACACTACGACGGAAATAGCCATGTCTGCCCTAAACCTCGTTATCACTGCAAAACCGATGCCCAAGAGCTTTCACCTAGTCCTGAATGAGTATAACGGTCATACCTGTAACCCTGTAGCTTAGGTGGCGGAGGCCTGGGTGGCCGATCAAAGTATTGGGGCCTATAACTGCCCTGAGACTGCTCCTGAGACCTGGCAAATCTCATCCTCTTACGTTGCCCTTGCTCATCCCTCTCTGTACCCTGCTGCCGATGCCTACCCCTTTCTATATTCTAGGCGAATGCTTGAATCCGAGAGATATCCATACTATCCTGCAATGCAGCGGTGGCACATGCCTCGGTTAACTCTGGGGCTAACCCGGCTATAAACCTGTGAATCTTGTCCCGCATAATAGCAACTATGGATGGTGCATATCTGGCCAATGAGTCAAAACGGTCCCAATAATACTGGCACATAGTCTCAACATGATTTTTAATATAATTCTCAGCTCAATTTTTTTAACACATAAAACTGCATGGAAAATTCCAAGATTATTTGACTACAGAATTCCACTGATCAATTACGTCACAATTTCTATGGTGATCGCCCACACGCCCGTCACCTAGCATGTGTGTCACCTCCAAACGATTCACATAATACATATATTCAGGGTTCATACTCTCAACTCCAAGATTAGAAGAGTTACTTACCTCAACCTTCAAGCTCCGAAAATACTACAATGCTCCAATTGATTAAAATGTCCAAATATCACCCACAATTCAATAAATATCCATTTAGGCTTCATAATTCGGCAACAAGCCTTCAACCATCCCCAATTATCCAATAGGGTCATCCATTAGCCTATTCAATTCCATTCTTATCATTTAATACTCATTTGGGGTCATTAATAATACTTTGTTAATTACCCAACATCATTAAGTCACTATTCATTGTCTTTTCCAACAAAACCTTATGTTCAAGAACACCCATTTCAAGAACTAGTGTTATATCTTGTCAAAATGGTGATTCCCTATTCAATCGTTCATCAATTAAGTTATCAAGTCTATTGGAATCACTAGAAACTCAAAACAATTCCTTTTATATCAATTCATCACTATTCATCTTCTTCTTTGCCCAAAATATCATTTTCAAGACCCTCCCTTAGGGTTCATACAATATCCTAGTACAACTTCAAAATAAAACTCATACACACACACACACACACACACACACACACACACACATATATATATATATATATATATATATATATATATATATATATATATATATATATATATATATATATATATATAAGTGAAAGAATTATCTTTTGGTGGAGGAATTTCATTTTTTTCTCTTTTTGGTGTTCTTGAAGATTCAACCCATTTTCTATGGATTTGATCCATAATAATGTTAGTATTATCACTAAATGATGTTATATAATCATCCTTGTACCAAAACAACTTACGTTGAAGTGTATCCATGGTAGAAGAGCTCCTCCTTCTCTCTAGAAATCCATTCCAAGAAGAAGAACTAACTCATTCTCTCTCTAAACCCACATTTTTCAGCTCCTTAAAATGATCCTTGAAGCTGCGTAGCCTCCTACGTAGGCTACGCACAAATGCTACGCAGGATGGACTTCCATTTCCCTTCAGTTTGAAGTTGCTGGATTTGCCTACGTAATGGTGCGTAGGCTACGCAAGACTCGCGTAGCTGATAGGTTTGAAGAATTCGAAATGACAAAAGGTTTGAAGAATTCGAAACTAGACACATAGACCTTTCTTTTGATAAGTTATAAACCATATAAAGCTTCATATATTGAGAGTTATGCTCGTTTGAAGTTAGGTCTTGTGCGAACTCACTTGAAACTTTATCCCATCATACAATTTTCAACTTGACTTAGCCTTAGGGATCTTCTTAGGCCATAAACCATTATTAATGCACCTCATACATATATAATCATGATCAATTGAACTTGTAAGAATAAAGTTTACAAAGTTGGTATGAAATAAATACATCATCTGTTTGAAAAGAACATAAACAGAGTTTTATGAATCTAAGGCTACCATTAACAAGAGGCAGCTACAACCGGAACGCAGGTACACCTTCAGATCCAGCTCCCGACGAACACAGCATCATCAACAGCCAACATCTACATGCAAGGTGCAGAAGTGTAGCATGAGTACAACCGACCCCATGTACTCAATAAGTAATAACCTAACCTTAGGTTGAAATTAGTGACGAACTTGTATCAAAGTCGGGTCCACCACCAATAACCAATAACAGTTCATAACAACATAAAGCAAGTAACAAAGAAGTAACTCAGAGATAAAATTCTCATCTTAATCATGATTTCTGAAAACAATTTTGCCTTTCCAGTGTGTCAGTAATAATACAAATTGTTTACCAAAAATATAAGTAAGTTTGAAAACTATAATTTTTCCCGAAAATCCTTTCAACAATGATAAGCTGTTTTATTTTCTTTCCAGATAACCAGTGAAAAATGCATCACTATGCCCATATGCCAATATGTGTGAGAAGTCATGAATGACGTGATATCGTACAACATGAGGAAAATGCATCTCTATGCCTGTATATCAAATGTGCATGTCAATGCGATGCAAATCAGTGATAAAATCATATGCATACTCTCAGAGTATCATTTCACTCAGTCCTCCTAGTCACTCAGCCCTCCTAATCGCTCGACACTCGGCACTCGCACTCAGTAGGTACCTGTCACGACTCAAAATCTCACCCGTCGTGATGGCGCCTATCTCAATACTAGTCAAGCCGACAATCTCAAAAAACCACATATCTTTTAAATTTGATAACATAATGATTAAATTTAGTGGAGGAAATCTCACAAGTACAAATATAAACACTCCCAAAACCCGGTGTCACTGAGTATATGAGCATCTAATATGAATACAAGTCTGGAAAATACAGTCTATAATAGTCTGAGACCAAATACAATAAACAAGGAGATATGGAAGGAGAGACAAGGTCTGCAAAACACGATAGCTACCTCTGAATCTACGAAAAATCAACTGTGCAAAAGAATCAACACCCACTATGTCCGGGAACACCTGGATCTGCACACGAAGTGCAGGGTGTAGTATGAGTACAACCAACTCAGCAAGTAATGAAAATAAATAAGGAACTGAAGATAGTGACGAGCTACACAGTTACAGTTCATTTCAGTAATTCCAGCAGAGAGTAGACATATTTTCAATTCCAGCAGTTTAAGTCAAATCCATTTTATATAGTTTAAGTTCATGTAATCCGGATATAAAATCTTTCAGAGAATTTCACAACAATGACAGATTGCAACTAAGTGCAATAACAAATGAAAAGCAAGTACTTCCTCTCAGGGCAACAGTTACTCAACTCGTCACAATAGCACAACCACTCGGCTCTCATCCCTCAGCACTCACACTCAATGGGTAACCGCGCTCACTGGGGTGTACAAACTCTGGAGCGGCTCCTACAGCACAAGCACTATTATCCGCACGGATAACTCACGTGCTGCACGGATAACTCGCGTGCTATAATATCCTGCAAGGACAACTCACGTCCTGCACGGACAACTCACGTGCTATAGTATCCATACCTCACTGACAGGTCCTCGACCTCACTCAGTCATCAACCTCTCTAGTCTCTCGGGCTCTCAAAAATTAAAAATATCAACCCAAACAAAGATAACATAGTGTATCAACAATTATCAAGAAAGACTGAGGTTTGATACACAAGTAAAATCATGATTGAGTACAAGACAACAATTAGCAAATAATTCAACAAGTACGCGACCTCTGCGCGTCCCAACAGTACTATTACATAGCCTAAGCATGATTTCTAACATGATTTGCAGTCAAATGTTTTCAACACATAGAGAGCATATAGCTAACAACAAGTTATTCAACTTTACAGTTTCCACGGGAAGGAACAAGTCACAATCCCCTCGGTGCACGCCCACACGCTTGTCACCTTGCATGTGCGTCACCTCCAAAATAATAACATGACCTAAAAATCTGGGGTTTCATACTTTCAGGACCAGATTTAAAATTGTTACTTACCTCAACAAGATGAACCCAACGTCGAGCCAGCTAATCAATACTCAGGAAATTCCATTCCACGTGTATCCACCTCTCAATGCCTTCTTGCCTCCTCAATTCAATGCAAACGATCCGAAACTGAAATTCACCCCTTAATGATACTACAACGATATACTATACTAAGCGACTACAATCTACAATATCAACATCCAATGGGACCAACATGAGTAACCAATTCCATAGTTTAGGCCATTTAGATAATTTACCAAACACATAGTGGGCACACATTTATACATTTCTTAACCATAGAATTAGTTCTTCCAACTATCATCATTTACCAACAATTCATCCCACCATCATTATTTAACAACTTATAATCCTAACATCACATGTGTGACCAACCATTCTCACCCAACCAACAAAATTCCATCAAATAATCACCTTTCAATCTTTACAATGGTTATGTATTTAAATTGTGAATTTATGGCTTCCAATCATTATACCTTAAGTTCCAATACTTGCTTAATTCATACTCATATTTCTATAATAAATCCATACATGTACACATAATACTCTCACACCCAAAAAACATACTTCTTATGGCCTACTATTAATCAAAATCCCGAAATTAAAAACTAGGGTATGGAACCTTACCTCTTTGATGAAGATCTTGTGATTAGCTTCCTTGATTCTTGAAGATTGGTGCAAGGTTGGATGATTAGAATGTTAGGTTTACTCATTCTCTCTCTAAACTGCTCTTACATCTCTCTAAAATATCAGGTTTTTGCCTTAAAAATGACTTAACCCCTCTCTCTATGTGGTCTTGGGGAATTTTTAATGGGTTCCTAAGTGCGCGGCCGCGCACCTGGGCAAGTGGCCGCGCACTTGAGGTAGAAACTCTCAAATATGCGCGGGCGCGCATCTGGGCGCGCATATGATACATGTCCAGTAAAATGGCCATAACCTTCGGTATACATATCCAAATGTCAAATGGTTTGATGCGTTGGAAACTAGACTCAAAGGGATGTGATTTGATATGTTATAAACCATATAAATCTTCATCTATTGTGAGTTATTCATGTTTGAATTTAGGTCTTGTGTGAACTCACTTGAAACTTGATCCCATCATATAATTTTCAACTTGACTTAGCCTTGGGGCTCTTCTTAGACCATAAACCATTATTAATGCACCTCCTACATATATTATCATGATCAATTGATATCATTCAAATTATCAGTCTTGTTCACACCCGAATTAATATAATTAGCACCCGCTAATCTTCTTAATGGTCTTAAAATACTTTGAAATTTTTCGGGGTGTTACATTCTCCCCCACTTAAGAACATTCGTCCTCGAATGTTATACAAGTAATTATTAGGCACAATATTATCCTCCTTTCACCTTAATCATCATCTTTAATCGTTCTTGACTTCATATAGATCTTAGATATTCTTCCAACATTTCAACTTCCTTAAGGCCCCAAAATTTGGCTAACTCCCAAATTTTTCAGAAATTTCGGCAGAGTGTTCTCTGCAATTGGGCCTAACCACCTGTCAGAGAATCACCAAAATCAGTCCCAACAACGTATACATGAACCAACGACGCAACGTAACATTAAAGCAATGTCAATTGTGGCCTCACGAGCAGTATACTACCAAAAAGGAACACTTTTAACATAAGCTATATAGTTGATACATAATTCATAGAAGGTAACTCTTAGCATTTTCGTAGAATACAACTTTATAAATACATGGATATTCAAAAAAATGAAGGTACTTCTTCTTCATTTCTTCCCCGGCTTCCCAAGTGGCCTCTTCAACCTGCTGGTTTCGCCATAACACTTTCACGGAGGCAATTTCTTTATTTCTCAACTTTCGGACTTGCCGATCAATATTAGAAACTGGAATCTCTTCATAAGTCAATTTCTCATTAACCTCAATAGTCTCAACCGGAACAATGAGTGTCGGGTTTCCAACTACTTTCTTCAACACAGACATATGAAACACCGAATACATGGAGGACAATAATAAGGAAACATCCTACTCATAGTTTGGCATATTTCCTTCAAGATTTCATAAGGCCTAATGTGACTACACATACTTTACCTTTCTTAACAATTCACCCAATATATTCATAGAGAAAATCTTGAGAATAACCCGTTCACTTTCTTCAACTCTAAATCTCTACTCCGAACACCCGAACTAAACCTTTGGTGACCTCCAACAATTACTCTAAGATGTTCTAGTATGAAAAATGACCATAACATTTTCTATCCAATATATATTTGATCATGGGGTGATACTTCTTCTTTGACATATTTGAGCCTTCAAATCACTATTTCCTTATCACGCATGCATACCCGAGGTGATCCCACGTCACCCTATCCCATATAGGCCTGATGACACCACATAATTGAAAATTACCAATTTAGCCTTAGCCCATAAACTTTGGAATCCAATTTCCAACATCCAAAAGCTTCTTTTCAAGACCTGAATCTCACATCTATACACTGTATAAGTCTGAAAAAACTGTATCAAGCCATAGCCATAACTTCAGATATAATCGCATAACATACTACACAACTCACATACTCGCAGCACCATTCTCGATCACAGTAACTACTCAAAACCAACCCGGTATTGGTATTGAACCCCATATCAAACAAAACCTTGTTCTAAAACCTTCGCACACTGCTGATAATGAAAGAAACACGTGGAATATCATAACCCCTTATCAAATCAAAAAGTCATAGAGCTTTCTTGCCCCAACTAGAATCATAATCACCTTTTAAGACGACTTTCAATATTACCTTCCCAATATACCGTAATAAAATCTGATAGTACCCATTCTAGGTCCAATGACCATATATTATTAAACATAACTATCCCACTGACATGCTACACCAATACAACTCAAGCCACAACTGCGCAACCTTGTACCCAAAATGGAAGATGTCTCAAAGTAGAGAGCTATTTTGCAAGTTCAACAAGCTCCACCATAACTGCAATGCTATAAGCTCATCATACATAGTAGAACCAAGGCACACAAATCTAATAACGGTAGCTAGATCTCATAGAGCTCACATTAACATCAACATCACGGACAATTCACCTGCCATAACATAATCAGCCCGATATAGTCATAGGCCTCCAGTCCAAACATATCATATGGGAGAATTTAAATAGGTATATATGTATAAGCTAAATGAAATAAGATTCTCATGCTCTTGGACTGGTATAAATAACATGCTATAGTGTAGGCGTGAGCAATTGTGCTATCACAACTCAAATCGGCAAGTTAACGCACAATTAGTAACTACCCAATCTAATTAGGGAATTAGCCTCTTTGTAACCTCAAGTATAGTTCAGATAGGTCTCAATAAAGGTACGAATACGAGAAATATTATAACTTTAATCTTAACAATCAACTCTAGGCATATCATAGCCTGAGCATTTTTTCTTCGAGTAGGAATACTTGCCATAATACCCGTACATGGGCTCAAACCTCACATATATGCACACTCATAGCGCATAGCTATCACAAATAATTAACGCAACTAGTGCCTTCACTGAGTTTAAATAAAATACTCACCTCAAATAGGTCGCAACCCTGAAACAATATGCTTATGAGAACTCCCAGTCTCCAAATTCACAAGACACATGAAATCACCGTAACTGATCCCAACTCCAGCACTCGAATGACTAACACATCTTTCATGCACGATCCTCCCACTAGGAATACTTCCAAAATTCTTCCGTGCCACATAGCAATAATTTGGAATATCAACAGTCTATCAACCAGGTGGGTACTACAGTACCAATGACATCCGTAAATCAAAACACAATGCACCTTTTGAAATGCTCACCCTTCTCAGGGATTACCGAGCAGTTATAACATTCATCTAAATATATAACACTGACCATTTTGTCTAGAATTCATGACCTTCCCTTCAAGAATGAACTGCCACCTTGTACATGTAAATCTTAATCCTGCACAACACACCACATCTATCATGCCATCATGTGAAAAGCACAAGAATCTCATTATCAATGTTGAGTCACCAGCAAGTTACATACCCTATTAGTCAGAAACCTTTATCTTGCTTCTTTCCAAGAGGAAATCATAATACACGACACGTTCCCCGCACCGGTAGAAAATATCCGGTTCAACTATGGTAGAAACCATCTAGAATATTTTGAAATCCATTTGCACATAACCAAGCTATCAGATGAATTCCTCTAACTCGACCAAGCCACACAGGTTGCCAAATCCGAGAGTATTGCCACAAAATACCCGTAAAGTCTCACCACATCATAATTATCCTAAAAGAACCGAGCATACCATTACCATATTGATCTAGCATGCTACCCATTTGTCCTATTTTCTTCGAGTTTCTTCCTTAAGTTGCCATTTCTCCTTATCAGAACACTACTATCCTTACCCAAAGCTCACTACAAGACATCCTAACATAAAACCATACCGTCCTAAGGCCCATAAGCCACTGTATTCTTCTTAAGCACCTACATAAATGCCACAACTGTAACACTCACTCTAAAAATACCTTATGCGAATTTAAAATTGTTCATCTTTCCTTTCTTATACTGAAATATAGAATCCATAGTCAAACAGAATTACTGCACATCCCGATACCATCCAATGTAAGTAATCGATTCTAGTGATATACAAATTCGAAGAAAAAAAAATTCAATTGCCACATATACTTTTTGAATCCATTAGAATCCACTCTGCTCAAATCTAATTTACTCCACCCAAACGGGCAGAAAGACACGTGCTCCTTTAGCACAATCAACACTCAAAGAAGTAACCTTGCATTAACATGACCAATCAAATTCATACTTCGTGCGCACTACATCCTTCAAAATAACAACTTAATCATTCCATAATTTTCATAGTTTCATAAAGTGCAATGTAACCCGTATCCAGGAATTTCCTTACCCGAGTCATCCTTGATTTCCACTTCTGCAAGTCATAACTAATCCACCAGTATGCCTCAGACCAAAACTAAAATTTAATATATATCCATCAAATTGAACTATCAATAGCAGGCTCCCCCACTTGGCTCAAATCCATACGACAAAACACTTAATAACTCACAATACCCATACTTTATTACTGCCATAATACTGCAGTCAGTTCAACGAAATTTTTTCTCAAGCTTATGCAACACCCACCATAAAATACCTCAATCATCCGCTAAGTTCGCATTTATTCTCATGACAGTCAAGTCAAATTTCTCAACCGAATATAAATTCAAATCTCAACATATACGCTCAGCTGGTAGAAATGAAACTCTCCACTCAACATTATAAGGAACAAACCTACATAGATTACTCTGCAGGAGATAACCCACATGCTTAGCCTCAAATTGGCATCTTGTTATACCCTTTCGCAACCACAATTACTACACAATCATTTACTCTTTCTGAGTCCAAACTCATTAACAAGACATGAGAATTTAATTTGTCCCACAATTTAACAGCGTGAAAGATCCTTCAATACACTCACATCTCAAGACTATACGTCAAATCGAGACATAAATCAAATACCCAATAGTCCTTTTTACATGTCAAGCAAACATTTTTTTGTCACTTTCAAACCATCTAAACACCTCCCGCAATCACAATATAATCATCATATGGTCATCCAGCCATTCATCGAGCCACAAATTTCACTCATAGGGACACTACCGAACATATGAGTCCAAGTGTACAAGTTCACACAATTGAAACTACCTTACCTAAGCTGCGGTCTAATCCTGGCCTCAAGTCCTCCAGACTGGCCCATCACCAAAATACCGAATATACCTTTCGAACCTCAATCACAGAATCACAATCCGACGATGCACAGCTGATATCGAGCACTCACATGCTCACGCGAATGCGTGGAAGGAATTCAAAGAGTCATGTTTCAAGCTGAATCAATTCTACATGATAGAATATAAGAAAGTGAAATTTTCCTAAGGGTTCGGTAACCTCTCGAAGATAAGTACAAATGTCTCCGTACCGATCCGCAAGACTCTAATAAACCTGCTCATGACTCGTAAGACCTATGTTACATAGAGCTCTGATACCAACTTGTCACGACCCAAAATCTCACCCGTTGTGACGACACCTATCTCAATACTAGGCAAGCCGATAATCTTAATAAACCACATATCTTTTAAATTTGAAAACAAAATGATTAAATTCAGCGGAGGAAATCTCACAAGTACAAATATAAACTCTCCCAAAACCCGGTGTTACTGAGTACATGAGCATCTAATATGAATACAAGTCTGGAAAATACGGTCTATAATAGTCTTAGACCAAATACAATAAACAAGGATATAGGGAAAGAGAGACAAGGTCTGCAAAACATGACAACTACCTCTGAATCTCCGAAAAATCAACTATGCGAAAGAATCAACACCCGCTATGTCCGGGAACACCTGGATCTGCTCACGAAGTACAGGGTGTAGTATGAGTACAACTAACTCAGCAAGTAACAATAATAAATAAGGAACTGAAGATACTGACGAGCTACACAGTTACAGTTCATTTTCAGTAATTCCAGTTACTCAGTCCTCCCAGTCACTCAGTCCTCCTAATCGCTCGACACTCGACACTCGCACTCAGTAGGTACCTGTCACGACCCAAAATATCACCCGTCGTGATGGCACCTATCTCAATACTAGGCAAGCCGACAATCTCAAAAAACCACATATCTTTTAAATTTGAAAACATAATGATTACATTCAGCGGAGGAAATCTCACAAGTACATATATAAACATTCCCAAAACCCGGTGTCACTAAGTACATGAGCATCTAATATGAATACAAGTCTAGAAAATACAGTCTATAATAGTCTGAGACCAAATACAGTAAACAAGGAGATAGGGAAGGAGAGACAAGGTCTGCAAAACACGACAGCTACCTCTAAATCTACAAAAAATCAACTGTGCGAAAGAATCAACACCCACTATGTCCGGGAACACCTGGATCTGCACAGGAAGTGCAGGGTGTAGTATCAGTACAACCAACTCAGCAAGTAACGATAATAAATAAGAAACTGAATATAGTGACGAGCAATATAGTTACAGTTCATTTTCAGTAATTCTAGCAGAGAGTAGACATACTTTCAATTCCAGCAGTTTAAGTCAAATCAGTTTTATACAGTTCAAGTTCATGTAATTCGGATATAAAATCTTTCAGAGAATTTCACAACAATGACAGATAGCAACTAAGTGCAACAACAAATGAAAAGCAAGTACAGCCTCTCAGGGCAAAAGTTACTCAACTCAGCTCTCAACCCTCAGCACTCACACTCAATGGGTACCCGCGCTCACTGGGGGTGTACAGACTCCAGAGGGGCTCCTACAACCCAAGCGCTATAATCCGCACGGACAACTCACGTGCTATAATATCCTGCATGGACAACTCACGTGCCATAATATACTTACCTCACCGAATCAATACCTCACCGACATGCCCTCGACCTCACTTAGTCATCGACCTCTCTAGTCTCTCGGGCTCTCGAAAATCACAAAGATCAGCCCAAACAAAGATAACATAGTGTATCAACAATTATCAAGAAAGACTGAGGTTTGATACACAAGTAAAATCATGAATGAGTACAAGACAACAGTTAGCAAATAATTCAACAAGTACGCGACCTCTGCAGGTCCCAACAGTACTATCACATAGCCTAAGCATGATTTCTAACATGATTTGTAGTCAAATGTTTTCAACACATAGAGAGCATATAGCTAACAACAAGTTATTCAACTTTACAGTTTCCACGGGAAGGAACAAGTCACAATCCCCTCGGTGCACGCCCACACGCCCGTCACCTTGCATGTTCCTCACCTCAAAAATAATCATATGACCAAAACATCCGAGGTTTCATACCCTCAGAACCAGATTTAAAACTGTTACTTACCTCAACAAGATGAACCCAACGGCGAGCCAGCTAATCAATACTCAGGAAATTCCATTCCACGTGTATCCACCGCTGAATGCCTTCTTGTCTCCTCAATTCAATGCTATAATCCGAAACTGAAATTCACCCCTTAATGATACTACAACGATCTACTATACTAAGCGACTGCAATCTACAATATCAACATCCAATGGGACCAACATTAGTAACCAATTCCATAGTTTAGGCCATTTAGACAATTTACCAAACACCTAGTAGGCATACATTTATACATTTCTTAACCATAGAATTAGTTCTTCCAACTACCATCATTTACCAACAATTCATCCCACCATCATTCTTTAACAACTTATAATCCTAACATCACATGTGTGACCAACCATTCTCACCCAACCAACAAAATTCCATCAAATAATCACCTTTCAATCTCTACAATGGTTATGTATTTAAATTGAGAATTTATGGCTTCCAATCACTATACCATAAGTTCCAATACTTGCTTAATTCATACTCATATTTCCATAATAAATCCATACATGTACACATAATACTCTCACACCCAAGAATCATACTTCTTATGGCCTACTTTTAATCCAAATCCCAAAATTAAAAACTAAGGTATGGAACCTTACCTCTTTGATGAAGATCTTGTGATTAGCTTCCTTGATTCTTGAAGATTGGTGCAAGATTAGATGATTAGAATGTTAGGTTTACTCATTCTCTCTCTAAAATGCTCTTACATCTCTCTAAAATATCACGTTTTTACCTAAAAAAATGACTTAACCCCTCTCTCTACGCGGCCTTGGGGTTATTTAATCGGTTCCTACATGCGCGGCCGCGCACCTGGGCAAGTGGTCATGCATCTGGCCGCACACCTGAGGTAGAAACTCTCAAATATGCGTGGGCGCGCATTTGGGCGTGCATATGACATAGGTCCAGTAAAATGGCCATAACTTTCGGTATACAAATCCAAATGATGAACGGTTTAATGCGTTGGAAACTAGACTCACAAGGATTTGATTTGATAGGTTATACACCATATAATGATTTATATCCTGAGAGTTATGCTCGTTTTAAGTTAGGTCTTGTGCGAACTCACTTGAAACTTTATCCCATCATATAATTTTTAACTTGACTTAGCCTTAGCGCTCTTCTTAGACCATAAACCATTCTTAATGCACCTCATACATATATTATCATGACAAATTGATATCATTCAAATTATCAGTCTTATTCATACCCGAATTAATATAATTAGCACCCGCTAATCTTCTTAATGGTCTTAAAACACTTCGAAATTTTCTGGGGTGTTATAGTACCTGCGGTCACTGGGGGTGTGTATAGACTCCGGAGGGGCTCCTTTAGCCCAAGAGCTATACTCTGCATGGACAACTCACGTGCTACACGGACAACTCACGTGCTATAGTGTCAATATCTATATCCGCACTGACAACTCACGTGCTATATTAAAGCCTATAAGGCCTGCTGCAGGCGGGCAACCCTGATCCACATAATAATAAAGTATATAAAGCCAATATGTCCTGCTGCGGCATGCAGCCCGATCCCATATTATCCTCACAATCAGGCCCCCGGCCTCACTCAGTTATCAATCTCTCTAGTCTCTCGGGCTCACAATGTCATGAAACTAGCCCAAAATGATGATATGATGAATCACTAAATAGCAACAGAGACTAAGAGATGATATGAAATGAATGAACATGACTGAGTGTGAAATTTCATTTTAAGCAAATAATTCAACAGCAATATGACCTTTGTGGGTCTCATTAATACTAGCACATAGCCTCAGCATGATTTTTAATATGATTCTCAGCTCAATTTCTTTAACACATAAAACTGCATGAAAAATGCCAAGATTATTTGACTACAGAATTCTACGGAACAATTATGTCACAATTTCTATGGTGCATGCCCACACGCCCGTCACCTAGCATGTGCGTCACCTCCAAACAATTCACATAATACGTATATTGAGGGTTCATACCCTTAGCTCCAATATTAGAAAAGTTACTTACCTCGACCTTCAAGCTCCAAAAATACTACAATGCTCCAATTGATTAAAATGTCCAAATATTACCCACAATTCAATACCTACCATTAGATATCCCAACTACATCAAAATAAATACGAGAAGATTCATAAATATCCATTTAGGCTTCATAATTTGGCAACAAGCCTTCAACCATCCCAAATTATCCAATATGCTCATCCATTAGCCTATTCAATTCCATTCTGATCATTTAATACTCATTTGGAGTCATTAATAATACTATGTTAATTACCCAACATCATTAATTCACTATTCATTGTCTTCTCCAACAAAACCCTATGTTCAAGAACACCCATTTCAAGAATTAGTGTTCTATCTTGTCAAAATGGTGATTTCCTATTCAATTCGTTCATCAATTAAGTTATCAAGTCTATTGGAATCATTAAAAACTTAAAATAATTCCTTTTATATCAATTCATCACTATTCATCTTCTTCTTTGCCCAAAATATCATTTTCAAGATCCTCCCATAGGGTTCATACAATATCCCATTACAACTTCAAATAAAACTCATAAACATGCTACCCATACTCCAATATGACATATATATGAAGTTCAAGTGAAGGGATTACCTCTGGGTGAAAGAATCTAACTTTTTTTTTTGTGTGTTCTTGAAGATTCAACCCATTTCCTATGGATTTGATCCGTAATAATGTTAGTATTATCAGTAAATGATGTTATATAATCATCCTTGTACCAAAATAACTTACCTTGAAGTGTATCCATGGTGGAAGAGCTTCCCCTTCTCTCTAGAAATCCATTCCAAGATGAAGAACTAACTCATTCTCTCTCTAAACCCACGTTTTTCAGCTCCTTAAAATGACCCTTGAAGCTGCGTAGTCTCCTGCGCAGGCTATGCACAAAGGCTACACAGGGTGGACTTCCATTTCCCTTCAATTGGAAGTTGATGGATTTGCCTATGCAATGGTGCGTAGGCTATGCTACTATGTTGCGTAGGCTACGCAAGACTCGCGTAGCTGTTCTGTCACCCTTTATTAATAAAGATCATAACTTCTTGTAGGAATCTCCAAATGGAAAACGGGTTGAAGCAATAGAAACTAGACATATAGACCTTTCTTTTGATAGGTCATACACCATATAAAGCTTCATATCTTGAGAGTTATGCTCATTTGAAGTTAGGTGTAATGACCCGGCCGGTAGTTTTGAGCGTATTAGCCCCTATCCCCTATTTACTGCATTCCCCGTATCTATTTCTGCTTATGTGACTTGCAGGGAGGTCTTATTTTAGGTTTTGGAGTGTTTTGGGATACTTAGTCCCTAAAACGGAAGCTTAAGTCTTAGGATTTTTACCGTAGTTGGAAAGGTATGAAGGCGACTCCGGAATGGAGTTCCGTTGGTTCTGTTAGCTCCGTTGGGTGATTTTGGACTTAGGAGCGTGTCCGAACTGTGAATTTGAGGTCTGTAGCTGATTTAGGATTGAAATGTCGAAAGTCAAATTTTCAAAAGTTTGACCGGGGGTTGAATTTTTGATATCGGAGTCAGATTCTGATTTCGGAAGTTGGAGTAGGTCCGTAATATTGAATATGACTTGTGTGCAAAATATGAGGTCAATCGGGTATGGTTTGGTATGATTAGGCATCGTTAGTAGAATTCGAAAGTTTAGAAGTTCTATAGGCTTGACTCCGGGTGTAATCGGTGTTTTGGTGTTGTTTTGAGTGATTCGAAGGTTCGACTAAGTTCGTATTGGGTTATATGACTTGTTGGCATGTTTGGTTGAGGTCCCGGGGGCCTCAAGTAGATTTCGGGTGGTTACCAGACTTGATTTTTTGAGTTGATGAAGTAGCTGAAGAGTTGCTGCTACTGGTATAACCGCACCTGCGAAGTGGGCACCGCAGGTGCGAGCACGCAGAAGCGTGGCATGAATCGCAGATGAGGGCAAGGCCATGAAGGGCAGGGGTCGCAGGTGTGAAGAATTTCCAGCACCTGCGGTAGTACATATGCGGACAAGTGGACGCAGGTGCGGGGGCAGCTAGGATAGAGTGACTCCGCAGAAGCGAGGCCAGGCCCGCAGATGCGTGTTCGCAGGTGCGGAACCTAGAGCGCAGGTGCGGGCCCTGGAGGTGCAAGTGACTTCCGCAGAAGCGGCATTTTCACAGTAGATGCGGCGTCGCAGGTGCGACCATAGTTCCGCAGGTGCGAAAAGTCTGGGCAGAAGGTTTAAAAGCAAGGATTCACGATATTAGTCTTATTACAACATTTTGGACTCGGACTTAGGCGATTTTGGAGAAGATTTTCGAGGTGATTATTGAGGTAAGCTTCTTTTACTCATTTTGGATCATAAAACTTGTTTCCCCACTGATTTTCCAAACTAATTAGTGAAATTTTGAATGAAATTTGGGGGTTTAGGGCTTGAGAGTTAGAGAGTGGATTTTCGAGATTTGGATTACCAAATGGTGTCAGATTTTATTAAATTTGGTATAGTTAGACTCATGAGTGAATGGGCTTTCGGGTTTTGTGACTTTTGTTGGATTTCAAGGCGTGGGCCCGGGGGCCGGGTTGAGCCTATTTCGGATTTTGGCTTTTAAGTTTGTGTTTTTCTTGTGACATTGATTCCTTTAGCCTATATTAATTATACTGTACTACTTGTGGCTAGATTCGGGGCATCTGGAGACTGATTCGAGGGGAAAAGGCATTTCGGAGTAGTATTTGCTCGGTTTGAGGTAAGTAACGCTTTCAAACTTGGTTCAAAGGGTTCAAAACCCCGAACTATGTGCTATACGATTGGTATTGAGGTGAAGCACATGCCAAGTGATGGGAGTGCGAGCGTGCACCATTATATTTGTGGCCCGGTTGATTCCATGGCACTGTATAATGACTCTATTTTGTTGATATCCATGTTTTCATCTTGTGATAAAGTAATTGAGCTGTCAATCATGCTAGATATCATGTTTAGGCTTTATGCCGGTACTGTTGGGACCCCTAGTGGTCATTTTTTGCTGTCATATCACT
Organism: Nicotiana tabacum; assembly: GCF_000715075.1. Lineage (NCBI taxonomy): Eukaryota > Viridiplantae > Streptophyta > Magnoliopsida > Solanales > Solanaceae > Nicotiana > Nicotiana tabacum. The sequence goes on from NC_134083.1 coordinate 25,951,867, forward strand.
GATTTCATTGATATTATGTACTCAGTCATGTTCATGCGTTTCATATCATATCTCCGTCTCAGTTGTTATTTATTGATACATCATATCATTGTTTCGGGCTAGTTTTCATGATATTGTGAGCCCGTGAGTTAGACTGGAGAGATTGATGACTGAGTGAGGCTGAGAGTCTGATTATGAGTGACAGTTGTGGGATCAGGCTGCACGCCGCAGTGGTTATACTGATTATATGATAGCGCTTGGGCTATAGGAGCACCTCCAGAGTCTGTACACACCCCCAGTGAGCGCAATTGATATTATTGAGGGAAGGATCTTCCCTGGACATGCATCTTGTCCGAAGTACTTGATACCTGGTGTCACGACCCAAAATCCCACATCAGGCGTCGTGATGGCACCTAGTCTCTAAGACTAGGTAAGCTGATTTCTATTACATTTTGAAGCCATTTTTTTTGAATTAAATAAGTAACCAAAACTAACAGCAGAATAAATATGAATATACAACTTCCCAAGACTTGTAGTACTGAGTCACGAACTCTAACTGAATACATAGAATGATCATGAGGACCGAATATACAATATTGTTTGATTATAAATTAACAGTACAATGAAATGAAAAGACTCCAAGGGACTGCGACGGCCAAGCAGCTCTACCTTGAATCCTTATGATCGCGCTTTAACTCTGCTCAAGTCCGATATCTCCAATACCTGGCTCTGCACAAAAATGTGCAGAAGTGTAGTATGAGTACGCCACGGTCGGTACCTAGTAAGTATCAATACTAACCTCAATGGAGTAGAGACGAGGTACAGTCAAGACACTCACTAGTCTAATAACCTGTGCAATATAGTATACAAAATAATAGAAAACAAATAACGATAAGGGCAACATAAAACAATCAATGATATGCAAAGGAAGACAATGAAATCACCATTTAATATCGCTCAACAATTAATAAATATAATTATACCCAGTTAAATCAAGTTCTTCAATTAAATATCTTTCACATATAATTCTTTCGTCGAATAAATATCTTTCAAATATAATTCTTTCATATAATTCTTCTTGAATAAAAATCCTATCAAATAAATAATTTGAATATAATTCTTTCGATGAAAGAGTCACCATGTGACACCTCATTTAAAAATCATAAAAATACGGGTCTCAACCCATTTTCATATTTTTCGTAAACACGGGTTTCAACCCATTTTTTCATATTTCCACGGCACCTCGTGCATTAAATCATCATATTTTCCCGGCACCTCGTGCCCTCATTTCATATCACGACTGCACGGACAATTCACGTGCCAAATATCATTATCATTTCATCACAGCACCTCATGCCTACATTTCATATCACAACTGCACAAACAATTCACGTGCCAAATATCTTCATTATTTACTCACGGCACCTCGTGTCCACAATTCATTTTATAATCTGCCTGGCAATAGCCACAGACTCTCAATTTCAACATAAATCTGATTGTTATTAATTTACCAACAACAAGATAAATTACACAAGGTATAAAAATAAACACAAGAAAATCACTATATTACATGAAAATCATCAACGCCAAGACCCCACATCATCACATATCGTCCCTGACAATAGCCACCCTTATCGCTCCTATAGCCACCCTTATCGCTCCGCCTAGACAATACCAATAGCCACTCTTATCGCTCCTATAGCCACCCTTATCGCTCCACCTATACAATATTCCAACAAACATAACAGTGAAATGCCACCCTTATAACCACATAATATCATCGGTGAAATGCTACCCTTATCTCCCTAAAATAACAATTTACACGAAAAATTATCACAACAACATAATAAAATCAATTCATATCACAATTTACCCAATGGCCACAATCAAATTCCAAAGATATAAAAAAATCAATTAATTTCACAACAAATAGCCCAAGGCTCCACAGAATGTATATAACACCCAAAAACAATCAATAGAGATAGAAATTACTCAGAACAAAGCAAAACCTTCATTAATGCGAATTTAGATAATTATAATAACACTTATTCTTAAGCTCGCTTAAATTAATTATTTGCATAAGAAAATTCATATTGGAATTAATTTCCAAGAAATATTAAACCAACAACACTCATGAAATTTCATAAATATTTCAAGTAACAGTTACATAAAATTATCATATAAAAACAAATTCAACAATAAGGATTTAGGCATGGAACACACATGATTTAATAATTTTTCATAATTTCCCAATTTACTACACAATAATGCCTAAGACTTTAATTCAATGAATTTTGCACGTATAAGCCCGAGTACGTACTCGTCACCTCGTGTACACGGCGTTTCACATTTCACAAATGACACATAAGACTCAATGCATAAGGGGTAATTCCCCACTCGAGGTTAAGCAAGACACTTACCTCTTTGAAGTTATTTCGTTATTCCAAAATCGCCTTCTTGCTTGAATTGACCTCAGGGCAGCTCAAATCTATCCAAATTAATTGTATAACTTCATTAAAATTCATCGGAAACAATTCCGGATAATAATACGTCGACTTAAAATTTTATTCCAAAAAGTCAACAAAAGTCAACACGGGGCTCGCCCCTTGGAACCCGACATAATTTTCATGAAATACGAACACCCATTCCGATACGAGTTCAACCATACCAATTTTATTGAATTCCAATAACAACTCGACCTCCAAATCTTAAATTTTCGTTTTTGGAAGATTTTGTAAAACTCTTGATTTCTTCCATTTAAATTCGAATTAAACGACGAATATAATCATAGATTTATGAAATATAATCACTTTAGGATATAAAACACAAACCCAAGTCAAAGTCTTGAAGAACTCCTCCAAAATCGCCCAAAAACCGAGCTCCAGAATCTAAATCAAAAAATGGCGAAATGACCATTTTTGGTCCTTAACATTCTGCCCAGTTTCGCACCTGCGGACTGATTTTTCGTACCTGCGTGCTCTCTTTTGCGAGAGAATGTACGCTTCTGCGAGGTCACTGCCCAGCCACAAAGCTCGCATATGCGGAGCCATTTCCGCTTTTGCGTTGATCGGTGATCCACCCGAGGCCCCCGGGACCTCAACCAATTATAACAACATGTCCCAAAATACAATACAAACTTAGTCGAGGCTTCAAACCACATCCAACAATGCCGGAATTACGAATCACGCATCGAATCGAATTATATCTTTTCAAATCTTTCAACTTCTATATTTTTGGGCCGAAACGTATCAAATCAATCCGGAATGACTTCAAATTTTGCACGCAGGTCATAATTGACGTAAGGGAGCTATTCCCATTTCCAGAATCGAAATCCGACCTCGTTATCAAAAATTCATCCATCGGTAGGATTTTTCCAAACTCTTCTATTTTCCAACTTTCGCCAAAATGTGTCGAATTGTCCTACGGACTTCCAAATCCAAATCCGAACACACGCCTAAGTCTGAAATCATCATACGAAACTATTGCCATCATCGAAATTTCTTTCCGGGGTCGTTTGCTCAAAAGTCAACTCCTCGGTCAACTCTTTTCATTTAAGCTTCAAAATGAGAATTTTTCTTTAAATTAAATTTTGAATCTTCCGAAAATCAAACTCGACCACACATGCGGGTCATAATACATATTGTGAAGCTTCTCGAGACCTTAAGTCACTGGACGGGGCGTAATTTCTTAAAACGACAAGTCGGGTCGTTACATTCTCCACCTCATAAACAAACGTTCGTCCTCGAACGTTCTAAGAATTATTCTGAGGTTACCAAATTGATGATTTTACTTTTACACATATACTCACGGTTGATTCCACGCTACCGCATTTGAGATAAGCGTGGCAACATCATCTCATTTGAGTTTATTTTTTTTATCCATATTTGTAAGCTTTAAGATCAAATTTCTTACACTCCAAACATTTCAAAAGGTCTAATTCTTTTTCATAACAACACACGGTATTAGTCTCAACTGGCTATAGCAACTCGTGCCTAAACACACATAAATTTTCTTAATAGTGTTGAAGTACTTCAAAAAATTTTCTGGGGCGTTACATTCTTCCCCTGCTTAGGATCATTCGCCCTCAAACACATAACATATTTATCTCTTCCTTAGAAAATTCTCAATCCTTCAAATTTTACTAACTCCCACATTTTTCAGAAATTTCGGCAGAGTCTCCCCTGTAATTGGGCCTATCTACCTGCCAGAGTAACACCAAAACAACTCATAACAACACATCCACAACCCAACACAATACCACAAGGTATATATCAATAACACCAATCTCAGCAATACAAGCACTGCATTATCATAATGATATCAGGACATGAAGCACATCATATGTATGCTCATCACCACATCTCTGGTCTTAAAAGCTGTTCATAATTAATTCCGGCATCATCAATCAATCTCATATTAACCACCACCTCATTTCGAATTTTCACAACACTTACAATAGAATATGAGGCATGAAGACCTCATGATTGCTTACTCAGATTAATGAGTCGCATTTAACGCCACCTGGGCACTCATTTCATAGGTTAAAACTCAATGTTTACAGCACCAAAATGGTTGAATATGCACAGAAAAATATACAAGAATTATCAAATAAGCCTAACAGGCATGACTCCCTATTAATACTATTGTACAATTAAATTTCACAAAGAAAAAATTTTAAATTCATAAATATTTTACCACAAGGACCTCGTCCTTACATAACTTCCATCGCGGCTTGCAGCCTGGTTTAAATATTTCACATCATGTAAAAATGCGAGGATCTCATCCTCAACTCCGAATCACAAGTATGTTGCACATTGTGCCAACTGAAATTTTCAATTTCCTTTCTTTCTTATTTTCAATATATTTCATAAACAATTTTCACAACATATAATGAACCCTCCTACCGGTAGGGCATAAAATTCATAAAAATTGGAATCAATTATTCCGAAACACATTAAACCCACTGTAATGAATAATAAAAATTACTTTTGGGCCCTCAATGGTGTACAAAAATAAAATGACAAATGCTGGTTCACATCTTTAAATCTCCCAACAGGGATAAACATATAAGTGGAACACAATTTTACGAAGCTCACCCATAAGTGGAGCATAATAGGAGGACTCACCTCAATATTCAGAACCGAATCAAATTAAGGAAAATATCCTTTTATAATAGAATCAGGATCGTACTTGTAACAACACCATCTAGTGCTTTGTCCTCAGCCAAATCATAGTGATTAAATCAACAGGTCGGTCCTCCACCTCTTAAGCGCCCACTACCTGCCTGTCCTCTACCTCTAACTGACAGTGCAAGTGGAGTATCAACTGGAATAAAGCTTGTGGCTGGAGTGTTCAGATGAAATTCAGCCCTCCCAAGTCTGGGACAATCTCTCATGATATGCCTAGTATCACCACACTCATAACAACCCCTCTGAGGTCGCGACTGCTTGTACTGAGTCTGTGCCGGATAACTGGAATAACCACTGTAAGAATCTCATGTCGGTGGTGCATTGTAAACTGGAGGACTCCGAGTAATCTGATGTGCGGACTGAGCTAACCGACTGCTCGAGCCTCCGCTATAATGGGTTCTAGCTGAAGAGTAAAACCCACTAAATCCTCCAGACCTTCGAAACCTTTTGGCCTCCTTATACTCCCTTTCCTCGCCTAAAACACCCCCAATCTTCCTTGCAATCTCCACTACCTGTTGAAATGGAGCATCAGTTTGCAACTCTCGAGCCATGCATATTTTAATATCATAATCGAGCCCCTCAATGAATCTGTGGCCCCGTTCTATGATTGTAGGAACTAAGATAGGTGCATAACGGGCTAACTCACTGAACCTGATAGCATATTCTGACACTGTCATAGTGCCCTGATGCAACCGTTCAAACTCTGTGCGCCACGCATCTTTGAGAGTCTGGGGAACAAACTCTTTCAAGAATATTTCCGAAAATTGAGCCTAAGTTAGTGGCGTGGCATCGACTGGTCTACCTTCTTCATATATTTTCCACCACCGATACGCTGCGCCTGACAGTTGAAATGTAGTAAAGGAAACTTCGCTAACTTCCACAATACCCATGGTGCGGAGAATACGTTGACAATTTTCCAGAAATACTTGGGCATCCTCTGTAGCTGTGCCCCTGAAAGTTGGTGGATCATATTTCTTAAACCTTTCAAGTCTCTTTTGTTCTTTTTCTGATGCCTCAGGCCTGACCTCAGGCCGAACCGGAATAACAGGTTGTACTGGTACTACACCCGAAACCTGTCCAACGTGAACCTGCTGCTCTGGAGTTGTGGTAAGAGTCTGGGCTACTCCCCCAATATGCGGAATGTTTGGTGCAACAGAGATCAATCCTGCCCGAGTTAATGTACCAAACATACTCAGGAACTGTGCTAAAGTCTCCTGAAGTCCGGGAGTAACAACAGGTGCTTCTGGTACCTGTCCCCAAACTGAAGCTACTAGTGGCTCCTCAACTGTTGTTCTGACAGGTGCTCTAGTCGCAGCACGTGCCCTTCCTCGACCTCCACCTCGGCCTCTACCTCGGCCTCGGCCTCTTGCAGCCCTAGCAGTATGTGCGGATGCCTGCTCAGCTAACCCAGTAGCACGTGTCCTCACCATCTATGAGAGAATGGAGATACAAAGGTTTAAATTCAAAATTCAACAAATTCTGCACGACAGGAATGAAAGAAATGGAAATTTCCTAACAGTTCTGTAGCCTCTCGAATATAAGTACAGACGTCTCCATACCGATCCGCAAGACTCTACTAGACTCGTTCGTTACTCGTAGAACCTATGAACCTAGAGCTCTGATACCAACTTGTCATGACCCAAAATCCTACCTCAGGAGTCGTGATGACACCTAGTCTCTAAGACTAGGTAAGCCGATTTCTATTACATTTTGAAGCCATTTTATTTGAATTAAATAAGTAACCAAAACTAACAGCGGAATAAATATGAATATACAACTTCCCAAGACTGGTAGTACTCAGTCACGAACTCTAACTGAATACATGGAATGATCATGAGGACCAAATATACAATATTGTTTGATTACAAATTAACAGTACAATGAAATGAAAAGACTCCAAGGGACTGCGACGGCCAGGCAGCTCTACCTTGAATCCTTATGATCACGCTTTAACTCTGCTCAAGTCCGATATCTCCAATACCTGGCTCTGCACAAAAATGTGCAGAAGTGTAGTATGAGTACGCCACGGTCGGTACCCAGTAAGTATCAAGACTAACCTCAATGGAGTAGAGACGAGGTACAGTTAAGACACTCACTAGTCTAATAACCTGTGCAATATAGTATACAAAATAATAGGAAATATATAACGATAAGGGAAACATAAAACAATCAATGATATGCAAAGTAAGACAATGAAATCACCATTTAATATCGCTCAATAATTAATAAATATAATTACACCCAGTTAAATCAAGTTCTTCAATTAAATATCTTTCACATATAATTCTTATGAATAAAACTCTTTTCAAATATATTTTCGTCGAATAAATATCTTTCTAATATAATTCTTTCATATAATTCTTCTTGAATAAAAATCCTTTCAAATAAATAATTTGAATATAATTCTTTCGATTAAAGAGTCACCATGTGACACCCCATTTAAAAATCATAAAAATACGGGTCTCAGCCCATTTTCATATTTTTCGTAAACACGGGTCTCAGCCTATTTTTCATATTTTCATGGCACCTCGTGCCCATAATTAAATCATCATATTTTTCCGGCACCTCGTGCCCTCATTTCATATCACAACTGCACGGACAATTCACGTGCCAAATATCATTATCATTTCATCACAGCACCTCGTGCCCATATTTCATATCACAACTGCACGGACAATTCACGTGCCAAATATCTTCATAATTTACTCACGGCACCTCGTGCCCACAATTCATTTTATAATCCGCCTGGCAATAGCCACAGACTCTCAATTTCAACATAAATCTAATTGTTATCAATTTACCAACAACAAGATAAATTACACAAGGTTTAAAAATAAACATAAGAAAATCACAACATCACATGAAAATCATCAACGCCACAACCCCACATCATCACATATAGTCCCTGGCAATAGCCACCCTTATCGCTCCTATAGCCACCCTTATTGCTCCGCCCAGACAATACCAATAGCCACTCTTATCGCTCCTATAGTCACCCTTATCGCTCCGCCCATACAATATTCCAACAAACACAACAGTGAAATGACACCCTTATAACCACATAATATCATCGGTGAAATGCTACCCTTATCTCCCTAAAATAACAATTTACACGGGAAATTATCAAAGCAACATAATAAAATCAATTCATATCACAATTTGCCCAATGGCCACAACCAAATTCCAAAGATATAACAAAATCAATTAATTTCACAACAAATAACCCAAGGCTCCACACAATGTATATAACACCTAAAAACAATCAATAGAGATAGAAATTACTCAGAATAAAGCAAAACCTTCATTAATGCGAATTTAGATAATTATAATAACACTTATTCTTAAGCTCGCTTAAATTAATTATTTGCATAAGAAAATTCATATTGGAATTAATTTCCAAGAAATATTAAACCAACAACACTCACGAAATTTCATAAATATTTCAAGTAACAATCACATAAAATTATCATATAAAAACAAATTCAACAATAAGGATTTAGGCATGGGACACACATGATTTAATAATTTTTCATAATTTCCCAATTTACTACACAATAATGCCTAAGGCTTTAATTCAATGAATTTTGCACGTATAAGCCCGAGTACGTACTCGTCACCTCGCGTACACGGCTTTTCACATTTCATAAATGACACATAAGACTCAATGCGTAAGGGGTAATTCCCCCACTCGAGGTTAAGCAAGACACTTACCTCTTTGAAGTTATGCCGATATTCCAAAATCGCCTTCTTGCATGAATTGACCTCCGGACAGCTCAAATCTATCCAAATTAATTGTATAACTTCATTAAAATTCATTGAAAACAATTCCGGATAATAATACGTCAACTTAAACGTTTATTCCAAAAAGTCAACAAAAGTCAACGCGGGGCTCGGCCCTCGGAACCCGACATAATTTTCATGAAATCCGAACACCCATTCCAATACGAGTTCAACCATACCAATTTTATTGAATTCCAATAACAACTCGACCTCCAAATCTTAAATTTACTTTTTTGGAAGATTTTGTAAAAATATTGATTTCTTCCATTTAAATTCGAATTAAACGATGAATATAATCATAGATTCATGAATGTAATCACTTTAGTATATAGAACACTTACCCAAGTTAAAGTCTTGAAGAACTTTTCCAAAATCGCCCAAAAACCGAGCTCCAAAATCTAAATCGAAAAATGGCAAAATGACCATTTTTGCTCCTTAACATTCTGCCCAGTTTCTCACCTGCGTACTGATTTTTTGCACCTGCGTGCTTGCTTTTGTGAGAGAATGCACGCTTCTGAGAGGTCACTGCCCAGCCACAAATCTCGCACCTGCGGAGCCATTTCCGCTTTTGCGCTGATCACAGGTGCGCAGAATTTTCGCTCGCTTCTGCGAGGTCATACCTGCGCCCAAATTTCCGCAGGTGCGAATCCAACAGCTGCTGCCATTTTCCCGCAGCTTTTTCCAAGTCTGAATTGCTCCGTTAACCTTCCAAAATCCACCCGAGGCCCCCGAGACCTCAACCAATTATACCAACATGTCCCAAAATACAATACGAACTTAGTCGAGGCTTCAAACCACATCAAACAACGCGGGAATTACGAATCGCGCATCGAATCGAATTATATCTTTTCAAATCTTACAACTTCTATATTTTATCGCCGAAACGTATCAAATCAATTCAGAATGACTTTAAATTTTGCACACAAGTTATCATTGATGTAAGGGAGCTATTCCCATTTCCAAAATTGAAATCCGACCTCGTTATCAAAAATTCATCCGTCGGTAGGATTTTTCCAAAATCTTCTATTTTCCAACTTTCGCCAAAATGTGTCGAATTGTCCTACGGACTTCCAAATTCGAACACACGCCTAAGTTTGAAATCATTATACGAAGCTATTGCCATCATCAAAATTCTATTCCGGGTCGTTTGCTCAAAAGTCAACTCCCCGGTCAACTCTTTCCATTTAAGCTTCAAAATGAGAATTGTTCTTGAAATTATATTCCGAATCTTCCGAAAACCAAACTCGACCACACACGCGAGTCATAATACATATTGTGAAGCTTCTCAAGACCTTAAATCACTGGACAGGGCGTAATTTCTTAAAACGACAAGTCGGGTCGTTACACCTGGAGATGGATCTTCTCCACAGGGCTGGATAGGCCTTCCTCGGTACTAGGTGACTTATAGTCAGTGATGTATATGTTCCGGGATGGGTCTTCCCTGGGCCGTATGGGCCATATATAGTACTGAGTGGTTGAGCATTCGAGAGTGTGAGCACATGAGGCTGACAGCATGGTGCATCACATACAACATGTACATTAACATGTAGAGATAGCAGAGTTATATTATTTACACTGTTCGGATCTGCTTCACTTTACTGTTTTGATTTGCCTATTTAATTTGAAAGCATGCCTACGTTTTTGATCAGTTATTTCTATTTTATCTGTACCAGTTGAGTTTGTCACTACCTTTCAGTCCAAAGTTTGGACTTGTTACTTACTGAGTTAGATGTACTCATGTTACTCCCTGTACCTCGTGTGCAGATCCAGGCGGTTTTGGTCACAACGGTGGTTTCTGATTGCGGCTTCAGAGTTCGGAAACTACCAAGGTTGTTGCACGGCGTTCGCAGGCCGTGACTCTCCTTCTTTATCACTAGTTGTATTTTCAGTTTATTTCTCTAGACACTGTAGTGGACTCTATTCTGATATAAACGCTAATGTACTCTGTGACACCCCGATTTTGGGATGGATTGTGTCGCATTTTTGGATATTTTTATTTTCAAAAAGGCTTTCCTAAATTATTAAATTGCTTCAGTCTTTATATTCAAAGATTTTTCTGTGTTGGGATGTTGAGTTGTGGCTTGCCTAGTTCCACGATAAGCACCATCATGACGGTTAGATTTTGGGTCGTGACAAGTTGGTATCAGATCCTAGGTTACATAGGTCTCATGAGTCACGAGCAAGTTTAGTAGAATCTTGCGGATCGGTACGGAGATGTCTGCACTTATCTTTGAGAGGCTGACGAACCATTAGGAAACTTCACGTTCTTGAATATAGTCCTGCAAATCTTTTGATTCTGGTAACTAAATTTTTGTTGTTCTAATTCTCTCACAGATGGTGAGGACGCGTACAACGGGGCAGGATGGACAACCACCAGTACCACCAGTCAGGGCCGCGAGAGGCTGAGGTCGCGGTAGGGGCAGAGGTGAAGCTCGCACCGTAGCTAGGGAAGCACCTGCAGATCCACCCGTTGCTCCAGTTCAGGAGTAGGCTCCAGTTGTGGATGAGCCTATGGGACCAGCTCAAGCACCACCTATGCCCATTGTGATTCCAGGCCTTTAGGAGGCCTTAGCTCAGATTCTAACTATGTGCACCAATCTTGATTATGTTCCGGCTGCACCAACCACTTCTCAGGCCGGGGGAGGAACTCATACTCCTTCCGCTCGCACACCAGAGTAGGTGGTACATGGATTCCAGACACCGGGGGCACCACCAGCCTAGTCGGTTGTAGCTGCTCAGGACTATGTGGTTCCTGCTATGCTCGAGGATGAGCAGCGTAGATTGGAGAGTTTGGGAGCCTCCAACCTCCATCTTTCAGTGGTGCAGGGGGAGAGGATGCACAGGGCTTCTTGGACAAGTGTCAGAGGATACTCCATACAGCCGTTATTCTAGAAACCAACAGGGTCTCGTTCACTACTTTTCAGTTCTCTGGGGATGCCTTCAGTTGGTGGGAGGATTACGAGAGGCGTAGGCCGGTCGGCACAACACCCCTTACCTGGCAGCAGCTCTTTGTTCTCTTTCTGGAGAAGTTCGTGCCTCAGTCCCACAGAGAGGAGCTGCGCAGGCAGTTCGAGCAGCTTCATTAGGGTGATATGTCCGTGACGCCGTATAATATGAGATTTTCAGAGTTGGCCCGTCATGCTATCTGGTTGGTTCCCACAGACAGGGAAAGGATCAGGAGGTTCATAGATGGCCTCACTTTTCAGCTGCGATTGCTTATGACTAGAGAGAGAGAGTGTCTGGTGCTACATTTGATGAGGTTGTCGATATTGCTCGTCAGATTGAGATGGTTCGCAGCCAGGAGCGGGTTGAGAGGGAGTGGCTGGTGCTACATTTAATGAGGTTGTCGATATTGCTTCTGGGGGTCAGTTCCACCACGGTAGGGGTCGTCCTTTTAGACATGCTCAGACGACTCGCCCGGTTCGCCGTGGTGCATCATCTGGACATGGTGCACACAGCTATCAGTATGGCCAGTCTTTATTCAGTGTACTACCAGCTTAGAGTTCGTCTCATGCACCATCAGCTCAGGGTTCATTTGTGTCAGGACCATCTAGCAATTATTTTGGTGGTGGGGGTTCCCTTTAGTCCCCACCGCCATTTGTAGAGAGAGGTTTCTTTGATTGTAGAGATTTGGGTCATATCAAGAGGCATTATCCCCGCCTTTCGGGAGGTTCATCTCAGTAGAGGAGTCAGCCTTAGACTTCAGCACCAATTACTTCCCCACCCGCCCAGCCAGATCGGGGTGGAGCTCAGTCAGCTAGGGGTCGCCCTAGAGGGGGAGGCCGATTTGGTGGCGGTTAGGCCCGTTTCTACGCACTCCCTGCCAGACCAGATACCATTGCTTCGGATGTTGTGATTACAGGTGGCATACTTGTTGATTGGTTATGACTTGCAGAGGTTGATATCGGGGATGACTTGAGTAAGAAAAGTTCTTGAATGCGGGTTATATCACACTTTATGAAAAACCATGAAATGATTAAATCGTTATTTTGAAGGATGTAGTGTGCACGGAGTGTGAATTTGATCAGTGGTGTTAAGGCAGCGTTACCCCTTCGAGTGTTGTTGTGCTAATTAGGCACGTGTCTTTCAGCCCGTTTGGGCGGTGTAATTTAGAATCTAAAATTACATTTAATGGTGCCGGGATTTGCGGTAATTCTGTATGATTATGGATTCTGCATTTTAGTATAAGAAAGGTAAGAAGAATAATTTTAAATTCGCATACGGTATTTACAGAGTGAGTGTTATAGTTGAGGTATTTATGGAGGTACTTAAGAAGAGTACAATGGCTTACGAGCCTTATGATGGTGTGGTGTTATGTTAGGGTGTCTTGTAGTGAGCTTTGGGTAAGGATCATGGAGTTCTGACAAGTAGAAGTATCAAATTGAGATAATTCAGAAGAAACTCGAAGTAAATAGGACAACTAGGTAGTAGACTAGACCAGTATGGTGATGGCATGATAGATGTGGTGTGTTGTGCAGGATTAAGATTTACATGTACTAGGTGACAATTCATTCTTGAAGGCAAGTTCACGAATTCTGTACAGAATGGTCAGTGTTGTATATTTAGATGAATGTTATATTTGCTCGATAATCTCTGAGAGGGGTGCGCGGTTGAAAGGGGCATTGTGATTTGATTTATGGATGTTCATTGGTATTGCGGTACTCTCCTGGTTGATCGACTGCTGATATTCAATTTTGCTATGTGGCACGGAAGAATTTTAGGAGTATTCCTCGTTGGAAGATCATGTATGAGAGATGTGTTAGACATTCTGGTGGTAGAGTTGGGATCAGATATGGTATTCGTGTGTTATATGGATTTGGAGACTGGGAGTTCTCAAGAGCAAGTTGTTTCCATAGTTGTGGACTGTGAATCATGGACGAAGCTAGCTAGATGATAGTATGGGTTATGATTCAATTATTGTAGGCTTTCGGAGGGTTATTTATCCATGTGTGGGTGCCCGGAGTTGATTTGGCGGTCCATTGGTAGGCCCAATTACGATGTGTATTCTACACCGAGTCGGATTGGTTGGCTCCATACTGCTATCGTTGAGGGAGGTGCCATTCGGTTGTTGTTGAGCTTATTCGTGTTTTGATATGTTCCGTCACTTACTCTTCTATGCTACGAGGGGTTGTGATTCGCTGGGTGTATGCACCCATGGTGCAGTTTTATTGGGGGCCTTATAGCAGAAATTGCACGAGATGGGTATTTGGGTGATGCATGAGTGGTTGCGCATTGGTTACGTTCTTTCGAGTTTGTATGGCATTGTGTCATTTTCTTCTCCAGGGTTATGGTAATGCACTTCGAGTACTTGATGTCGGATTGTGCGTGGTTATATATATTGAGCATGGTGGCTGAGGTATTTCATATGGATCAGTGTTTGGATGGGGTCGCGCATTGCGGTAGAGTTATGTTGAGATATGATCCTTGTGTTAGAGTCGTGTGTTATGGTTCTATGGTGTGTGATGGGTTTTTTAGCATTGCGTTGGGGTGGTACCTGTCGAGCTTACAAGACGATTCTCTTGTTTGAGTCATTTTCGTGATTGAAGTATTTGGCTAACAATATAAGTACTCATTATATAGGAGTTTTGAGCTACATGAAATACATACAAGTTTCCTAACTCTTGAGATTCTTTCATTGATTGTTTTCTAACACTTGAGATTCTTTCTTTGATTGTTTCCCAACACTTGAGATTCTTAATTATGAAACAATGATTAACATAGAGTACAGTTGACTAATATAATTATTAAGAATATTCTATATTATCCTTAATGATTCTCTTCAACACGCTCCGAAAGTCAAAATAGAAAAACAACTGAAGTTTGTATATTTAGATAGTATTGGTGTGGCATGTCAGTAGAGTAGCTGGTATTTGATAAAATGAAGTCGTCGAATATAGGATGGGTGCTATTAGATTTGATTGTGGCATATTTGGAAGGATAATATCGAAAGCCGGCTTAGGAATTTGCTATGGCTCTTGTCGAAGGAGAGGGAGCTCCACGACTGTTAGATCTGATGAATGGATACGAGTCTCTGTGTGTTTCTTTCATCATCGGTAGTATACGAAGGTTTTAGAATGGAGTCTTGTTTTATATGAGGTTTATTACCGGCATGGGGTAGTTTCGAGAAGCTATGGTGATCAGAAATCATTACTTCGAGCATTTGAGCTATGTGGTATTTGAAGTTTTGGGTATTTGCGTTATGGTTACGGCTTTTGGTACAACTTGTTCAGATTTATACAGTCTGTAGGTTGCGAGATTCTGACCTTATAAGAAATTCTGGATGTTAGAAATTAGATTCTAAGGCTTGTGGGCTAGGTAGAATTAAGAAATTTCAGTTATGTGGTTTTATCAGACCTATATGGGATAGGGTGACGTGGGATCACCCCCGGGTACGTGTGTGGTAAGATGGAATAGTGATTTGGTGGCTTGGAAATAACTCTTGGCACGTTCGAGGACGAACGTATGTTTAAGTGGGGGAGGATGTAACGACCCGGTCGGTCGTTTTCAGCGTATTAGCCCCAAACCCCTATTTACTGCATTCCCCGTATTTGTTTCTGCTTATGTGATTTACCGGGAGGTCTTGTTTTAGGTTACAGAGTGTTTTCTGACACTTAGTCCGTAAAACGGAAGCTTAACTCTTAGAATTTTGACCATAGACAGAATGGTATGAAGACAACTCTAGAATGGAGTACCGTCAGTTTCGTTAGCTCCGTTGGGTGATTTTGGACTTGGGAGCATGTCCGGACTGTAAATTTGAGGTCTGTAGCTGATTTAGGCTTGAAATAGCGAAAGTCAAATTTTTGGAAGTTTGACCGAGGGGTTGACTTTTTGATATCGGGGTCGGATTCTGATTTCGGAAGTCGGAGTTGGTCCGTAATGTTCAATATGATTTGTGTGCAAAATATGAGGTCAATCGGGCGTGGTTTGGTATGATTCGACATCGTTTGTAGAATTCGAAAGTTTAGAAGTTCTATAGGCTTAAATTCGAGTGTAATCGGTGTTGTTTTGAGTGATTCGAAGGTTCGACTAAGTTCGTATTGGGTTATATGACTTGTTGGCATGTTTTGTTGAGGTCCCGGGGGCCTCAGGTATATTTCGGGTGGTTAAAGGACATGATTTTTTTGAGTTGATGAAGTAGCTGAAGAGTTGCTGCTACTGGTATAACCGCACCTGCGGAATGGGCACCGCAGGTGTGAGCACACAGAAGCATGGCATGAATCGCAGATGAGGGCAAGGCCATGAAGGGCAGGGGTCGCAGGTGTGAAGAATTTCCAGCACCTGCGGTAGTACATATGCGGACAAGTGGACGCAGGTGCGGGGGCAGCTAGGATAGAGTGACTCCGCAGAAGCGAGGCCAGGCCCGCAGATGCGTGTTCGCAGGTGCGGAACCTGGAGTGCAGGTGCGGGACCTGGAGGTGCAAGTGAATTCCGCAGAAGCGACATTTTCACCGCAGATGCGGCGTCGCAGTTGCGACAATAGGTCCGCATGTGCGAAAAGTCTGGGCAGAAGGTTTAAAAGTAAGGGTTCTTTATTTTAGTCTTTTTTCAACATTTTGGACTCGGACTTAGGCGATTTTGGAGAAGATTTTTGAGGTGATTATTGAGGTAAGCTTATTGTACTCGTTTTGGATCATAAAACATGTTTCCCCACTGATTTCCCCACCTAATTAGTGAAAATTTGAATGAAATTTGGGGGTTTAGGGCTTGAGAATTGGAGAGTGGATTTTGGGAATTTGGATGAGCAAATAGTGTCAGATTTTGATAAATTTGGTACGGTTAGACTCGTGAGTGAATGGGCTTTCAGGTTTTGTAACTTTTATCAGATTTTGAGGCATGGGTCCAGGGGCCGGGATGAGCCTATTTCGGATTTTGTCTTTTAATTTTGTGTTTTTCTTGTGGAATTGATTCCTTTAGCCTATATTAATTATACTGTACTACTTGTGGCTAGATTCGGGGCATTTCGTGATTCGAGGGGCAAAGGCATTTCAGAGTAGGATTTGCTCAGTTTGAGGTAAGTAACGCTTTCAAACTTGGTTCTGAAGGTTCGAAACCCCGAACTATGTGCAATATGATTGGTATTAAGGTGACGCACATGCCAAGTGACGGGCGCGCGAGCGTGCACCTTGAGAATTGTGGACTGGTTGATTCCATGGTACTGTATAGTGATTCTATTTTTTTTGATATCCGTGTTTTCATCTTATGATAAAGTAATCGAGCTGTCAATCATGCTAGATATCATGTTTAGGCTTTATGACGGTACTGTTGGGACCCCTAGTGGTCGTTTCTTGTTGTCATCTCATTGATTTTATTGATATTATGTACTCAGTCATGTTCATGCATTTCATAGCATATCTCCGTCTCAGTTGTTATTTATTGATACATCATATCATTATTTCGGGCTAGTTTTCATGATATTGTGAGCCCGTGAGTGAGATTGGAGAGATTGACGACTGAGTGAGGCTGAGAGCCTAATTATGAGTGACAGTTGTGGAATCGGGCTGTATACTGCATCAGTTATATTGATTATATGATAGCTCTTGAGCTGTAGGAGCCCCTCCGGAGATGGATCTTCTCCATAGGGCTGGATTCGTCTTCCTCAGTACCGGGTGACTTATAGTCAGTGATGTATATGTTCCGGGATGGATCTTCCCTGGGCCGTTGTAACGACCCGACCGGTCGTTTCGAGAGTTATAACCCCATTCCCCCATTTCCTTCTTCTTTTTATGTTCTTCAACTATATTATGTTATACCGGGTTAGTTGGTTCGGGTTCGGAGTGAATTGAGACACATAGTCTCTTATTTGATAGCTTAAGTTGGAAAAGTTGATCGGAAGTTGACTTATGTGTAAACGACCTCGGATTTGAATTTTGATGGTTCCGTTAGCTCCGTTAGGTGATTTCGGACTTAGGAGCACATCCAGAATATGATTTGGAGGTCCGTGGTAGAATTAGGCTTGAATTGGCGAAAGTTAGAATTTTGGCGATTTTGGCGGGCAGTGGAAATTTTGATATCGGGGTCGGAATGGATTTCCGGAAGTTGGGGTAGCTTCGTGGTGTCATTTCTAACTTGTGTTAAAAAATTGAGATCATTCGGACGTGGTTTGGTAGGTTTCGGCGTTGTTTGTGGAATTCGAAAATTTCTAAGTTCATTAGACTTGAATTCGTGTGTAATTCGGGTTTTTGGTGTTGTTGAAGGTGATTTGAAGGGTCGACTAAGTTAGTATGATGTTATGGGACACGTTGGTGTGTTTGGTTGAGGTCCCGAGGGCCTCGGGTGAGTTTCGGGTGGTTAACGGATCATTTTTTGCCTTGGTGAGATAGTTGATCTGCTGTTGTATTTTGGTTCTAGTTTCCTCTTACGCGTTCGCGAAAGGGGCCTCGCATTCGCGAAGAGTGTTTCTGAGATGGTGAATTTTTGTTCTATGCGTTCGCAAAGGTGAGGACGCGAACGCGAAGGGTAGGGCACTGTGTGCATCGCGAACGCGTGCGTGGCGTCGCGTTCGCGAAGAGGAGTAAGGCTGTTGGGGACCCCAGGTCCTTGGTCTACGCGTTCGCGAGGTGAGGGTCGTGTTCGCGAAGGTTTGAGCTGGTAAGGCATCGTGTTCATGAAGCAGTTGTCGCGTTCGCGAAGAGTAAAACAGAGAGGCAGTCTGAGTTGGTCTACGCGAACGCGAGAGGACGGTTGCTTTCGCAAAGAAGAAATCTGGACAAGCAATGTTAAATTCAAAAATCGAGGGTTTGAGCTCATTTTTCATATTTTGAGCTAGAGATCACGGATTTGGGTGATTCTTGAAGGGATTTTCGCGGAGTTGATTGGGGTATGTGTTTCTCACTTGGTTTTGGTTAAATTCCATGATTATATCTTGATTTTTATCATCTAAATTGTGATTTGGGGTGAAAAATTGGGGAAAAAGTGAAAGAGTTCTTGAGATGGAATTTTGAGGTTTTGAAGGGGATTTTGTTGTCGGATTTTGGTAAATTTGGTATGACTAGACTCGTGAGTGAATGGGCTTTCGGTTTTTTTTTATTTTTGTTGGATTCCGATACGTGGGCCTTGAGGGGGGGGGGGTTGAATCGATTTCGGATATTTGGCTATAATTTGGTATGTTTCTTGTGGAATTGGTTCCTTTAGCCTATATGGATCATATCGTATTGCTTGTGGCTAGATTCGGGATGTTTGGAGGTCGATTTGAGAGGCAAGGGCATCGCGGAGTAGGACTTTTTCTTGGTTTGAGGTAAGTAACATTTCCAAACTTGGTTCTGAGGGTTCGAGACCCCAAATTATATGCTATGTGATTGGCATTGAGGTAACGCACATGCCAAGTAACGGGCGTGCGGGCGTGCACCGTGAGACTTGTGACCTAGGTAATTCCATGGCACCCTTTAGTGACTCTATCCTGTTGAAATCCATGTTTTTATTATGTGATAAAATAGTTGAGATGTAAATCATGCTAGATATCATGTTTAGGCTTTCTACCAGTATTGTTTGGGCCCTTAGCGGTCGTTTCTTGCTGTCATCTCACTAGTGCCATTTACTATTTCATACTCAGTCATGATCATGCATTTTATATCATATCTCAATCTCAATTATTTATTGCTTCATCGTATCATTGTTCAGGGTTGTTTTTATGACATTGTGAGCTCGAAGCGAGACTGGAGAGGTTGATGACTAAGTGAGGCTGAGTGCCTAGTTATGAGTGACAGTTATGGGATCGGGTTGTATGCCACAGTGGTTATATTGATGATTATGATAGCGCTTGGGCTGTAGGAGCCCCTTCGGAGTCTGTAACACACCCCAGTGAGCACGAATGATATTATTGAGGGATGGATTTCCCTGGACATGGATTTGTCCTAAGTACTTGATACCTGAAGATGGATTTCTCCACAGGGTTGGATTGCCTTTTTTCCTCGGTACTGGTGACTTATAGTCAGTGTTGTATATGTTCCTGGATGGATTTCCCTAGACCGGATGGCCATAAACAGTACCTAGTGGTTGAATACTTGAGAGTGAAGCGCATTGTACGTTTCATACTGTCTGTGCATAAGCATGTAGAGATAGCTGAGTTGTATACCTTACACTGTTCAAATCTGTACTTACTTTACTGTTTGAGCTGTATATTTGACTTGAAAGCATGCCTATGTTTCTGCACATTTATTTTTGTTATACCTGTTGAGGTTGAGTTCATCATTACCTTTCAGTTCAAAGTTTGGACTTGTTACTTACTGAGTTGGTGTACTCACATTACTCCTTGCACCTCGTGTGCAGATCCAGGCAATACCGGTCGTAGCAGCGGTTGCTGATTGAGGATCCTAGAGTTTTGGGGGCTATCAAGGTAGTTGCACTGCGTTCACGGGCCTTGACTCTCCTTCTTTATCTTTGTCGTACTTTCAGTTTATATCTCTAGACACTGTAGTACATTGTATTGCTGATCTAGGCACTCATGTACTCAGTGACACCCTGGTTTTAGGTTGGATTGTATCACTTTGGGAGTTTCGTATGTTTTAAACAGGTTTTTTCTTTAATGTTAAATGCTTCCGTTAATGTTTTCAAACTTAGTGTTGTTGGTGTTGGGTATTTGAGTTGAGGCTGGCCTAGTTCCATGATAGGCGCCATCACGACGGTTGATTTTGGGTCGTGATAAGTTGGTATCAGAGCCTAGGTTACATAGGTCTCACGAGTCATGAGCGGGTTTAGTATAGTCTTGCGGATCGATACGAAGATGTCTGTACTTATCTTCGAGAGGTTGTAGTACCCTTAGGAAACTCCACATTCTTAAATTCTTGTCATGCGAATCTGTTGATTCTAGTAACTAAACATCTATTATTTCATTCTCTCACAGATGGTGAGGACTCAAACTACCGGGCAGGATGGACAGCCACCAGTACAACCAGCCAGGGCCGCGAGAGGCCGAGGGCACGGTAGGGGCAGAGGTGCATCCCGCACAGCAGCTGGGGCAGTACCTGTAGATCAACCAGTTGCCCCAGATCAGGACCAGATTCCAGTTATTGATGCACCAGCTCAGGAACCACCTGTGCCTATTGTGATTCAAGGCCTTCAGGAGGCCTTAGAATAGATTCTGACCGCGTGGACCAGTCTTGCTCATGTGGTCTCTGTTCCGGCCGCAACGGCCACTTCACAGTTCGGGGGAGGTGCCCAGACCGCTGCCCGCACACCAGAGCAGGTGTTACAGGGATTCCAGACACCAGGGGCACCACCAGTCTAGCCGGTTGTAGCTGCTCAAGACTATATGGTTCCTGCTATGCCTGAGGATGAGCAGCGTAGATTGGAGAGGTTTGGGAGACTCCAGCCTCTATCTTTCAGTGGTGCAGACGGAGAGGATGCACAAGGTTTCTTGGACATGTGTCAGAAGATACTCCGTATAGCAGTTATTCTGGAGACCAGTGGGCTCTCGTTCACTACCTTTTAGTTCTCTGGGGCTACATTCAGTTGGTGGGAGGCTTACGAGAGGCGTAGGCCGATCGGTGCAGCGCTTCTTACCTGGAAACAGTTCTCCGTTATCTTTCTGGAGAAGTTCATGCCTCAGTCCCGTAGAGAGAAGTTGCGCAGACAGTTTGAGCAGCTTCGTCAGGGTGATATGTCTGTGACGCACTATGAGATGCGATTCTCGGAGTTGGCCCGTCATGCTATCTGGTTGGTTCCCATAGACAGGGAGGATCAGGAGGTTTATAGATGGCCTCACTTATCAACTGCGATTGCTTATAACCAAAGAGAGAGTGTCTAGTCCTACTTTTGATGAGGTTGTCGACATTGCTTGTCAGATTGAGATGGTTCGCAGTCAGGAGAGGGTTGAGAGAGATGCCAAGAGGCCTCGTGGACAGTGTGGATTTAGTGGTACTCTTTCTGGGGGTCAGTTCCAGCAAGGTAGAGGTCATCCTTTCAGGCTTATTCAGACGGCTCGCCCAGTGCACTGAGGTGCATCATCTGGTCATGGGCCTCATAGTTATCAGCAGGGCTAGACATCATTCGGTGTGCTACCAGCTTAGAGTTCGTCACATGCACCATCAGCTCATGGTTTATCTGTATCAGGACCTTCTAGTGGTTATTCTACTGCTCGGGGTTCCCTTCAGTCCCTAGTGTCCGGTAGAGGTTGCTTTGAGTGTGGGGATTTGGGTCATATCAAGAGGTATTGTCCCCGCCTGACGGGAGGTTCATCTCAGTAGAGGAGTCAACCTTCGACTTCAGTACCAGTTCCTCCACCACTCACTCAGCTAGCCCGGGGTGGAACCCAGCCAGTTAGGGGTCGCCCGAGAGGGGGAGGTAGATCAGGGGGTGGCCAGGCCCGTTTCTATGCCCTCCCTGCCAGACCAGATGCCATTGCTTCAGATGTTGTGATTACAAGTATTGTTTTGGTTTGCCACCATGATGCCTCGGTATTATTTGACCCTGGGTCTACTTATTCATATGTTTCCTCGTATTTCATTCATTTTCTAGATATTCCTCATGAGTCTTTAGTTTCTTCTGTTCATGTATCTACTCCTGTGGGTGATACTATTATTGTGGACCGCGTATATCGGTCATGTGTGGTGACTATTGGGGGTCTGGAGACTAGAGTGGATTTTTTGCTGCTCCGCATGGTCGATTTTGATGTGATATTGGGTATGGATTGGTTGTCTCCATGTTATGTTGTTCTAGATTGTCACGCTAAAACTGTGACGTTGGCCATGCTGGGGTTGCCGAGGGTTGAGTGGAGCTGTTCTATAGACTATGTACCAGTAGAGTAATTTCATACTTCAAGGCTCAGCGGATGGTTGAGAAGGGTTGTCTATCCTATTTGGCTTTTGTGAGGGATGTTAGTGCAGAGACTCCTACCATTGATTCTGTTCTGGTGGTGCGTGATTTTTCGGATGTGTTTCCTACAGACCTGCCGGGCATGCTGCCTGATAGGGATATTGACTTCGGTATTGATTTGGTGCCGGGCACTCAACCCATTTCTATTCCACCGTATAGTATGGCACGGGCGAAGTTAAAGGAGTTGAAGGAACAACTTCAGGAACTCCTTGTTAAGGGGTTTATTTGACTTAGAGTGTCACCTTGGGGTGCACCAGTTCTATTTGTGAAGAAGAAGGATGGTACTGTGAGAATGTGCATTGATTACAGACAGTTGAACAAGGTCACAATCAAGAACAAGTATCCTTTGCCACATATTAATGATCTATTTGACCAGATTCAGGGAGCGAGGGTGTTCTCCAAGATCGATTTGAGGTCTGGGTAACACCAACTGAAGATTCGGATATTCTTAAGACAGCTTTCACGACCCGATATGGCCATTATGAGTTCTTAGTGATGTCTTTTGGGCTGACCAATGCCCTAGCAGCGTTCATGCATTTGATGAACAGTGTATTCCAGCACTATTTGGACTCATTCATTATTGTATTCATTGATGACATACTGGTGTACTCTCGTAGCCAGGAGGAGCATGCTCATCATCTGAGGATTGTATTACAAAGATTGAGGGAGGAGAAGCATTATGCAAAGTTCTCCAAGTGTGAGTTTTGGCTCGGTTCAGTAGAATTTTTGGGGCACGTGGTATCTAGTGAGGGTATTTAGGTAGATTCGAAGAAGATAGAGGCAGTGCAGAGTTGGCCCAGACCATCCTCAACCACGGAGATTAGGAGCTTCCTTGGTTTGGAGGGCTCTTACCGTCGCTTTGTGGAGGGATTTTCATCTATTGCATCACCCCTGACCAAATTGACCCAAAAGGGTGCTCCATTCAGGTGGTAGGATGAGTGTGAGGAGAGCTTCCAGAAGCTCAAGACTGCTTTGACCACAACTCCAGTTCTAGTTCTGCCGTCAGCTTCAGGTTCTTACACAGTGTATTGTGATGCTTCGAGGATATGTATTGGATGTGTTCTGATGTGGGAGAGTAGGGTGATTTCCTATGCCTCACGCCAGTTGAAGACTCACGAGAAGAACTATCCTGTCCACGACCTTGAGTTAGAAGCTATTGTGCATGCCTTAAAGATTTAGCGGCACTATTTGTACGAGGTTCATTGTGAGATCTATACTGATCACCGAAGTTTGCAGCACCTGTTCAAGCAGAAGGATCTTAATTTGCGCTAGCAGAGATGGTTGGAGCTTCTCAAGGACTATGATGTCACTATTTTGTACCATCCGGGGAAGGCCAATGTGGTGGCCGATGCTTTGAGTTGCCGGGCGGAGAGTTTAGGGAGTTTAGCATATCTTCCAGCAACAGAGAGACCTTTGGCATTAGATGTTCAGGCCTTAGCTGGCCAGCTTGTCAGATTAGATATTTCAGAGCCGAGTCGGGTATTGGCTTGTGTGGTCTCCAGGTCTTCTCTTTATGTCCATATCAGGGAGCGTCAATATGATGACCCCCACCTGCTCGTTCTTCAGGACAGGGTTCAGTGAGGTGATGCTAGAGATGTGACTATTGGTGATGATGGCGTGTTGAGGATGTAGGGCCGGATATGTGTACCCAATGTGGATGGGCTTCGGGAGTTGATTCTTGAGGAGGCCCACAACTCGTGGTATTCCATCCATTCAGCTGCCACGAAGATGTACCAGGATTTGAGATAACACTATTGGTGGAGGCAGATGAAGAAGGATATAGTTGGGTTTGTGGCTCGGTGTCTCAATTGTCAGTAGGTTAAGTATGAATATCAGAGACCGGGTAGGTTGCTTTAGAGGTTAGAGATCCCATAGTGGAAGTGGGAGCGAATCACCATGGACTTCGTAGTTGGGCTCCCACGGACTTCGAGGAAGTTCGATGCTATTTGGGTTATTATGGATCGGCTGACCAAGTCCGCGCACTTCATTCCAGTGAGTACTACTTACTCTTCAGAGCGGTTGGCTGAGATTTACATCCGAGAGATTGTTCGCCTGCATGGTGTCCTAGTTTCCATCATTTCAGATAGGGGCACTCAGTTTACATCGCAGTTTTGGAGGGCCGTACAATGAGAGTTAGGTACTCAGGTTGAGTTGAGCACAACTTTTCACCCTTAGACGGACGGACAGTCCGAGCGCACTTTTTAGATATTGGAGGACATGTTACGCACTTACGTCATCAATTTTGGGGTTGATGGGATCAGTTTATGCTTCTTGCAGAGTTTGCATATAACAACAGGTATCAGACGAGCATAGATGGCTCCGTACGAGGCTTTATTTAGGAGGAAGTGTAGATCTCTAGTGGGATGGTTGGAGCCGGGTGAGGCTAGGCTCTTGGGTACAGACTTGGTCCAGGATGCACTATACAAGGTGAAATTGATTCAGGAACAGCTTCGCACGACGCAGTCTAGACAGAAGTGCTATGCGGAGAGAAAGGTTCGTGATGTGTCCTTCATGGTCGGAGAGAAGGTTTTGCTGAAGGTATCACCCATGAAGGGTGTTATGAGGTTTGGGAAGAGGGGCAAGTTGAGCCCCCGGTTCGTTGGGCCTTTTGAGGTGCTTTAGAGGATATGGGAGGTGTCTTATAAGCTTGCCTTGCTACCCGGCTTGTCGAGTGTGCATCCAGTGTTTCAATTTCTATGCTCCGGAAGTATATTGGCGATCCGTCCCATGTTTTGGACTACAACACGATTCAGTTGGATAGTGATACGACTTATGATGTGGAGCCGGCGGTAATTTTAGAGCGCCAGGTTCGAAAGTTGAGGTCAAAGGATATAGCTTCAGTGAAGGTGCAGTGGAGGGGTTAGCCTGTGGAGGAGGCCACCTGAGAGACCGAGCGGGAGATGTGGAGCAGATATCCACACCCATTTGAGACTCCAGGTATGTTTCTAGACCCGTTCGAGGACGAACGTTTATTTAAGAGGGGGAGGAATTAACGACCCGGCCGGTCGTTTCGAGAGTTATAGCCCCATTCCCCCATTTCCTACTTCTTTTTGTGTTCTTCAGCTATATTATATTATACCGGGTTAGTTGGTTCGGGTTTAGAGTGAATTGAGACACATAGTTTCTCAATTGAAAGCTTAAGTTGAAAAAGTTGACTTATGTGTAAACGATCTCAGATTTGAATTTTGATGATTTTGTTAGTTCCGTTAGGTGATTTTGGACTTAGGAGCGCGTCTGGAATATAATTTGGAGGTCTGTGGTAGAATTAGGCTTGCATTGGCGAATGTTAGAATTTTGGCTGGCAGTGGAAATTTTAATATCGGGTCGGATTGGATTTCCGGAAGTTGGGGTAGGTTCGTGGTATCATTTCTGACTTGTGTGCAAAATTTGAGGTCATTCGGACGTGGTTTGGTAGGCTTCGGCATCATTTGTGGAATTCGGAAATTTCTAAGTTCATTAAGCTTGAATCCGTGTGTAATTTGTATTTTTGGTGTTGTTGAAGGTGATTTGAAGGTTAGACTAAGTTCGTATGATGTTATGGGACGCGTTGATATGTTTGGTTGAGGTCCCGAGGGCCTCAGATGAGTTTCGAGTGGTTAACGGATCATTTTTGGCCTTGGTGAGATAGCTGATCTGCTGTTGTATTTTGGTTCTAGTTTCCTCTTACGGGCTCGTGAGAGGGGCCTCGCATTCGCGAAGAGTATTTCTGAGATGGTTAATTTTTGCTCTATGCATTCGCGAAGGCGAGGACGCGAAGGGTAGGGCAGTGTGTGCATCGCGAACGCGTGAGTGGCGTCGCGTTCGCGAAGAGGAGTAAGGCTGTTGGGGACCCCAGGTCCTTGGTCTACATATTCGCAAGGTGAGGGTCATGTTCGCGAAGGTCTGAGTTGGTAAGGCATCACATTCGCGAAGCAGTTGTCGCGTTCACGAAGAGTAAAGCGGAGAGGCAGTCTGAGTTGGTCTACGCGAATGCGAGAGGACGGTCGCCTTCGCGAAGAAGAAATCTGGGCAGGCAGTGTTAAATTCAAAAATCGAGGGTTTGAGCTTATTTTTCATATTTTGAGCTAGAGATCATTGATTAGGGCGATGCTTGAAGGGATTTTCGCAGAGTTGATTTGGGTAAGTGTTTCTCACTTGGTTTTGGTGATTTGGGGTGAAAATTGGGGAAAAAGTGGGAGAGTTCTTGAGATGGAATTTTGAGGTTTTTAAGGGGACTTTCTTGTTGGATTTTCGTAAATTTGGTATGACTAGACTCGTGAGTGAATGGGCTTTCGAGTTTTGTAATTTTTGTTAGATTCCGAGATGTGGGCCCGGTTTTGAGTCGATTTCGGATTTTTGGCTATAATTTGATATTTTTCTTGTGGAATTCGTTCCTTTACCCTATATTGATCGTATCGTATTGCTTGTGGCTAGATTCGGGACGTTTGGAGGCCGATTTGCGAGGCAAGGGCATCGCGGAGTAGGATTTTCGCTTGGTTTGAGGTAAGTAACATTTCCAAACTTGATTCTGAGGGTTCGAGACCCCAAATTATATTCTATGTGATTGGCATTGAGGTAATGCACATGCCAGTAACGGGCGTACGGGCGTGCACCGTGAGAATTGTGACCTGGGTGATTCCATGGCACCATTTAGTGACTCTATCCTGTTGAAATCCATGTTTTCATCATATGATAAAGTAGTTGAGCTGTAAATCATGCTATATATCATGTTTAGGCTTTGTGCCAGTATTGTTTGGACCCTTAGCGGTCGTTTCTTGATGTCATCTCACTAGTGTCATTTACTATTTCATACTCAGTCATGATTATGCATTTTTATATCATATCTCAGTCTCAGTTAGTTATTGATTTATCATATCATTGTCCCGAGTAGTTTTCATGATATTGTGAGCCCGTGGTGAGACTGGAGAGGTTGATGACTGAGTGAGGCTGAGTGCCTAGTTATGTGTGACAGTTATGGGATCGGGCTACACGCCGCAGTGGTTATATTGATGATTATTAGCGCTTGGGCTGTAGGAGCCCCTCCGAAGTCTGTAACACACCCCAGTGAGCGCGAATGATATTATTGAGGGATGGATTTCCCTGGACATGGATTTGTCTAAAGTACTTGATACCTAGGGATGGATTTCTCCACAGGGTTGGATTGCCCTTTTTCCTCAGTACTAGTGACTTATAGTCAGTGTTGTATATGTTCCGGGATGGATTTCCCTTGGCCGGATGGCCATATGCAGTACCGAGTGGTTGAATACTTGAGAGTGGAGCACATGGTGTGTTTCATACAGTCTGTGCATTGGCATGTAGAGATAGCTGAGTTGTATACCTTACACTGTTCAGATCTGTACTTCCTTTACTGTTTGAGCTGTATATTTGACTTGAAAGCATGCCTACGTTTCTGCATATTTATTTTTGTTATACATGTTGAGGTTGAGTTCGTCACTACATTTCAGTCCAAAGTTTGGACTTGTTACTTACTGAGTTGGTGTACTCACGTTACTCCCTGCACCTCCTGTGCAGATCCAGACGATACTGGTCGTAGCAGCGGTTGCTGGTTGAGTATCCTAGAGTTTTGGAGGCTATCTAGGTAGCTGCACTGCATTCACAGGCCTTGACTCTCCTTCTTTATCTTTGTCGTACTTTCAGTTTATATCTCTAGACACTGTAGTAGACTGTATTTCTGATCTAGACGCTCATGTACTCAGTGACACCCTGGTTTTGGACTGGATTGTATCACTTTAGGATTTTCGTATATTTTAAACAATTTTTTTTCTTTAATGTTAAATGCTTCCGTTAATGTTTTCAAACTTATTGTTGTTGGTGTTGGGTTGTTGAGTTGAGGCTGGATTAGTTCCACGATAGGCGCCATCACGATGGTTAATTTTGGGTCGTGACAAGTCGGTATCAGACTGTATTTCTATCTATTTTTCTTAATTGTTTTAAAAGCAACGAAAAATAGATAGAATTTTTTTTTGTGCTGATTACAATATTCAGGTTTACAAAAACCTCATATTTACTAAACCAAGAAAGCAAACCTTGTTAGAAATAACAGAAGAAATAAAACATTACACACAAGCTTTAATTGGTTATAAAAACCAAAGAACTTATATTAATTTTAATTTAAAAGCAATGAAAATTTGCAACAATAGGTGCACAGCTCAGTTTTAAAATAAATAATTCAGATAAGAATAAAATTATTAATGACATAAACCAATCTCTGGCAATAAGAAATATTGCCAAAATAGAAAATGATTTGCAAAACTGGAGTATTCCAAGAGAATCCTATAGTACAATATACTATACTGGTAAGTTTGATTTTATAAAAAAATTATAACATCAAAACCTGTGAATCAACCGTTGCCATCAATAACTCGATAGAAATAATCAAGTTATTAGCAGCACAAGATATTCAACAATATAGAAAGAAATTTAATTTCCTTCATATTGGATTAGTACAAGTGGCAGTCAAACCTTTATATCGATTAGGTTTAGACACCCCTCTCTGTCTCCTATTAAGTGATGACAGACTACTAAACTTCGATGATTCATTATTAGGAGTTCTACAAAGTAACCTAGCCCAAGGCCCGATATACTTTAATTGTTATCCAAACTTTTCGGTTGACATAAATGACCAGAATATTTTGGATACGTTAACTCTTAATATAAAAACAAAAAATATGAATAGAAAAGTTAATACAAGAGAAATAGCTGTAATATATAGAGTGTATTACAGACTAATGAAAACAACCTTAGCCCCAAAAGCTAAAATAGAAAGTAATAAAGGAGTTACTATGCTCATGGAAGCAAATCAAGAACATAGTAACACTTTCGTCCCTAGAATGATTCGGTGGGATGAAATTTTGACAAAAGATGAATGGCGCTTTGATGCCATCATCCAACCAAAATATGAACCTGAAAGTTCTTTTATCGAACAAGTCATTCAATATCCAACAGGAGCCATTGACTTAAAGTTTTTAAGATCAAGCTTAGCTAGTGAAGCTTCTTCAAGTAGAAAAATATCCTTTACCAGACCTTCTTCTTCCAAACCCCTGGAAGATAATGGAAGTAACAAAAGTAATAAAGAATTAATTGAAGAAATTAACACAAAACCCAAGGGGGTAGATTTTAACAAAAATGTTCCCCAAGTTATTTATCAAAATAGACCTTTTGTAGCTACCCCAAGAAGCCCATCTGCAGAGACAATTGATCAATTAATAGTAATCTGAGCAGATGAATTTGAAATAGATTGGAAAAGTCTGGATGTCCAGTGGTAACACCCCAACAATATTATTAATAGAAAATGGTACGTAGATACATATTCCTTAAAACAAAGATTATCTTTTAAAGATAAATGGATTAAAGATTTAAAAAGAATCAAATATGATATTGAATTCTTTAAATGGTTTGAAATAACAGGACAGATTCCAAATCAAAAGGAATCCCTTCCAGTGTTAGTTAATAAATGGTATACCAAAAACAAGAGTATAATAGAATCCACTACTCCACCCTTAGAAGAAATTCTAATACCAGTTCAAAGTGAAGTAATCACAGCTTCCCCTTTCAAAAGAGAAAGTGTTCACACTGAAAGGGGACCAACTAACAAAGATATTAATAAAATTATTATGCAAAATAATTACACAAATAATATATTACATGTGGTATCAAATCAACTAAAAGATACTAATAAACTAGGGGTTACCACAAGGTCTATAAGAACCCCTAAAATTAAAACACATCCAATAATAAAACTTCCAGAATATTCTAAAGAGAAGTTTCCTGAATTAAAAGAAAAATTCAACTTTACAGATAAGCTTCTGGAAAAAATTGAAGAACAACTTAAAATAAAATTAACAATATCTAAAGAAGATACATCTTTCAACCAAGCTAGCACTAATAAAATTAATAAAACCATAGAACTTCATAATTTACAAAATAAATGAAGTTCCATTGAAAACGAATATAATGCTTTAAAGGCAAAATAAGACTTCCTTGATAAAAGGAAAAGACTAGAAAATTTAATAAAAACTTCTAAAGAAATTTCCGAAGAAGTAATAACGATCTCTACAATCAAAATTATTGACTCCGAACTCAATAGAATTACTAATGACCCAAGACATTCTAACAAAAAGAATTACTATGGTAGAGCATCATTCCCAGATGTTCAATTCGAAGAA
The DNA here is from genome assembly GCF_000715075.1 of Nicotiana tabacum. Taxonomy (NCBI): domain Eukaryota; kingdom Viridiplantae; phylum Streptophyta; class Magnoliopsida; order Solanales; family Solanaceae; genus Nicotiana; species Nicotiana tabacum. The sequence goes on from NC_134083.1 coordinate 25,982,789, forward strand.
GATATCTATTTAACTAGCCAATCATAATGGAACTGGAATTACAGAATGGTACATAGATAGTTTGGCAGAAAGTCAAATCTATAAAAAAACCTTCATGAAATTGAAATTGCAGTTACTACTTATAAAATAAAAAATGCATCGGACAAATATGCTGCAACATTAATAATTTCAGGATTTACTGGAAGGTTAAAAAATTGGTGGGACAATTATCTTTCCGAAGAAAATAAAGGACAAATCCTAGGAGCCGCTACAATAGCAACTGTAGTAAAAATCGAAGGTAATATGCAAGTTGCAGAACAAGAAGCTAGAGAAGATGCTTCTGCAACTTTAATCTACTATATTGCTAAACACTTTATTGGAAAACTAAAACTTTTCCAAGATAGGAGTTTTGAACTTCTTAACAATCTTAATTGCCCAAAATTAACAAATTTTAGGCGGTATAAAGATATGTTCATAGAAAAGGTAATGATTAGAGAAGACTGTGGTAGTGCTTTCTCGAAAGAAATATTTATCAGCAGACTACCAAGATTATTTGCCGAAAAAATAAGAACAAAAATCAAAGATAGATTTAACGGTCAAATCTCTTACGACAATCTTACATATGGGATTTAATCAGTTTTATTAATGTAACAGGCCTTGACTTATGTACAGACCTAAAACTTAAAAGTCTTATTAAAAAGACAGACTTCAATCCAAAACAGAGTTAGGTAGTTTTTGCCAAGACTTTGGATTTCATCTAAAAGAGCAAAACAACATAAAAAAAACTTCTGAAAAATCCAAAAGCCTCCATAAGTGTAAAGTAAAGAAAGAAGGAACCCCTAAAAAGAGAAGGTTCAAAAGGCATTCTAAAAAAGAACACGGTGATAAATGTTGGTCATGTTGAAAGACAGGGCATAGAGCTAATGAATGCCCGGTCACCAAAAAGAAAAAGGTTAACAACTTAGAAATTGATGAAAATACTAAAGAAAAGCTATTCGCTATTCTTGAACAAAATGATAACAGCACATCATCGTCATCATCAGATGAAAGCTATTCTGATGGTGATGATGAATTAATCAATATGGCATATAGCTCAGACAGTAGCAGTAGCTCTAAAGAAGACAACTGTAGTTGCACTGGTGCAATATGTGTGTTCGGTCAAAATTCTATTAAAGCCCTTACTAAAGACTCCAAAGAAGTCTTATTTGATATCATTAATCACAGAGATGATGAAGATATTAAAACAAAATATTTAACAGAATTAAAAAATATCATCATTAATCAGAAAGGAAATCATCATAAAATAGAACCTTTTAATATGAAAGAGGTTATGAATAGATTTTCGGTCAAAGATGATAAACCCACTATTCAACATCTATAGATAGAATTAAAATCTGTAAAAGATAAAACAAAAGCGGTTAAGCTTAGGCTTGACAAAATAGAAATGGAAAATCTTACAAAAGAAATATTACAAGCAGCCAATAAGAAAGAAACAATTGGTGAATATTTCACAGAAGTTGATAATTCAAAAGATTATGACGATTCAGTTAGTGGTACAGCTGTGGCCAAAGTTACAAAATTAAAAACCCAAAGCTACCATATTCCCATTACCTTAAAGATAAAAGATATCACGCTAAATAAATTAGCTCTACTAGACTCAGGTGCAGATAGAAATTGCATAATGGAAGGAATAATACCAACCAAGTACCTTGAAAAGAGTACTACAAAATTATATTTCGTCACAGGAGAAAAATTAAATGTAACGATACGGCCAGTCGTTTTGAGTGTATTAGCCCCGATCCCCTATTTACTATTTTTTCTGTATCTGTTTTTGCTTAAGCGACTTGCCAGGAGGTCTTGTTTTTGGTTTCGGAGTGTTTAGGGATACTTAGACCCTAAAACAAAAGCTTAAGTCTCAGGATTTTGACCATAGTCAGAAGTGTGTGAAAATTACTACGGAATGGAGGTCTGTCGGTTCCGTTAGCTCTGTTGGGTGATTTTGGACTTAAGGGAGTGTCCGGACTGTGAATTTGGGGTCTATGGCTAATTTAGGCTTGAAATAACAAAAGTTAAATTTTAGGAAGTTTGATCGGGGGGTTCATTTTTTGATATCGGGGTCGGATTCCGATTCCTGAAGTTGGAATAGGTCTGTAATGTTGAATATGGCTTGTGTGCAAAATTTGAGGCCAATCGGACGTGGTTTGGTAGGTTTCAGCGTCGTTTGTGGAATTTGAAAGTTTAGAAGTTCTTTAGGCTTGAATTCGGGTGTAATTGGTGTTTTGATGTTGTTTTGAGTGATTCGAAGGCTCGACTAAATTCGTATGGTATTGTAGGATTGGTTGGTATATTTGGTTAAGGTCCCGGGGACCTCGGGTGAGTTTCGAATGCTTAAGGGATCATTTTTGGACTTGTCTTGATAGGCGATGTTCTGGTTTCAGCAGGTTCTGTTTCCTTGTACGTGATCGCAGGGATTCATTCGCGATCGCGTAAGCTTATTTGGGGCAAAGGTGAGTTTGTTCTATGCGATCGCAGAGTTAGGGACACGATCGCGTATGTGTGCGAAGATGTGCTTCGCGAACGCGTGGTTAAGGTCACGTTCGCGTAGAAGGATTTGAGCAGGAGGGGAGGTATGGCCAATGCTCTATGCGATCGCGTGAGGCAGGATGTGATCGCGTAGGTATGAGAGGCAGTGATCCACGATCGCGTGGGTGATTCCGCGTTCACGTAGAGTAAAAATGTGGGGCATCATAGTTGTGCTTCGCGATCGCGAGAAATGTTCCGCGATCGCGATGAAGGATATCTGGGCAGGCAGTAATAATTTCAAAAACGAGGGTTTGAACCCATTTTTGCATATTTTGTGCTAGAGAACACGGAATTGGGCGATTCTTGAAGGGATTTTCGTGGAGTTGATTAGGATAAGTGATTCTTACTTGGTTTTGGTTAAATCCAATGATTTCATCTTTAATTTTATCATCTAATTTGTGATTTGGGGTGAGAAATTGGGAAAAAAGAGGAAGAACTGTTGAGTTGGGATTTTGAGGTTTTGAATGGGATTTTGTTATCAAATTTGAGTAAATTTGGTATGGTTAAACTCGTGAGTGATTAGGCTTTCGGGTTTTGAGACTTTTGTTGAATTTCGAGACGTGGGCCCGGGGGCAGGTTCGGGCCAATTTGGGACTTCTGGCTATAATTTAGTACTTTTCTTGTGGAATTGATCCTTTTAGCCTATATTGATTGTATTTTTCTACTTATGGCTAGATTCGGGATGTTTGGAGGCCCAATTTGAGAGGCAAAGGCATTTTGGAGTAGAGACTTGCTCGGTTTGAGGTAAGTAACAGTCTTAAATCTGGTTTTGAGGGTATGAAACCCCGAGAATTGGTATGATGTGAATATTTGGAGGTGACACACATGCTAGGTGACAAGCGTGTGAGTGTGCACCGTGAGGGATTGTGACTTGGTCTGTCCCGTGAGACTATAAGTCGAATAGCCATTGTTATTACTTGTATTTCCTTGTCTTTGAGAAATTGACTACCTTTCATGTTAGAAACTATGCTTAGGCCATATGATATCACTGTTAGGAGCAGCGGCCGTATACTTGTTGAATTGACTGCTAATTGCTATCTTGTACTCAGTCACAGACTTACTTGTGTGTTATATCTTTGTTTCCTCTCATTTCTTGTTAATACTTGTTGTATTTTCTTCTTGGGCTGATTGTTATGATATTCTGTGAGCCCGAGGGGCTGGAGAGGTTAGTGACTGAGGTAGGGCCTGAGTGCCGAGCTGCGAGCTGTGAGGTATATGGATCGGGTTGCACGCCGCAACAATATTGGATCGGGTTGCACGCCGCAATAATATTGGATCGGGTTGCACGCCGTAACAATATTGGATCGGGTTGCGCGCCGCAACAATATAGTGCTTGGGCTGAAGGAGTCTTTCTGGAGTCTGTACACCCCCAGTGAGCGCAGGTTCCTAATGAGAGTGTTTATTGAGGGCTGAGAGCCGAGAGTATGAGCTGGTGAGATGGGTTAAGTGATTGCTGCCTTGAGAGGTTGTCCTTGATTTTATTTATTATTGCACTTAGTTGTTATCTATTGTTGTAGGGAAATTTCTGGAAGATTCATATCTGTTTAACTTGAGCTCGAACTAATTTGACTTATACCACCGGATTTGAAAGCATGTTCACTCTTTACTGAAAACTTTTGAAATGATCTGTATTTTTATAGCTCGTCATTGCTTCTCAGTTCCTTATTTAATTCTATTACTTGCTGAGTTGGTTGTACTCATGCTACACCCTGTACTTCACGTGCAGATCCAGGTGTGTACGGTTCTGGCGGTCGCTGAGTTCGTGCGCGAGCTGATTATCGGAGTCTTAGGAGGTAGCTGCCGGTGTCCGCAGTCCTTGTTTCTCCTTCCTTATGATTTTTTTCTTACTTGTATTGGCATTTGGCACAGACTGTAGTAGACTCTATTTTTTTCTAGATTGGTTTTTAGATTCTTGTGATTTAGTGATACCCCGATGTCGGGCTATTTGTTTCTGCACTTATGTTTTATTTGGGTTTTACCCCCGTTTTATGAAAAACTCCGGTTAGTTTAAATGTCTTGTTTCATTTCTGTGAAATTTTAAAAGTGTTTTGGAAAGGTCGGCTTGCCTAGTACCATGATAGGCGCCATCACGACGGGTCTGGTTTTGGGTAGTGACGAGTATTGAGCAGGATTAGTAGAGTCTTGCGGATCGGTACAGAGATGTCTGTACTTATCTTCGAGAGGTTGCAGAACCCTTAGGAAACTCCACATTCTTGAACTCTTGTCATGCGAATTTGTTGATTCTAGTAACTAAACGTCTATTGTTTCATTCTCTCATAGATGGTGAGGACTCGTACTACCGGGCAGGATGGACAGCCACCAGTACCACCAGCCAGGGCCGTGAGAGGCCAAGGTAGTGGTAGAGGTTGCGGTAGGGGCAGAGGTGCAACCCGCACAACACTTGGGGCAGCACCTGTAGATCCACCAGTTACCCCAGACCAGGACCAGATTCCAGTTGTTGATGCACCAGCTCAGGCACCACCTGTGCCTATTGTGATTCCAAGCCTTTAGGAGGCCTTAGCTCAGATTCTGACCGCGTGTACCAGCCTTGCTCAGGCGGTCTCTGTTCCGACCACAGCAGCCACTTCTGAGGCCAGGGGAGGTGCTTAGACTCCCGCTGCCCGCACCCCAGAGCAGGTGGTACAGGGATTCCAGATACCGGGGGCACCCCCAGCCCAGCCGGTTTGCAGCTTCTCAAGACTATGTGGTTCCTGCTATGCCTGAGGATGAGCAGTGTAGATTGGAGAGGTTTGGGAGACTCTAGCCTCCATCTTTCAATGGTGTAGAGCGAGAGGATGCATAGGGTTTCTTGGACAGGTGTCAGAGGATACTCCGTACGACAGGTATTCTGGAGACCAGTGGGGTCTCGTACACTACCTTTCAGTTCTCTAGGGCTGCATTCAGTTGGTGGGAGGCTTACAATAGGCGTAGGCCGGTCGGCACAACACCCTTAACCTGGCAGCAGTTCTCCATTATCTTTCTGGAGAAGTTCGTGCCTCAGTCCCGCAAAGAGGAGCTGTGCAGATAGTTTGAGCAGCTTCGTCAGGGTGATATATCTGTGGCGAAGTATGAGATGCGATTCTCAGAGTTGGCCCGTCATGCTATCTGGTTGGTTCCCACGGATAAGGAGAGGATTAGGAGGTTTATAGATGGCCTCACTTGTCAGCTGCGATTGCTTATGACTAGAGAGAGAGAGAGAGAGTTTGTCTGGTGCTACTTTTTATGAGATTGTCGACATTGCTCGTTAGATTGAGATGATTCGCAGTCAAGAGAAGATTGAGAGGGAGGCCAAGAGACCTCGTGGATAGGGAGGATTTAGCGGTGCTCCTTCTGGGGTCAGGTCCAGCACGATAGAGGTCGTCCTTTCAGACATGCTCAGACGGCTTGTCCAGGTCACCATGGTGCATCATCTGGCCATGGTTCTCTCAGTTATAAGCATGTCCGTTCATCTCTCGGTGCCCTCCTAGCGCAGAGTTCGTCCCGTGCTCCATCGGGTCAGGGTTTGTCTATGCCAGGTCCTTCTGCCAGTTATCCCGATGCTTGGGGCTCCCTTCAGTCCCCTGCACCAGCAACGGGGAGTTGTTATGAGTGTGGGGAGTTTGGTCACATGAGGAGAGAATGTCCCCGTATAGTGGGAGGTCCCCCGCTCATCCAGCTCGGGGTGGATCCCTGTCAGCTAGGGGTCACCCGAGATGGGGAGGCAGATCAGAGGGTGGCCAGGCTCGTTTCTATGCCCTCCCTTCCAGACCAGATGCCATTGCTTCAGATGCTGTGATTACAGGTATTGTCTCAGTTTGCCACAGGGATGCCTCTGTATTATTTGACCCTGGTTCTACTTATACATATGTTTCCTTGGATTTCGCTCATTTTCTAGATATGCCCCGTGAGTCTTCAGTTTTATTTGTTCATGTATCTACTCCTATGGGTGATATTATTATTGTGGACCGCGTATATCAGTCATGTGTGGTGACTATTGGGGGTCTAGAGACCAGAGTGGATTTTTTGCTGCTCGGCATGGTCAATTTTGATGTGATATTGGGTATGGATTGGTTATCTCCATGTCATATTATTCTATATTGTCACGCTAAGACTGTGACATTGGCGATGTCGGGGTTGCCGAGGGTTGAGTGGAGCAGTTCTATAGACTATGTTCCAAATAGAGTGATTTTATACATTCAAGGCTTAGCGGATGGTTGAGAAGAGTTGTCTATCCTATTTGGCTTTTGTGAGGGATGTTAGTGCAGAGATTCCTTCCATTGATTCTATTCTGGTGGTGCGTGATTTTTCGGATGTGTTTCCTACAGACCTGCCGGGCATGCTGCCTGATAGGGATATTGACTTCGGTATTGATTTGGTGCCGGGCACTCAACCCATTTCTATTCCACCGTATCGTATGACAACTTTAGGAACTCCTTGTTAAGGGGTTTATTCGGCCTAGAGTGTCACCTTGGGGGTGCAGCAGTTCTATTTGTGAAGAAGAAGGATGGTACTGTGAGAATGTGCATTAATTACAGACAGTTAAACAATGTCACAATCAAGAACAAGCATCCTTTGCCGCATATTAATGATTTGTTTGACCAACTTTTGGGAGCGATGGTGTTCTCCAAGATTGATTTGTGGTTAGGGTATCACCAGCTGAAGATTCGGGATTTGGATATTCTTAAGACAACTTTCAGGACCCGATATGGCCATTATGAGTTTCTTGTAAGGTCTTTTGGGCTGACCAACACCCCAGCAATGTTCATGCATCTGATGAACAGTGCGTTTTAGCCGTATTTGGACTAGTTCGTCATTGTATTCAGTGATGACATCGTGGTGTACTCTCGTGGCCAGGAGGAGCATGCCCGACATTTGAGGATTGTGTTATAGCGATTGAGGGAGGAGAAGATTTATGCAAAGTTCTCCAAGTGTGAGTTTTGGCTCAATTCAGTGGCGTTCTTGGGGCACGTGGTGTCCAGTGAGGGTATTCAGGTGGATCTGAAGAAGATAGAGGCAGTGCATAGTTAGCCCATACCGTATTCAGCCACGGAGATTAGGAGTTTTCTTGGTTTGGCGGGCTATTACCGTCGTTTTGTGGAGGATTTTTTATCTATTGCATCGCCCTTGACCAGATTGACCCAAAATGGTACTCCATTCAGGTGGTCGGATGAGTGCGAGGAGAGCTTTCAGATGCTCAAGACTGCTTTGACCACGGCTCCAGTTCTAGTTCTATCATCAGCTTCTGGTTCCTACAGAATGTATTGTGATGCCTCGCGGATAGGTATTGGATGTGTTCTGATGCAGGAGGGTAGAGTGATTGCTTATGCTTCATGCCAGTTGAAGACCTATGAGAAGAACTATCCCGTCCATGAAGTTGAGTTAGCAGTTATTGTTCACGCCTTAAAGATTTGATGGCACTATCTGTATGGGGTTCATTGTGAGATTTACACTGATCATCGGATTTTGCAGCATCTATTCAAACAGAAGGATCTTAACTTGCGTCAGCGGAGGTGGTTGGATCTTCTTAAGGACTATGATATCACCATTTTATACCATCCCAGGAAGGCCAATGTGGTGGCCGATGCCTTGAGTCACCGGCGGAGAGTTTGGGGAGTTTAGCATATCTTCCAGTAGTAGAGAGACCCTTGGCATTGGATGTTCAGGCCTTAGCTAGCCAACTTATCAGATTGGATATTTCAGAGCCGAATCGGGTTTTGACCTGTGTGGTCTCTAGGTCTTATCTTTATGATCGTATCAGGGAGCGCCAATATGATGACGCCCATCTGCTCATACTCCATGACAGGGTTTGCCGAGGTGATGCTAGAGATGTGACTATTGGTGATAATGGCGTGTTGAGGATGCAGGGCCGCATATGTGTGCCCAATGTGGATGGGTTTCGAGAGTTGATTCTTGAGGAGGCCCATAGCTCGCGGTATTCCATTCATCCGGGTGCCGCGAAGATGTACCAGGATTTGAGACAGCACTATTGGTGGAGGAGGATGAAGAAGGATATAGTTGGGTTTGTGGCTCGGTGTCTCAACTTTCAGCAGGTTAAGTACAAGCATCAGAGACCGGGTGGCTTGATTCAGAGGTTAGAGATCCTAGAGTACAAGTGGGAGCGGATCACCATGGATTTCGTAGTTGGGCTCCCACAGACTTCAAGGAAGTTTGATGCTATTTGGGTGATTGTAGATTGGCTGACCAAGTCCGCGCACTTCATTCCAGTTGTTACTAGTTATTCGTCAAAGCGATTGGCTGAGATTTACATCCGAGAGATTGTTCGCCTTCATGGTGTCCTAATTTCCATCATTTCAGATAGAGCCACACAGTTTACATCGCAGTTTTGGAGGGCTATGCATTGAGAGTTGGGTAATCAGGTTGGGTTGAGCACAGCCTTTCACCCTCAGATGGACGGATAGTCCGAACGCACTATCTATATATTGGAGGATATGTTACGTGCTTGTGTCATTGATTTTGGGGGTTCATGGGATCAGTTTCTGCCGCTCGTGGAGTTTGCATATAACAACAGTTATCAGTCGAGTATTCAGATGGCTCCGTATGAGGTTTTATATGGGAGGCGGTATAGATCTTCGGTGGGATGGTTTGAGCCGAGTAAGGCTAGGCTCTTGGGTACAGACTTAGTCCAGGATGCATTAGACAAGGTGAAATTAATTCAGGAGCGGCTTCACACGGTGCAGTCTAGGAAGAAGAGCTATGCTGACAGGAAGGTTTGTGATGTGTCGTTCATGGTCGGGGAGAAAGTTTTGCTGAAGGTATCACCCATGAAGGGTTTTATGAGGTTTGGGAAGAGGGGCAAGTTGAGCCCTCGGTTCATTGGGCCTTTTGAGGTGCTTCAGAGGATCAGAGAGGTGGCTTACAAGCTTGCCTTGCCACCTAGCTTGTCAAGTGTGCATCCAATATTTCATGTCTCTATGCTCCAAAAGTATATCGGCGATCTGTACCATGTTTTGAATTTCAGCACGGTTCAATTGGATGGTGATATGACTTATGATGTAGAGCCAGTGGCCATTTTGGAGCGGCACGTTCGGAAGTTGAGGTCAAGGGATTTCAGCCGGTCGTTTTGAGTGTATTAGCCCCGATCCCCTATTTACTATTTTTCCTGTATCTGTTTTTGCTTATGTGACTTGCCGGGAGGTCATGTTTTTGGTTTCAGAGTGTTTCGGGACACTTAGTCCCTAAAACGGAAGCTTAAGTCTCGGGATTTTAACCGTAGTCCGAAGTGTGTGAAGATGACTCCGTAACGGAGTTCCGTTTGCTCCGTTATGTGATTTTGGATTTAGGATCGTGTCTGGACTGAATTTGGGGTCTGTAGCTAATTTAGGCTTGAAATGGCGAAAGTCAAATTTAGGGAAGTTTGACCGGGGGTTGACTTTTTGATATTGGGGTCGAATTCCTATTCCGGAAGTTGGAATAGCTCTGTAATGTTGAATATGGCTTGTGTGCAAAATTTGAGGTCAATCAGACATGATTTGGTAGGTTTCGGCTTCATTTGTGGAATTTGAAAGTTTAGAAGTTCTTTAGGCTTGAATCTGGATGTAATTGGTGTTTTGATGTTGTTTTGAGTGATTCGAAGGTGACTAAGTTCGTATGGTGTTTTAGGATTGGTTGGTATGTTTGGTTGAGGTCCCAGGGATCTCGAGTGAGTTTCGGATGCTTAACAGATCATTTTTGGACTTAGCTTGATAGCTGAAGTTAAGGTTTCAGCAGGTTCTCGTTTCCTTGTACGCGATTGCAGGGATTCATTCGTGATCGCGTAAGCTTATTTGGGGCAGAGGTTAGTTTGTTCTATGCGATCGCAGAGTTAGGGACGTGATCGCGTATGTGTGTGAAGATGTACTTCGCGAACGCGTGGCTAAGGTCGCATTCGCGTAGAAGGATTTGAGCATGAGGGGAGGTGTGGCCAATGCTCTATGCGATCGCATGAGGCAAGATACGATCACGTAGGTGTGAGAGGCAGTGATTCGCGATCGCGTGGGTGATTCCGCGTTCGCGTAGAGTAAAAATGTGGGGCAGCATAGTTGTACTTCGCGATCGCGAGGAATGTTCCGTGATCGCGATGAAGGATATCTGGGCGGGCAATATTAATTTCAAAAACGAGGGGTTGAACCCATTTTTGCATATTTTGAGCTAGAGAACACGTAATTGGGCAATTCTTGAAGGGATTTTCGTGGAGTTGATTGGGGTAAGTGATTCTTACTTGGTTTTGGTTAAATCCCATGATTTCATCTTTAATTTTATCATCTAATTTGCGATTTGGGGTATGAAAATGGGAAAAAAGAGGAAGAACTGTTGAGTTGGGATTTTGAGGTTTTGAATGGGATTTTGTTATCAGATTTGAGTAAATTTGGTATGGTTAGACTCGTGAGTGATTGGGCTTTCGGGTTTTGTGACTTTTGTCGGATTTTGAGACATGGGCCCGGGGCCGGGTTCGGGCCAATTTCGGACTTCTGGCTATAATTTAGTACTTTTCTTGTGGAATTGATCCCTCTAGCCTATATTGATTGTATTATTCTACTTGTGGCTAGATTCGGGACATTTGGAGGCCGATTTGAGAGGCAAAGGCATTTCGGAGTAGAGATTTGCTCGGTTTGAGGTAAGTAACAGTCTTAAATCTGGTTTTGAGGGTATAAAACCCCGAGAATTGGTATGATGTGAATATTTGTAGGTGACGCACATGCTAGGCGACGGGCGTGTGAGCGTGCACCGTGCACCGTGAGAGATTATGACTTGGTCCGTCCCATGAGACTGTAAAATCGAATAGCCATTGTTATTACTTTTTTTCCTTATCTTTGAGCAATTGACTTCCTCTCATGTTAGAAACCATACTTAAGCCATATGATATCACTGTTGGGACCTGCAGCGGTTGTATACTTGTTGAATTGACTGCTAATTGATGTCTTGTACTCCATCATAGTCTTACTTGTGTGTTATATCTATGTTTTCTCTCATTTCTTGTTAATACTTGTTGTATTTTCTTCTTAGACTAGTTGTTATGATATTCTGTGAGCCCGAGGGGCTGGAGAGTTTAGTGACTGAGGTAGGGCCTGAGTGCCGAGCTGCGAGCTGTGAGGTATATGGATCGGGTTACACGCCGCAACAAGCCTTCGGACTATATATATTTATATATTTGGATCGGGTTACATGCCACAACAATATTGGATCGGGTTGCATGCCGCAATAATATTTGATTGGGTTGCATGCCGCAACAATATTGGATCGGGCTGCGCACCGTAGCAATATAGTGCTTGGGCTGAAGGAGCCCCTCCGGAGTCTGTACATCCCCAGTGAGCGTAGGTACCTATTGAGAGTGTGTATTGAGGGATGATAGTCGAGAGTATGAGTTGTTGAGATGAGTTGAGTAACTGCTGTCTTGAGAGGCTGTACTTGTTTTTATTTATTTTTGCACTTAGTTGTTATCTGTTGTTGTAGGGAAATTTTTGGAAGATTCATATCTGTTTAACTTGAGCTCAAACTAATTTGACTTATACCACCGGATTTGAAAGCATGTTCACTCTTTACTGAAAACTTTTGAAATGATCTGTATTTTTATAGCTCGTCACTGCTTCTCAGTTCCTTATTTAGTTCTGTTACTTTCTGAATTGGTTGTACTCATGCTACACCATGCACTTGACGTGCAGATCCAGGTGTGTACGGTTCTGGCGGTCGCTGAGTTCGTGCGCGAGCTGGTTATCAGAGACTTATGAGGTAGCTACCAGTGTCCGCAGTCCTTGTTTCTCCTTACTTATTATTTTGTTTTCTCACTTGTATTGGCATTTGGCACAGACTGTAGTAGACTCTGTTTTTTTTTCTAGATTGGTTGTTAGATGCTCGTGACTTAGTGACACCCAAATGTTGGGCTATTTGTTTTCCGCACTTATATTTTATTTGGGTTTTACCCCCATTTTATGAAAAACTACGGTTATTTTAAATGTCTTAATTTATTTCTGTGAAATTTTGAAAGTGTTTTGCAAAGGTCAGCTTGCCTAGTACCACGATAGGCGCCATCACGACGGGTCAGGTTTTGGGTCGTGACATTAAAGATAAATTATAAGTTATCAAAAGCCCACATCAGTAATGATGGAATCTGCTTTATAAATGATTTTGTGGTAACCAGGGATATAAACGAAGAAATTATCCTAGGAATACCATTTATAACCCAAATTAAACCATATCATGATAACTTGGATGCAATTTGCACCACAATAATAGGAAAGGAAATAAAATTCCCTTATCTAAATTCCATCTCCAAAGAGGAAAGTGACTTCCTCAAATCAAAAACTATTTTTAAAATAAACCTGCTTTCAAATTAGGTAAATTAATTAAAAAAGGATATAAAAGTTCACAAAATTGAACAAACTTTAAAAACCCCGGGAATGGAGGAAAAGATTAAAAATTTTCAAGAAAAACTCGAACTTGAAGTTTGTTCAGAATTACCCAATGCCTTCTAGGAAATGAAAAGGCATGTAGTGAACTTCCTTATATAAATAAATTTACAGAACATGCCATACCCACTAAGGCTAGGCCTATTCAAATGAATCATGAACTTATGGAAGTTTGTAAAAACGAAATTAATGATCTCCTTAAAAATAAGATTATAAGACCGTCAAAATCACCATGGAGATGTGCATCTTTGTACGTTAACAATAGCGCAGAAAAAGAAAGAGGAGCTCCTAGACTTGTTATTAATTATAAATCGTTAAACAAAGTCCTACAATAGATTAGGTACCCAATACCTAATAAAAGAGATTGTTAAAAAGAACTTACAAAGCTAATATCTATAGCAGATTTGACATGAAGTCAGGTTTTTAGCAAATTCAAATTAGCGAAAAAGATAAATATAAAACTGCTTTCAATGTCCCCTTTGGACAATATGAATGGAATGTTATGCCTTTCGGGTTAAAGAATTCCACATCAGAATTCCAAAACATTATGAATAATATATTCAACCCGTATAGTAATATGTCGATAGTTTATATTGATGAAGTTCTAATATTCTCAGAGGACATAGATTCTCATTTTAAACACTTAAATACATTCTTTAAGATTGTAAAACATAATGGTTTAGTAATAAGTGATAAGAAGATTAAGTTGTTCCAGACAACCATCACATTCTTAGGACACGACCTATACCAAGGAACCTACAAACCAATATGTAGAGTCATTGAGTTCTCATCCAAGTTCCCCAATGAAATAACAGACAAAACCCAATTACAAAGGTTCTTAGGAAGCCTTAAATACATTGCAGACTTCATCCCTAACATTAGGAAAATATGCGAACCACTATATAAGCGTCTTAGGAAACGCCCAGTTCCATGGAGTATAGAACCAACAGACACCATTAAAAAGGTCAAGTCAATTGTTCAAAAACATCTGTGTCCAGGTATTCCTAATCTTGAGGCATTCATGATAGTCGAAACCCACGCTTCTGATTAAGGGTATGGTGGTATTCTTAAACAAAGAGTCCCTTCAAAATCCCCAGAACAATTAGTTCGTTTCACTTCCAGAATCTGGAATTCGGCTCAAAAGAATTATAGTACAGTCAAAAAGGAAATTTGTCTATAGTACTATGTATTACAAAGTTTCAAGATGATTTAATAAATAAAGAATTCTTGTTAAGAGTTGATTGCAAATCAACTAAAGAGATTTTACAAAAGGATGTTAAAAACCTCATTTTAAAAGAGATTTTTGCCAGATGACATGCATTATTATCTAGTTTTGATTTTCAAATTGAATTTATTAAAGGTGAAGAAAACTCTTTATCCGATTTTCTAACCAGAGAATTCGTATAGGGAAAGAATGACACCAAACCAGACGGGTCCCTTTAGGGCCTCACCTAATAGGAATCAATTAAATAGATATTCTGCACTCGCATAATTTCCATCCCTACCCGTGAGACCACCTTCACATATAATGGTTACCCCTCCGAGAATACCCACCACAAATAAACCATCATCATCAAAGATGATAGTTATCGGTTCAATACCAAGAGTTGAAGGACCATTTCAATATGCTTCATTAAAGGCCTCAACAAGTTCAATGACAGGTAAACTATTAACCAGCTCAGACTACGAAATGAAGACCCAGAGTCCTCCGCACAGGCAGTAAACCCAAACACTCCCTCCAAGAGAGAAGGTAAAAAACTCATCTCTCAAGAGAAGGAAAATTTTGAAGTCATACCCAAAGCGCCAATCATGATTTTAGCATTAGATAAAAGTTACGAAAATCTCGATATAGGCGATTTGGTTAAGCCTTGTTATACCAACAGAAATTACGTAGAATCCAGTGACCCTCTCAAGACAAGAAGGTATTACGAATTTATCCTGATACACACAGGATCGATATCTATAGAACATGAGTTAAAGGATAATATGGACCCCAATTGTATTAAGTGCTCGAGGTTCACCATTAATAAGATTATTATCCCCTTTGAATGGGGTTTGGATCATTTGCACACCCCAATTGTTCTATCTAAATAACATTGGCCTCAAACCTATAATTTCTTTGATTATACAGAAGCATGGTATAACTTTTTATATCTACGCCCAAATACCCATACTTGGTTCGTAAAATAAAGCGAACAAATGATGAAATCAGTCATACCAAGATGGTTTTATGACTGGTGGAAGAAATTTGGTGGAACTGAGCAAACGATGCCCATGAGTTTCCAAGTACACTATGAAAGATTCCAGAAAGAGCATGAAATTTCCATGCTACCTGATCACATTAAGTTATGCAAATACTACTTTGCAAAATAAATTTCCTACATAATCAACTGGTCATTCTCCATTGAAGAGACTGACCGCATTAAATACTTAGTTAAAATTCCAAGGATTAAAGGATGGGTGCCTGAAGTAAAAGCAACCCAGTCTAAGTCCAGAGCAGCAAGCAAAACGGGATCATCCAGTTCCCAAATGGAATTTAAAAAGAGACTCCTAGAAGTCTTAGCAAATATTGATACAGCAAGCCCAACGGAATTACAAGCCATGCTAGAAGCAGCATCAGCATCTTCCTTAACAGAAAACAATGGAGACATGGAAGACCCACAAGGGATAGACTAAGCCTACCATGCCTATGCAGATGAAGAATAGCATCTTGCCCCTTTACAAAACGACAAATGACTCTTCCGACAAAGACAAAACAATTTTCCAAAAGACAAACGACTTTGTGGAAAAGAAAGAGTTACGTGACAATAACAAGCACAAAAGGACAAAAATAATACCTGCCCCTTCAACAAAGCAGAAGACGTCAATCTAGGTCATCCATTTGTAAGGTTGAGATCAACTCAACAAACTTTTTGAAGTCTATAAAATACTTTCAAATTGTAATCGTTAGACATCAGAAAATTTCCCAAGCTTTTCTTTCTATCATTTCTCTCCCCTCTCTGTAAAATGTTTGCCTATGTTTGAATAAAGCTCTTATCTTGTAAGTGTTTTTGACATATGCTTTAAATTCTGCATTTATTTTATAATCTTGATTATAAAACCGAGGTCATAAAAATCGAGGCTTGAGAAAATCGAGGTAATGAAAATCGAGGCTGGAGAAAATCGCGGTCATGAAAATTGAGGTCATAAAAATCAAAGCTGGAGAAAATCGAGGTAATGAAAAATCGAGGTCATGAAAATCGATGCTGGAGATGAAAATCGAGGCTGGAGAAAATCAAGGTCATAAAAATCGAGGCTGGAGAAAATCAAGGTCATGAAAATCGAGGCTGGAGAAAAATTGAGGTCATGAAAATCGAGGTTATTAAAATCGAGGCCAGGCCTAGACAAAAACTTTAAGTTATAAAATAGGGGGTTCTGTCCCATTTTTCCATTTTTGACAAATAGGAGCTTGGGGAGAGGCGATTTTTGAGAGATTCTCAAGGAAAAACATCGGGGTAAGTGATTTTAACTCGGATTTGGTCAATATACATGAATATATCATTGCTTTCATCATTTAATTAGTGTTTTGAGATGAAAATTTGGGGAAAATGAGAAAGAGTTCTTGGACTAGAATTTTGAGGTTTTGAATGGGATTTTATTATCGGATTTGAGTAAAATTGGTATGGTTAGACTCGTGAGTGAATGGGCTTTCGGGTTTTGTAACTTTTATCGGGTTCTGAGACGTGGGTCCCACAGGAAATTTTTAAGCTAAATTTTAAATTTTGTTGGAAAATTAGTATTTTCTTATGGAATTAATTCCAATAAAAATTATTGACTGAATCAAATTATTTGTGACCAGATTCGAGGCGTTTGGAGGCCAATTCACAATGAAAAGACATTGTAGAATAAAGAATTACATGACTTGAGGTAAGTAACTCTTCTAATCTTGGGGCTGAGGGTATGAATCCTGAATATACATATTATGTGAATTGTTTGAAGATAACGCACATACTAGGTGACGAGCGTGTGGGCATGCATTATAGAAATTGTGACGTAATTGGTTCCGTGAAATTTTGTAGTCAAATAATCTTGGCATTTTTCTATGTAGTTTTATGTGTTAAAGAAATTGAGCTGAGAATCATATTAAAAACCATGTTGAGGCTTTGTGCCAATATTATTGAGACCCACAGAGGTCATATTGTTGTTGAATTATTTGTTTAAAATGAAATTTCATACTCAGTCATGTCCATTCATTTCATATCATCTCTTAGTCTCTGTTGCTATTTATTGATTCATCATATCATTATTTTGGGCTAGTTTCATGACATTGTGAGCCCAAGAGACTAGAGACATTGATGACTGAGTGAGGCCGAGGGCTTGATTGTGAGGATAATTATGGGATCGGGCTGCACGCCGCAGCATGCCATATTGGCTTTATATACTTTATCATTATGGGATAGGGATGCACGCCGCAGCAGGCAAGATTGGCTTATTATAGCACGTGAGTTGTCCATGCGGATACAGATATTGATATTATAGCACGTGAGTTGTCCGTGCAGATTATAGCGCTTGGGCTGAAGGAGCCCCTCCGGAGTTTGTACACACCCCCAGTGAGCGCAGGTACCTACTGAGTGTGAGTGCCGAGTGTTGAGCGATTGGGAGGATTGAGTGACTATGAGGACTGAATGACTGTGAGGACTGAGTGATAGGGAGGAGTGAGTGAATTGATACTCTTAGAAGTATGTGTAATGACCCGATATGTCGTTTTGTGAATTAGCGTCTCGTTTAGTGCCTTAAGATCCCAAGAAGCTTTTTGATGTGTATTATGACTTGCGTGTGTGGTTGAGTTTGATTTTCGGATGATTCGGTATCAGATTGGAAGAACAAATATTATTTAAGTAGCTTAAAAGAAAAGAGTTGACCGGAGAGTTGACTTTTGAGCAAACGACCCCGGAATAGAGTTTTGATTATTCCAATATCTTCGTATGGTGATTTCGGACTTAGGCGTATGCCCGGAATTGGAGTTGGAAGTCTGTAGAACAATTCAGCGCATTTTGGAAAAATTAGAAAGTTGATGTGTGCTAATTATATTATTTTGTGTGCAAACGAGGACTATTAATATGATGGATATCAATTGGATATGATAATAAGTGTACAAGGCATATTATAAGTGATGTGTGGTCTAAGAAGCTCCCAAGGCTAAGTCAAGTTGGAAATTATACGATGGGGTAAAGTTTCAAGTGAGTTCGCACAAGACCTAAATTCAAACGAGCATAATTCTCAAGATATGAAGGGTTATATGGTATATAACCTATCAAACAAAAGGCCTATGTGTCTAGTTTCTAATTATTTAAACTGTTTGTCATTTGGATATTCCTACAAGATATTATGACCTTTTTTACTAAAGGGTGGCAAAATAGCTACGCGAGCCTTGCGTAGCCTACACAGCATATTAGCGTAGCCTACGCACCATTGCGTAGGAAAATCCAACAGCTTCCAACTGAAGGGGGATAGAAGTCTACCCTGTGTAGCCTTTGTGCGTAGCCTACGCATGAGACTACGCAGCTTTAAGGGGCATTTTAAAGGGGCTAAAACAAGGGGTTTAGAGAGAGAAAACATTAGTTCCTCAACTTAGAATTGATTTCTAGAGAGAATGAGGAGCTCTTCCGCCATGGATACACTTCAAGGTAAGTTGTTTTGGCACAAGGATGATTATATAATATCATTTAGTGATAACACTAACATTTTTATGGATCAAATCCATAGGAAATGGGTTGAATCTTCAAGAACACCACAAAGAGGAAAAGTGAGATTCTTCCACCATGGATACACTTCAAGGTAAGTTATTTTGATACAAAGATGATTATATAATATCATTTAGTGATAACACTAACATTATATATATGTCATATTGGAGTATGGGTAGCATGTTTATGAGTTTTATTTGAAGTTATAATGGGATATTGCATGAACCCTAAGGGTTGGTCTTGAGAATGCCATTTTTGGGTAAAGATGGGTGATTGGAAGTATGATTCTTGGGTGTAAGAGTATTATTTATACATACACGTACCAATAAGGTTTGTGGAAAGATTATTGAGTTCAAATGGGTAAAGATTGGATTGAAAATGGTAGAAATTTTCAAAGACTTTAATTGAAGATTTGAGGGTCAAGTTGAAGTCAGAATTTGGTAATTTTGGTATGGTTGGACTCGTGGTTAAATGGGCGTTCATATTTCGTAACTTTCATTGGATTCCGAGATGTGGGCCCCATTGGCGATTTTTGAGTTAATTTCTGATTTTATGGGAAAATTTAGTATTTTCATATGGGATTGATTCCTATAATTTATGTTAACTGTATTGAATTATTTTTGGATAGATTCGAACCATTCAGAGTTGGATAATCGAGGAAAAGGTCTAATATTGGATTGAGATAGCATGATTTGAGGTAAGTATCTTGTCTAACCTTAAGTGAGGGAATTACTCCTTAGGCATCGAGTCTTATGTGCCATTTGTGAAATGTGAAAAGTCGTGTACGCGAGGTGACGAGTACGTACTCGGGCTTATATGTGCAAAATTGATTGGGTTAAAGTCTTAGGCATATTGTGTAGTAAATTGGATAATTTTTGGCATTTATTAAATCATCTATTTGCCATGCCTCAATCCGCGTTTGTTGAATTTGATTTAATATAACAATTTGATGTGGTTATTACTTGTATATTTATGTGAATTCCGTGAGTTTGGTGATTTGATATTTCCTGGAAATAATTATATTATGGATTTTCCATATGCAAATAATTAATGAAATAATTTTAAATCGAGGTGTTACATAATTATCAAGAATTTGGATTAATGAAGGCGTTGCCCTATACTGAGTATTTTCCATCTTTGTTGTTGTTTTGAGGTTTTATACACATTGTGTGGAGCCTTGGGCTATTTGTTGTGAAATTAATTGATTTTGTTATATCTTTGGAATTGGTTGTGGCCATTGGAAAAATTGTGATATGAATTGATTTTGTTATATTGCCGTGATAATATTTCGTGTAAATTGTTGTGTTATTTGAGTTATTATTTTGAGGATATAAGGCTGGCATTTCACTATTGATATTATGTGGGTATAAGGGTGGCATTTCACCGTTGTTATGTGTGTTGGGAAATTGCATGGGCGGAGCGATAAGGGTGGTTATAGGAGAGATAAGGATGGCTATAGGAGCGATAAGGTTGGCTATTGATATTGTCAGGGCAGAGGGATAAGAGAGGCTATTATAGGAGTGATAAGGGTGGCTATAGGAGAGATAAGGGTGGCTATTGTCAGGGATGATATGTGATGATGTGGGGTTATTGCGTTGGTAATTTTCATGTGATGTTGTGATTTTCCTTGTGTTTATTTTTATACCTTGTGCAATTTGTCTTGTTGTTGGTAAATTGATAATAGTTTGATCTATGTTGAAATTGGGAGCCTGTGGTTATTGCCAAGCGGATTATGAAATAAAATGTGGGCACGAGGTGCCGTGAGTAAATAATGATAATATTGGCACGTGAACTGTCCGTGTAGTTGTGATATGAAATGTGGGCACAAAGTGTCGTGAGTAAAACAATGATGATATTGGCGCGTGAATTGTCCATGCAGTTGTGATATGAAATGAGGGCAGGAGGTGCCGTGGTTAAATGATGATGATGATATTTGGCATGTGAGTTGTTCGTGCGGTTGTGATCGACAAATTAGTACGAGTTGCCGTGAAAATATGAAAGTGGGTTGAGACCCGTATTTTATGATTTTCAAATGCTGTGTCACTGGGTGACTTTTATTTGAAAGAGATTTATTTGAAGGAAAGAGATTTGAAAGAGATTTATTTGAAAGTATTATATCCTGAAGATTTCTATTCGAAAAACATATAGGCGAAAGATTTATATTGGAAGGACTTGATTAATTGGTTGTACTTGTATTCATTATTTATTGCGCAATATTTATGGTGTTCTTGTCGCCCTGCTGTGTATATCACTGGTTGATTATTGTTTCTATAATTGTTATTTGTTTTCTATTATTTTTGTATACTATACTGCATAGGTTATTAGACTAGTGAGTGTCTCGACTGTACCTCGTCACTACTCCACTGAGGTTAGTCTTGATACTTATTGGGTACCGACCGTGGTGTACTTATACTATACTTCTGCATATTTTTGTGCAGAGCCAGGTATTGGAGCTATCGGACTCGGACAAAGTTAAAGTATGATCGCAAGGATTCAAGGTAGAGCTGCTTGGTCGTCACAGTCCCTTGAAGTCTTTTCATTTTATTGTACTGTTAATTATTAATCAAACAATATTGAGTATTCGATCCTTGAGATCATTTCATGTATTCAGTTAGAGTTCGTGACTCAGTATTACAAGTCGTGGGAGGTTGTTATATTTGTAATTATTTCCACTGTTGGTTTATATATATAAAACAAAATAGCTCGAATTGTTATTGTAATCGGCTTACCTAGTCTTAGAGACTAAGTGCCATCACGACGCCTATGGTGGGATTTTAGGTCGTGATAAGTTGGTATCAGAGCTCTAGGTTCATAGGTTCTACGAGTCACAAATGAGTTTGGTAGAGTCTTGCGGATCGGTACAGAGACGTCTGTACTTATCTTCGAGAGGCTACAAAGCTAGTAGGAAAATTTCCACATCTTTCATTCCTTATCGTGCGACATTTATTATTCTTGAAGCATATATCTTATGTTCTTTTGCATCCACTCGTGTATGAAATTGCTCACTCGGTATCAACTATGCGCCAACGGTTCATGATACTACAGAGGGTTATAAGGGAGCCAGTGTTGCTTAACCATTGTTACAACGTGTCATCCAGATCGAGCATGCGGAAGTATTGAGAGATCATTCAGTTGTGTATATGGGGGGTGCAGCAGGTTTTGACATCTGGTTGATAAGTATGATCTTAAGAATGTTTAATTAATTTCCTAATCATCACAATCGTGGTAGGGTCACGAGGTGGATGTAGATCTGATGATAGTTGGTGGTATTAGAGACTATGTAGTTCGTATGGGATTTACATTTAGTGAAAGGTACATACTAGCAGTCAAGGCACTCGAGGAAGCAATTTTGACTGTCACGAGGATGACATGCGCCTAATAAATGGCTTGATGTGTCTTATGACTGGTGACATATGAGCTGTGAAGCTTAGTATTGTGGATCATCGGACTGTGTCATATGGCTTCGTGCCAAGTGAGGGGAGTCCACTATCAACGATCATATTGCGGGGTCATCTATTATATCAGTTTTGGCCTGAGATGTGTATATATATGGTATTGAAAGGTTCTCCAAAACTTGTATATAATTAAGAGCTATGGGATGATGTTGGGACTTGCGGTATTCCCGCGTCCTTAATAATTCTACATTTCAGTATCAACGGGGTCATGGAAACAATTTCAGAATACTCGGGGTGCTCTAGAAAGTTCTTTTAATGCACCACCAGCACGGGGTTACTATAATGGTTATTTCGGTTATCCGGCACATACTCAGTATGAGCAGTCGAACACGCAGAGGGGTTGTTATCAGTGTGGTGATACTAGGCGCATCATGAGAGATTGTCCATACTTGGGAGATGCGGATTTCATTAGAATACTCAGGCTACAGGTTCTATTCCAGTTACTACCCCACATGCATATTCAGTTAGGGGAGGAGGACAAGCAGGTAGAGGGCACCCTAGAGGGGGAGGCCCGAACCATTGATATAATTGATATGGTATGGCTGAGGCCGCTACACCAGATGGTGTCGTTACATGTATGATTTAATTCGTAATAGAGGAGCACTATTCTTATTTTGATTCAAGTCCAATTATCGAGGTGAAGCCTCTTATCATGCTCCATGTATGGTGAGTTAGTGATTTTGTACACCACTCACGTGTTTATCCCTGTTGGGAGATTTGATGATGTTAGACCGTGTCTATCATTTTTATTTTTGTTCACTATTGAGGGCTATAAGTCCAAAAAATGACTTTCTATTACTCACGATAGTGGGTTTTGATGTGATTTCGGAATAATTGAGTTCAATTTTATGAATTACATGCCCTATTGGTATGAGGGTTCATTATGTGTTGTGAAAATTGTTTACGAAATTTATTAAAAAGAAGAAAGAAAGGAAATGGAAAAATTGCAGTTGGCACAATGTGCAAAATACTTGTGATTCAGAGTTGAGTACGAGATCCTCACACTTTTATATGATGTGAAATATTTAAACTGAGCTACAAGCCGCGATGGAAGTTATATAGGGACGAGGTCCTTGTGGTGAAAACTTTATGAGTTAAATTCTCCCTTTGTGAAATTAAATTTGAACTATAATATTAATGGGGAGTCATGCCTGTTAGGCTTATTTGATAATTCTTTTATATGTTTATGTGCATATTTATCCATATTCGTGCTGTAAACATTGCATTTTAGCTTATAAGGTTAGTGCCTAGGTGGTGTTAAATGCGACTCGTTGATTCGGATAAATAATTATGAGGTCTTCATGCCTCGCGTGTTGCTGTCAGTGTTGCGAAAATTTGAAATGAGATTTTAGTTAACATGAGATTAATTTAGGATGCTGTAATTAATTATAAATAGCTATTATGACTAGAGATGTGGTTATGGGCATACGTTGATGTGTGCATAGGCACGAGTTGCAATAGCTTGTTGAAACTAATACTCTGCGTTGATGTGATAATAAGGCCTTTTGAAATTAATTAGAGTGTAAGAAGTTGGCTTTAAAGTTTATAAATGAGGATAAAAGAAATAATCGCAACTGAGATAGTGTTGTCGGTCTATGTTAAATTTGCGGTGGTGTAGAATCACCAACAAGTATGTGTGTAAGAATACAGTCAGTAATTTAATGTCCTCAGAATAATTATTGGCACGTTCGAGGACGAACGTATGTTTAAGAGGGGGAGACTGTAACGACCCGACTTGTAGTTTTGTGAATTAGCGTCTTGTTCAGCGACTTAAGGTCCCAAGCAGCTTTGTGATGTATTATGACTTGCGTGTGTGGTTGGGTTTGATTTTCGGATGATTCGGGATCAAATTGAAAGAACAATTTTTATTTAAGAAGCTTAAAAGAAAAGAATTGACCGGAGAGTTGACTTTTGAGTAAACGACCCCGGAATAGAGTTTTGATTATTTCAATAGCTTCGTATGGTGATTACGGACTTAGAGTATGCCCGGAATTGGAGTTGGAAGTTCGTAGAACAATTCAACTTATTTTGGCAAAAATAGAAAGTTGATGTGTGCTAATTATATTATTTTGTGTGCAGACGAGGACTATTAATATGATGGATATCAATTGGATATGATAATAAGTGTACGAGGCATAGTATAAGTGATGTGTGGTCTAAGAAGAGCCCAAGACTAAGTCAAGTTGGAAATTATACGATGGGCTAAAGTTTCAAGTGAGTTCGCACAAGACCTATATTCAAACGTGCATAATTCTCAATATATGAAGAGTTATATGGTGTATAACCTATCAAACGAAAGGTCTATGTGTCTCATTTCTAATGATTCAAACCGTTTGTCATGTGTAGATTCCTACAAGTTGGTTGGTATGGCTCATTCTTTGGGAAGAAACCATTTGTGTTTGAAATTCCCATTTCAAATAGATTTGAAGTATATAATGTCATGCCCCGAACCTAGGAGCGAGACAAGCGCCCGGTGCCTCACCTAACCTGGCATACCAAATTGCGACTAAGGGACTCTGAACACATAATGTCATACTTTGGCCATGGGGCCAGCTTGCAAGACAATTTGTGAAGCAAAATATAAAACTGAATGGATACTAGCGCTAACTAAACATCAATATAAAGCTAGGCTGAAAAGGCCGTCATAGCTACTACAGCTGACAAACCACCAAATTATACATACCAGGCCGACAAACCCAACATACTGCACTAACTAACAGGATATATCTACAAGCCTCTACTGATAGATATATTGTGATCGGAACAGGGCCCCGACCTACCCATATTATATATATAAATACATACATAAGATGCACACAAAAACCTAGACCTGATAACTCCGAAGGATGTGGAGCTTACCGATCAGGCTAAACTCTGGAAACACCTACTGAGGAGGTCTACTCGTCTGTCTATCTGAATCTGCATGCATGAAATGCAGCGTCCCCGGAAAAGGGACGTCAGTACGAAATAATGTACCGAGTATGTAAGGCAATAATATAACTGAAAATCGAAACTGAACTGATAATATAATAATTGGAAGTAACTGGGAGTCAAAGATGATCTGGAGATATACTTACCTGCTGATACTGACTCAACTCCTTCAATATAGTAAGTAAAATAATTGTACGGCCTTATAAGGCTCGGTATATATAACTGCTCTGCCGTAGTAGGCTCGCTCATAGGCGCTCGGCCATACTAGGCTATGTATCTCGACCATGCTGGGCTCGCTCATAGGCGCTCGGCCACAGTAGGCTCGGTATATAACTTTCCATCTGATCAGAGGTTGCCCAATAGGGGCCTGCCCATCGATTATAGCTCGATGGTAATGAAAATACTGTAATATTGTATATATAGGCTTGCTGCTCTCTTGACTGGAAGAAGACAATAATAAATTGAATATAGAGTCTCGATAAGGAATAATATTGTAACTTATGAGACTAGAATAGTGTGAATAAATTCATGAATATGAACTTCTCTTTTGTCTCATTACTAACACATGTAGCTACGAGATCATGCCAAAATGAAGGAAGGCTTAGCCTTAACATACCTTATCACAATCTTTCCAATCACCAAGTTGAACTCACCTCTTTGCACCTTAATCTACAAGAATGATAATAATACTATCGTTAAGTTACGAAAGGTACCACTATCGCACAACGAACGACAAACCTATTTTGTATTAAAACGGGCAGCATCTCCCCTATAATCCTTACTTCCTCCAAATTCAAGATAACACCAACAATACAAGAACAGAACAATAAAAACATATATACATCATTTTTCAGCCCTATATACACCATCAAATACTACAAAACAGCCCAACACACCCCAATCTCTTCGTACACAAAACGACCACCGTAGTAGTGTCAAACGACCCGAAAATGTTATGACGAACGACCATCCAACCACCCTAAATTTATATGGTGTTTATAAACCCCCTTCCTCCTCCAAAACTCTACAAAATAGTATTAAAACACGCAGCCCAACAGCAACACAAAACAGTCCACAAAACAGTCCGCTACAAGTGAATAACTCGAACTCACGACTTTATCACCGTCCCGTGAGTTCTTACAAGTATAGAACGACTTACCATGAATTTACAGAAGCAAAATTGGATGAAAGAGAGAAGTAAACTCACCTTATTTGTTGGATAACTCAGCTCTTATCTTGGTTCTTCAAACTCTAGGTTTTACCTCCAATTAGAACTTGAAAGGGAGAGAAAATCAATTAGGGTTTGTGGGAAATTTTTGGGAGGATTCTTTGCAGAGCTTATATCTGGTTATTATGCTCTATTTTAAGTCTAATATATGAAGAAAATAGGCCCTTAAAAGGCCTCTTTGGACGACCCGAAATGGCCCATTTTTTGGGCTCTCATTTAAGCAAGTAGGTGACACACCTACTTGTCACCTAGCAGCTTGCGCAGTATCGCACAAATGCCCATATCTTTCTACTCCAATGTTGTATTGACAAACGGTTTAATGCGTTGGAAAATAGACTCATAGATATTTAATTTGATGGGTGGAACACCCCATAACTCTAAGTATATTGGGAGAAAATCGCAGTTACATTTGACCCAAAGTTTCAGTAAAACTTATGAATGTAACTTGTGATGACTTTCATCGACTTTTGTTCCACAACTCGCTTGACTTCAAAACATAACACACGGATGTCATACGACTAATATAAATCATAACATAATCTCCTTATCATGTTAAGCACCCTAGTCTTACCCCAAAGGTATATGTTATAACATTCCCAACTTGTCGACTTTCGACGAAACATTATTTTCTTCAATTGCTTTAGCTTCTGAACCGTCCAACCCTCTTTGTACTTGTTGTTCATGATCTTCAATATTTGTAACCTCAGAGGTAACATGATTAAATTACTTTATATAACTTTAAATATTATCTCATTTTTGGTCCTACATTAGTTTGCTTACGATGCATTTTTATGTACGAAAATATAGGGTGTAACATCATTCCCCCCTTGGAAACATTCGTCCTCGAATGTTTACTCTTAGAGACTTTGGAAACTTTTGCCAGAGTATCCTTCGTACACTAGGTTAAAACCAACCTGTACGTAGCCAAAAAATATACTATGCATGCCACACATGGCCAATGTTTATAAATAGCAACACTTTGCCTCACCAACCGTAAATCATAAATACTAAAAGTGAAAAATAAAAGCTTACTTGCTGACCTCCTAGCCTGAATAGAGCTGTGTTGTAGCATCCCATCTCGAGCCATATCTTCAGTTTGAAATAGGTGGGGGTATTTAGACTTCATTTCTTCCTCCGATTCCCACGTCATCTCTTCTACATTCTTGCTCCTCCATAAAACCTTTACGGAAGCTACCTCCTTATTTCGTAGATTGCGGATTTGTCGGTCTAGGATGGCAACTGGAATTTCCTCGTATGACAAGTCCTCTGTAATCTGTACATCATCCGTGGGCACCACTCGAGTAGGATCGCCAATGCACTTCCGTAGCATAGATACGTGAAAAACCGGATGGACAGACTCCAATTCTGAGGGCAACTCTAACTCATAAGCTACTTGGCCCACTCTCCGAATGATCCTATAAGGCCCAATATACCGTGGGCTAAGCTTGCCTTTCTTGCCAAACCTCATCACGCCCTTCATAGGTGATACCTTTAAGAATACCCAGTCATTAATCCTGAACTCTAAGTCTCGTCGCCGCATGTCAAAATATGACTTCTGACGACTCTGAGCTATCAACAGTCGCTCCCGGATAAGCTTTACTTTCTCTATGGCCTGTTGAACCAGGTCTGGCCCATATAACCCAGATTCCTAAACATCAAACCACCCTATAGGAGATCTGTACTTACGCCCATACAAAGCCTCGTACGGAGCCATCTGAATACTGGAGTGGTAATTGTTATTATATGCAAACTCGACAAGAGGTAGATGTTCATCCCAACTTCTTTTAAAATCTAACACACAAACTCGTAACATATCCTCGAGCGTCTGAATTGTGTGCTCGGCTTGTCCATCAGTCTGTGGATGAAAAGCTGTGCTGAGATTCACCTGAGTCCCTAGACCTCTCTGAAATGACCTCCAAAAATATGCTGTAAACTGAGCCCCACGGCCAGATATAATAGAAACTGGTACTCCGTGTAGCCGCACTATCTCCTTAATATATAACTTTGCATAATCTTCTGCTGTATATGTAGATCTGACTGGTAGGAAGTGAGCTGATTTCGTGAGCCTATCGACTATCACCCATATGGAATCGAACTTACGATTAGAACGAGGTAAACCCGTGATAAAGTCCATGTTTATCGCCTCCCATTTCCATGTCGGGATCTCTATAGTCTGCATTAGCCCTCCAGGCTTCTGGTGCTCTACCTTCACTTGCTGGCAACTAGTACATTGGGCGACAAACTCAGCAATGTTCTTCTTCATATCATTCCACCAGTACACATCCTTAATGTCATGATACATCTTCGTCGACCCAGGATGGATGGAATACCATAAATAATGTGCCTCTGACATAATCCTGTCTCGTAGCCCTGCTACATCTGGAACACACAAACGACCCCTATATCTGAGAACCCCATCTCCCTTTAGCTCTAACAGTGGCTTCTTCTGCTGCGGAACTCGCTCTCTCAGCTCGACCAACTCTGGGTCCTCGTACTGCCTTTCCTTGACTTCCGCTATGAGGGATGATTTTGTAGTGTTTTGGAGTACAACTCCACCATCCTCAGAATCTACTAACCGAACCCCCAACGAAGACAATTGATGAATCTCTCTAGCTAATTGTCTTTTCTCGGGCTCTACATGTGCTAAGCTACCCATAGATCGACGACTTAATGCATCTGCTACAACATTAGCTTTCCCTGGATGGTAGAGAATGTTAACATCGTAATCTTTCAATAACTCAAGCCATCGCCTCTGTCGCAAATTCAACTCTTTCTGCTTGAAGATATATTGTAGGCTTTTATGATCAGTAAATACATCAACATGAACACCATATAAATAATGTCGCCATATCTTAAGTGCATGGACAACCGCAGCTAACTCGAGGTCGTAGGTCGGATAATTCCTCTCGTGCTTCCTCAACTGCCTTGAAGCATACGCAATTACCTTCCCATGTTGCATCAGGACACATCCTAACCCGACACCTGATGCATCACAATACACGGCATAACCCTCTAGACCCTCTGGAAGTGTTAGAACTGGAGCTGAGGTCAACCTGTTCTTAAGCTCTTGGAAACTTCGCTCGCAAGCCTCTGTCCATTGAAACTTAGTTTCTTTCTGTGTCAACTTCGTCAATGGTGCCGAAAGGGAAGAAAAACCCTCTACGAACCTCGGATAGTATCCTGCTAAGCCTAAAAAGCTACGAACCTCTGTCGGAGTGGTAGGTCTAGGCCAAGATTTCACGGCCTCAATCTTCTGAGTGTCCACCTTTATCCCTTCATCTGATACAATATGCCCCAAGAATGCTACAGACTTCAACCAGAACTCACATTTAGAAAACTTAGCATACAACTTATGATCACGGAGGGTTTGGAGTACCGCTCGCAGGTGGTCCGCATGCTCATCCTCTGAACGGGAATAAACCAGAATATCATCAATAAATACTATCACGAACAGATCTAAAAGTGGCCGGAATAGGCTATTCATCAAGTCCATAAATACAGCGGGTGCATTAGTCAACCCGAAGGACATGACTAGGAACTCGTAGTGGCCATATCGGGTCCTGCAGGCTGTCTTCGGAATATCTTTTTCCCGAACTCTGACTTGGTGGTACCCCGACGTCAAATCTATCTTTGAAAAGCATCTAGCCCCCTGCAACTGATCAAACAAGTCATCGATCCTTGGAAGTGGATACTTATTCTTAATAGTTACCTTGTTCAACTGCCTATAATCGATACACATCCTCAGCGAGCCGTCCTTCTTCCGCACAAATAGTACTAGTGCACCCCAAGGTGAGGTACTGGGCCTGATGTAACCTTTCTCCAGCAAATCTTTTAACTGTTCCTTCAACTCCTTCAATTCGCCAGGTGCCATTCTATACGGAGGGACGGATATTAGTTGAGTTCCTGGAAGCAAAACGATGCTAAAATCAATCTCTCGCTCTGGAGGAATACCTGGAAGCTCATCTGGAAACACATCTGCATACTCTTTGACTACGGGAATAGACTGAAGTGTAGGTATCTCAGCATCTGCATCTCTAACTCGCACAATATGATAAATGCACCCTTTTGCGATGATTTTCCTCGCCTTCAGATAAGAAATAAACCTACCTCTGGGTGTTGGTGTATTACCTACCCATTCAAGGACTGGCTCACCCGGAAAATGAAATCTAGCTGCCTTTGCTCGGCAATCAACTGTGGCATAGCAAGCTGCCAACTAGTCCATGCTCATGATAGCATCAAAATCCATCATCTCTAGCTCAACTAGGTCAGCTGAGGTCTGACGACTACAAATTGTCACCGTACAACCTCGGTAAACCCGTCTAGCAATAATCGATTCTCCGACCGGTGTAGATACCGCAAAAGGATCACTTAGTATTTCAGGCACTATACCAAACTTCCTCGCGACAAATGGGGTAATATACGATAAAGTAGATCCTGGGTCTATCAAAGCATAAGCATCGTGAGAGCAAATGGTTAATATTCCTGTCACAACGTCTGGTGAAGACTCCTGGTCCTGTCGACCCGCTAAAGCATAGATACGGTTCTGATTACCACTTGAACTGGAACCTCTACCTCTGCCCTGACCTCTACCAGCCGAAGACTGAGACTCGCGCCCTGAAGGATGCATGGACATAGATGATCCTGTTACTGAACTCGCTGGTTTTGCCATTCCCCCCGAATCTCTATTTGGGTAATCCCGCATCATATGCCCTGGACGCCCACATGTATAACAAGCACCAGAACCTGCTTGGCATTGGCCCAAGTGTCCTCTACCACATATGTCACACCGTGGAGGAAATGACCATGTCTGCGCAGATCCTCGCTGTCGCTGCAAACCCGACACCCGTGAGCTCACCTAGTCTTGACTAAGTATAGCGTTCATACCTGTAACCCTGTAACTGAGGTGGCGGAGGCCTAGGTGGTCGTCCGAAGTACTGGGTCCTATAACTACCCTGAGATTGCTCCTGAGACCTGGGAAATCTCATCCTCTTATGTTGCCCTTGCTCAGCCCTCTCTGTACCCTGCTGCCGATGCCTACCCCTTTCTATATTCTGGGCGAATGCCTGAATCCGGGAGATATCCATACTATCCTGCAATGCAGCGGTGGCACATGCCTCAGTTAACTCTGGGGCTAATCCTGCTATAAACCTATGAATCCTGTCCCGCATAGTAGCAACTATGGATGGTGCATATCTGGCCAATGAGTCAAAATGGAGATTATACTCTCGAACACTCATATTACCCTGCTTGAGGGCTAGAAACTGATCGACTCGAGCCTGTCGGATCTCCCGTGGTAAGTACTGGTCAAGGAAGGCATCTGAAAAATTCTCCCAAATAGCTGGAGGTGCATCACATCCCCTGGACTTCTCCCATCCCTCGTACCAAAGGATGGCTATATCTCGGAGTCAAAAAGCTGCTAGCTCAACTGCCTCTTTCTCCGTGGCATGCATAACACGAAAGATCCTGTGAAGCTGATCTATGAAATCTTGCGGGTCCTCCCTCTGATCTGTCCCCGTGAACTCTGGGGGACTCAAAGCAATAAACTCTCGGACCCTTGAACTCCCAGACCCCTCAGAAGTTCCTGCACTAGCTGATGCCCTAGCCTGTTGCTGGGTAGCTACCAACTGTGTCAACAAATGCACCGCACTCCTCAAGTCCTGATCTGATGGAAGTGGAGGGGGAACTAGATGTGCGGTTTCCCTAGGAATCTCCATAGTTGGTGGAGGAGCCGGTAATGGCTGAGTAGGGGTCTCACCTTGAGCCTCAGACTGGGCCCCATCTACTGGGGGTACCCTACTGGTCCCCTCACCTACTACTGTATCTCTCCTCTGGCTAGCCGTAATCTTCCTAGTCACCGTCATCTGTGCATGCAAACACCAACACATAAGTTTAATTCAAATTTCCTATAACTCAGTTCTGTAGCACGATTTAGATTTCAAAGAAGGGTAACCAACTCCTAAATGCCTTGCAGTGCCCTGCTTATATAATGTGGTGCACAACACATCTATAAACAAGACTCTACTAGACACGGCTTGTAGACTCCCTAGGATAGAACTACTCTGATACCAAGTTTGTCACGCCCCGAACCTAGGAGCGACACAAGCGCCCGGTGCCTCACCTAACCTGGCATACCAAATTGCGACTAAGGGACTCTGAACACATAATGTCATACTTTGGCCATGGGGCCACCTTGCAAGACAATTTGCGAAGCAAAATATAAAACTGAATGGAAACTAGCGCTAACTAAACATCAATATAAAGCTAGGCTGAAAAGGCCGCCATAGCTACTACAGCTGACAAACCACCAAATTATACATACCAGGCCTACAAACCCAACATACTGCACTAACCAACAGGATATGTCTACAAGCCTCTACTGATAGATATATTGTGATCGGAACAGGGCCCCGACCTACCCATATTATATATATAAATACATACATAAGATACACACAAAAACCTAGACCCGATAACTCCGAATGATGTGGAGCTTACCGATCAGGCTAAACTCTGGAAACACCTACTGAGGAGGTCTACTCGTCTGTCTATCTGAACCTGCATGCATGAAATGCAGCGTCCCCGGAAAAGGGACGTCAGTACGAAATAATGTACCGAGTATGTAAGGCAATAACATAACTGAAAATCGAAATTGAACTGATAATATAATAATTGGAAGTAACTGGGAGTCAAAGATGATCTGGAGATATACTTACCTGCTGATACTGACTCAACTCCTTCAATATAGTAAGTAAAATAATTGTACGGCCTTATAAGGCTCGGTATATATAACTGCTCTGCCGTAGTAGGCTCGCTCATAGGTGCTCGGCCATACTAGGCTATGTATCTCGACCATGCTGGGCTCGCTCATAGGCGCTCGGCCACAGTAGGCTCGGTATATAACTTTCCATCTGATCAGAGGTTGCCCAATAGGGGCCTGCCCATCGATTATAGCTCGATGGTAATGAAAATACTGTAATACTGTATATATAGGCTTGCTGCTCTCTTGACTGGAAGAAGACAATACTAAATTGAATATAGAGTCTCGATAAGGAATAATATTGTAACTTATGAGACTAGAATAGTGTGAATAAATTCATGAATATGAACTTCTCTTTTGTCTCATTACTAACACATGTAGCTACGAGATCATGCCAAAATGAAGGAAGGCTTAGCCTTAACATACCTTATCACAATCTTTCCAATCACCAAGTTGAACTCACCTCTTCGCACCTTAATCTACAAGAATGATAATAATACTATCGTTAAGTTACGAAAGGTACAACTATCGCACAACGAACGACAAACCTATTTTGTATTAAAACGGGCAGCATCTCCCCTATAATCCTTACTTCCTCCAAATTCAAGATAACACCAACAATACAAGAACAGAACAATAAAAACATATATACATCATTTTCCAGCCCTATATACACCATCAAATACTACAAAACAGCCCAACACACCCCAATCTCTTCGTACACAAAACGACCACCGTAGTAGTGTCAAACGACCCGAAAATGTTATGACGAACGACCATCAAACCACCCTAAATTTATATGGTGTTTATAAACCCCCTTCCTCCTCCAAAACTCCACAAAATAGTAGTAAAACACGCAGCCCAACAGCAACACAAAACAGTCCACAAAACAGTCCGCTACAAGTGAATAACTCGAACTCACGGCTTCCGATCACCGTCCCGTGAGTTCTTACAAGTATAGAACGACTTACCATGAATTTATAGAAGAAAAATTGGATGAAAGAGAGCAGTAAACTCACCTTATTTGTTGGATAACTCAGCTCTTATCTTGGTTCTTCAAACTCTAGGTTTTACCTCCAATTAGAACTTGAAAGGGAGAGAAAATCAATTAGGGTTTGTGGGAAATTTTGGGAGGATTCTTTGCAGAGCTTATGTCTGGTTATTATGCTCTATTTTAAGTCTAATATATGAAGAAAATAGGCCCTTAAAAGGCCTCTTTGGACGACCCGAAATGGCCCATTTTTTTGGGCTCTCATTTAAGAAAGTAGGTGACACACCTACTTGTCACCTAGCAGCTTGCGCAGTATCGCACAAATGCCCATATCTTTCTACTCCAATGTCTTATTGACAAACGGTTTAATGCGTTGGAAAATAGACTCATAGATATTTAATTTTATGGGTGGAACACCCCATAAATCTAAGTATATTGGGAGAAAATCGCAGTTACATTTGACCCAAAGTTTCAGTAAAACTTATGAATGTAACTTGTGATGACTTTCATCGACTTTTGTTCCACAACTCGCTTGACTTCAAAACATAACACACGGATGTCGTACGACTAATATAAATCATAACATAATCTCCTTATCATGTTAAGTACCCTAGTCTCACCCCAAAGGTATATGTTATAACATTCCCAACTTGTCGACTTTCGACGAAATATTATTTTCTTCAATTGCTTTAGCTTCTGAACCGTCCAACCCTCTTTGTACTTGTTGTTCATGATCTTTAATATTTGTAACCTCAGAGGTAACATGATTAAATTACTTTATATACTTTTAAATATTATCTCATTTTTGGTCCTACATTAGTTTGCTTACGATGCATTTTTATGTACGAAAATATAGGGTGTAACACAGCATCTTCCAACTGAAGAGGGATAGAAGTCTACGCTACGTAGCCTTTGTGCGTAGCCTACGCAGGAGGCTACGCAGCTTCAACGGGTATCTTAAAGGGGCTGAAACAAGGGGTTTAGAGAGAGAAAACATTAGTTCTTCAACTTGGAATTGATTTCTAGAGAGAAGGAGGAGCTCTTCCACCATGGATACACTTCAAGGTAAGTTGTTTTGGCATAAGAATGATTATATAACATCATTTAGTGATAACACTAATATTTTTATGGATCAAATCCATAGGAAATGGGTTGAATCTTCAAGAACACCAAAAAGAGGAAAAGTGAGATTCTTCCACCCATAGGTAATCCCTTCACTTGAGCTTCATATATATGTCATATTGGAGTATGTGTAGCATGTTTATGAGTTTTATTTGAAGTTATAATGGGATATTACATGAACCCTAAGGGTGGGTCTTGAGAATGCCATTTTTGGGTAAAGATGGGTGATTGGGAGTATGATTCTTGGGTGTAAGAGTATTATTTATACATACACGTACCAATAAGGCTTGTGGAAAGATTATTGAGTTCAAATGGGTAAAGATTGGATTGAAAATGGTAGAAATTTTCAAAGATTTTAGTTGAAGATTTGAGGGTCGAGTTGATGTCGGAATTTGGTAATTTTGGCATGGTTGAACTCGAGGTTGAATGGGCGTTCATATTTTGTAACTTTCATCGGATTCCGAGACGTGGGCTCCACTAGCGATTTTTGAGTTAATTTTTGATTTTATTGGAAAATTTAATATTTTCATATGGGATTGATTACTATAATTTGTGTTGACTGTATTGAATTATTTTTGGCTAGATTCGAACCATTTAGAGTTGGATAATCGAGGAAAAGGTCTACTATGGGATTGAGACAGCATTATCTGAGGTAAGTATCTTGCCTAACCTTGAGTGTGGGATTTACTCCTTAGGCATCGGGTCTTATGTGTCATTTGTGAAATGTGAAAAGTCATGTACGCAAGGTGACGAGTGCGTACTCGGGCTTATATGTGCAAAATTGATTGGGTTAAAGTCTTAGGCATATTGTGTAGTAAATTGGATAATTTTTGGCATTTATTAAATCATATATTTGAGATGCCTCAATTCGCGTTTGTTGAATTTGTTTTTATATGACAATTTGATGTGGTTATTACTTGTATATTTATGTGAATTCCGTGAGTTTGATGATTTGATATTTCCTAAAAATAATTAAATTATGGATTTTTCATCTGCAAATAATTAATGAAATAAGTTTAAACCGAGGCGTTATATAATTATCAAGAATTTTGATTAATGAAGGTGTTGCCCTATACTAAGTATTTTCCATCTCTGTTGTTGTTTTGAGGTTTTATACACATTGTGTGGAGCCTTGGGCAATTTGTTGTGAAATTAATTGATTTTGTTATATATTTGGAATTGGTTGTGGCCATTGGGCAAATTGTGATATGAATTGAATCTGGTATGTTGTCGCGATAATATTCCGTGTAAATTGTTGTGTTATTTGAGTTATTATTTTGAGGATATAAATGTGGCATTTCACTATTGATATTATGTGGGTATAAGAGTGGCATTTCACCGTTGTTATATGTGTTGGGATATTGTCTGGGCGGAGCGATAATGGTGGCTATATGAGAGAAAAGGGTGGCTATAAGAGAGATAAGGGTGGCTATTGATATTGTCAGGGCGGAGGGATGAGGGAGGCTATTGTAGGAGTGATAAGTGTGGCTATAGGAGAGATAAGGGTGACTATTGATATTTTCAGGGTGGAGGGATAAAGAAGGCTATTATAGGAGTGATAAGGGTGGCTATAGGATAGATAAGGGTGGTTATTGTCAGGGATGATATGTGATGATGTGGAGTTATTGCGTTGGTAATTTTCATGTGATGTTGTGATTTTTCTTGTGTTTATTTTTATACCTTGTGCAATTTGTCTGGTTGTTGGTAAATTGATAATAGTCTGATCTATGTTGAAATTGGGAGCCTGTGGTTATTGCCAAGCGGATTATGAAATGAAATGTGGGCACGAGGTGCCGCGAGTAAATAATGATGATATTGGCACGTGAACTGTCTATGTAATTTTGATATGAAATGTGGGCACGAAATGTCGTGAGTAAAAAAATGATGATATTGGCACGTGAATTGTCCGTGCAGTTGTGATATGAAATGTGGGCACGAGGTGCCGTGGTTAAATGATGATGATATTTGGCACGTGAGTTGTCCGTGCGGTTGTGATAGACAAATTGGCACGAGTTGCCGTGGAAATATGAAAGTGGGCTAAGACCCGTATTTTATGATTTTGAAATGCTGTGTCAGAGGGTGACTTTTATTCGAAAGAGATTTATTTGAAAGAATTTTATTTGAAAGATATTTATTTGAAGGAAAGATATTTGAAAGTATTATATCCTGAAGATTTCTATTTGAAAAACATATAGGCGAAAGATTTATATTGGAAGGACTTGATTAATTGGTTGTACTTTTATTCATTATTTGTTGCGCAATATTTATGGTGTTATTGTCGCCCTACTGTGTATATCACTGGTTGATTATTGTTAACATCATTGTTATTTGTTTCTTATTATTTTTGTATATTATATTGCACAGCTTATTAGACTAGTGAGTGTCTCGACTGTACCTCGTCACTACTCCACTAAGGTTAGTCTTGATACTTACTGGGTACAGACCGTGGTGTACTCATACTAAAGTTTTGCATATTTTTGTGCAGAGCTAGGTATTGGAGCTATCGGACTCGGACAAAGTTAAAGTGTTACACCCTATATTTTCGTATGTAAAAATGCGTAGTAAGCAAACTAATGTAGGACAAAAAAATGAGATAATATTTAAAAGTATATAAAGTAAGTTAATCATGTTACCTCTGAGGTTACAAATATTGAAGATCATGAACAACAAGTACAAAGAGGGTTGGACAGTTCAGAAGCTAAAGCAATTAAATAAAACAATGTTTCATCGAAAGTCGACAAGTTGGGAATGTTATAACATGTACCTTTGGGGTGAGACTAGGGTGATTAACATGATAAGGAGATTATGTTATGATTTATATTATTTGTATGACATCCGTGTGTTATGTTTTGATGTCAAGCGAGTTGTGGAACAAAAGTCGATGAAAGTCATCACAAGTTACATTCATAAGTTTTACTGAAACTTTGGGTCAAATGTAACTGCAATTTTCTCCCAATATACTTAGCGTTATGGTGTGTTCCACCCATCTAATTAAAGATCTATGAGTCTATTTTCCAACGCATTAAACCATTTGTCAATACGACATCGGAGTAGAGAGATATGTGCATTTTTGCGATACTGCGCAAGCTGCTAGGTGACAAGTAGGTGTGTCACCTACTTGCTTAAATGAAAGCCCAAAAATGGGCCATTTCGGGTCGTCCAAAGAGGCCTTTTAAGGGCCTATTTTCTTCATATATTAGACTTAAAATAGAGCATAATAACCAGACATAAGCTCTGCAAAGAATCCTCCCAAAATTTCCCACAAACCCTAATTGATTTTCTCTCCCTTTCAAGTTCCAATTGGAGGTAAAACTTAGAGTTTGAAGAACCAAGATAGGAGCTGAGTTATCCAACAAATAAGGTGAGTTTACTGCTCTCTTTCATCCATTTTTTCTTCTGTAAATTCATGGTAAGTCGTTCTATACTTGTAAGAACTCACGGGATGGTGATCGGAAGCCGTGAGTTCGAGTTATTCCCTTGTAGCGGACTGTTTTGTGGACTGTTTTGTGTTGCTGTTGGGCTGCGTGTTTTATTACTATTTTGTGGAGTTTTGGAGGATGAAGGGGGTTTATAAACACCATATAAATGTAGGGTGGTTGGCTGGTCGTTCGTCATAACATTTTCGGGTCGTTTGACACTACTACGGTGGTCGTTTTGTGTACGAAGAGATTGGGGTGTGTTGGGCTGTTTTGTAGTATTTGATGGTGTATATAGGGCTGGAAAATGATGTATATATGTTGTTATTGTTCTGTCCTTGTATTGTTGGTGTTATCTTGAAGTTGGAGGAAGGGCATATTATAGGGGAGATGCTGCCCGTTTTAATACAAAATAGGTTTGTCGTTCGTTGTGCAATAGTTGTACCTTTCGTAACTTAACGATAGTATTATTATCATTCTTGTAGATTAAGGTGCGAAGAGGTGAGTTCAACTTGGTGATTGAAAAGATTGTGATAAGGTATGTTAAGGCTAAGCCTTCCTTCATTTTGGCATGATCTCGTAGCTACATGTGTTAGTAATGAGACAAAAAGAGAAGTTCATATTCATGAATTTATTCACACTATTCTAGTCTCATAAGTTACAATATTATTCCTTATCGAGACTCTATATTCAATTTTAGTATTGTCTTCTTTCAGTCAAGAGAGCAGCAAGCCTATATATACAGTATTACAGTATTTTCATTACCATCGAGCTATAATCGATGGGCAGGCCCCTATTGGGCAACCACTGATCAGATGGAAAGTTATATACCGAGCCTACTGTGGCCGAGCGCCTATGAGCGAGCCCAGCATGGTCGAGATACATAGCCTAGTATGGCCGAGCGCCTATAAGCGAGCCTACTATGGCAGAGCAGTTATATATACCGAGCCTTATAAGGCCGTACAATTATTTTACTTACTATATTGAAGGAGTTGAGTCAGTATCAGCAGGTAAGTATATCTCCAGATCATCTTTGACTCCCAGTTAATTTCAGTTATCATATTATCAGTTCAGTTTCAGATTTCAGTTATTTTATTGCCTTACATACTCGGTACATTATTTCGTACTGACGTCCCTTTTTTGGGGGCGCTGCATTTCATGCGTGCAGGTTCAGACAGACAGACGGGTAGACCTCCTCAGTAGGTGTTTTCCGAGTTCCGCCTGATCGGTAAGCTCCACGTCTTTCGGAGTTGCCAGGACTAGAGTTTTGTGTACATCTTATGTATATCTGTATATATTTATGGGTAGGTCGGGGCCCTGTTCTGATCACAGTACATCTATCAGTAGAGGCTTGTAGGCATATCCTGTTGGTTAGTGCAGTATGTTGGGTTTGTATAAATTGGTGGTTTGTCAGCTGTAGTAGCTATGACGGCCTTGTCGGCCTAGCTTTATATTGATATTTAGTTAGCGCTAGTTTCCATTCAGTTTTATATTTTGCTTCGCAAATTGTCTTGCAAGGTGGCCCCATGGCCAAAGTATGACATTATGTGTTCAGAGTCCCTTAGTCGCAATTTGGTACGCCAGGTTAGGTGAGGCACGGGGTGCTTGTCTCGCTCCTAGGTTCGGGGCGTGACAAACTTAGTATCAGAGCAGTTCTGTCCTAGGGAGTCTACAAGCCGTGTCTAGTAGGGTCTTGTTTCTAGATGTGTTGTGCACCACATTATATAAGCAAGGAACTACAGGGCATTTAGGAGTTGGTTACACTTCTTTGAAATCTAAATCGTGCTATAGAACTGAGTTATAGGAAATTTTAATTAAACTTATGTGTTGGTGTTTGCATGCATAGATGACGGTGACTAGGAAGACTACGGCTAGCCAGAGGAGAGATACAGTAGTAGGTGAGGGGACCAACAGGGTACCCCCAGTAGATGGGGCCCAGTCTGAGGCTCAAGGGGAGACCCCTACTCAGCCATTACCGGCTCCTCCACCAACTACGGAGATTCCTAGGGAAACCGCACATCCAGTTCCCCCTCCACTTCCGTCAGATCAGGACTTAAGGAGTGCGGTGCATTTGTTGACACAGTTGGTAGCTACCCAGCAACATGCTAGGGCATCAGCTAGTGCAGGAACTTCTGAGGGGTCTGGGAGTTCAAGGGTCCGAGAGTTTATTGCTTTGAGTCCCCCAGAGTTCACGGGGACAGATCAGAGGGAGGACCCGCAGGATTTCATAGATCAGCTTCACAGGATCTTTCGTGTTATGCATGCCACGGAGAAAGAGGCAGTTGAGCTAGCAGCTTTTCGACTCCGAGATATAGCCATCCTTTGGTATGAGGGATGGGAGAGGTCCAGGAGACGTGATACACCTCCAGCTATTTGGGAGAATTTTTCAGATGCTTTCCTTGACCAGTACTTACCGTGGGAGATCCGACAGGCTCGAGTCGATCAGTTTCTAGCCCTCAAGCAGGGTAATATGAGTGTTCGAGAGTATAGTCTCCGTTTTGACTCATTGGCCAGATATGCACCATCCATAGTTTCTACTATGCGGGACAGGATTCACAGGTTTATAGCAGGGTTAGCCCCAGAGTTAACCGAGGCATGTGCCACCGCTGCATTGCAGGATAGTATGGATATCTCCCGGATTCAGGCATTCGCCCAGAATATAGAAAGGGGTAGGCGTCGGCAGCAGGGTACAGAGAGGGCTGAGCAAGGGCAACGTAAGAGGATGAGATTTCCCAGGTCTCAGGAGCAATCTCAGGGTAGTTATAGGACCCAGTACTTCAGACGGCCACCTAGGCCTCCGCCACCTCAGTTACAGGGTTACGGGTATGACCGCTATACTCAGTCAGGACCAGGTGAGAGCTCACGGGCGTCGGGTTTGCAGCGACAACGAGGTTCTGCGCAGACATGGTCATTTCCTCCGCGGTGTGACATCTGTGGTAGAGGACACTTGGGTCAATGCCGAGCAGGTTCTGATGCTTGTTATACATGTGGGCGTCCGGGGCATATGATGCGAGATTGCCCAAATAGAGATTCTGGGGGAATGGCACAACCAGCGAGTTCAGCAACAGGATCGTCTATGTCCGTGCATCCTTCAAGGCGTGAGTCTCAGTCTTCGGCTGGTAGAGGTCGAGGCAGAGGTAGAGGT
Source organism: Nicotiana tabacum (assembly GCF_000715075.1). Taxonomy (NCBI): domain Eukaryota; kingdom Viridiplantae; phylum Streptophyta; class Magnoliopsida; order Solanales; family Solanaceae; genus Nicotiana; species Nicotiana tabacum. The sequence continues at coordinate 26,024,504 of NC_134083.1, forward strand.
TCCAGTTCAAGTGGTAATCAGAACCGTATCTATGCTTTAGCGGGTCGACAGGACCAGGAGTCTTCACCAGACGTTGTGACAGGTATATTAACCATTTTCTCTCACGATGCTTATGCTTTGATAGACCCAGGATCTACTTTATCGTATATTACCCCATTTGTCGCGAGGAAGTTTGGTATAGTGCCTGAAATACTAAGTGATCCTTTTGCGGTATCTACACCGGTCGGAGAATCGATTATTGCTAGACAGGTTTACCGAGGTTGTACGGTGACAATTTGTAGTCGTCAGACCTCAGCTGACCTAGTTGAGCTAGAGATGATGGACTTTGATGCTATCATGGGCATGGACTGGTTGGCAGCTTGCTATGCCACAGTTGATTGCCGAGCAAAGGTAGCCAAATTTCATTTTTCGGGTGAGCCAGTCCTTGAATGGGTAGGTAATACACCAACACCCAGAGGTAGGTTTTCCTATCTGAAGGCGAGGAAAATGATCGCAAAAGGGTGCATTTATCATATTGTGCGAGTTAGAGATGCAGATGCTGAGATACCTACACTTCAGTCTATTCCCATAGTCAAAGAGTATGCAGATGTGTTTCCAGATGAGCTTCCAGGTATTCCTCCAGAGCGAGAGATTGATTTTAGCATCGATTTGCTTCCAGGAACTCAACCAATATCCGTCCCTCCGTATAGAATGGCACCTGCCGAATTGAAGGAGTTGAAGGAGCAGTTAAAAGATTTGCTGGAGAAAGGTTACATTAGGCCCAGTACCTCACCTTGGGGTGCACCGGTACTATTTGTGCGGAAGAAAGACGGCTCGCTGAGGATGTGTATCGGTTATAGGCAGTTGAACAAGGTAACTATTAAGAATAAGTATCCACTTCCAAGGATCGATGACTTGTTTGATCAGTTGCAGGGAGCTAGATGCTTTTCCAAGATTGATTTGAGGTCGGGGTACCACCAGGTCAGAGTTCGGGAAAAAGATATTCCGAAGACAGCCTTCAGGACCCGATATGGCCACTTCGAGTTCCTTGCAATGTCCTTCGGGTTGACTAATGCACCCGCTGTATTTATGGACTTGATGAATAGCCTATTCTGGCCATTTTTAGATCTGTTCGTGATAGTATTTATTGATGATATTCTGGTTTATTCCCGTTCAGAGGATGAGCATGCGGACCACCTGCGAGCGGTACTCCAAACCCTCCGTGATCGTAAGTTGTATGCTAAGTTTTCTAAATGTGAGTTCTGGTTGAAGTCTGTAGCATTCTTGGGGCATATTGTATCAGATGAAGGGATAAAGGTGGACACTCAGAAGATTGAGGCCGTGAAATCTTGGCCTAGACCTACCACTCCGACAGAGGTTCGTAGCTTTCTAGGCTTAGCAGGATACTATCGAAGGTTCGTAGAGGGTTTTTCTTCCCTTTCGGCACCATTGACGAAGTTGACACAGAAAGAAACTAAGTTTCAATGGACAGAGGCTTGTGAGCGGAGTTTCCAAGAGCTTAAGAACAAGTTGACCTCAGCTCCAGTTCTAACACTTCCAGAGGGTCTAGAGGGTTATGCCGTGTATTGTGATGCATCAGGTGTCGGGTTAGGATGTGTCCTGATGCAACATGGGAAGGTAATTGCATATGCTTCAAGGCAGTTGAGGAAGCACGAGAGGAATTATCCGACCCACGACCTCGAGTTAGCTGCGGTTGTCCATGCACTTAAGATATGGCGGCATTATTTATATGGTGTTCATGTTGATATATTTACTGATCATAAAAGCCTACAATATATTTTCAAGCAGAAAGAGTTGAATTTGCGACAGAGGCGATGGCTTGAGTTATTGCAAGATTACGATGTTAACATTCTCTACCATCCAGGGAAAGCTAATGTTGTAGCAGATGCCTTAAGTCGCCGATCTATGGGTAGCTTAGCACATGTAGAGCCCGAGAAAAGACAATTAGCTAGAGATATTCATCAATTGGCTTCGTTGGGGGTTCGGTTAGTAGATTCTGAGGATGGTGGAGTTGTAATCCAAAACACTACAAAATCATCCCTCATAGCGGAAGTCAAGGAAAGGCAGTACGAGGACCCAGAGTTGGTCGAGTTGAGAGAGCGAGTTCCGCAGCAGAAGAAGCCATTGTTAGAGCTCAAGGGAGATGGGGTTCTCAGATACAAGGGTCGTTTGTGTGTTCCAGATGTAGCAGGGCTACGAGACAGGATTATGTCAGAGGCAAATTGCTGCTATTTATAAAGATTGGCCATGTGTGGCATGCATAGTATGTTTCTGGCTACGTGCAGGTTGGTTTTAACCTAGTGTACGAAGGATACTCTGGAAAAAGTTTCCAAAGTCTCCAAGAGTAAACATTCGAGGACGAATGTTCCCAAGGGGGAGTGATGTTACACCCTATATTTTCGTATGTAAAAATGCGTAGTAAGCAAACTAATGTAGGACAAAAAAATGAGATAATATTTAAAAGTATATAAAGTAAGTTAATCATGTTACCTCTGAGGTTACAAATATTGAAGATCATGAACAACAAGTACAAAGAGGGTTGGACAGTTCAGAAGCTAAAGCCATTAAATAAAACAATGTTTCATCGAAAGTCGACAAGTTGGGAATGTTATAACATGTACCTTTGGGGTGAGACTAGGGTGATTAACATGATAAGGAGATTATGTTATGATTTATATTATTTGTATGACATCCGTGTGTTATGTTTTGATGTCAAGCGAGTTGTGGAACAAAAGTCGATGAAAGTCATCACAAGTTACATTCATAAGTTTTACTGAAACTTTGGGTCAAATGTAACTGCAATTTTCTCCCAATATACTTAGAGTTATGGTGTGTTCCACCCATCAAATTAAAGATCTATGAGTCTATTTTCCAACGCATTAAACCATTTGTCAATACGACATCGGAGTAGAGAGATATGTGCATTTTTGCGATACTGCGCAAGCTGCTAGGTGACAAGTAGGTGTGTCACCTACTTGCTTAAATGAAAGCCCAAAAATGGGCCATTTCGGGTCGTCCAAAGAGGCCTTTTAAGGGCCTATTTTCTTCATATATTAGACTTAAAATAGAGCATAATAACCAGACATAAGCTCTGCAAAGAATCCTCCCAAAAATTTCCCACAAACCCTAATTGATTTTCTCTCCCTTTCAAGTTCCAATTGGAGGTAAAACTTAGAGTTTGAAGAACCAAGATAGGAGCTGAGTTATCCAACAAATAAGGTGAGTTTACTGCTCTCTTTCATCCATTTTTTCTTCTGTAAATTCATGGTAAGTCGTTCTATACTTGTAAGAACTCACGGGATGGTGATCGGAAGCCGTGAGTTCGAGTTATTCCCTTGTAGCGGACTGTTTTGTGGACTGTTTTGTGTTGCTGTTGGGCTGCGTGTTTTATTACTATTTTGTGGAGTTTTGGAGGATGAAGGGGGTTTATAAACACCATATAAATGTAGGGTGGTTGGCTGGTCGTTCGTCATAACATTTTCGGGTCGTTTGACACTACTACGGTGGTCGTTTTGTGTACGAAGAGATTGGGGTGTGTTGGGCTGTTTTGTAGTATTTGATGGTGTATATAGGGCTGGAAAATGATGTATATATGTTGTTATTGTTCTGTCCTTGTATTGTTGGTGTTATCTTGAAGTTGGAGGAAGGGCATATTATAGGGGAGATGCTGCCCGTTTTAATACAAAATAGGTTTGTCGTTCGTTGTGCAATAGTTGTACCTTTCGTAACTTAACGATAGTATTATTATCATTCTTGTAGATTAAGGTGCGAAGAGGTGAGTTCAACTTGGTGATTGAAAAGATTGTGATAAGGTATGTTAAGGCTAAGCCTTCCTTCATTTTGGCATGATCTCGTAGCTACATGTGTTAGTAATGAGACAAAAGAGAAGTTCATATTCATGAATTTATTCACACTATTCTAGTCTCATAAGTTACAATATTATTCCTTATCGAGACTCTATATTCAATTTTAGTATTGTCTTCTTTCAGTCAAGAGAGCAGCAAGCCTATATATACAGTATTACAGTATTTTCATTACCATCGAGCTATAATCGATGGGCAGGCCCCTATTGGGCAACCACTGATCAGATGGAAAGTTATATACCGAGCCTACTGTGGCCGAGCGCCTATGAGCGAGCCCAGCATGGTCGAGATACATAGCCTAGTATGGCCGAGCGCCTATAAGCGAGCCTACTATGGCAGAGCAGTTATATATACCGAGCCTTATAAGGCCGTACAATTATTTTACTTACTATATTGAAGGAGTTGAGTCAGTATCAGCAGGTAAGTATATCTCCAGATCATCTTTGACTCCCAGTTAATTTCAGTTATCATATTATCAGTTCAGTTTCAGATTTCAGTTATTTTATTGCCTTACATACTCGGTACATTATTTCGTACTGACGTCCCTTTTTTGGGGGCGCTGCATTTCATGCGTGCAGGTTCAGACAGACAGACGGGTAGACCTCCTCAGTAGGTGTTTTCCGAGTTCCGCCTGATCGGTAAGCTCCACGTCTTTCGGAGTTGCCAGGACTAGAGTTTTGTGTACATCTTATGTATATCTGTATATATTTATGGGTAGGTCGGGGCCCTGTTCCGATCACAGTACATCTATCAGTAGAGGCTTGTAGGCATATCCTGTTGGTTAGTGCAGTATGTTGGGTTTGTATAAATTGGTGGTTTGTCAGCTGTAGTAGCTATGACGGCCTTGTCGGCCTAGCTTTATATTGATATTTAGTTAGCGCTAGTTTCCATTCAGTTTTATATTTTGCTTCGCAAATTGTCTTGCAAGGTGGCCCCATGGCCAAAGTATGACATTATGTGTTCAGAGTCCCTTAGTCGCAATTTGGTACGCCAGGTTAGGTGAGGCACGGGGTGCTTGTCTCGCTCCTAGGTTCGGGGCGTGACATAATTGCTACTTGTCATTGAGTTATTCTTGTATTAAATTGTCCGTCATTTCATAATTCCATGCTTATTTGCTACTTGCCTCTTATCACTTTTCTTGCATATCTGAATTGTCCTATGTCTTTCTTGTCTTATAATTTCGTAACATTTATTGCCTTCAATTATGTAGTTTGTTATATTTCTAATTATTTCCACTGTTGGTTTATATACATATAAAAAATATTGCTCGAATTGTTATTGTAATCGGCTTACCTAGTCTTAGAGACTAAGTGCCATCACGATGCCTATGGTGGGATTTTGTGTCGTGACAGTATGCATATGGTTTTATCACTGAGATACATTACGTTGACATTCACCCATGACATACATACATAGAGATGTATTTTTCTCACGTTGTACGGTATCACGTCATTCATGACTTCTCACACATATTGGCCTACGGGCATAGTGATGCATTTTTCCACTGGCTATCTGGAAAGAAAATAAAACATCTTGTCATTGTTGAAAGGATTTTTGGAAAAAAATTACTGTTTTCAAACTTATTCGTATTTTTGGAAACTTTGGTAAATGACTTGGGACTTTCACTGATACACTTGAAAGGCAGAACTATTTTTGAAAATCATGATTTAGCCGAGTATTTATTCCTTGGGTTACTTCTTTCATTACTTTCTTTATGTGGTTATTAACTGTTGTTGGTTATTGGAGCTGGACTCTCACCTTGGTACAAGCTCGTCACTACTTTCAACCTAAGGTTAGGTTTGTTACTTATTGAGTATATGGGGTCGGTTGTACTCATACTACACTTCTGCACCTTGCGTGCAGATGTTGGTTGTTGATGTTGTTGTGTTCGTCGGGAGCTGGATATGAAGGTGTACCTGCGTTCTGGTTGTAGCTGCCTCTTGTTCATGGTAGCCTTAGATTCACGAGACTCTGTTTATGTACTTTTCAAAGAGATTATGTATTTATTTCATACCAACTTTATAAACTCTATTCTTAAAAGCTCATGACTTGTACTACCAGTTCTTGGGGAAATGTATTGGTTTCATATATTTTCTTTTAATTAATTGCCTTATTAATTTCATTAGAATTGGATAGTTGATAATTGGCTTACCTAGTGGGTTGGGTTAGGTGCAATCACGACTGTCACAACCCAAAATCCATAGAGGTCGTGATGGCGCTGGACTGCACTGTCAGGAAAGCCAACACTAAATAGTTAATTAAATCCTCATTTTAATATTTTTGAAATTGTAAATTTACTTCAATTTATCTAGTAAAAGATGAATTTACAGAATAAATAACAATATTTTCCAATTCCAATAGTGAACATCCTATAATCATCCCAGAACCCGGTGTCACAAGTGCATGAGCCTTTTCTAGAAATTTAAAATAAAATGCAATAATTGTCTGGAATACAACTTGGACAGGAAAGAAAATACAATTCGCTGAAGGAGACTCTGTTGGCTGCGGTACGTCGTATAGGATGCAGCTCACCTACCCCTCCATAATCGCGCCTCTGCGCCCACAAGGCTGCTAAACATATGTGTACCTGCACAAAAACATGCAGTAAGTGTAGTATGAGTACATAAATCAACGCGTACCTAGTAAGTATCCCGCCTAACCCCGAAGAAGTAGTGACGAGGGGTCGACTTCGACACTTGCTATGGGCTTTAAATGGGGTATCAATGATATAATTAAGTATGGATTATATGAACGGTTGTAAGCTGAATATTTTGAAGTAAGTAAGCAGTTCTTTCATAACTAAGAGATCTCCAAATTTATCTCCCATTATTTAACAATTTAACTCAGGCCAAGGAGGCAATATCATTATCTATAAGTTTCAAGGCAAGCAATACAAGCACGCACAAATCATGCTGGGGTCGTACGACCCGATCCAACAAATATTTAAACTGTGCACTGCCAGAGGGTCGAATGGCGCAAACCATAGATGCATCTATTTAATCTGCCGAGGCATTCGGCCCATTCCGCAAAAGATAACACATTCAAATAATCAATCAAGAATTCATCAAAGGGAAATTATCCAAGAAAAAGGAAATTTCTCTTTTAAAAGTCAAGAAAACGATGCCTGGCCTTTTAGAAATTTATTAACACAACTCCATATGATTTAAGCATTTTAAATTGACAACAAGATTTCAAATATTACAAGTAAAGCATGCTTTTGGGTCCTAGACTACCCAAACTTAGGCATAATAGTAGCTACGCACGGATTCTCGTCACCTCGTGCGTACGTAGCCCGCACAAATAGGACCACACAGTGATTTATTTCACCTATGGGGTAAATTCCCTCTTACAAGGTTAGAAAGGAGACTTACCTCGCTCCGAAGTTCCATAACCGGCTCCCAAGCCATTCAATCAACTCAAATCGATGCCCAACGCTCCAAAATTAGTCAATAAATGAGAAAATCCATAAATATATACTCTAATACTCATTATAATCCAATTTATAACAACTCCCAACTCCGTTTGAAAAGTCGATAAAAACCACCCTCGGGCCCACGTGCCCGGATTCCGAAAATTTTCAAAGATAAACTTTACCCACAACCCCACGAACTCAAATATATAATTTATTCTCTATTCTATGCCCAATTTCGTGGTCAAAATCTAAAATACCAAATTCTAGGTCTTCTACCAAAAAACCCACAATTTATACTAATTTTCATGTTCCGATGCATGTACATTCTTGTATTTAACTCACAAATGGGAAGAAACCACTTACCTAGAATTGCTTGATGAAATTCCCCTCTTCAAAAGCTCCAAAAATCACCCAAGCCGTGTGAAAAATGGGTGAAATGAACTCAAACTCCGCTTTTAAAACATTCTGCCCAGCCCAGGTCCGCCCTTCTTCGCGATCGCGGGAGTGCCTTCGCAAATTGCGAAGCCTAAGCACACCGCCTTCGCATTTTCCTCTACGCGACCGCACACAAGCCCATGCGAATGCGACTTTCTATAACCCAACACTTCACGATCGCACTCCTACTCACACGATCGTGATAAGCAAAAGCGTAGCATCAGGCCATCCCTCATTCCTTCTTCGCGAACGCATTACCACAGCCGCATTCGCGTAGCACAACCACCCACCGCACCGGGATCGCAGGTCCATCATCGCGACTACATAGCACATTTCACAGTCACCCCCAAATAACTCTACGCGATCGCGGACTTCCAATCGCGATCGCGTATAAGGAAACCAACAACAGTCATGACAGCAACTCCAGCAGATCTCTCAAGTCGAATTTCCATCCGTTAACCATCCAAATTCCACCCAAGGCCCTATGGACCTCCACCAATCATTCCAACACATCCCAAAACACATTACAAACTTAATCGTGCCTTTAAATCACATCAAACAACGCTAAAACCATGAATCGCACCCCAATTCAAGCTTAATAAACTTTAGAACTTCAAACATCTATATTTGATGCCGAAACCTATCAAATCAGATCCGATTGACCTCAAATTTTGCACACAAGTCACATTTGACTTTACGGACTTACTCCAACTTCTGGAATCGGATTCCGATCCCGATATCAAAAAGTCCACTCCGGTCAAACTTCTCAAAACCTTCAAATTTCTAGCTTTAGCCAAATGACTCCAAAATGACCTACGGACCTCCGAATCCACTTCCGGGCGCGCTCCCAATACCAGAGTCACCATACGGAGCTATTCCCAGACTCAGAATCCCAAACAGACATTGATAAAATTGAAATGCACTTCAACCCAAATTTATGAAATTCTTCCAAAATGCCAAATTCCACAATAGGCACTGAAACACTCCTTAGTCATCCAAAAACCAGATCCGGACATACGCCCAAGTCCGAATTCATCATACGAACCTGTTGGAACCTTCAAATCTCGATTCCAAGATCGTTTACTCAAAAATCCAACCTTAGTCAATTCTTCCAACTTAAAGCTTCCTAAATGAGAATTTGTTTTCAAATCAGCTATGAACTTCCGAAATTTCAATTCCAACCACGCCTACCAGTCATAATACCTGAAGTGAAGTTGATCATGGCCTCAAACTGCTGAACGACGCACTGGAGCTCAAAACGACCGGCCGGGTCGTTACATTCTCTCCCACTTAAACATACGTTCGTCCTCGAACGTGCTAAGAACTGCTCTAGGGTTGTTCGAAATCACTGTTTAATACCTCATGCACCTACCCGTGCTACCATAACTCAGTTGAGAACATTAGCTCGATCAAATTTGAAGATATTCTCTTTTATCTAGGCAAATAAGCCTTAGAGACCAGTTCCAACATCCGAAATTCTCTACTAGGCCTGCTTCCAACAAACGAACACCGTATCGATCCCCAGATGATGTACCAGAACACAACTGCATACCTTTGCCAAATTCACACCATGACCGCAATATTCACATGACCATAATAACATTCTCTGATCATAATAGCCGACATTCCCCGAATCTGATGTTCACCATGCACCACATGACATATATAAGTCTTGTTTCAACCCTGGCAATACCGCCACGATGGAAGAGATGTGTAGAAATTCATAACCAACTGCCGAGTCAACAAACCATTGAACCTCTCCTCTTGACTAGAATCATCACCTCATTATGAACCAAATAATGGTATTTGCTCTTTAATATACTTCATATAATCCGATCGCACAGATCCCAGATCCAAAAATCTCATCTCACCCAGTATAAGCTGCTCAGGCAACAAGTCCCCTCAGACATGATCAAGAGTCTCATGTGATGCCACATGGGCCAACAAGCTACCAACTCGAACGTGATACATAAGGAAAATGAACTTTGGAAGGAATTACTCAACCCACGTAACTAATTAGACAACCGAAAAGGTGTCATGAACCTTCCCTCAGAAAATGGAACACAAAACACGCAAAATAGAATATAGGGAACTGTACTCAACATCACACTGTTGCGGCGCTCAACCCGATCCAAACAACATACCCGTGGCGGCGTTCCAGCCGATCCGCAAAAAAGAATCTATAAGGATATACTTACCGAGCTAGAATGCTCATTACTACAAAATATCTGAATATCGGACACAAGCACGCTAAATGCATCATACCATCCATGGGAGGACCAACAGTGCCATACGCTACAAAACTCAAGCACAACTAAGGTGCGACATATGATCTGAATCTCGAGAGCCATCCTGCTAACATAACATCATCGCTACGTGGAACCTCAACACATAGGAAATTTATCAAGTTCACCACTCTCACGGCATAATATAGTATTACATGAAATAACCGACGACGAAATAACATCCAACGTCTGAATACTCCTACATAAGGAGCGCTAAGCTGAAATGAACACTTCCATCCTGATATAGAGCCCACATTCATATCTAGATCTATCCACGGACCTCAAGCAGATTCGGATCGCACCGTACTAGTCTAATAATCTTTCAAGGGTTCATAATAACCCCTTTTTCCCTATAACACACAAAAACAACCATCATATCCGGAACAAACCTCCACAGTCCACAATCAAATGAACCGAGCGCCCTCCAAGCTTAAATTCTCACATGAACAATAGTACCGCAATCTCCATACTTGGTTCCAATCTTCGCTCAATCAAGTGACTACATATCACACTTATACAATCTTCTCGTGGAACGTGCTCCAACGACCGTCCGCATCAAACAACAAGTCTGCACATTCAAACCACCGACCGTACTAAAGATTTAAAGCAAATCAAAAATACTAATTCACTACTCAAAGTCTCTTACATAGGACACCAATCTCAGGTGACGCTAAAGACAATACCAGCTTACTCTAACCATCTGAATCCATTCCCGCTCATCCGAGCTCTTGACATTCTTGTTGACACCAAACTGCAACCTTGATCCTCAACTTCCGAATCCTATGCCGACCACTGCATTTAATCATGCCAATGCGCAAGAGTACAAGAATTTCATCTTAACTCCCAAACTATTAATAGGGTAAACAATTCATCATATAGAAACCTTTTACTTAACTCATTCCAAGAGAACCATCGCAACACGCGACTGAATCCTCATATTCGCAGAAAATACCAACCTCAGGTAGTGGTCTAAACCCCCATAACCCCTCCGGGATCCATATGCACATAATAGGCCATAATACTCGAAAGCCTCCAAATAAGATCGGTTACGGCGACCGTCAAACCTCGCACGTACCGTCACAAATCACATGAATAACCCAACACACTGAAGGAGCTGATCATTGCCATCATTATGCCAATTCATCCCTTGCTAACCAAACCCGACTTCTCCTAATTTACTCTAGATCTTCCTTAGAAATAACAATGACTCCTTTATCAATATAACGAACTCAATCCGCACTCATCCCGAGTGAACTAATTTCCTGAGACCACATTATCCCCAAAGCCCACGAACCATTTCATACCCTCTTTGTGCGCATAATCGCGTCTTCAACTGATACACTCATTCTGATGATTCTTCTATAAATCCAAAGATAACACGGAACACTCCAAGCTCCTTTATCATAATCCGCTGCAGAAGCTCGATATTCAACCATACTATGGACTCGAAATCCTTAGGCACCACGCCTTAACTTTTGAATCCTCTAGGACCGTTATTGAGAGTCACCCACTCTGACTTGGTCCCGAATATAATCAACTCCATGTCTCCGCTAGCACATGAGTACCCTCTCAAGGAAGCATCTGGCCGAATAATCTTCCTTGTAACTCGCCTCTACATAAAGCATAAATCTTGAATCTTCCCAAAGCCTGAGCATGAATCGATAAGGCTAACTATAGCACACATTCCTCAAATCGCTTGCTCAAATTACTACTGATGTTCTCTTTCGTTAGTCATAATAACCCATCAATATGCCGATAACCAGAAATCTTACAAATAGAGGACCATGCAATCCAACTGTAGGCGGTGGGACTCTCCCACTTAGCTTAAAGCTACTATTGCATAAACTTGGAACCCATCAAGATTCTTCCTTCATCGACATGATCTAGCACAATCAACCCGCCAAATTGCTCGAAATCCTTCTATTAATCTTTAATGAACACTCCGAATCACTAACCACATTCACATATTCGACCTCTTGCTGGATAACCAGTAGAATTCTTTCGTGACAGCCCCATCAACACCACGCAACCGCTAACCTGCTCACAGGGGATAACCCACCTGTGGAAATTCCATGCCGACATCATCCAATGACGGTGCACTAGGTACAATAACTACAAAATCAGTAACTCATCCTGAGCCCGTGCTCATTCACCAGCTGTACAGATCTGTTCACTCCTCATGGACAATAACTAAAGGTGCGACAATACATTCCAATCCAAAGTCATGTTGTATCCTTCTTCATATCAAGCAACTCCCTCTTGCCACACCAATCTTCCTCAATATAGCAGCCAATATTCCAAATTAAGTCTGTAGACCTAGTCCCGGTCCACCATGAATACCAAATAACTCTAAACGTTCTCAAGGCGTGTAGTCATCCTACCACAGAACCCACATACTACTCTGCCACTCTCCCACTTTGGTCAAACTCGCTCCTTTAAGTAACTACCTGGCTTCTGTTTCTCACGCTTGGCCTTCTATAAGTTTATCCACCGCAAGGCACCTCCCACATGTTCTTCCTCATCCTTCGCTACCCAGTTATTGCCTTAAATCAAAATCTACCTCTATAGCACTTGAACCGATAGATTTCTACCAACTTTAAACCTTTCCGGAAATCATCTTTCTTGAGCCATCAATACCAGGAATGCCAATTCGATCCTGAACCCCTGCACATTGCGACCTCCAACAGCCGCTTTCTCGGTACCATTTATAATACTCTGCCCCAAGGCGAATTGAAGGAAACCATAACACTGGCGACCTTAACACATAATAACCAATCAAGGGTGATGACGCCACATCACAGGTGAAGATTCCGCCATGCTCGAAAATATCGAGTCCCGCTACTCCATCAACCCAAGTCTGAACATTCTTAGTTTGATTGCCTTTCCTTCGTCGGGAGTAAAAGAGCGAATCTGAATCATGCACTGAGTAAACCTCCTTTCAAGTCATTCACTACCCCGAGACATAGGCAAGCATCCTACCATCACATCAATACTGTGCGACAACAACTCCTGAGCATCATAGCAACCTGTGCAAAGCCTCAAAGCTCTCAGAAGTACAGTTACTGGGGTGAAATGACAGAATATCCTTCCATAAGGCAATGACAATAGCCCAATCAACTACGCAGGGAGAAACACACTGTACCACATCTGTAGTACCATTACAATTCCTCAATTCCCGATTTATAACCAGCTCTTCACGTAGCATAAGATTGAATAAGAAAGATATGAAAGCATAAGCCTCAAAGGAATCAAATTGCACGATGAGGAATCAAGAAGGAAAGTGCTCCTAACAGCCCTGTAGCCTCTCGAAGATAAGTACAGACGTCTCCGTACCGATCCGCAAGACTCTACTAGACTCGCTCATGACTGGTGAGACCTAAGTGAACCTAGCGCTTTGATACCATGTTATAACGACCCAAAATCCATAAATGTTGTGATGGCGCCGGACTCCACTGTCAGGCAAGACAACACTAAATAGTTAATTAAATACTCATTTTAATACTTTTGAAATCGTAAATTTACTTCAATTTATCTAGTAAAAGATGAATTTACAGAATAAATAATAATGTTTTCCAATTCCAATAGCGAACATCCCATAATCATCCCAGAACTCGGTATCACAAGTGCATGAGCCTTTTCTAGAAATTTAAAATAAAATATAATAATTGTCTGGAATACAACTTGGACGGGAAAGAAAATACAATTCGCTGAAGGAGACTCTGTTGGTTGCGGTGCGTCATATAGGATGCAGCTCACCTAAGTCCCCGCCATAATCGTGCCTCTGCGCCCACAAAGCCGCTAAACATATGTGTACCTGCACAAAAATGTGCAGTAAGTGTAGTATGAGTACGTAAATCAACGCGTACCTAGTAAGTATCCCGCCTAACCCCGAAGAAGTAGTGACGAGGGGTCGACTTCGACACTTGCTATGGGCTATAAATGGGGTATCAATGATATAATTAAGTATGGATTATATGAACGGTTGTAAGCTGAATATTTTGAAGTAAACAAGCAGTTCTTTCATAATTAAGATATCTCCAAATTTATCTCCCATTATTTAACAATTTAACTCAGGCCAAGGAGGCAATATCATTATCTATAAGTTTCAAGGAAAGAAATACAAGCATGCACAAATCATGTCGGGGTCGTACGACCCGATCCAACAAATATTTAAACTGTGCACTGCCAGAGGGTCGAATGGCGCGAACTATAGATGCATCTATTTAATCTGCCGAGGCGTTCGGCCTGTTCTACAAAAGATAACACATACAAATAATCAACAAAGAATTCATCAAAGGGAAATTATCCAAGAAAAAGGAAATTTCTCTTTTAAAAGTCAAGAAAACGATACCTGCCCTTTTAGAAATTTATTAACACAACTCCATATGATTTAAGAATTTTAAATTGACAACAAGATTTCAAATATTACAAGTAAAGCATGCTTTTGGGTCCTAGACTACCCGAACTTAGGCATAATAGTAGCTACGCACGGACTTTCGTCATCTCATGCGTACGTAGTCCCCACAAATAGGACCACACAGTGATTTATTTCACCTATGGGGTAAATTCCCTCTTACGAGGTTAGAAAGGAGACTTACCTCTCTCCGAAGTTCCATAATCGGCTCCCAAGCCATTCAATCAACTCAAATCGATGCCGAACGCTCCAAAACTAGTCAATAAATGAGCAAATCCATAAATATATACTCTAATACTCATTATAATCCAAATTATAACAATTCTCAACTCCGTTCGAAAAGTCGATAAAAACCACCCTCGGGCCCACATGCCCGGATTCCAAAAATATTTGAAGATATACTTTACCCACAACTCGACGAACTCAAATATATAATTTATTCTCAATTCTATGCCCAATTTTGTGGTCAAAATCCAAAATACCAAATTCTAGGTCTTCTACCAAAAAACCCACAATTTATACTAATTTTCATGTTCCAATCCATGTATAATTCTTGTATTTAACTCACAAATGGGCGGAAACCACTTACCTAGAATTTCTTGATGAAAATCCCCTCTTTAAAAGCTCCAAAAGTCGCCCAAGACATGTGAAAAATGGGTGAAATGAACTCAAACCCCGCTTTCAAAACATTCTGCCCAGCCCAGGTCCGCCCTTCTTCGCGATCGCGGGAGTGCCTTCGCGATCGCGAAGGCTAAGCACAATGCCTCTGCATTTTCCTCTACGTGACCACACACAAGCCCACACGAACGCGACGTTCTGTAACCCAACACTTCGTGATCGCACCCCTACTCATGCGATCGCGACGAGCAAACGCGTAGCATCAGGCCGTCCCTCTCATTCCTTCTTCGCGAACGCATTACCACAGCCGCATTCGCGTAGCACAACCACCCACCGCACCGTGATCGCAAGTCTATCATCGTGACCGCATAGCACATTTCATAGTTTCCCCCAAACAACTCTACGTGATTGCGGACTTCCACTCGCGATCGCATATAAGGAAACCAGCATCAGTCATGACAACACCTTCAGCAGATCCCTCAAGTCGAATTTCAATCCATTAACCATCCAAATTCCACCCGAGGACCTCAGAACCTCCACCAATCATACCAACACGTCCAAAAATACATTATGAACTTAATCAAGCCTTCAAATCACATCAAACAACGCTAAAACCATGAATCGCAACCCAATTCAAGCTTAAGGAACTTTAGAACTTCAAACTTCTATATTCGATGCCAAAACCTATCAAATCACATCCGATTGACCTCAAATTATGCACACAAGTCACATTTGATATTACGGACCTACTCTAACTTCCAAAATCGGATTCCGACCCCGATATCAAAAAGTCGACTCTCGGTCAAACTTCTCAAAACCTTCAAATTTCTAGCTTTAGCCAAATGACTCCAAAATCACCTACGGACCTCTGAATCCACTTACGGACGTGCTCCCGATACCAGAATCACCATACGAAGATATTTCCAGACGCAAAATCCCAAACGTACATTGATAACATTAAAATGCACTTCAACGTAAATTTATGTAATTCTTCCAAAATGCCAACTTCCACAATAGGCGCCGAAATGCTCCCGGGTCCAAAAACCCGATCCGGACATGCGCCCAGGTTCAAATTCATCATATGAACCTGTTGGAACCTTCAAATCCCGATTCCGAGATCGTTTACTCAAAAATACAACCTTAGTCAATTCTTCAAACTTAAAGCTTCCGAAATGAGAATTTTCTTTTCAAATCAACTCTGAACTTCCGAAATTTCAATTCTGACCATGCGTACCAGTCATAATACCTTAAGTGAAGTTTCTCATGGCCTCAAACTACTGAACGATGTGCTAGAGCTCAAAACGATCGATTGGGTAGTTACAAGGACTAGTCGGATTTTGGGTCGTGTCAAGGTGGTATCAGAGCTCTAGGTTCATAGGTTCTACGAGCCTTTAGCAAGTATCTAGTAGAGTTTTGCGGGGCTATAGGGCATTTTGGATAATTTCCCATCTTTCTTTCCTTATCGTGCGGAATTGATTCAACTTGAAATATAACTCTTTGAATTCCTTCCACCCATTCGTGTGCGCATGTGAGCGCTCGGTATCATCTGTGTATCGTCGGCTTGTGATTTCAAGGATGATGTACGAGATGTGTATTTTGTGTTTTGGTGATGTGCCAGTCTGGAGGACTTGAGGCCATGGTTGAACCGCAGCTTAAGCTTGGTAGCTTGAGTTGTAACCTGTACATTTGGACTCATATGTCCGGTAATATCCCTACGAGTGAAATTTGTGGCTCGATGAGCGATGAAATGGCTTTGTGATGAGTATGATATAACTGTGGGATGTGTTAAGACGATGTGAATGTGGCGAGAAGTGTTTTCATGAAATGTAAAGGAAGGTCATTGGGTGCTTGATTTTTGTTTTGATGTGACGCACAGTCTCGAGTGTGAATGTTTTGAAAGATCTTTCACGTTGTTAAATTGTGGGGAAAATTAAATTCTCGTGTCTGGTTAATGAGTTTGGGCTCAGAAAGATTAAGTGATTTCATAGTAATTGTGGCTGTGAAAGGGTATAACAAGATGCCAATTTGAGACTAAGCAGCTGGGTTATCTCCTACGGAGTAATCTACGTAGGTGTGTTCCTTATGATGTGAATATAGAGTTTCTTTTCTGCCAGCGGGGCATATGTGTTGAGACTTGAATTTGAATCTGGTTGAGAAAGTTGACTTGAGTGTTAAGAGAATGAATGCAAGATTAGCGGATGATTGAGGTATTTTATGGTTGGTGTTGTATGGGCCTGAGAAGAATTTTTATTGAACTGACTGCGGTATTAAGGAAGTAATAGAGTATGGGTACTGCGAATTATCGAGTGTTTTAGTTGATGGCTTTGAGCCAAGTGGGGGAGCCTGCTATTGACAATTCAATTCATGGTTATGTGTCAAATATTTTGTTTTGGTTTGAAGTATACTTGGGAATCAGTGATGACTTGCAGAGGTGGAATTCGAGAATGACTCGAGTAAGGAAATTTCTAGATACGAGTTATATTGCGCTTTATGAGTATATGAAAATTGTGGGATGAATGAGTTGTTATTTGTAAATGATGTAGTATGCATGGAGTATGAATTTGATAGGTGGTATTAAAGTAGAGTTACTTCTTTGAGTGTTGTTGTGCTAATGAGGAACGTGTATTTTATCCCATTTGGGCGGTGTAATGTGGATTTGAACAAAGGGGATGACTCTCGAGAAAGTTCTAATGGATTCGAGATTTATATGTAACAATTGAGATTTTTTGGCGGATTTGTTTATGGCTAAAATCTGAGATTTAAGTTAGATGGTGTCGAGACTTGTGGAATTTTTGTATATCATTATGGATTTTATATTTCGGTATCAGGAATGTGAATGAAACGGCCTTATACTCAAATAAGGTATTTTCAGAGTGGGTGCTTCGGTTGTGATATTTATAGGGGTAATTATGATGTGGTGAGACTCTACAGATGTTTTGGTGGCAATATTCTTAGGCTTTGGTGACCTACGTGGTTTGGTCAAGTTAGAGGAATTTAGTTATAATAGCTTGGTTATGTGTAGATGGATTTCAAAGTGTTCTTGATGGTTTCTATCATGGTTTAAACTGGATATTTTCTACTGGTGTGGGAAACGTGTTGTGTATTGTGATTTCCTCCTAGAAGGAAGCAAGAGGAAGGTTTCTAACTAATCGGGTATGTAATTTGTTGGTAACTCAGAGTTGATAATGGGATTCTTGTGCTTGTCACATGATGGCATAATAGATGTGGTGTGTTGTGCGGGATTAGGATTTACATGTACAAGGTGACAGTTCAGTATTGAAGAGAAGGTAATGAATGTTGGACTTCATTGTTAGTTTCAGATATTTTGATGAATGTTATAATTGCTCGATAATTCCTGAGAAGGGTGCGCAATTCAGAAGGCGCGTTGTATTTTGACTTACGGATGTTCATCGGTATTGCAGTACTCACTTGGTTGATATACTGCTGATATTCAAATTATTGCTATGTGGCACGAAAGAATTATGAACGTATTCCTCATGGGATTATCATGAATGGAAGATGTGTTAGTCATTTTAGTCCTGGAGTTGGGATAAGTTATGGTGATTCATGTGTTCGATGAATTTGGAGACTAGGAGTTCTCAGAAGTATATTGTTTCGGGTTGCGGCCTATTTGAGGTGAGTATTTTATTTTAACTCAGTGGAGGCACTAGTTGCGTTAATTATTTGCAATAGCTACGCGCTATAAATGTGCATATATGTGAGGTTTGAACCAATGTGCGGGCATTGGGGCAGGTATTTATACTGGAAAGAATGCTTAGGCTATGATATGCCTAGAGTTGACTGTTAAGCATAAAGTTATAACGTTTCTCGTTTTCTTACCTTTGTTGAGAACTATCTAGGCTACACTTGAGGTTACAAAGAGGCTAATTCCCTAAATAAATGGGGTAGTTACTATTTCTGCGTTAAATTGCCGATTTGAAGTGTGATAGCAGACTTTGCACATGCTCACACTATGACGTGTTATTTATACCAGTCCAGGATCACAAGAATCTTATTTCATTATCATATACAAGCGTACTTGTTTAATTGCTCATGTATGATATGCTGGGACTGGCAGCCTGTGACCATGCCGGGTGATTCATATTATTAGCACGTGAGTTGTCCGTGCTGTGTGTGGGAATTTTATTTCTATGATAATTTATCTGGTTCATTAATTTCCTTCATCTATAATTGTGCACATGCACCTACGGTTATCCTCTTCACAAAATTTGAGGAGTTGGTTGTAACATTGTGGTTGTGGTGGTGCTTGTTGAGCTTGCAATATGGTTCTCTTCCTTGAGACATCTCCTATATTTGGGTACACTAATTGCACAGTTGTGACTGGAGTTATATTGATGTGGCGTGTCTGTGAGATAGTTGTATTTAATAATATAAGGTCATTAGACCTAGAATGGGTACTATCATGTTTGATTACAGTATATTCGGAAGGATAATATTGAAAGTCAGCTTAGCAAGTGATTATGGTTCCGGTTGGGGCGAAAGAGCTCCATGACTTGTTGATATGATAAGGGGTTACAAGATTCTGCGTGTTTCTTTTATTATCAACAGTGTACGAAGGTGTTGGGATGACGTTTTCTCGATATGGGGTTTAATGCTAGTACTTGGTTGGTTTGGAGTAAGTTATTGTGATCAGGAATGGTGCTACAAGCAGACAAGTTGTGTAATATGCTGGGTGATTATATCCGTGATTATAGTTATAGCTCGATGCATCTTGTTCAGACTCATACAGTGTGTAAATGTAAGATTCGTGTCTTGAAAAGAAATTCTGAAGGTTGGGAATTAAATTCCAAGGTTTTTGGGCTAAGGTTAAATTAAGGATTTTCATTTGTATTGTGTTGTCAGGCCTATGTGGAATAGGGGTGACGTGGGATCACCCCCGGATACGTGCATGGTAAGATGGAATAGTGAGTGATGGCATGGAAACAACTCTTAGCACGTTCGAGGATGAACGTATGTTTAAGTGTGGGAGAATGTAACGACACGATCGGTCGTTTTGAGTATTACAGCCTCGTACCCCCATTTACTGCTCCGTTTGTGCTTTATAGCTGCTGTATGACTTATCGGGTTAGTTAGTTCGGTTTCGGAGAGAATTTAGAGTGAAATGAGACACTTAGTCTCTTAAATGGAAAGCTTAAGTTGGAAAAGTCGACCGAATGTTGATCTATGTGTAAACGACCTCGGATTTGAATTCTGATGTTTCTAGTAGCTCCGTATGGTATTTTGGACTTAAGAGTGTGACCGAAAAATTATTTGGAGGTTCGTCGTGGAATTTGGCTTGAAATGGCGAAAGTCGAATTTTTGGGAAGTTTGACCGGGAGTTGACTTTTTGATATCGGGGTCGAAATCCGATTCTGAAAATTTAATAGGTCAGTTATGTCATTTCTGACTTGTGTGCAAAATTTAAGGTCAATCAGACTTGATTTGATAGGTTTCGGTGTCGTTTGTGGAAAACTTGAAATTTCAAAGTTGATTAAGCTTGAATTGATGTATGATTCGTGGTTCTAGCATTGTTTGGCATGATTTGAAGTTTTGACTAAGTTCGTATGATGTTTTAGGACTTGTTGGTATGATTTGACAGGTCCCGAGGGGCTTGTGTGTATTTTTGGATCATTGGTTGAAAGACTAGTAAAGTTAAGAAATTTGGGAGTTTGACCATGGTCAATATTGGCTCAAGACGACCTCTTTTCAGTGTTTTGAGTGCGCAAACAGGTCCATAGCGTGTTTTATGATCGAAATTCATATATGATTTGTGTCCGGTAGGCTTCGGGTGAGTTTCGGATGGTTAACAGATCAAAATTTGGACTTAAACAGCTGTTGAAATTTGTGCTGCTGGAAAAATTGAGGTCATGAAAATCGAGGTCATAAAAATCGAGGCTGGAGAAAATCGAGGTCATAAAAATCGAGGCTGGAGAAAATTGAGGTAATGAAAATCGAGATCATGAAAATCGAGGTTGGAGAAGATCGATGTCATAAAAAATCGAGGTTAGAGAAAATCGAGGTAATGAAAAATCGAGGTGATGAAAATCGAGACTAGGGAAAATCGAGATCATAAAAATCGAGGCCGGAGAAAAATCGAGGTCAAGAAAATCGAGGTCATGAAAATCGAGGTCATAAAAATCGATGCTGGAGAAAATCGAGGTCATGAAAATCAAGGCTGGAGAAAATCGAGGCTGGAGAAAATCGAGGTAATAAAAAATCGAGGTCATGAAAATCGAGGCCAAGCCTAGACAAAAACTTTAAGTTATAAAATAGGGGGATTTCATCCCATTTTTCCATTTTTGACAAATAGGAGCTTGGGGAGAGGCGATTTTTGAGAGACTCTCAAGGGAAAACATCAGGGTAAGTGATTTTAACTCGGATTTGGTCAATATACACGAATATATCATTGTTTTCACCATTTAATTAGTGTTTTGAGATGGAAATTTGGGGAAAATGAGAAAGAGTTCTTGGACTAGAATTTTGAGGTTTTGAATGGGATTTCATTATCGGATTTGAGTAAAATTGGCATGGTTAGACTCGTGAGTGAATGGGCTTTCGGGTTTTATAACTTTTGTTGGCTCCGAGATGTGGGCCCCATGACGAATTTTGAGCTAAATTTCGGATTTTGTTGGAAAATTTGTATTTTCTTATGGAATTAATTCCAATAAATTTTATTGTCTGGATCGAATTATTTGTGGCTAGATTCGAGGCATTTGGAGTCCAATTCACGAGGAAAAGACATTGCAGAATAAAGAATTACACGGCTTGAGGTAAGTAACTCTTCTAATCTTGGAGCTGAGGGTATGAATCCTGAATATACGTATTATGTGAATTGTTTGGAGGTGACGCATATGCTAGGTGACGGGCATGTGGGCGTGCACTATAGAAATTGTGACGTAATTGGTTCCGTAAAATTTTGTAGTCAAATAATCTTGGCATTTTCTATGTAGTTTTATGTGTTAAAGAAATTGAGCTGAGAATCATATTAAAAATCATGCTGAGGCTATGTGCCAGTATTATTGAGACCCACAAAGGTCACATTGTTGTTGAATTATTTGTTTAAAATAAAATTTCATACTCAGTCATGTTCATTTATTTCATATCATCTCTTAGTCTCTGTTGCTATTTATTGATTCATCATATCATCATTTTGGGCTAGTTTCATGACATTGTGAGCCCGAGAGACTGGAGAGATTGATGACTGAGTGAGGATAATTATGGGATCAGGCTGCACGCCGAAGCAGGCTATATTGGCTTCATATACTTTATTATTATAAGATCGGGTTGCACGCTACAGCATGCCAGATTGACTTATTATAGCACGTGAGTTGTCTGTGCGGATCTAGATATTGATACTATAGCACGTGAGTTGTTCGTACAGATTATAGCGCTTGGGCTGAAGGAGTCCCTCCAGAGTCTGTACATACCCCCAGTGAGCGCAGGTACCTACTGAGTGCGTGTGCTGAGTGTCGAGCGATTGGGTGGATTGAGTGACTGTGATGACTGAGTGATGGGGAGGACTGAGTGAATTGATACTCTAAGAAGTATGTATATGGTTTTATCACTGAGATACATTGTATTGACATGCACCCATGACATACAGACATAGAGATGCATTTTCCTCACGTTGTACGGCATCACGTCATTCATGACTTCTCACACATATTGGCCTACGGGCATAGTGATGCATTTTCCACTGTCTATCTGGAAAGAAAATAAAACATTTTATCATTGTTGAAAGGATTTTTGGGAAAAATTATTCTTTTCAAACTTATTCGTATTTTTGGCAACTTCGGTAAACGACTTGGGACTTTTACTGATACACTTGTAAGGCAGAACTATTTTTGAAAATCATGATTTAGCTGAGCATTTATTCCTTGGGTTACTTCTTTCATTACTTGCTTTATGTGGTTGTGAACTGTTGTTGTTTATTGGAGTTGGACTCTAACCTTGTTACAAGCTCGTCACTAATTTTAACCTAAGGTTAAGTTTGTTACTTATTGAGTACGTGGGGTCCGTTGTACTCGTACTACACTTCTGCACCTTGCGTGCAGATGTTGGCTGTTGATGTTGCTGCGTTCGTCGGGAGATGGATCTGAAGGTGTACCTGTGTTCCGGTTGTAGCTGCCTTTTGTTCATGGTAGCCTTAGATTCATAAAACTCTGTTTATGTTCTTTTTAAACAGATGATGTATTTATTTCAAACCAGCTTTGTAAACTCTATTCTTAGAAGCTCGTGATTTGTACTACCAGTTCTTGGGGAAATGTATTGGTTTCATATATTTTCTTTTAATTAATTACCTTATTAAATTCATTGGAATTGGATAGTTGATAATTCGTTTAACTATCGGGTTGGGTTAGGTGCCATCACGACTAGTCATATTTTGGGTCGTGACAATTTGCTTCCATGAGCATAGTAACTCCTTTATTACTTTCGATTTTAGCTTTTGGGGCTAAGGTTGTTTTCATTAGTCTGTAATACACTCTATATATTACAACTATTTCTCTTGTATTAACTTTTCTATTCATATATTTTGTTTTTATATTAAAAGTTAATGTATCCAAAACATTCTGGTCATTTATGTCAACCGAAAAGTTTGGATAACAATTAAAGTATACCGAGCCTTGGGCTAGGTTGCTTTGTAGAACTCCTAATAATGAATCATCAAAGTTTAATAGTCTGTCATCTCTTAATAGGAAACAGAGAGGGGTGTCTAAACCTAATCGATATAAAGGTTTGACTGCCACTTGTACTAATCCAATATGAAGAAAATTAAATTTCTTTCTATATTGTTGAATATCTTGTGATGCTAATAACTTGATTATTTCTATCGAGTTATTGATGGCAACAGTTGATTCACAAGTTTTGATGTTATAATTTTTTATAAAATCAAACTTACCAGTATGGTATATTGTACTGTAAGATTCACTTGGAATACTCCAGTTTTGCAAATCATTTTCTATTTTGGCAATATTTGTTATTGCCAGAGATTGGTTTATGTCCTTAAGAATTTTATTCTTTTCTGAATTATTCATTTTAAAACTGAGTTGTGCACCTGTTGATGCAAATTTTTATTGCTTTTAAATTAAAAATAATATAAGTTCTTTGGTTTTTATAACCAATTAAAGCTTGTCTATAATTTTTTATTTCTTATGTTATTTCTAACAAGGTTTGCTTTCTTGATTTAGTAAATATGAGGTCTTTGTAAACCTGAATATTGTAATCAGCACTAAAAAGAATTCTATATATTTTTCTTAATTGTTTTAAAAGAAACCATTTATTTTTATTATATAATTTTAGTCTTTTAAATGAAGGATGTCTTTTCATTAAAACAATTTCAAAATTTTATCAGTATATTTGAGAAGCATACTGTCTTTAAGGCATAATTCTATTTTCTCTGTTATCCTATCATGTATTATTAGTCTTAACAGTTTCTATAATGTTCCTAACCGTATAGTGTCTACTATTTATCTTCTTCTTCACTTACTAATCCTTTTTCTTAAGTTATCTTGATTGTGTTCTTAGTTCTAAGTTATCTTGGGGGTTGGGGATCAAACGTGTAAACTGTGTCTTGTCTCTGACGGAACTCTCTAGCCTATGGATGACGGCAACTGGCGGTAGTTTAGTAAGGTTTAATCAACATCCAACAAGGATCTCTCGCACTATGAACATAGAACGATAACCTCACACTAGAGAATAGGATGTGAAGCTTTAAAGAAGATGAACAGTAAACCTATGCAGAGACGAACAATATAGAATAATTAAGATCTATAATATGAACATGATAACAAGATTTTGACGACCTTAAAGACAGTATGAGGGGGCTTTAGCCTCTCATACTCAGTAACATGGCTCTGATACCATTTAAAGGATCATAAGTTTTATACTGTAAATTATAAAATAAATACGGAATTTAAAGCATAAGTAAGAACACTTACAATATAGGAGCTTTATTGAAACATAAGAAAACTATTTTTACAGAGATGGGAGAGAAGGGACAAAGAAAATCTTAAGAAATTTTCGAGAAGAGAGAGAAAAAAAATCTTAAGAAATTTTCTAATGTGTGATGATTACAATTTGAAAGTCTTTTATAGAATTCAAAAGGTTTGTTGAGTTGATCTCAACCTTACAAATGGACGACCTAGATTGACGTATTCTGCTTTGTTGAAGGGGCAGGTACTATTTTTATCCTTTTGTGCTTGTTATTGTCAAGTAACTCTTTCTTTTCCCAAGAGTCGTTTGTCTTTTTGAAAAGTTGTTTTGTCTTTGTCGGAAGAGTCATTTGTCCTTTTGTAAAGGGGCAAGATGCTATTCTTCGTCTGCATAGGCATGGTAGGCTTGGGCTATCCCTTGTGGGTCTTCTATGTCTCCATTGTTCTTCTGAGGAAGATACTGCTTCTAGCATGGCTTGTACTTCTGTTGGGCATGTTGTATCAATATTTGCCAAGACTTCTAGGAGTCTCTTTTTTAATTCCATTTGGGAACTGGATGATCCCATTTTGCTTGCTGCTCTGGACTTGGACTGGGTTGCTTTTACTTCAGGCACCCATCCTTTAATCCTTGGAATTTTAACTAAGTATTTAATTCGGCTAGTCTCTTTAGTGGCGAATGACCAACTGATTATGTAGGAAATATGTTTTGCAAAGTAGTATTTACATAACTTAATGTGATCAGGTAGCGTGGAAATTTCATGCTCTTTCTGAAATCTTTCATAGTGTACTTGGAAGCTCTTGGGCATCGTTTGCTCAGTTTCTCCGAATTTCTTCCACCAGTCATAAATCCATCTTGGTATGACTGATTTCATCATTTTTTCGTTGTATTTTACGAACCAAGTGTGCGTATTTGGGCATAGGTATAAAAAGTTATACCATGCTTCTATATAATCAAAGAAATTATAGGTTTGAGGCCTATGTTATTTAGATAGAACAATTGGGGTGTGCAAATGATACATACACCATTCAAATGGGCTAATAATATTATTAATGGTGAACCTCGAGTACTTAATACTATTGGTGTCCATATTATCCTTTAACCCATGTTCTATAGATATCGATCCTGTGTCTATCAGGATAAATTCGTAATACCTACTTATCTTGAGAGGGTCACTGGATTATACGTAATTTCTGTTGGTATAACAAGGCTTAACCAAACCGCCTATATCGAGATTTTCGTAACCTTTATCTAATGCTAAAATCATGATTGGCGCTTTGGGTATGACTTCAAAATTTTCCTTCTCTTGAGAGATGGATTTTTTACCTTCTCTCTTGGAGGGAGTGTTTGGGTTTACTGCCTGTGCGAAGGACTCTGGAGTCTTCATTTCGCAGTCTGAGCTGATTAACAGTTTACCTGTCATAGAACTTGTTGAGGCCTTTGATGAAGCCTGTTGAAATGGTCCTTCAACTCTTGGTATTGAACTGATAACTGTCATCTTTGATGATGAGGGTTTATTTGTGGTGGGTACTCTCGAAGGGGTAACCATTATATGTGAAGGTGGTCTCATGGGTAGGGATGGAAATTCTGCGAGTGCAGAATATCTATTTCCTTGATTCCTATTAGGTGAGGCCCTAAAGGGACCCATCTGGTTTGGTCTCATTCTTTCCCTGTAGGAATTCTCTGGTTAGAAAACCGGGTAGAGAGTTTTCTTCACCTTTAATAAATTCAATTTGAAAATCAAAACTAGATAATAATGCTTTCCATATGGCAAAAAGTTGTTTTAAAAATGAGGTTTTTAACATCTTTTTGTAAAATCTCTTTAGTTGATTTGCAATCAACTCTTAACAAGAATTCTTTATTTATTAAATCATCTTGAAACTTTGTAATACATAGTGTCACGACCCATAATCCCACCACAGGCGTCGTGATGGAACTTAGTCTCTAAGACTGAGTAAGCCGATTATAATTACAATTCAAGCCAAATTTGTTTTTAATAAATAATCGAAACCAACAACAGAAATAATTAGAAACAACCTCCCAAGACTGGTAATACTGAGTCACGAACTCTAACTGAATATATAAAATTATCTCAGGGATCGAATACTCAATACTATTTTAATAATGATTAACAATACAATAAAATAGAAAGACTCCAAGGGACTACGGCGACCAAGCAGCTCTACCGTGAATCTTTGCGATCCCACTCTAACTCTGTCCGAGTCCGATATCTCAAATACCTAGCTCTGCACAAAAATCTGCAAAAGTTTACTATGAGTACATCACAGTCGATACCCTGTAAGTATCAAGATAACCCTCGGTGGAGTAGTGACGAGGTACAGTCAAGACACTCAAATCACACAACAATTTACATGAAATATTATATCGACAACACAACACAATAAATTCCTATCATAATTTTCCCAACAACCACAACCAATTCCAATGATATAGTAAAATCAATAAATTTCTTTAAAAAGCCCAAGGCTCCATACAATGTGTATAAAACCTCAAAACAACAATAAGGAAGGAGTAACGACCCGATCGGTCATTTTGAGTCCTCCATTTACTGCTCAATTTATGCTTTATAGTTGTTTTATGACTTACCAGGTTAGTAGGTTTGGGTCCGGAAGGAATTCGGAGTGAAATGAGACACTTAGTCTCATAATTGAAAATTTAAGTTAGAAAAGTGGACCGGATATGGACCTATGTGTAAACGAACTCGGATTTGAATTTTGATGATTCCAATAGCTCCGTATGGTAATTTTGGGCTTAGGAGCGTGTCCGGAATATTATTTGGTGGTCCGTAGTGGAATTAGGTTTGAAATGCTGAAAGTTGAATTTTTGGGATGTTTGACCGGGGGGTTGACTTTTTGATATCGGGGTTGAAATCCGATTCTAAAAATTTGAGTACCTCCGTTATGTCATTTATGACTTGTGCGCAAAATTTGAGGTAAATCGGACGTGATTTGGTAGGTTCCGGAGTCATTTGTAGAAATTAGAAATTTCAAAGTTCATTAGGCTTGAATTGGGGTGTAATTCATGGTTTTAGCATTGTTTGAGGTGATTTGAGGGTTCGACTAAGTCCGTATGATGTTTTAGGACTTATTTGTATATTTGGTTGAGGTCCCGAGGGGCTCGGGGTGAGTTTTGTATGGTTAACGGATCAAAATTTGGACTTGAACAGCTGCTGGAATTATTTGATATCTGATGATGTTTTCCTTCTACGCGATCGCGTGAATGCGTCTGCGATCACGTAGGCTTAGTTAGTCAGTGGGGGTTTTTATTCTACGTGATTGCGTGGGGATATCTACGATCGCGTAGGGTTAATGTGAGGCAGTGGCATTTTGTGCTTCGCGATCGCGTGAAGCGGGACGCGATCGCGTAGCTTTGGGATTTTGTGACTCGCGAACGCGTGAAAAAGGTCGCGTTCGTGTAGAGTAAATGGAGCGGAAATAGAAGTCACACGTTTTGTGCTTCACTATCGCGTGGATGAGTCCACAATCACATAGGTCTGTGATGTTGTGCTTCGCGATCGTGTGTGAAAGTGCGCGATCGCGTAGATTAAAATTTGGGCGATGGAAAATTATTTTTCGCGATCGCGTAGAGCAAATGTCTGGGCAGAGAGTTTAAGTTTTTGACGGATTTAAGCTCAGGAAGAGGCGATTTTCGGGAGTTTTTCAAGAAAAACAATGGGGTAAGTGTTCTTAACTCAATATTAGTTAAATTACCCGAATCCATGGTTGTTTTTATCATTTAATAGGTGAATTAAGTTGGAAAAGTTTGAAAACCCTCTTAGTTTAAATTGAAGATTTGAGGGTTGAGTTGGGGTTGGATTTTGATAAAATTGGTATGGTTAGACTCATGGTTGAATGGGCTTCCAGATTTTGTAACTTTTATCGAGTTCCGAGGCATGGGCCCCACAAGCAATTTTTGAGCTAAAATTCGGAGTTTTATGGAAAATTAGTATTTTCTTATGGAATTAATTCCAATAAATTTTATTGACTGAAACAAATTATTTGTGACTACATTCGAGGCATTCGGAGGCCGATTTGCGAGGCAAAGGCATAGCAGAGTAAAGAATTTCACTCTCTGAGGTAAGTAACAGTTTTAAATCTGGTCCTGAGGGTATGAAACCTCCGAATTTTGTGTCATGTGATTATTTTGTAGGTGACGCACATGCTAGGTGACGGGCGTGTGGGCGTGCTCCGAGGGGATTGTGACTTGGTCCGTCCTGTGAAACTGTAAAGTTGAATAATTTGTTGTTAGCTATATGCTCTCTATGTGTTGAAGAAATTTGACTATAAATCATGTTAGAAATCATGCTTAGGCTATGTGATAGTACTGTTGGGACCCACAGAGGGCACATACTTACTGAATTAATTGCTAATTTCTATCTTGTGCTCAGTCATGATTTTACTTGCGTATAATACCTCAGTATTTCTTGATATTTGTGATGCATTATGTTATATTTGTTTGGGCTGATCTTTGTGATTTCTGAGAGCCCGAGAGACTAGAGAGGTTGAGGACTAAGTAAGGCTGAGGGCATGTCGGTGAGGTAAGGATATTATGGCACGTGAGTTGTCCGTGTAGGATATTATAGCATGTGAGTTGTCCTTGCAACACATGAGTTGTCAGTGCAGATTATGGTGCTTGGGCTGTAGGAGCCCCTCCGGAGTCTGTACACCCCGAGTAAGCACGGGTACCCATTGAGTGTGAGTGCTGAGGGCTGAGAGCCGAGTGATGAGGTGAGTGCCTGTTGCCTGAGAGGTTGTACTTGCTTTGCATTTGTTGTTGCACTTGGTTGCTATATGTCATTGTTGTGAAATCTCTCAAAGATTTTATATCCGGATTACATGAACTTGAACTGTATAAAATTAATTTGACTTAAACTGCCGGATTTGAAAGCATGTCTATTCTTTGCGGGAATTACTAAAAGTGAACTATAACTGTGTAGCTCATCATTATCTTCAGTTCCTTAGTTATTATTGTTACTTGTTGAGTTGGTGGTACTCATACTACACCTTGCACTTCGTGTGCAGATCCAGGTATTCTCGGACATAGCGGGTGTCGATCCTTTCACGCGGTTGATTTTCAGGAGATTTTGAGGTAGCTGTCGTGTTTCCCAGACCTTGTCTCTTCTTCTCTATCTCCTTGTTTACTGTATTTGGTCTCAGACTATTATAGACCGTATTTTCCAGACTTGTATTCATATTAGATGCTCATGTACTCAGTGACACCAGGTTATGGGGAGTGTTCGTGTCAGTATTTATGGGATTTTGTATTGTATTAAATTATTGTATTTTCAAACTTAAGAGAAATTGTGGTTTATCGAGATTATCGGCTTCCTAATATCGAGATAGGCGCCATCACGACAGGTTGGGATTTTGTATCGTGACAAGTTGGAATCAAAGCCTAGGTTACATAGGTCTCACGAGTCATGAGCAGGTTTAGTAGAGTCTTGCGGATCGGTACGGAGACGTATGTACTTACCTTCGAGAGGCTGCAGAACCCATAGGAAATTTTCACTTTCTTGTATTCTGTCGTGCAAATTAGTTGATTCTAGAAACTAAATTTCTGCTATTTTATTCTCTCACAATTGGTGAGGACACGTACTACCGGATCGGACGGTCAGCCACCAATACCACCAGTTAGGGATGCGAGAGGTTGGGGTCGTGGTAGAGGTAGAGGTATAGCTCGTACCATATTTGGACTAGCACTTGTAGTACCACCAGTTGCTCCAACTCAGGAGCAGATTCCGGATATAGCTGAGCCGACAGGATCAGCTCAGGCACCAGTTGTGCCCATTGAGATTCAAGGCCTTCAGGAGACTTTGGCCCAGATATTGGCAGCTTGCACTGGTCTTGCTCAGGTGGTTTTGGCTCAGGCCGCACCTGCCGCTTCTCAGGCCAGGGGAGGTACTCATACCCTCGGCGCCCGTACTCTAGACCAGGTAGTACATGGACTTCAGATACTGGGGGCACTACCAGCCCAGCCGATTACAGCTTTTAAGGCCCCGGTAGTTCCTGTTATAGCAGATGATGAGCAGAGGAGACTTGAGAGATTTGAGAGGCTTCGACATCCACCTATTTAGCGGTACTGAGTCAGAGGATGCCTAGGGTTTTCTGGATAAGTGTCAGCGGATGCTTCAGAAAACGGGTATTCTAGAGACTAGTGGGGTCTCATTCACTACTTTTCAGTTTTCTGGGGCTGCCTTCAGATAGTGGGAGTCTTACGAGAGTTGTAGGCCGATTGCTGCAGCACCCTTTACCTGGCAGCAGTTCTCCAGTCTATTCCTGGAGAAGTTCGTGCCTCAGTCTTGCAGAGAGGAGCTACGCATGCAGTTCGAGTAGCTTCGTCAGGGTGAGATGTCCGTGACACAATGTGAGATGATATTTTCAGAATTGGCCCATCATGCTATCTGGTTGATTCCCACAGACAGGGAAAGGAACAGGAGATTCATAGATGGCCTCACTTTTTAGCTGTGATTACTCATGACTAGAGAAAGAGAGTGTCTGGTGCTACTTTCGACGAGGTTGTCAACATTGCTCGTCAGATTGAGATGGTTCGTAGCCAGGAGCGGGTTGAGAGGGAGGCTAAGAGGCCTCATGGTTCCGGTGATTTTAGCGGTGTTCCTTCAGGGGGTCAGTTTTACCGCGGTAGGGGCCGTTCTTACAGACACGCTCAGGATGGTCGTCCAGCTCATCGTGGTGCATCAGCTAGCCACGGTTCTTACTGTGCTGACTCAGGCCAGTCTTCATTCAGTGCACTACCCGCGTAGAGTTCTCATCATGCCTCGTCTGCTCAGGCTTCTATAGGTAATTCTTCGGGTTATCAGGAGTAGCAGTTCCGTCAGAGGATGGGTGGTTTCGAGTGCGGAGAATTGGGTCATTTCAAGAGAGATTGTCCTAGGTTGTTGAGTGGGGTTCCACAGTAGAGTTCTCGACTAACGGCACTAGCTCTAGTAGTTACATCACCCGCCCAGCCATCTCGGGTGGGGGCCAGGAAGCTAGGGGTCGCCCAAGAGGGGGATGCCGATCAGGTGGCGGACAAGCTCGATTCAATGCTTTTCCTGCCAGGCCATATGCTGTTGCCTCAGACGCAGTGATCACATGTATTGTTTCAGTGTGCCACAGAGAGGCTTCTATATTATTTGACCCTGGTTCCATTTATTCATATGTATCATCATATTTTGCTCATTATCTGGATATGCCCTGTGAGTCCTTAGTTTTACCTGTTTGTGTATCTACACCGGTGGGCGGTATTATTACTATGGATCGTGTGTATCGGTCGTGTGTGGTAACTATTAGGGAATTGGAGACTAGAGTTGATCTCTTATTACTCGGCATGGTTGATTTTGATGTAATCCTGGGTATGGATTTGTTGTCTCTATGTCATGCTATTCTGGACTGTCACGCAAAAATCGTGATGTTGACGATGCCAGGGTTGCCAAAGGTTGAATGGAGGGGTTCTCTAGATCTTGTTCCTAGCAGGTTAATTTCTTATTTGAAGGTCCAATATATGGTTGGAAAGGGATGCTTGTCATATTTGGCCTTTGTGAGAGATGTTGATGCAGATGCTCCTATTATTGATTCAGTACCAGTCGTGCGAGACTTTCCGGATGTATTTCCTGCAGACCTACCGGGTATTCCATCCAACAGGGATATTGATTTCGGTATTGACTTGGTGCAGGGCACTCAGCCCATTTCTATTCCTCCGTATCGTATGGCACCAGCTGAGTTAAAAGAATTGAAAGAGCAACTTCAGGAACTCCTTGAAAAATGGTTTATTAGGCCTAGTGTGTCACCTTGGGGTGCACCGGGTCTATTTGCGAAAAAGAAAGATGGTATTATGCAGATGTGCATTGACTATAGGCAGTTGAACAAAGTGACAATCAAGAATAAATATTCTTTGCCGCGTATTGATGATTTATTTGACCAGCTTCAGGGAGCGAGGGTGTTCTAAAAAATTGATTTGAGATCTGGGTATCACTAGTTGAAAATTCAAAATTTGGATATCCTAAAGACAGCATTCAGAACTCGTTATGGCCACTACAAATTTCTTATGATGTCTTTTGGGCTAACCAATGCCCCATTAGCATTTATGCATTTGATGAATAGTGTGTTCCAGCCATATCTTGATTTATTTGTCGTAGTATTTATTGATGATATTCTGGTGTACTCATGTAGCCAGGAGGAACATGCACAACACTTGGGTATTGTATTACAGAGGTTGAGAGAGGAAAAACTTTATGCCAAATTCTCTAAGTGTGAGTTCTGGCTTAGTTCGGTGGTATTCTTGGGACATGTAGTGTCTAGTGAAGGAATTAAGGTGGATCCAAAGAAAATAGAGGCAATTCAGAGTTGGCCCAGGCCATCTTCAGTTACTGAGATTTAGAGTTTTCTCGGCTTGGCCGGTTATTATCGTCGATTTGTGGAGGGATTATCGTTTATTGCATCGCTTATGACTAAATTGACCCAGAAAGGTGCTCCGTTCAGGTGGTCAGATGAGTGTGAAGAGAGCTTTCAGAAGCTCAAAACAGCTTTGACTACATCTCCAGTAATGGTATTACCTACAGGTTCAGAGTCTTATACTGTGTATTGTGACGCGTCGCGTATTGGTTTCGGCGCAGTGCTGATGCAAGATGGTAGGGTGATTGCCTATGCATCCAGACAGTTAAAGGTACATGGGAAGAATTATCTAGTCCACGGTCTTGAGTTAGCAGTTATTGTTCATGCCTTGAAAATTTGGCGGCATTACTTGTACGGTGTCCAGTGTGAGGTTTATACCGATCATCGAAGTCTACAACATTTGTTTAAATAGAAAGATCTTAACTTGCGGCAGCGAAGGTGGTTGGGGTTGCTTAAGGATTATGATATCACCATTCTCTATCATCTTGGAAAGGCCAATATGGTGGCCGATGCCTTGAGTCATAAGTCGGAGAGTTTGGGCAGCTTAGCATACTTACCGATAGCAGAGAGGCCTTTAGCCTTAGATGTCCAGGCCTTGGCTAGTCAGTTTGTTAGATTGGATGTTTCCGAGCCAAATCGAGTTTTGGCATGTGTGGTTTCTCGGTCTTCTTTATATGACCGCATCAGAGAGCACCAGTATGATGATCCACATCTGCTTGTCCTTAAGGACATGGTTCAGCACGGTGATGCCAAGGAAGTCACTATTGGAGATGACGGTGTATTACGGATGCAGGGCAGGCTATGTGTGCCTAATGTAGATGGTTTGCATGAGCTGATTCTCCAGGAAGCTCACAGTTCGTGGTACTCTATTCATCCAGGTGCTGCAAAGAAGTATCAGGATTTGAGGCAGCACTATTGGTGGAGGCGGATGAAGAAAGATATAGTTGGGTTTGTATCTCGGTGTTTAAATTGCCAACAGGTAAAGTACGAGCATCAGAGATCGGGCGGATTGCTACAGATACTTGAAATTCCGGAGTGGAAGTGGGAGCGTATTACCATGGACTTCGTAGTTGGACTCCCACGGACTTTGAGAAAGTTTGATGTTGTTTGGGTGATAGTAGATCGGTGGACCAAATCTACGCATTTTATTCTAGTCGGTACTAATTATTCTTCGGAGCGGTTGGCTGAGATTTATATTCGTGAGATTGTTCGCCTACACGGTGTGCCGGTGTCCATTATTTCAGATCGGGGTACGCAGTTTACCTCACAGTTTTGGAGGGCAGTGCAGCGAGAATTGGGCACACAGGTTCAGTTGAGTACAATATTTCACCCTCAGACGGACGGACAGTCCGAGCGCACTATTCAGATATTGGAGGATATGCTACGCGCTTGTGTCATTGATTTTGGGGGTTCTTGGGATCAATTTTTGCCACTCGCAGAGTTTGCTTACAATAATAGCTACCAGTCAAACATTCAGATAGCTCCGTATGAAGCTTTGTATGGGAGATGGTGCCAATCTCCAGTGGGTTGGTTTGAGCCGGGTGAGGTTAGTCTATTGGGTACTGACTTGGTTCAGGATGCTTTAGAGAAGGTCAAAGTGATTTAGGAACTTCTTCGCACAGCACAGTCTAGATAGAAGAGTTATGCCGACAGAAAGGTTCGTGATGTTGTTCACATGGTGGGGGAGAAGGTTCTGCTCAAGATTTCACCCATGAAGGGTGTGTTGAGGTTCGGGAAGAAGGGCATGTTGAGCCCTCGGTATATTGGGCCTTTTGAGATACTTAAGAAAATTGGAGAGGTGGCTTATGAACTTGCTTTACCACCTAGTCTATCATGCGTTCATCCAGTGTTCCATGTATCCATGCTCCGAAAGTATGTCGGGGATCTGTCTCATATTCTGGATTTCACTATAGTACAGCTGGATGGTAATTTGACTTATGACGTGGAACCGGTGGCTATTTTAGACCGACAGGTTAGAAAGCTGAGGTTAAAGAGCATAGCATCAGTGAAGGTGCAGTGGAGAGGCCAGCCAGCCAGAGAAGCTACTTGGGAGATTGAGCAGGAGATGCGGAGCAAATATCCACACTTATTTGAGACTCCAGGTATTGTTCTAAACCCGTTCGAGGACGAACGTTTGTTTAAGAGGGGGAAAATGTAACGCTCCGACCAGTCGTTTTGAGTATTATAACCCGTTCCCCCACTTACTTCTCAATTTATGCTTTATAGTTGTTTTATGACTTACCAGGTTAGTAGGTTCGGGTCCGGAAGGAATTCGGAGTGAAATGAGACATTTAGTCTCATAATTGAAAATTTAAGTTAGAAAAGTGGACTGGATATGGACCTATATGTAAATGACCTCGGATTTGAATTTTGATGATTCCAAAAGCTTCGTATGGTGATTTTGGGCTTAGGAGCGTGTCCAGAATATTATTTGGAGGTCCGTAGTGGAATTAGTCTTGAAATGCCGAAAGTTGAATTTTTGGAAAGTTTGACCGGGGGGTTGACTTTTTGATATCGGGGTCGAAATCCGATTCTGAAAATTTGAGTACCTCCCTTATGGCATTTATGACTTGTGCGCAAAATTTGAGGTAAATCGGACATGATTTGATAGGTTCCGGAGTCGTTTGTAGAAATTAGAAATTTCAATGTTCATTATGCTTGAATTGGGGTGTAATTCATGGTTTTAGAGTCATTTGAGGTGATTTGAGGGTTCGACTAAGTCCGTATGATATTTTAGGACTTGTTGGTGTATTTGGTTGAGGTCCCGAGAGGATCGGGTGAGTTTTGGATGGTTAACGGATCAAAAATTTGTACTTGAAGAGCTGCTGGAATTTTCTGATATCTGATGATGTTTTCCTTCTACGCGATCGCGTGAATGCATTTGCGATCGCGTAGGCTTAGTTGGTTAGTGGGGGTTTTTGTTCTACGCGATTGCGTGGGGATTTTTGCGATCGCGTAGGGTTAATATGAGGCAGTGGCATTTTGTGCTTCGCGATCGCGTAGCTCTGGGATTTTGTGACTCGCGAACGCGTGAAAAAGGTCGCGTTCGCGTAGAGTAAGTGGAGCGGAAATAGAAGTCATGCATTTTGTGCTTCGTGATCACGTGGACGAGTCCGTGATCGTGTAGGTCTGTGAAGTTGTGCTTCACGATCGCATGGGAAAGTGCGGGATCACGCAGAGTAAAATCTGGGCGATGGAAAATTCGCGATCGCGTGGGAATGTTCGCGATCGCATAGAGCAAATGTCTGGGCAGAGAGTTTAAGTTCTGAAAATGGGACTTTCAGTTTTTGACGGATTTGAGCTCACGAAGAGGCAATTTTCGGGAGTTTTTCAAGGAAAACAACGGGGTAAGTGTTCTTAACTCAATATTGGTTAAATTACTCGAATCCATGGTTGTTTTTATCATTTAATTGGTGAATTAAGTTGGAAAAGTTTGAAAACTCTCTTAGTTTAAATTTAAGATTTGAGGGTCGAGTTGGGGTCGGATTTTGATAAAATTGGTATGGTTAGACTCGTGGTTGAATTGGCTTCCGGATTTTCTAACATTTGTCGAGTTCCGAGATGTGGGCCCCACAGGTATTTTTGAGCTAAAATTCGGATTTTTATGGAAAATTAGCATTTTCTTATGGAATTAATTCCAACAAATTTTATTGACTGAAATGAATTATTTGTGATTAGATTCGAGGCATTCAGAGGCCGATTTGTGACCCAAAGGCATAGCAGAGTAAAGAATTTCACGCTCTAAGGTAAGTAATAGTTTTAAATCTGGTCCTGAAGGTATGAAACCCCGGAATTTTATGTCATATGATTATTTTGGAGGTGACGCACATGCTAGGTGACGGGCGTGCACCGAGGGGATTGTGACTTGGTCCGTCCCGTAAAA
Source organism: Nicotiana tabacum (assembly GCF_000715075.1). Taxonomy (NCBI): domain Eukaryota; kingdom Viridiplantae; phylum Streptophyta; class Magnoliopsida; order Solanales; family Solanaceae; genus Nicotiana; species Nicotiana tabacum. The sequence continues at coordinate 26,061,755 of NC_134083.1, forward strand.
CTGTAAAGTTGAATAATTTGTTGTTAGTTATATGCTCTCTATGTGTTGAAGAAATTTGACTATAAATCATGTTAGAAATTATGCTTAGGCTATGTGATAGTACTATTAGGACCCACAGAGGGCACGCACTTATTGAATTAATTGCTAGTTTCTATCTTGTGCTCAGTCATGATTTTACTTGCGTATCATACCTCAGTCTTTCTTGATATTTGTTGATGCATTATGTTATCTTTGTTTGGGTTGATCTTTGTGATTTCTGAGAGCCCGAGAGACTAGAGAGGTTGAGGACTGAGTAAGGCCGAGGGCCTGTCGGTGAGGTAAGGATATTATGGCACGTGAGTTGTCCGTGCAGGATATTATAGCACGTGAGTTATCCGTGCAGCACGTGAGTTGTCCGTGCAGCGTGTGAGTTATCCATGCAGATTACGGCGCTTGGGCTGTAAGAGCCCCCCGGAGTCTGTACACCCCCAGTGAGCGCGGGTACCCATTGAGTGTGAGTGCTGAGGGCTGAGAGCTGAGTGATGAGTTGAGTGACTGTTGCCTGAGAGGTTGTACTTGCTTTGCATTTGTTGTTGCACTTGGTTGCTATATCTCATTGTTGTGAAATCTCTAAAAGATTTTATATATGGATTACATAAACTTGAACTGTATAAAATTGATTTGACTTAAACTGCCGGATTTTAAAGCATGTCTATTCTTTTCGGGAATTACTGAAAGTGAACTATAACTGTGGAACTCGTCATTATCTTCAGTTCCTTAGTTATTATTGTTACTTGCTGAGTTGGTTGTACTCATACTACACCCTGCACTTTGTGTGTAGATCCGGGTATTCCCGGACATAGCGGGTGTTGATCCTTTCGCGTGGTTGATTTTCAGGAGATTTTGACGTAGCTGCCGTGTTTCGCAGACCTTGTCTCTCCTTCTCTATCTCCTTATTTACTGTATTTCGTCTCATACTATTATAGACCATATTTTCCAGACTTGTATTCATATTGGATACTCATGTACTCAGTGACACCAGGTTTTGGGGAGTGTTTGTGTAAGTATTTATGGGATTTTGTATTGTATTAAATTATTGTATTTTCAAACTTAAGAGAAATTGTGGTTTATCGAGATTATTGGCTTGCCTAGTATCGAGATAGGCGCCATCACGATAGGTTGGGATTTTGGGTCTGACAGAAGGAAAATTAACTCAACATGACACAACACCTTCTTTAGTCTAAATTTTTGAAAAATATATTAGTACCTCAATTTAAACTTATTTAATAAATTATTTGCATACGGAAAAATCCATAATATAATTATTTTCAGGAAATATCAAATCAACAAACACATGAAATTCTCATAAAATTCCAAGTCGCAATCACACTAAATTATCATATAGATACAAACTCAACAAACAAAGAATGGGGTATGACAAATCAAGGATTTACTAAATTTCCATAATTTTCCAATTTATTATATAAGGGTGTCTACAAATTTTAACCAATATAGTTTGCACATATAAACCAAGTACGTACTTGTCACCTCGCGTACATGGTTTTCCAATCACACAATTTCCACATAAGACTCAATGCCTAGGGAAAATTCCAACACACAAAGTTAGGCAAGATACTCACCTTTTTGAAGTTATGCCGATATTCCAAAATTGCCTTCTTGCTTGTATTGACCTTCGGACAGCTCAAATCTATCCAAATTAATTCAATTCAGTCAATACTAATTATAGGAATTAATTTCATATGAAAATACTAATTTTCCAACAAAATTCGAAATTTAACTCAAAAATCATCCGTCGGACCCACGTCTCAGAATCCGACGAAACTCACAAAATCCGACAACCCATTCAATTACGAGTCCACCCATACCAATTTTATCAAATTCTGATAACAACTCAATCTCCAAATCTAAAAGTTTCGTTCTTGAAAAGTTTTGTAAAAATCTTGATTTCTTCCATTTAAATCCGAAATAAATGATGAATATAACCATGTATTAATCACTTTTGGATATATGACACTTACTCAAGTCGAAGTCGTGAAGAAATCCTCAAAATCGCCCAAGAACCGTGCTCGAAAAATCCAAATATGAAATGAAGGAAATGACCATTTTTGGTCCTTAAGTTTCTGCCCATCCGTCACTAAAAGTCCATTTTCCGTCACTAAAAGTCCATTTATCGTCACTAAAAGTCCACTGTAATGATCCGACTTGTCTTTTTAAGAATTAACGCCCCGTTCAGTGACTTAAGGTTTCGAGCAGCTTCGTAATATGTATTATGACCCGCGAGTGTGGTCGAGTTTGATTTTCGGAATTTAATTAAAAGAACAATTCTCATTTTTGAAGCTTAAATGAAAAGAGTTGACCGGAGATTTGACTTATGTGTAAACGACCTCGGATTCGAATTTTGATAATTCCAATAGCTCTGTATGGTGATTTTGGACATAGGAGCGTGTCCGAAAAATTATTTGGAAGTCCGTAGTGGAATTTGGCTTAAAATGGCGAAAATTGAATTTTCGGAAAGTTTGACAGGGGAGTTGACTTTTTGATATCGGGGTCAAAATACAGTTCTGAAAATTCTCATTTCTCCGTTATGTCATTTATGACTTGTGTGCAAAATTTGAAGTAATTCCGGATTGATTTGATGTGTTTCAGCACAAGATATAAAATTTGAAAGTTCAAAATTCATAGATTTTGATTTGAGGTGCGATTCGTCGTTTTGATGTTGTTTGATGTGATTTGAAGCCTTGAGTAGGTCCGTGTTATTTTATGGAACTTGTTGATATATTTGAACGGGATCCCGAGTGGCTTAGTGAGTTTCAGGGTGAGTTTTGAGCGATGTCCGGGCATTTCGACACTCTAATGTTATTCTGGAACTTTTGTAAAAGTGCGGACCGTAGAGGAAAAGTGCGGACCGCACAATTTTGAGTGTGGCCGCACTTCAGAGGAAAAGTGCGGACCGCAGAGGACAAGTGCGGTCGCACTTCAGAGGTTCTGCATGTTCGATGGTTCGATTTCGGAGGCTTATATCCTTTAATCCACAATGCATTTGGAGATGATTCAAAAACAAAAGTTGTAACCCTTTGAATCTTGTTTCCAGAAAGGTATAGCACGAATCATTTGGACATTTGTACATATAGTTATGGGTATTTTACTGAAGCCTGGTAAGCTATCATAGTGAAGTGCGACCACACTCAAAATTGTGCGGCCGTAGAACTTGAAAATGTGCGGACCACACATTGAGAGATCAGACGTAGTACTATATAGCCGAGGGTTAGGGTATTATTTCATTTTTGGACTTTGGGATCTCGGTTTGTGGCGATTTTTTGTGGGATTTTCAAGAAATTCATCGGGGTAAGTGATTTTAACTCAGATTTGGTTAACATACATGAATATATCATTGATTTCATCATTTAATCAGTATTTTGAGATGGAAATTTGGGAGAAATTGTAGAAATTTCATAAAAATGAATTTTTGGGATTTGAATACCGATTCGGAGTCGAATTTGGATAAAATTAGTATGGTTGAACTCGTATCAGAATGGGTGTTCAGATTTCATGGAAATTATGTCGAGTTCCGAGAGGCAAGCCCCGCGTTGACTTTTGTTGACTTTATAGAATAAATTTTTAAGTCGACGTTTTATTATCCGGAATTGTTTCCGATGAATTCTAATGAAGTTATACAATTAATTTGGTTAGATTTGAGCGGTCCGGAGGTCAATTCAAGCAAGAAGGCGATTATAGAATATCGGCATAACTTCAAAATGGTAAGTATCTTGCCTAACCTTGAGTGGGAGAATTACTCCTTAGGCATTGAGTATTATTTGGAAAACTGTGTAATTGAAAACCATATACGCGAGGTGACGAGTATGTACTTGGTTTATATGTGCAAATTATATCGGCTAAAATTCTTAGACGCCCTTATGTACTAAATTGGAAATTATTGGCACTTATTATATCCTCTATTTGTCATGCCTAAATCCTTGTTTGTTGAATTTGTTTTTATATGATGATTTGCTGTGATTGCCACCTTGATTTTATGTGAATCTCGTGCTTTTGTTGATTTGATATTTTCTGGAGATAATTTCATTATGGATTATTCATTTGCTAATAACTTATTAAATAATTTTAAAATGAGACATTAATCCATTTGCCAAAAATTTGGATTAAAGAAGGCGTTGTTCCTTGATGAATTACTTTCCAGTTCATGTTATTGAAATTGATATTGAGTTATAAAGGCCGTAAATCATACTGAGGCAAAGTGTTAAATTGTGAAATATTATTTTGTTGAGTTATTCACTCCCGAATATTTTTTTAAAATTTTGTGCACATTATGGTTGTGTCATGGGCTCCTTATTGTGGAAAATAATGTATTATTGATTTCTGTGGCAAGTTGTAATATTTGAGCACTTGATGTACAATGTGTGATATGTTGTGATGTTTGAGCACTTGTTGTGCAGTCTGTTGATGCATATTTACTTTGGGACTACGAGGCATTTACTCAGGATATCCCCCTGTACTGCATATTTACTTTGGGACTACGAGGCGGTACCTCGGGAGATCCCCCTGCCTTGCATATTTACTTTGGGACTACAAGGCGATACCTCAGGAGATCCCCCTGTCTAGCATATTTACTTTGGGACTACGAGGTGGTACCTCGGGAGATCCCCCTAAATTTTGGGACAACGAGGCGGTACCTCGGGAGATCCCCCTGTTGAGCATTTACATTTGGGTTTACGAGGCGTTTACCTCGGGAGCACCCCCGTTGTTTATCTCTATTTGTTGTGCTGTTACTTATATGTAAATTCTCGTCATTCACTTCTCAGTCATTTCATTAAATTATTATTTCTTCTGCCTTGCGAATTGACGGTACGGTTGTGATAGAAATATGGGCACGAGGTGCCGTGAGATATGAAAGTGGGTAGAGACCCGAGATTTTTAGGATTATGAGGTGAGGTGTCAACCGATGGTTTTACTTGAAAGAAACTATATTCGAAAGGTCTTTATTTGAAAGAATTATATTTTAAATATTGTATTTAAAAGAATTACATTTGAAAGGTTTCTATTTAAAAGAATTATATTCAAAGGGTTTTATTTGAAAGAATTATATTTGAAAATATTTGTTTGGAAGGATTATATTGGGAGATATTTGTTTGAAAGATTCGTGTTCGTAAGATTTTTATTTGGAGAACTTGTAGATAAGATGTATATTTTGAAGGGCTTTCTTAATTGGTGGTACTTGACTTTATTATTCGTGTGAGAAATATTTATGGTGTTCTTGCTGCTTTGCTGTTTATATCACCAGTTGATTATTAGTGTTATCACTGTTATAAGTTTTCTATTATCTTTGTATGCCGTAGAGCACAGGTTATTTGACTAGTGAGTGTCTTGATTGTACCTCGTCACTACTCCACCGAGGTTAGTCTTGATACTCACTGGTACCGACTGTCGTGTACTCATACTATACTTCTGCATATTTTTGTGCAGAGCCAGGTATTGGAGATATCGGACTCGGACAGAGTCAATGTGTTGATCGCAAGGATTCAAGGTAGAGTTGCTTGGTCGTCGCAGTCCCTTGGAGTCTTTCTGTAACGACTTGACCGGTCGTTTTGAGAATTTAAGTCTCGATAAACGGCATAAGGCCCTGAGCAGCTTCGTATTATGTGTATTGACTTGCGTTCATAGTCGAGTTCAGTTACCGGGTGATTCGCAGTGATTTGGGACACTTAGTCCCTAAAACGGAAGCTTAAGACTTAGGATTTTGACCGTAGTCAGAACTATGTGGAGAAGACTCCGGAATATAGTTTCATCGGTTTTGTTAGCTCCGTTGGGCTCATTTTGGACTTAGGGGGATGTTTGGATTGTGTTTTGGAGGTCTGTAGCTCATTTAGGCTTGAAATGGCGAAAGTCGAATTATCAGAGATTTTGACTGGAAGTGGAATTTTTGATATCGGGGTCAGAATGCGATTCCAAGAGTTGGAGCAGCTCCGTTATGTCATTTGGGACTTGCCTGCAAAATTCGACGTCATTCCGGGTTGGTTTGATTGGTTTCGGCACGAATTTTTGAAGTTGGAAGAATTAAAAGTTCATATGTTCGATTTGTGGTGCGATTTGTAATTTCGGTATTGTTTGATGTAATTTGAGGCCCCGAGCGAGTCCATGTTAGGTTATAGAACTTGTTTGTGGGTTTAGACGGGGTCCCGGGGGGCTCGGATTGTTCCAGGTGGGCTACGGGTCCTTTTCCCCTATTTTTTAACTGTTGTTCCTGCTTTCTGGTGTTTTTCTTCGCGATCGCAAAGCGCTTTTCGCGTTCGCGAAGTGTTACTGCTGACCACCTCGAGATCCTTCTTCGAGTTCGCGTTCGCGTTCAACCTCTCACGTTCGCGAAGGTTTGCTTTCCCCTTTATCGCGTTTGCGATTAGTCACCCGCATTCGCGAAGCTCTTCCTGTCAGCCTCATATATCTTCTTCGTGTTCGCCATCTCGCGTTCGCGTAGGTTCCGTCCCTTGTTTTTCACATTCGTACTCCTTCCCTCGCGTTCGCGAAGGGTTATTCTGGACAGCCTTACTTTCCTTCTTCGCGAACGCGAGCCTTTTTCCGCGTTCGCGATGCTTTGACACCTGGGCAGAATATAAGATCTTCAAATCGAGGGTTAGGCCATTTTCATCATATCTTGATTTGTAGAGCTCGGTTTTGAGCGATTCTTTGTGGGTTTTTCAAGAAAATCGTTTGGGTAAGTGTTCTTCACCTAGAATGCGTTATATTCCATGATTTTATCTTTATTTTTATCATTTAATTGGTGTTTTGAGTTGAGGAAAAAGGAGGTTTTTGAAGAAAATTTTCAAAATGCAAAATCATGATTTGAGGGATGAATTGGTATCGGAATTTGATAATTTTAGTATGGTTGAACTCGTATCGGAATGGGTGTTCGGGTTTTGTGAAATTTGTCGGGTTCCGAGGTACGGGCCCGGGGGTCGAGTTTTGGACCGATTTTTATGTTTTGATAAAGATTGAGGCTTTATGGTCCGGAATATTTTCTTATGAGTTTTATTTGTGCTTTGAAGTTATTTTGGTTAGATTTGAGTCGTCCGGAGGACATTTCACCCGACAAGTTCATTTTTGAGTATCGGTCTGTCTTCTTTGAGGTAAGTATCTTGCCTAACTTCGAGTGTGGGAACTACCCCTTAGGATTTGAGTCTTCTATGCTAATGGTAGTCCGTGTACGCGAGGTGACGAGTACGTGCTCAGACTTATTTGAGTCTTCATTCTTAAATGAGGCATATGATTATCCTTATACTGCTTATCCTTAATTAAAGTTGTTGTATTTCTCTCTTAATTGCCCAACCTTAAAAGAAGTTAGATATCCTTTATTTTAGTTGACTTGTCCTTATTTGGAATTATTCGTCTTGTGTTAGCTCCCTCATTGTCGAACTGTACATTGTGGACCGTTGTCATAAAATATTTCCTTTCTTGTTGAGTTATTCCTATTATGACTAGCGTTCTCTATTATGGCCACTCCTTGTGAATTAATTCCTCCGTTCCTTTGAGTTCTGCAATTTCTAAGTTGATTTATTTGCCGTACCCTTGTATTAGTGTTATTGTTGATGCTGTACTTGTTATTCTTGCACATTTACTTTGGGACTACGAGGCGGAACCTCGGGAGATCCACCTGTCTTTCATATTTACTTTTGGGACTACGAGGCGGTACCTTGGGAGATCCCCTGTTGAGCATTTACTTTTGGGACTATGAGACGGTATCTCGGGAGTGCCCTTTTGTTTACATCTCTTTGTTATTGGGTTGCACGAGGTTTCTGTCGTGCTATTGTTACTATTGATATTTACACATGTGGCGTGACAAGGCGGGATATAAATATATGTGGTTTGCGCATGTAGCGAGACAAGGTGAGAACATTATTATGCACGTGTGGCGAGACAAGGCAGGCATTTACTTTACTATTGCACACGTGGCGAGACAAGGTGGGCAGAGTCAAGGATTGATTTGTGATGATTGTGATGGCCTGGGGGCATTCTTCTTGTTGATAATTGTGTAGTGGTACACTTACCTGTGTGAGTTTTATCTTGTGAAAGTTGTGAGAAACTATTCTAAGTGTTGTCTGTTCTTTTTCCTTATGCTTATTTGCTGGTATGGACTATGTTAGGACACATGCACAAGCATACATGTAGTTAAGCACTCTTATCGGATAAGAGGTTTTCTTGATATTGTTGGGCATAGATGCTCACCATTGTTTACTTGCCTTCTACGTGAGAATGGCTCTATTGGCATGTGAGTCGTCAGTGCGGTTATGAGGTGTTATGAGGGCACAGGATGCCAAGTGTTAGGGTTCAGGTATTGAGACCCGTGAGTTGTGATTTGTCCGAGGTTCGGTACCTCGTGGAGTTTGATGACTAAAACCTGATGTAAAAGCGGTTGTAGTTGTTGAGTTATTACTTGTCCTTGTCGTATTTGTGATTCCGGATTTAGGTTGTGTTCCATTCACTTTTGTGTGTCCTTTTTATTGTATTCCGTTGATTCTTGTTGTTTCCTTTCTTATTGCCATTACTGTATTGTGGGCCATATTGCATAGTCTTTATGTAGATATCATATTTTTTGTTGTTCATATATTTATACTTATTCAGTTTATTAGACCAGTGGGTGTCTTGACTGTTCCTCGTCACTACTCCACCGAGGTTAGTCTTGATACTTACTGGGCACCGCTATGGTGTGCCCATTCTACACTTCTGCTCATTTTTGTGCAGATCCAGGTATTTGTTCGTTAGTAGCTGTGCGAGTCGTTGCTGTGGAGACTCAAGGTAAACCTGCAACTGCGTTCGCAGGCTTCAGAGTCACCTTCAAGTTTTCATTTTGCACTGTTTATTCTTATTTCTGGACAGTTGTATTTAGAAGTTTTCTAGCAAAATACTCTGTAGGGCTTATGACTTGTACTACCGATTTTGGGAATTGTAAATTTTAAGAAATTTCTATTTCAAATTGTCAGATATTATTTAAATAATATTGTTGTTTCAATAAATGTTAGGCTTACCTAGTCCCTAAGACTAAGTGCCATCACGTTACCCAAATGGAGGGAAAATTGGGTTGTGACAAGTTGGTATCAGAGCTCTAAGTTCATAGGTGCTATGAGTCATACACGAGTTTTGTAGAGTCTTGCGGATCGGTATAGAGACGTTTGTACTTATCTTCGAGAGGCTACGGAACTATTAGGATAGTTTCACTTCCTTCATTCCTATCAAGCGAGTTCATTGGTCTCGAAGTTTGAACTTTTATCATTCTATTCTCTCACAGATGGTGAGGACACGAGCTGCAGTTGTTGATGATGTTACCCCCGGAGCAGATGTCGCTAGGGGCAGAGGCAGAGGCCGATGAGGAGCACGTGCCGCATCTAGGGCACCTATCAGAGTAGCAGTTGAGGAGCAGCCAGTAGTTCCAGTTGGGGGGCAGGTACTAGAGGCGCCTGCTGTCACCCCCGGACTTCAGGAGACCTTAGCACAGTTCCTGAGCATGTTTGGTACATTGGCTCAGATGGGGTTGATTCCGGTTGCACCAGCTATTTCACAGACTGGAGGAGGAACCCAGACTCCCGCTTTCCACACCCATAGCAGCGAGTTCATATTGGTCAGGTTCCAAGTGTCATGACGACACAGCCTGTGGTTCCAGTTCAGCTCGTGGTCAGGGCAGCAACATCTGAGGAAGAGTAGCTTAGACTTGTAAGGTTCAAGAAATATGACCCTCCTACATTCAGTGGTTTGGCTTCAGAGAGTGCACATGGTTTTCTGGAGGAGTGCCATCGCATTCTCCGCACTATGGGTATTGTTGAGATGAATGGGGTTATTTTTACTACGTTCCAGCTTAAGGGAGCGGCTTATCAGTGGTGGCAGGTGTATGAGTTAGGTAGTCGGTCGAGTTAGCTTCACTTACATAGGTTCAATTTTCAGAGATATTCCTGAGAGAGTTTGTACCTCAGTCCCTTCGAGATGCATGGCGCGGGGAGTTTGAGCAGCTACGCCAGGGCACTATGTCAGTGTTAGAGTATGCCGTTAGATTCAGTGATTTGGTCAGACATGCACCTGCTTCGGTCGCTACAATTAGAGAGCGTTCCCGTAGATTCATTGAGGGACTCAGGCATGATATTCGGTTCAGCATGGCTAGGGAGTTGGAGTCAGATATTTCATTTCAGCAGGTGATAGGGATCGCTCACCGAGTGGAGGGCATGTGGGATGAGGAGAGAGAGGACATGTGAGATTAGGAGAGAGAGGACAGGGAGGCAAGGAGGCCTCATAGACTAGAGAGATCTACTGGTCCTTATTTTGGAGGTAGGGTATGACATGGTAGAGGTTTTGTGGGTCAGCTAGTTCAGTTTTCACTTCAGGCTTCGCACAGTGTTTCAGGTGCTCATGGGTATCAGAGTACCCATACCGTACAGTTCCCACAGCCACGCCAGGAGAGAGGTTGCTTCGAGTGCGGAGATACCTGCCACAAGGTGAGAGATTGTCCTAGACTCCGGACAGGTGTATCACAGCGGAGTATTCAGGCGAGTAGATGGTGCCCAAGAGGGAAAGGCCCCGTTGATGTGTTTCGTATAGTAGGCTTGAGGCCACTACGCTAGATGATGTCATACATGTATGCTTTTGAATTGTTACAGAGGGGCACCATTCGTATTTTGATTCGGTTCTACTTATCGGAGCGAGTTCCCTTATTTGTTGTTTCACCTATGGGCGAGTTCATGACTTAGTATTCTGTATATGTGTTTGCCCATGTTGGTAGAATCTATGAGTGGTAAACCATGTCTATTGTTTATTTCTATTCATTATTGAGAGTTTCGAGGCTAGAAGTGAATTCATGTTGTCCATTATGGTAGGTTTGATGTGATTCCTGAGTAAATTGTTTACGATTGTGATTTGATACTCTACCAGGGTGAGAGTTTAGTAAGTGTTGTGATTTTATGGGAAGAATTGAGTGAGTGGGAGATTTCCATTGATATGATGTGTATTCGACTTGTGATTCAGAGTTGAGGGTGAGACCCTCGCGATTCCGTGTGATTTGATATGTTTGAGACGGGCTGCGTCCCGCAGTGGAAGTTATATCAGGATGAGATCCTTATGATTTGTTCATATACTTTAATTTTTCCTTTTAAATTTATTTGTAGGATGGTACTCATATAGAGTTGTGCCTGTCGGGCATTATTTGATATTTCTCTTATGTGTTTCTCTTTACTTATTCTCTCATTTTTGTTCTGTGCTTCTTGAGTTTTAGCTTGCACGGTGTGTGCCCGGTGGTGTTAGTTGTGACTTGTTGTTTAGGGTGTATAATTATGAGGTATTCGCGTTCCTTGCATCCTTGTTAGTATTGTGGAGGTTCGAAAAAGAGTTCTATCAGATATGAGGCTAATTGCCGGTGCTGGTTATGATTACTTGCAGCTATTGTGATCAGAAGCGTTATTATGGACCTACGTGTGGCGTGTCATATTGAGTGGTCGTACCTTGTGGGTGTAGGCATGAGTTGTTGCAGCTGGTTGAGACTGATACCGGGTATGGATTTAGAATCGGGTCTTTTGGAGATGAATGGAAGGTGAGAATTTCGACTCTAAGGCTTATCGATGTTGGTAGAAAGGATAAATTATAGTTGAGATGGTGCCATCGGGCTTATGTGGATTGGGGTGACGTGGAGTCACCCGTGGGGTGTATGTTGGATATATGCTTTCAGTAATTTGAAGACTTTGAGGTGATTCTTGTCACGTTCGAGGACGAAGTTTGTTTAAGAGGGGAAGGATGTAATGACCCGGCCGGTCGTTTTGAGAATTTAAGTCCCGATCGGCGGCATAAGGCCTTGAGCAGCTTTGTATTATGTGTATTGACTTGTGTGCATGGTCGAATTCAGTTACCAGGTGATTTAGAGTGATTTGGGACACTTAGTCCCTAAAACGGAAGCTTAAGTCTTAGGATTTTGACCGTAGCAGGAACTGTGTGGAGATGACTTTGGAATGGAGTTTCGTCGGTTCCGTTAGCTCCGCTGGGTTATTTTGGACTTAGGAGCATGTCCGGATTGTGTTTTGGACGTCTGTAGCTCATTTAGGCTTGAAAAGGCGAAAGTCGAATTTTCGGAGATTTTGACCAGAAGTGGACTTTTTGATATCGGGGTTGGAATGCGATTTCGAGAGTTGGAGAAGCTTCTTTATGTCATTTGGGACTTGCCTGCAAAATTTGACGTCATTCCGAGTTGGTTTGATTTGTTTCAGCACGAAGTTTCGAAGTTGGAATAATTGAAAGTTCATAAGTTTTGATTTGTTGTGCGATTTGTATTTTCAGCATTGTTTGATGTGATTTGAGGCCCCAAGCGAGTCCGTGTTAGGTTATATAACTTTTTTGTGGGTTTAGACGGGGTCCCGGGGGCCTCGGGTGTGTTCCGGGTGGGCTATGGGTCCTTTTCCCCTATTTTTGAACTGTTGTTCCTGCTTTCTGGTGTTCTTCTTCGCAATTGCGAAGAACTTTTTGCGTTCGCGAAGTGTTACTGTTGACCACTCGAGATCCTTCTTCGCGTTCGCGAAGGTTTGCCTTTCCCCTTCATCGCGTTCGTGATTAGTCACCCACGTTCGCGAAGCTCTTCCTGGCAGACTCATATTTCTTCTTTGCGTTCGCCGTCTCTCGTTCGAGTAGGTTCCGTCCCTTATTATTCGCGTTTGCACTCATTCCCTCACATTCTCGAAGGGTTATTCTGGACAGCCTTACTTTCCTTCTTCACGAACGCGAGCCTTTTTCCGCGTTCGCGATGCTTTGACGCCTGGGCAGAATATAAGATCTTCAAATCGAGGGTTAGGCCATTTTCCTCATATCTTGATTTGTAAAGCTCGATTTTGAGCGATTGTTTGTGGTTTTTTCAAGAAAATCAATTGGGTAAGTGTTCTTCACCTAGAATTTATTATATTCCATGATTTTATCTTTATTTTTATCATTTAATTGGTGTTTTGAGTTGAGGAAAAAGGAGGTTTTTGAAGAAAAATTTCAAATTGAAAAATCATGATTTGAGGGACGAATTGGTATCGGAATTTGATAATTTTAGTATGGTTGAACTCGTATCGGAATGGGTGTTCGGGTTTTGTAAAATTTGTCGGGTTCTGAGGTGCGGGCCCGAGGGTCGACTTTTGGACCGATTTTTAGATTTTGATAAAGATTAAGGCTTTATGGTCCATAATAGTTTCTTATGAGTTTTATTTGTGCTTTGAAGTTATTTTGGTTAGATTTGAGCCGTCCGGAGGTCATTTCGCCCGACAAGTTCATTTTTGAGTATCGGTCTGTCTTCTTTGAGGTAAGTATCTTGCCTAATTTCGTATGGGGGAACTACCCCTTAGGATTTGAGTCTTCTATGCTAATTGTAGTCCGTGTACGCGAGGTGACGAGTACGTGCTCAGACTTATTTGTGGAAAGTTGGCATTTTTGGGTTCTTAGGTCCTTGTATTCACTGATTATGCAGTTGTAATGTTATGAATACGTCTCTTAATTACTAGTTTCACCTCTACCTGCTTTAATTAGAATTAATTGCTTCATGATCCGCCCTTAATGCTTATTTGAGTCATTAGTGCCTTAACTAAAATTGTTATCTCTTCTATTGCCATGTTATTTTTCCCCTAACTGCTTATCTTTATTTGAAGTTATAATTATCTCATATATAATTGTTCATCCTTAATTGAGTCAAATGATTATTCTTATAATGCTTATCCTTAATTGAAGTTGTTGTATTTCTCTCTTAATTTCCCAACCTTAAAAAAAGTTAGATATCCCATATTTTAGTTGACTTGTCCTTATTTGGAATTATTCGTCTTGTGTTAGCTTCCTCATTGTCGAACTATACATTGTGGACCGTTGTCACAAAATATTTCTTTTCTTGTTGAGTTGTTCTTATTATGACTAGCATTCTCTATTGTGGCCACTCCTTGCGAATTAATTCCTCCGTTCCTTTGAGTTCTGGAATTTTTGAGTTGATGTATTTATCGTACCCTTGTACTAGTGTTATTGTTGCCGTTGTACTTGTTGTTCTTGCATATTTACTTTGGGACTATGAGGCGGTACCTCGGGAGATCCCCCCTCTCTTGCATATTTACTTTTGGGACTACTCGACGGTACCTCGGGAGATCCCCTGTTGAGCATTTACTTTTGGGACTATGAGACGGTATCTCGGGAGTGCCCTTTTGTTGACATCTCTTTGTTATGGGGTTGCACGAGGTTTCTGTTGTGCTATTGTTACTATTGATATTTACACATGCGGCGTGACAAGGTGGGATATATATATATATATATATGTGTGGGTTGCGCATGTGGCGAGACAAGGTGGGAATATTATTATGCACGTGTGGCGAGACAAGGCAGGCATTTACTTTACTATTGCACACGTGGCGAGACAAGGTGGGTTGTGTCAGAGATTGATTTGTGATGATTGTGATGGCCTGTGGGAATTCTTGTTGTTGATATTCGTGTAGTGGTACACTTACCTGTGTGAGCTTTATCTTGTGAAAGTTGTGAGTAAATATTCTACGAGTTGTTCGTTCTTTTTCCTTATGCTTATTTCCTGGTATGGACTATGTTAGGACACTTGCACAAGCATACACGTAGTTAAGCACTCTTCTTGGATAAAAGGTTTTCTTGATATTGTTGGGCATAGATGCTCACCCTTGTTTACTTGCTTTCTACGTGAGAATGGCTCTATTGGCACGTGAGTCGTCAGTGCGGTTATGAGGTGTTATGAGGGCACAGGATGCCAAGTATTAGGGTTCAGGTATTGAGACCCGTGAGTTGTGATTTGTCCGAGGTACGGTACCTCGTGGAGTTTGATGACTAAATCCTGATGTAAAAGCGGTTGTACTTGCTGAGTTTTTACTTGTCCTTGCCGTATTTGTGATTCCAGATTTAGGTTGTGTTCCATTCACTTTTGTGTGTCCTTTTTATGGTATTCCGCTGATACTTGTTGTTTCCTTTATTATTGCCATTACTGTATTGTGGGCCATATTGCATAGTCTTTATGTAGATATCATATTTTTTGTTGTTCATATATTTATACTTGTTCAATTTATTAGACCAGTGGGTGCCTTGACTGTTCCTCGTCACTACTCCACCGAGGTTAGTCTTGATACTTACTGGGCACCATTGTGGTATGCTCATTCTACACTTCTGCACATTTTTGTGCAGATCCAGGTATTTGTCGTTAG
This sequence comes from Nicotiana tabacum, assembly GCF_000715075.1. Taxonomy (NCBI): domain Eukaryota; kingdom Viridiplantae; phylum Streptophyta; class Magnoliopsida; order Solanales; family Solanaceae; genus Nicotiana; species Nicotiana tabacum. The sequence goes on from NC_134083.1 coordinate 26,076,958, forward strand.
CAGCTGTACTGGTGGTTGTTGTGGAGACTCAAAGTAAACCTACTGCTACGTTCGCAGGCTTCAGAGTCACCTTCAAGTTTTCGTTTTGCACTGTTTATTCTTATTTCTGGACAGTTGTATTTAGAAGTTTTCTAGCAAAACACTCTGTAGAGCTTATGTTTTTTACTACCGATTTTGGGAATTGTAAATTTTATGAGATTTCTATTTCAAATTGTCACATGTTATTTAAATAATGTTGTTGTTTCAATAAATGTTATGCTTACCTAGTCCCTAAGGTGCCATCACGTTACCCAAACAGAGGGGAAATTGAGTTGTGACACCTTCCATTTTATTGTACTGTCAACTCTTATTCGAATAATATTGTATATTCGATCTTTGAGATCATTGTATGTATTCAGTTAGAGTTCGTGACTCAGTATTACCAATCTTGGGAAGGTGTTATAATTATTTCCACTGTAGGTTTCAATTATAAAAAGGGACTTGAATTGTAATTGTAATCGGCTTACCTGGTCTTAGAGACTAAGTGCCATTACGACGCCTATGGTGGGATTTTGGGTTGTGACATCCACACTAGAACTTGCTTGCACCAGTAGTTATTTGTTTCACTAAAAGGCTCTAACTCTATCATACAAACTTGGAATTCGACGATTCTTGTTCCTATGAGTCACAAATAATAATAATACGAACCTAGTTGTTCAATCAAAACTCAATTCGGAGCTCATTTGCTCAATAAGATACCAATTTTGCTCGTTAAACATTAACTCATGTTTGACGCTAAAAACCCAATCACGACTTGATGAAATTAGACCAAACTTTCCAGATCACTCCTATAATTCATTATCAAAATCCCGGAAGTCTCAAAATCAAATTTCAATCTCTAGAATTAAAAATGGACCTTTGGATCATTACATGATTATGCTGAAAACATCAAACTCTTCCAAAACTCTTCCCCGACAGTCTGTAGTTTATCAATCATAACTTCTTATACTCAACTCCAACTAGAAAACGGTTTAAATTTCTATAAACTAGATACAAAAAGCTACAACTTTTATGTTTTGCTCATCGCCCAACTCCTTATAGATTGAGAGATATAAGCTCCCAAAGTTAGCCCTGTGCAGCAGAAATGTCTGGCGATGCACACTGTTGTAGCCAAAATTTGCAGTATCAGCTTCAGTCAATCGATCATAACTTTATGTACAAATATCCGAATGATGAATGGTTTATTATTATGGAAACTAGAATCAAAGGGCTACAACTTTCATGTTTTTATAATTTCTAGATTCCTTATAGATTTCGAGATATAAGCTTCCAAAGTCAGCTCTGCGCATCAGAAATTTCGCACATTGTTGTCAAAGAAAACAGCAGTTAAAAATGATCTGAAACCACTCCGAAACTCACCCGAGGCTCTCGGAACCTCAATCCAATACACCAACAAGTCCTAAAACATCATACGAACTTAGTTGAAATCTCAAATCACATAAAACAACGCTAAAATCACAAATCATACCCCAATTCAAGCTTAAGGAACTTAAGAACTTCCAACTTCTACATTCGATGCCGAAACCTATCAAATCAATTCCAATTGACCTCAAATTTTTCACACAAGTCATAAATGACATAACAGATCTATGAAAATTTTCAGAACAAGATTCCGACTCCAATATCAAAAAGTCAACTCCCCGGTCAAACTTCCCAAAAACTCAACTTTCGCCATTTCAAGCAAAATTTCACTACGGACTTCCAAAAAAATTTTCGGACACGCTCCCAAGTCCAAAATCACCATACAGAGCTATTGCAACCATCAAAACTCTATTTCGGAGTCGTTTACACATAATTCACCATCTGATCAATTATTTTAACTTAAGCTTCCAAAACAAGAATTGTTCTTTCAATTAAATCCTGAATCATCCGAAAACCAAACTTGACCACCCTCGCAAGTCATAATACACATTTCAAAGCTTCTCGATACCTTAAGCCACCGAACGGAACGTAAATTCTTAAAACGACAAGTCGGGTCGTTACTTCCCCCCTCTTAAAACATACGTTCGTCCTTGAACACGCCAAGAATTATTCTGAGGACATTAAATTTGTGAGTGTATTATTACACACATACTCGCGGGTGATTCTACGTTACCACAATTTAGCATGGGTCCGACAACAACATCTCAGTTGAGATTTTTTTTTCTTTTATCCCCATTTATAAACTTTAAAGCCAACTTCTTACACTCCAATTAATTTTAAAAGGCCTTATTATCACATCAACATATGATATTAGTTTCAATCAGCTATAGCAACTCGTGCCTACGCACACATCAACGTATGCCCATAATCACATCTGTGGTCATAATAGCTGTTTATAATTAAATCCAGCATCCTCAATTAATCTCATATTAACTAAAATCTCATTTCAAATTTTCGCAACACTGACAGAAACATGCGAGGCATGAAGACCTCATAATTATTTATCCGATCAACGAGTCGCATTTAACACTACCTGGGCACTCACCTTATAGGCTAAAACGCAATGTTTACAACACGAATATGTCTAAATATGCACATAAACATATAAAAGAATTATCAAATAAGCCTAACAGGCATGACTCCCCATTAATACTATAATTCAAATTTAATTTCACAAAGGGAGAATTTAAACTCATAAAATTTTCACCACAAGGACTCGTCCTTATATAACTTCCACCGCAGCTTGTAGCCCAGTTTAAATATTTTACATCATATAAAAATGCAAGGATCTCGTCCTCAACTCCGAATCACAAGTATTTTGCACATTGTGCCAACTGAAATTTTCAATTTCATTTCTTTCTTCTTTTCAATAAATTTCGTAAATAATTTTTTTTTCACAACACATAATGAACCCCCATACCAATAGGGCATATAATTCATAAAATTGAAATCAATTATTCCAAAATCACATCAAAACCAACTATAGTGAGTAATAGAAAGTCATTTTTTGGACTTATAGCCCTCAATAGTGAACAAAAATAAAAATGATAGATACGGGCTAACATTATCAAATCTCCCAACACGGATAAACACGTGAGTGGTGTACAAAATCACTAACTCACCATACATGGAGCATGATACGAGGTCTCACCTCGATAATTGGAATTGAGTCAAAATAAGAACAGTGCCTCTATTACGAATTAAATCATACCTGTAACGACATCGTCTGGTGTAGCGGCCTCAGCCATACCATATCAATTATATCAATGAGTCGGGCCTCCCTTTCTAGGGAGCCCTCTACCCGCCTGTCCTCCACCCCTAACTGACTGTCATGTGGGGTAATGACTGGAATAGAGCCTGTAGCCTGAGTATTCCGATGAAATCTGCCTCTCCCAAGTTTGGGACAATCTCTCATGATATTCCTAGTATAACCACACTGATAACAATCCATTTGCAGGTTCGGCTGCTCATACTGAGTCTGTGCCAGATAACTGGAATAACCATTATAGGAACACCATGTCGGTGGTGCATTAAAAGAACTTACTGGAGCACCCCGAGTATTCTGAAATTGTTTCCATGACCCCGCTGATACCAAAATGTAGAATTATTAAGGACGCGGGAATACCGTAAGTCCCAACATCATCCCATACAAATCTCAGCTCTTAATCATATACATGCTTTGGAGAACCTTTCAATACCACATATATACATCTCAGGCCAAAACTGATATAACACATGACCCCACAATCTAATCATTGATAGTTGACTCCCCTCACTTGGCGTGAAGCCATAGGACTCATTCCGATGATCCACAATACTAACCTTCATCGCTCGTGCGACATCGGTCATAAGACACCTCAAGCCATTTATTTGGCGCATGTCATCCTCATGACAGTTAAACTCGCTTCCTCTAGTGACTTGGCTGCTAGTATGTACCCTTCGCTAAATAGAAATCCCATACGAACCACACAGTCTCTAATACCACCAATTATCTTCAGATCTACATCCACCTCGTGACCCTACCACGATTGTGACTATTAGGTAACTAATTAAACCTTCTTAAGATCGTACTTATCAACCAGATGTCAGAACCTGCTGCACCCCCATGTGCACAACTGAATGATCTCTCAATACTTCCGCATCCTTGTTCTAGACGAAACATGGTAACAATGGTTGAGCAACCCTGGCTCCCTAATAACCCCTATATAGTATCACGAACCGTTGGCGCATAGTTGATATCGAGTGCGCAATTTCATACACGAGTGGATGCAAAAGAACATAAGATATATGCTTCAAGCTGAATAAATGTCGCACGATAAGGAATGAAAGAAGTGAAAATTTTCCTACTAGCTATGTAGCCTCTCGAAGATAAGAACAGACGTCTCCGCACCGATCCGCAAGACTCTACTAAACTCGTTCATGACTCGTAGAACCTATGAGCCTAGAGTTCTGATACCAACTTGTCACAACCCATAATCCCACCACAGACATCATGATGGCACTTAGTCCCTAAGACTAAGTAAGCCGATTATAATTACAATTCAAGCCAATTCCTTTAAAAGATAATCGAAACCAACAGCGGAAATAATTACAAACAACCTCCCAAGACTGGTAATACTGAGTCACGAACTCTAACTGAATACATGAAATTATCTCAGGGATCGAATACTCAATACTGTTTGAATAATGATTAACAATAAAATAAAATATAAAGACTCCAAGGGATTGCGGCGACCAAACAGCTCTACCTTGAATCCTTGAGATCCCACTCTAACTCTGTCCGAGTCCGATATCTCAAATATCTAGCTATGCACAAAAATGTACAGAAGTGTAGTATGAGTACACCACAGTCGGTACCCAGTAAGTATCAGGATAAACTTGGTGGAGTAGTGATGAGGTACAGTCAAGACACTCAAATCACACAACAATTTACACGGAATATTATCACGACAACACAAAACAATCAATTCCTATCACAATTTTCCCAACAGCCACAACCAATTCCAATGATATAGTAAAATCAATAAATTTCTCAAAAATAGCCCAAGGCTCCACACAATATATATAAAACCTCAAAACAACAACAAGGAAGGAAAATTAACTCAGCATGACACAACACCTTCTTTAGTCCAAATTTTTTAAAAATATATTAGTACCTCAATTTAAACTTATTTAATAAATTATTTGCATATGGAAAAATCCATAATATAATTATTTCCAGGAAATATCAAATCAACAAACACACTAAATTCTCATAAAATTCCAAGTCGCAATCACACTAAATTATCATATAAATACAAACTCAACAAACAAAGAATGAGGTATGACAAATCAAGGATTTACTAAATTTCCATAATTTTCCAATTTAATACATAAGGGTGCCTACAAATATTTAACCGATATAGTTTGCATATATAAACCAAGTACGTACTCGTCACCTCGCGTACATGGTTTTCCAATCACACAATTTCCACATAAGACTCAATGCCTAGGGGAAATTCTCCCAAACAAGGTTAGCCAAGATACTTACCTTTTTGAAGTTATATCGATATTCCAAAATTTCCTTCTTGCTTGAATTGACCTTCGGGCAGCTCAAATCTATCCAAATTAATTCAATTCAGTCAATACTAATTATAGGAATTAATTCCATATGAAAATACTAAATTTTCAACAAAATCCAAAATTTAACTCAAAAATCGCACGTGGGGCCCATGTCTCAGAATCTGACAAAACTCACAAAATCCGATAACCCATTCAATTATGAGTCCACCCATACCAATTTTATCAAATTCCGATAACAACTCGACCTCCATATCTAAAATTTTCATTCTTGAAAAGTTTTGCAAAAATCTCGATTTTTTCCATTTAAATCCCAAATAAATGATGCAAATAACCATAAATTTATGAAATATAATCACTATTGGATATAGGACACTTACCCAAGTCGAAGTCGTGAAAAAATCCTCAAAATAGCCCAAGAACCGTGCTCCAAAAATCCAAAAACGAAATGAAGGAAATGACCAATTTTGGTCCTTAAGTTTCTGCACATCCGTCACTAAAAGTCCATTTTCCGTCACTAAACGTCCATTTTCTATCACTAAAAGTCCAATTTTTGTCACTAAAAGTCCACACCAGAACTTGTTTACACCAGTAGTTATTTATTCACTAAAAAGGCTCTAACTCCATCATACGAACTCGGAATTTGACGATTCTTGTTCCTATGAGTCACAAATAATAATACAGACCTAGTCATTCAATCGAAACTCAGTTTGAAGCTCATTTGCTCAATGTGAAACAAATTTCGCTCGTTAAACAATTAACTAATGTTTCGCGCTAGAACCCAATCGCGACTAGATGAAATTAGACCAAACTTTCCAAATCACTCCTATAATTTATTATCAAAATCTCGGAAGTCTCGAAATCTAATTTCGATCTCTAGAACTAAAAATGGACCTTTGGATCATTACATGCTTATGCTGAAAACATCAAACTCTTCCAAAACTCTTCCCCGATAGCCGGTAGTGTATCAGCCATAACTTCTTGTACTCAACTCCAACTGCCAAACGTTTTAAATTTCTGTAACTAGATACAAAGGGATACAACTTTCATGTTTCTATCATCGCCAAACTCCTTATAGATTGCAAGATATAAGCTCCCAAAGTTAACCCTGTGCAGCAGAAATTTCTGGCGATGCACACTGCTATACCCAAAATTTACAGTACCAGCTTCAGTAAATCGATCATAACTTTTTGTACAAGTGTCCGAATGATTAATGTTTATTATTATGGAAACTAGAATCAAAGGGCTACAACTTTCATATTTTGATAATTTCTATATTCCTTATAGATTTCGAGATATAAGCTTTCAAAGTCAACTCTGCGCATCAGAAATTCGCACATTGCTGTAAAACAAAACAGCAGTTAAAAATGATTTGAAACCACTTTGAAACTCACCCGAGGCTCTCGGGACCTCAACCCAATACACCAACAAGTCCTAAAACATCATATGAACTTAGTTGAAACCTCAAATCACATAAAACAACGCTACAATCACGAATCATACCCCAATTCAAGCATAAGGAACTTAAGAATTTCCAACTTCTACATTCGATGCTGAAACCTATCAAATCAATTCCGATTGACCTCAAATTTTGCACACAAGTCATAAATGACATAACGGATCTATGAAAATTTTCAGAACTGTATTCCGACTCTGATATCAAAAAGTCAACTCCCCGGTCAAACTTCCCAAAAATTCAACTTTCAAAACTCATTTTCGGACTTCCAAAAATATTTTCGGACACGCTCTTAAGTCAAAAATCACCATACGGAGCTATTGGAATCATCAAAACTCTATTTCGGGGTCGTTTATACATAATTCACCATCCGATTAATTATTTCAACTTAAGCTTCCAAAACAAGAATTGTTCTTTCAATTAAATCCTGAATCATCCGAAAATCAAACTTGACCACTCTCGCAAGTCATAATACACATTTCAAAGTTGCTCGAGACCTTAAGCCACCGAACGGAAAATAAATTCTTAAAACGACAAGTCGGGTCGTTAAACATAGTATTATAGACAAAATTTCTTTTTTGATTGTACTATAATTTTTCTGAGCCGAATTCCAGATTCCGGAAGTGAAATGAACTAATGGTTCGGGAGATTTTGAAGGGACTCTTTGTTTAAGAATACCACCGTACCCTTCATTAGAAGCGTTGGTTTCGACTATGATGAATACCTCAAGATTAGGAATACCTAGACACAAAAGTTTTTGAATAATTGGCTTGACCTTTTAAACGGTGTATGTTTGTTCTATACTCCATGGAACTAGATTTTTCCTAAGATGCTTATATAGTGGTTCACATATTTTCCTAATGTTAGGGATGAAGTCTGCAACGTAGTTTAGGCTTCCTAAGAACCTTTGTAATTGGGTTTTGTCTGTTATTTCATCGGGGAACTTGGATGAGAACTCAATGGCTCTACAGATTGGTTTGTAGGTTCCTTGATATAGGTTGTGTCCTAAGAATCTGATGGTTGTATGGAACAACTTAATCTTCTTAGCACTTACTACTAAACTATTATGTTTTACAATCTTAAAGAATATATTTAAGTGTTTAATATGAGAATCTATGCCCTCTAAGAATATTAGAAGATCATCAATATAAAATATCGACATATTACTATACGGGTTGAATATAATATGCATAATATTTTGGAATTCTGATGGGGCATTTTTTAACCCTAAAGGCATAATATTCCATTCATATTGTCCAAAGGGGACATTGAAAGCAGTTTTATATTGTCACGACCCAACTCCATGTCAGGCCGTGATGGCGTCCAACACCGTTGCTGGACAAGCCAACAATGAATAACTTAGTGATTTCCCATTTAGTTTTACTTATTTTTAAAATATTTGATAAATAGAGGATTTTCTTTTTTAAGGCAAACAAACGGAAACATCTAAAAACAGTTATAACTATTGAATTACAACCCAAAAACCAAAGTCCACTAATACGTGCCAAGATCTGGTGTCACAAGTATGTGGGCAACTAGTAGAAAATTAAAAAGATGACTATCATACTGTATGAAAGAGAATAGACAGATAAACACAAAAGAGAAACTCTGGCATGCTCCGGAACGGCTCAGAAGGGGCAGCTCACCGTGAAGTCTCGGTCCAAGATCAAGTATGCGCGCCGATTGGTTAACTAGATGCACCAGCCTCAGATCCTGTACAATTAAGTACAGAAGTGCAGTATGAGTACATAAACAACATGTACCCAGTAAGTATCCCGCCTAACCTCAAAGAAGTAGTGACGATGGCTCGACTTGACACTTACTAGGCCAATAATAATATAATTCAAGTACTATGCTAAGCAGGGATATCATGAATGATACTATCAGTTCAACAACATGAAGAGATAAGTCCTTCTTTCATAATTATAACATAAATTTCAGTAATACTATTTAGCAACTTACATTTCAAGGCATTTAAGCAGAATAAATCATGGAGAATTTCCAAATAATTAGTATGCGCAATTATGCCGAGGTCGTACGGCCCGATCCAACAAAATATTTAAACTGTGCACTGCCAAGGGTCGAACGACGTGAACCATAGATGCATCTATTTTTCCCGCTCGCGAATCATACATGCGACGCGTTCAAACATAAATTAAAGGAATTACCCCGCTCGCGAATCATACATGCGACGCGGTTACACAAGGAACTCATAAATTTTTATAGTACTCTCCCATTCTTTTCAAAATACGACAATCAAATGAAAACTTTTAAAATCCCATTATTTTTCCTCAATTCCAATTCCTTTTTGAAACATTTAATAAGCACACTCCATTCTACCCTTCTCAAGGCAAACAATATACATAAAGCAATAACAATATCAACAAGGCATGTTGTAAGCCTAAGACTACCCGGACATAACAGGAATAGTAGCTACGTACGGACTCTCGTCACTTCGTGCGTATGTGGCCCCGATAAACAACAACACATATTAATTTAGTTCACTTATGGGGTAATTTCCCTCTTACAAGGTTAGAAAGGAGACTTACCTCGTCTCAAAGCCTACTTCCCAATTCAAGAACATGCTCAAACATCCAAATTTGACGCCAAATGACCCGAAGCTAGTCAAACATTACATAAACTAATCAATCTATTCTCAAAAGTTCATAATTCCACCATTTAAGTGATTACCCAACCTAAATTGCTGATTCCTAAAATTTACCCTCGGGCTCACATGCTTAGATTCCGGAAACGTTTAAAGAAGGTTGTTACCCATAACCTTAGGAACATGAATATATGATTTTTACTGAATTCCATAACAAATTTCGTGGTTAAATCTCATTTTTATCAAAAACCTAGGTTTTCACCTAAACCCATGATTTTCCTAATTTATATGTTATAAGCTACCCATAAGCTATGTATTTAACTCAAATTAAGTAGAAATTACTTACCTCACAAAGCTAGGTCGAAATCCCCTCCTTCAAAGCTCTCAAATCGCCCAAGAGTGAGAGAAAATGTGATAAAAATGGCCTAAGTCCGTATTAAATGAGCCCTCACTACCCAGCGACTTTCGCACTTGCGGTACTTTGGGCCGCACCTGCAGCAAATGCCTCGCAGGTGTGTTATTTCCCTCATCTGGTTAGGCTCCGTATCTACGGGCGAGAAGGGCCACTTCTGCAAACCTAGTCGCACTTGCGACCATGTCTCTCGCACCTGCGCTCACGCAGGTGCGCCCAAATCTTCCGCATCTGCGGATTCTGGGATGCCCTCCATTTCTCGCTTCTGCAGCTCGTGGCTCGTCCGATTGACACCCGGGGCCCCGCCCGAACATACCAACAAGTTTAGAATCATACAACAAACTCGCTCGAACTCTCAAAACTCCCGAAAGGACATTAAAACTAAGAATCACACCCTAAAACTAATTGGATCGAGCTTAAGAACTTCAAGTTCTTTAATTTACTTCCAATGCACCAAAACGTACTTATACCACTCGGAATGACTCCAAATTTTGCGTGCAAGTCTTAAATAACACTACGGAACTATTCCCGATCTTGGAATTCTATTTCGACCTCGATATCACCAAAACCCGCTCCAAAACTAATTTAAAGAACTTCTAAAACCTTCAAGAACCAAATTTCTTTATTGGGCGCCAAAACGTTCCCGGGTCACCCAAAACCTGATCCGAACATACTCCCATGTCCGAAATCATAATACGAACCTACTGGAACTGTCAAATCCCAACTCCGAGGTCGTTTACTAAAAATATTGACCAAAGTCAATCTTTGCCTTTCGAGCCAACCTTAAGGAACTAACTCTTCCGATTTCCACCCAGACTCTTCTAAATCACGAACCAGCCATCCCCGCAAGTCATTAATCAGTAAAAGCAAGTACGAGAAGTCTTATTTAGGGAAACAGGGTTCTATAAAGCAAAACGAACGGTCTGGTCATTATATTCTCCACCTCTTAAACAAACGTTTGTCCTCGAACGGGTTTAGATTCATACCTGAAGTGCTGAATAAGTGTGGATATCTGCTCCGCATGTCCTCCTCGGACTCCCAGGTTGCCTTCTCGACTGGTTAGCCCTTCCACTGAACCTTTACCATGAAAATCCTCTTGGATCTCAACTGGCGGTCCTGTCTAGCAATAATAGCAACGGGCTCCTCCTCATAACCCAAGCTCTCATCTAGCTGAATAGTACTGAAGTCTAACACGTGAGACAAGTTGGCGTGATACCTCCAGAGCATAGACACATGGAATACTGGATGAACCCCTGATAGGCTGGGAGGTAAAGCAAGCTCATAAGCAACCTCCCCAACTCGCCTCAACACCTCAAATGGGCCTATAAACCTTAGGCTCAACTTGCCCTTCTTTCCGAATCTCATAATACCCTTCATCGGTGAGACTTTCAAGAGAACCTTCTCGCCGACCATGAAGGATACATCACGCGCCTTCTGATCAGTGTAACTCTTCTGTCTGGATTGTACCATGCGAAGTCGCTCCTGAATCAACTTTACCTTTTCCAAGGCATCCTTTACTAGATCAGTACCATATAACCTAGCCTCGCCGGGCTCAAAACACCCGATGGGAGAGCGATATTGCCGACCATATAAAGCCTCAAATAGGGCCATCTCGATGCTGGACTAATAACTGTTGTTGTAAGCAAACTCAGCCAAAGGCAAGATCTGATCCCATTTCCACTCAGGTATAGTCATCTACTGAAAAAGGCCACCTAGCCTTTGGTGCTTATACTTGACCTGCTGGCAATTTAGACACCTAACTACATACTCCACTATGTCTTTCTTCATTCGCCGCCACCAATAGTGTTGTCTCAGGTCATGATACATCTTCGTAGCACCTGGATGAATAGAATACCGAGAACTGTATGCCTCATCTAGAATCCTCTCCCTTAAGACATCGACATTAGGAACACATAGACGGCCCTAGAGTCGCAGAACACCATCATCGCCAATAGAAATCTCCTTGGCATCGTCCTGTAGTACCGTCTCTCTAAGAACTGCCAAGTGCAGATCATCAAACTGTCGGGCCTTGATCTGCCCCAATAATGAAGACTAAGCAACAACACACGCAAGAACTTGGATGGGCTCTGAAATATCCAACCTCATAAATCTGTTAGCCAAGGACTGAATGTCCAAAGCTAGTGGCCTCTCCTCCGCTGAAGTAAATGCCAAGCTACCCATACTCTCTTCCTTCCTGCTTAAGGCATCCGCGACAACATTTGCCTTGCCCGGATGATAAAGAATGGTGGTATCGTAATCCTTCAGTAACTCGAGCCATCTACGCTGCCTCAAATTGAGATCCCTTTGCTTGAACAAATGCTGTAAGCTGCAATGATCGGTATAAACCTCACATGACACCCCATACAGATAATGCATGAAGAATCACGGCTAACTCTAGATCGTGCACAGGGTAATTCTTCTCATGAATCTTCAGCTAACGTGAAGCATATGCAATAACTCGCCCTTCCTGCATCAATACACAACCCAAGAAAATGCGTGAAGCATCGCAATATACCGTATACATCCTCGAGCTGGAAGGCAACACTAAAACCAGTGTTGTAGTCAAAGCTATCTTGAGCTTATGGAAGCTCGACTCACAATCATCAGACCAACGGAACGGAGAACCCTTCTGGGTCAATCTAGTCAAAGGTGCTGTAATGGATGAAAAGCCCTTCACAAACCGGCGATAATAGCCTGCTAACCCCAAGAAACTCCCGATCTCAGTCGCCGAAGTGGGACGAGGCCAACTATGAACCGCCTCAATCTTCTTGGGATCCACTTTAATACCCTCTCCTGACACCACATGCCCCAATAATGCCACGGACTCTAGCAAAAACTCATATTTGGAGAACTTAGCATATAGCTCCTGCTCTCGCAATGTCTGAAGTACCACTCTCAAATGTTGCTCGTGCTCCCCCAGTCTACGTGAGTAAATCAAGATGTCATCAATGAAGACAATAACAAATGAATCAGTATAAGGCCTAAACACTTTATTAATCAAATCCATGAATGCCGTTGGGGCATTAGTCAAGCCAAAGGACATCACTAGAAACTCAAAATGACCATATCTGGTATGGAAGGCAGTCTTCTGAACATCTGAGTCCTGAATCTTCAACTGATGGTACCCCGATCTCAAGTCGATCTTAGAAAACACCCTAGCACCCTGCAACTAGTCGAATAAATCATCGATAGACAGCAACAAGTACTTGTTCTTGATGGTAACCTTGTTCAACTGGCGGTAATCAATGCACATCCGCATAGTCCCATCTTTGTTCTTCACAAATAACACTGGTGCAGCCCAAGGTGATACACTTGGTCTCACAAACCCCTTTGCTAACAACTCCTCAAGTTGTTCCTTCAACTCCTTCAATTTGTTAGGTGCCATACGGTACGATGGGATAGATACAGATTGGGTGCCTGGAGCTAAATCAATACGAAAATCAATATCACGATCTGGCGGCATACCTAGAAGGTCAGAAGGAAACACATCGGCGAAATCCCAGACTATTGGCACTGAATCAATCGTCAGAGACTCTGCGGTGGTGTCCCGAACATAAGCCAGATAAGCCAAACAACCCTTCTCGACCATATGTCGAGCCTTCAGAAAAGAGATGACCCGACTAGCTGTACTAACTGAGGAACCCTTCCACTCCAATCTCGGTAATTCTGGCATCACTAAGGTAATAGTCTTGGCATGATAATCAAGGACGACGTGGTATGGGGATAACCAGTCCATGCCTAGGATGACCTCAAAGTCGGTCATATCAAATAACAGAAGGTCCGCTCTAGTCTTGTAACTACAGAATGTGACCACACAGGACCGATAGATCCGATCCACAACCACATAATCGCCCACAAGAGTGGACACATAAACAAGAGTACCCAAGATGTTCCTCGAGCAAACAGAGATGATGCATATGAATAGGTAGATCCTGGATAAAATAACACCGAAGCATCCCTACCGCAGACAGAAATAATACATGTGATCATGGCATCTAAGGCCACTGCATCTGGTCTGGCCGGAAACGCATAGAATCTAGCTGGGGAGCCACCTGACTGGCCCCCGCCTGCCTGACCTCTACCTCTAGGACGGCCTCTACCCATGTGCCCTCTGCCTCTGGGCGGCCGGATGGCTGGTGCGGCTGCTGACCCTACTGTACTACCTTGCCCTGAAGCCTGGGGAATGATACCTTCATTGACCCAGATCTCCACACTCATAACAACCTCTCGGTACAATAGACTGCTGCTCCGAAGTCTAACCCTGATGGCCTGAATACCCACTAGAAGAACCCTGAATGGCTAGTGGGCGGTATGAACTCTCTGGCATAGTGATGAAATAAGCACTGGAAGAACCCTGATGAACTGGTGGGCGGTAAGAACTCTCTAGTGTATCACTAAAATAGGGTCGTGCTAGAGCACCCCGAGGAGGTGGTGGTGCTGAATATGTGGATCTACTAGGCTGACCCCTCCCGATCTGACCTCTGCCCCTAGCTGGGGCACCTCTAAACTCTCAAGAGAAATAGGACCTCCTGTCCTGTTGCATCTGCTCTCTACCTCTCTGGCGGTAGCCCTCAATCCTCTGAGCAATCTCCACTACTAGCTGATAACCAGTACCCATCTCAACCTCGCGGGCCATACTAGCTCGAATATTGGGGTGCAACCCCGCAACAAATCTCCACACTCTCTCTGCGTCCATAGGAAGTATCATAAGTGCATGGCGAGACAACTCAGAAAACCTCGCCTCATAGTCGGTCACTGACATCTGACCCTACTCAAGCTGCACAAACTGATACCGCAACTCTTCCCTCTCGGAGGGTGGAATATACCTATCCAGGAAAAGTTATGTGAACTCGCTCCAAGTCATGGGAGGAGAACCTGCTGGTCTGCCAAGAAGGTAAGACTGCTACCATCTACGGGCCCTGCCCTCAAACTGGAAAGTAGTGAAGTCAACCCCATGAGACTCCAGTATCCTCATGTTGTGCAGTCTGTCCCTGCACCTATCAATGAAATCCTGGGATTCCTCATGACGCTCGCCCCCGAAGACAGGAGGGTGTAACCTAGTCCATCTGTCTAATAACTTCTACGGATCACCGTCCGCAGTCGGTCTAGGCTCAGGTGCAGCCATTGCAACAGGCTGGGCTCCGCCCATGGGTAGTGTACCCGGAGTCTGATATACCGCAGTTGCGTGCCTAAGAGCCTGAGCAGTAGAGGTCTGTGCTCCCCCTCCTGCCTGAGATGTGGCTGGGTCTGCTATAAATAAACCAGCCTAAGTCATGGTGTCCATGAACCGCATCATACGGCCCATGACCTCCTGAAAGCCCGGTGCTATCATGAAATCTACAGTGGCTGGCTCTGCGGCAGGCACCTCGCCCTACTCCTCAATAATGGGATCCTCCACTGGATTCGCTGGTGGTGCTACCGGGGCAGCTCTGGGATGCCCTCATCCCCTACCTCGGGTCGGTGCGCTTCCCTGGCCTCAGCCTCAGCCTCTAGCAATGGGGGGAGCAGCTCCTCCCGGGTTTGGAACGTCCGTCGTGCGCGTCCTCAGCATCTGTAAGAGAATAGGAGAAGGAAATTTAATATACCATCAATTGCACGATAGGAGATGAATAATGAGTAGTTTCCTAATACCTCATAGCCTCTCGAAGATAAGTACGGACGTCTCCGCACCGATCCGCAAGACTCTACTAGGCCTGCCCATAACTTGTCAGACCTACGTGAACCTAGTGCTCTGATACCATGTTGTCACGACCCAACTCCATGTCAGGCCGTGATGGAGTCCAACATCGTTGCTGGACAAGACAACAGTGAACAACTTAGTGATTTTCCATTTAGTTTTACTTATTTTTAAAATATTTGGTAAATAGAGGATTGTTTTTTAAGGCAAACAAACGAAAACATCTAAAAATAGTTATAACTATTGAATTACAACACAAAAACCAAAGTCTACTAATATGTGCCAAGATCTGGTGTCACAAGTATGTGGGCAACTAGTAGAAAATACAAAAGATGAATATCCTACTTTCTGAAACAGAATATACAGATAAACACAAAAGAGAAACTCTGGCATGCTGCTGAACGACTCAGAAGGGGCAGCCCACCGTGAAGTCTCAGTCCAAGATCAAGTATGTGCGTCGGGCGGGTAACTAGATGCACCAGCCTCAGATCCTGTACAATTAAGTACAAAAGTGCAGTATGAGTACATAAACAACATATACCCAGTAAATATCCCGCCTAACCTCGAAGAAGTAGTGACGATGGGTTGACTTGACACTTACTAGGCCAATAATAATATAATACAAGTACTATGGTAAGCAGGGATATCATGAATCATACTGTCAGTTCAACAACAGGAAGAGATAAGTCCTTCTTTCATAATTATAACATAAATTTCAGTAAATCTATTTAGCAACTTACATTTCAAGGCATTTAAGCAGAATCAATCATGGAGAATTTCCAAATAATTAGTATGCGCAATTATGTCGAGGTCGTACGGCCCGATCAAACAAAATATTTAAACTGTGCACTGCCGAGGGTCGAACGGCGCGAACCATAGATGCATCTATTTTCCCCGCTCGTGAATCATGCATGCGATGCGGTCAAACATAAATTTAAGGAATTACCCCGCTCTTGAATCATACATGCGACGCGGTTACACAAGGATCTCATAAATTTTTATAGTACTCTCCCATTCTTTTCAAAATACGACATTCAAATGAAAACTTTTAAAATCCCATTATTTTTCCTCAATTCTAATTCCTTTTTGAAACATTTAATAAGCACACTCTGTTCCCCCTTCTCAAGGCAAACAATATACATAAAGCAATAACAATATCAACAAGGCATATTGTAAGCCTAAGACTACCCGTACATAACAGGAATAGTAGCGACGTATGGACTCTCATCACTTCGTGCGTACGTGGCCCCGATAAACAACAACACATATTAATTTAGTTCACCTATGGGGTAATTTCCCTCTTACAAGGTTAGAAAGGAGGCTTACCTCGTCTCAAAGCCTACTTCCCAATTCAAGAATGCGCTCAAACCTCCAAATTTGACGCCAAACGACCCGAAGCTGGTCAAACATTACATAAACTAATCAATCTATGCTCAAAGGTTCATAATTCCACCATTTAAGTGATTACCCAACCTAAATTGCAAGATTCCTAAAATTCTCCCCCGGGCCCACATGATCGGATTCAGGAAATATTTAAAGAAGGTTGTTACCCATAACCTTAGGAACATGAATATATGATTTTTACTGAATTCCATAACAAATTTCGTGGTTAAATCTCATTTTTATCAAAAACCTAGGTTTTCACCTAAACCCATAATTCTCCCTAATTTACATATAATAATCTACCCATAAGCTATGTATTTAACTCACATTAAATAGAAATTACTTACCTCACAAAGCTAGGTCGAAATCCCCTCCTTCAAAGCTCTCAAATCGCTTAAGAGTGAGAGAAAATGTGATAAAAATGGCCTAAGTCCGTATTAAATGAGCTCTCACTGCCCAGCGACTTTCGCACCTGCGGTGCTTTGGGCTGCACCTGCAACAAATGCCTCGCAGGTGCGTTTTTCCCTCATCTGGTTAGGCTCCGCTTCTGCGGGCAAGAAGGGCCGCTTCTGCAAGCCTAGCCGCACATGCGACCATGTCTCTCGTACCTGCGCTCACGCAGGTGCGCCCAAATCTTCTGCATCTGCGGATTCTGGGCTACCCTTCATTTCTTGCTTCTGCGGCTCGTGGCTAGCACCTGCAAGCTCGCACCTACGGCTGACCAAGCACAGGTGCGACTATGACAGATCTGGGAGCTTCAGTGGTTTCTCCAACCTCCCAATTTGGTCCGAGCCTCGTCCGATTGACACTCGGGGCCCACGGGTCCCCGCCCGAACATACCAACAAGTTTAGAATCATAAAACAGGCTCGCTTGAACTCTCAGAATGCCCGAAACGACATTAAAACTAAGAATCACACCCTAAAATCAATTGAATCAAACTTAAGAACTTCAAGTTCTTCAATTTACTTCCAATGTGCCGAAATGTACTTATACCACTCGGAATGACACCAAATATTGCTTGCTAGTCTTAAATGACACTACAGAACTATTCCATGTCTCGGAGTTCCGTTTGGACATCGATATCACCAAAATCCGCTCCAAACCAAATTTAAAGAACTTCTAAAACCTTCAAGAACCAACGTTCACTATTAGGCGCCAAAATGCTTTCGGGTCGCCCAAAACCCGATCCGAACATACGCCCAAGTCCGAAATCATTATACGAATCTATTGGAACCATCAAATCCCGATTCTGAGGTCGTATACTAAAAATGTTGACCAAAGTCAAACTTGGCCTTACGAGCCAACCTTAAGGAACTAAGTGTTCCGATTTCCACCAAGACTCTTCTAAATCCCGAACCAGCCATCCCCGCAGTCATAAATCAGTAAAAGTAAGTACGGGAAGTCTTAAGTAGGGAAACAGGGTTCTAGAAAGTAAAACGACCGGTCGGGTCGTTGCATATATTTATATTTTTCCCTAATTTGAATTTGGCAGAAACCTGACTTCATGTCAAATTTGCTATAGATATAATCTTTGTAAGTTCTTTTTAACAAATCTCTTTTATTAGGTTTGGGTACCTAATCCATTGTAGGACTTTGTTTAACGGTTTATAATTAATAACAAGTGTAGGAGCTCCTCTTTCTTTTACTGCGCTATTGTTAACGTAGAAAGTTGCACAGCTCCATGGTGATTTTGGCGGTCTTATAATCTTCTTTTTAAGGAGATCATTAATTTCATTTTTGCAAACTTCCAGAAGTTCATGATTCATTTGAATAGGCCTAGACATAGTGGTATGGCCTATTCTGTAAATTCATTTAAATCCAAAGTCTTGGCAGAAACTACCTAACACTGTTTTGGATTGAAATCTGTCTTTTTTAATAAGACTTTTAAGTTTTAGGTCTGTATATAAGTCAAGGCCTGTTACACTAATAAAACTGATTAAATCCCATATGTAAGATTGTCGTAAGGGATTTGACCGTTAAATCTATCTTTGATTTTTGTTCTTATTTTTTCGGCAAATAATCTTGGTAGTCCGCTGATAAATCTTTCTTTCCAGAAAGCACTACCGCAGTCATCTATAATCATTACCTTTTCTATGAACATATCTTTATACCACCTAAAATCTGTTAATTTTGGGCAATTAAGATTGTTAAGAAGTTCTAAACTCCTATCTTGGAAAAGTTTTGGTTCTCCAATAAAGTGTCTAGCAATACAGTAGATTAAAGTTGCAGAAGCATCTTCTCTAGCTTCTTGTTCTGCAACTTGCATATTACCTTCGGTTTTTACTACAGTTGCTATTGTAGTGACTCATAGGATTTGTCCTTTATTTTCTTCGGAAAGATAATTGTCCCACCAATTTTTTAACATTCTAGTAAATCCTGAAATTATTAATGTTGCAGCATATTTGTCCGATGCATTTTTCATTTTATAAGTGGTAACTGCAATTCCAATTTCATGAAGTTTTTTATAGATTTGACTTTCTACCAAACCATCTATGTTCCATTCTGTAATTCCAGTTCCGTTATGACTGGTGCTAGTTAAATAGATATATTCTTCGAATTGAACATCTAGGAATGATTCTCTACCATAGTAATTCTTTTTGTTAGAATGTCTTGGGTCATTAGTAATTTTATTGAGTTTGGAGTCAATAGTTTTGATTATAGAGATCGTTTTTATTTTACTAATTGCTTCGAAAATTTCTTTAGAAGTTTTTATTAAATTTTCTAGTCTTTTCCTTTTATCAGAGAAGTCTTCTTTTGCCTTTAAAGCATTATATTCATTTTCAATAGAACTTAATATATTTTTTAAATTATGAAGTTCTATGGTTTTATTATTTTTATTAGTGCTAGCATGGTTGAAAGATGTATCTTCTTTAGATATTGTTAATTTTGTTTTAAGTTGTTCTTCAATTTTTTTCTAGAAGCTTATCTGTAAAGTCGAATTTTTCTTTTAATTCAGGAAACTTCTCTTGAGAATATTCTGGAAGTTTTATTATTGGATGTGTTTCAATTTTAGGGTTTGTTATGGACCTTGTGGGAATCCCTAGTTTATTAGTATCTTTTAGTTGATTTGATACCACATGTAATAGGTTATTTGTGTAATTATTTTGCATAATAATTTTATTAATATCTCTGTTAGTTGGTCCACTTTCAGTGTGAACGCTTTCTTTTTTGAAAGGGGAAGCTGTGATTACTTCACTTTGAACTGGTATTAGAATTTCTTCTAAGGGTGGAGTAATGGATTCTATTATACCCTTGTTTTTTGGTATACCATTTATTAACTAACATTTGAAGCGATTCCTTTTGATTTGGAATCCGTCCTGTTATTTCAAACCATTTAAAGAATTCAATATCACATTTGATTCTTTTTAAATCTTTAATCCATTTATCTTTAAAAGATAATCTTTGCTTTAAGGAATAAGTATCTACGTGCTATTTTCTATTAATAATATTGTTGGGGTGTAACCACTGGGCATCCAGACTTTTCAAATCTAATTCAAAGTCATCGACTCGGATTACTATTAATTAATCAATTGTCTTTGCAACTGGGGTAGCTACAAAGTGTCTATTTTGATAAATAACTTGGGGAATAGTTTTATTAAAATCTACCCCCTTGAGTTTTGTGTTAATTTCTTCAATTAATTCTTCATTACTTTTGTTACTTCCATTATCTTCCGGGGGTTTGGAAGAAGAAGGTCTGGTAAAGGATATTCTTCTACTGGAAGAAGCTTCACTAGCTGAGCCTGATCTTAAAAACTTTAAGTCAATGGCTCTTGTTGGATATTGAATGACTTTTTCGAAAAAAGAACTTTCAGGTTCATATTTTGGTTGGGTGATGTCATCAAAGCGCCATTCATCTTTTGTCAAAATTTCATCCCACTGAATCATTCTAGGGACGAAGGTGTTACTATATTCTTGATTTGCTTCCATGAGCATAGTAACTCCTTTATTACTTTCGATTTTAGCTTTTGGGGCTAAGGTTATTTTCATTAGTCTGTAATACACTCTATATATTACAACTATTTCTCTTGTATTAACTTTGCTATTCATATTTTTGTTTTTATATTAAAAGTTAATGTATCCAAAATATTCTAACAAAAAGAATTACTATGGTAGAGCATCATTCTCAGATGTTCAATTCGAAGAAGATATCTATTTAACTAGCGTCAGTCATAACGGAACTGGAATTACAGAATGGAACATAGATGGTTTGGCAGAAAGTCAAATCCATAAAAAAACTTCATGAAATTGGAATTGTAGTTACTACTTATAAAATTAAAAATGCATCGGACAAAACATTATAAATAATATATTCAACCCGTATAGTAATATGTTGATAGTTTATATTGATGATGTTCTAATATTCTCAGAGGACATAGATTCTCATTTTAAACAATTAAATACATTCTTTAAGATTGTAAAACATAATGGCTTAGTAGTAAGTGCTAAGAAGATTAAGTTGTTCCAGACAACCATCAGATTCTTAGGACACGACCTATACTAAGGAACCTACAAATGAATCTGTAGAGCCATTGAGTTCTCATCCAAGTTCCTCGATGAAATAACAGACAAAACCCAATTACAAAGGTTCTTAGGAAGCCTTAACTATGTTGCAGACTTCATCCCTAACATTAGAAAAATCTGCGAACAACTATATAAGCGTCTTAGGAAAAATCCAGTTCCATGGAGTATAGAACAAACATACACTGTTAAAAAGGTCAAGTCAATTGTTCAAAAACTTTCGTGTCTAGGTATTCCTAATCCTGAGTCATTCATGATAGTTGAAACCGACGTTTCTGATGAAGGGTACGGTGGTATTCTTAAATAAAGAGTCCCTTCAAAATCCCCAGAATAATTAGTTCGTTTCACTTCCGGAATCTGGAATTCGGCTCAGAAAAGTTATAGTATAGACAAAAATTGTTTTTTGTCTATAATACTTTGTGTAACGACCCGACTTATCGTTTTAAGAATTTACGTTCCGTTCGGTGGCTTAAGATCTCGAGCAGCTTTGAAATGTGTATTATGACTTGCAAGGGTGGTCAAGTTTGGTTTTCGAATGATTCGGGATTTAATTGAAAGAACAATTCTTGTTTTGGAAGGATCATGCTTGAAAGAACAATTCTTAAGGTCGCGAGCAGCTTTGAAATGTATATTATAGGACCGCTTGAGGGACATGGTCGAATACACAAGGTGGCAGTCCTGAAGGGAGGCCCTCGAGGAGGTTCTTGCTTGGAGTTTTGATGTGTCAGCCGAGATCGCAGTTGGTAAGGGGTTCGAGGACGAGGCCAAGAAGTTGGCGTATCCCGAGGATGAAGAAGACTCTGAGGGATCGGGCGGATTCGAGGATGGAGGAGGCTCTGATGGTCCCGATGACGAGGTGAGCTCCGGTGGAGACCAAGCCATTTACGTACTTTGTATATTTTTTTTTGTTTTTGTATTTTGCACTTTTGTACTTTTTTTGTCAAGGTCGTTTGGCCTTTGTAAAGGCCATTTGGCCTTTGTAAAGATCTTTTCATATATATGTATAGAAGGCTCTTTTTTCCCTTCGATAGTTTTTAAGCTCGTTTCTTTTTGCTTTGTTCTTTATGACTGCAAAGATATCGAAATGTCTTAGCATGTAATAATCAGGTCTTGTTCGGAAGTTCGAACATGCCTTTCTTTTGGTATTATTTTGTTTACGATTCGTGGGGGATCGGTATGACCGGAAGATTTCCCCAAAATACTTAGAACTTTTTAGATGATAATTTTACCGAGGGTAGCCTTTTGAACCGGTTTAGAAATTTTGAAGGCCTTATTTTTTGTTACGGGTCTCGGATGTCTCAGAGCTGTTTTAGTATGGATGTAGCCTTTTAAGTTCGGGTGTTGCCCAGTGGGCTTGTTACCCCGAGTGATCCGGGCTTGCCCAAGATAACAGTCCCCGAATTGGGATGGCCGTAGCCTTTAAGGTTCGGGCACTGCCTAATAGGTCTTGTTCCCTCAAGTTCTGATAGCCCGGGCCGTCCGAGTTTGTCTTTGGACAGTAGTTCCCGAGTGAGGGCAATCCTTTGAACCCGGATAAATACGGCCTTTGGGATCAATATCTTTAGGGGATGGAATGTAGGAAATTCCTTAAGAGAAAAGAAAGAAAAGAAAATTTTTATGGGACAAGATATTTATCCGCAAGGTAGAAACTTCTTTTTACTTCTGTGTGTAATATATATGGTTACACATGTGTACAAGCTTTGTGTCAGGGCTCGAGCAGTCTATGTGGGCACAGTTCATTTGACTATTTGGCCATTTCTATAAATTCTATCGATCGAGTTGAGACCATTCGATCACAAAGTTTCTTTCCTTGCTAAAGTCATTATCCGAGGGTGTTACCCCCCAGTGTTCGAGGCCGATCATAGAGAAGCCTCGAATACTGTTGTCATCATCTTCGACACCGATTCGTAGTCGGCCTTCAACTCTAAGTTAGCACGATTTACTGTTGCCTCGTTAAAAACCTTGCCGGAAAACCCATTTGGGACAAAACCGGTTCAAGGGAAAAAGAGTGAAACGTGTGCTTTCAGGACAAAAAATTGTGTCGTTCTTCGATGGTCGCCTGCAAGTGTTAGTTCAAAATGCAAATAAGTAAAAATAATGAACGGGGTCGTACCTTAGCAGTAATATTGCTTTAAGTGAGTTATGTTCCAGTTGTTCGGTAGTTGCTCACCGTTCATTGTTCTGAGTTTGTATGATCCCTTTCCGGTGATCTCGATAATTTGATAAGGACCTTCCCAGTTAGGCCCAAACTTCCCTTCGTTCGGGTTCTGGGTGCTTAGCGTGACCTTCCTTAACACTAAGTCCTCAACATTGAAATGTCAAAGGTTGGCTCTTCGATTGTAATACCTCTCGATATGTCTCGTATTTTTTTGTATCCACTCATGTATGACATTGCGCACTCGGTATCAGTTGTGCTTCAACGGTTAGTGATGCTGCAAATGGACTACGAGAGATCCAGAGATGCTCAAACATTGCCTCAACGTGTGGTTCCCACTGAAGATGCGGGCGCATTGAGAGACCACCTAGTGAATCATGTGGGGGTGCAACGAACCTTGGCATTTGGTTGATTTATACGAGTTGTGAAGGTTAATATTATGGATCATCGGGTGTGGTGAACTATGACTTCGCGTCGAGTGGGGGAGTCTACTATCAATGGATTGATTGTGGGGTCATGTGATATATCAGTTTTGGCCTGAAATGTATATATATGTGGTACTGAAAGGTTCCCCAAAATTTACACATATTTAAGGCCTGAAATTTTGTAGAGGATAAGGTTGGGACTTGCGGTATGTCTGCCTACTTAATAATCCTATATTTCAGTACCAAAGGAGTTAGAGAAACAACTTTAAATTTACAGAAGTTCTACTCAGCGTGGACGTCATGGTTGCGGATTTTGGGGTGCTTCAGAGGAAGTACAGTGGTTGACGAGATTCTGGACTATGTGGTTCGTGCCAAGATTTGTCTGTATGGAGCTCTACTTTTGTCATCGTTGTGTATAAATAGGGGTAAGGGTTACCTCTGAGAAGAATCGAAGAGTATGTTAAGAAATGGGTCAGCTCAACAGTGTTGAGTCAGCATAACAAAAGAAGAAATTGACCTTGGGAGAGATAATTCTCCACAGGTGTCCGTGTCAAGCCTATGAAGAGGGCAGACCAGCTAATGCAACACCGCCCACTTGGCTCAATTCTCAGAAATTCTTTTGAAAGAGTTTGTTCCCGGACTCTCCGTAATGCGTGGTGCATAATGTTTGAACGGTTGCATTAGGTCACCATGACGGTGTCATAATATGCCATCAGGTTCAATAAGTTAGCCCGTCATATTCCTACTTTGCTTCCTACAGCCAGAGAGCGAGTCGACAGACTCAATGAAGGACCCAATTATAATCGTAAAATTTTGTACGACTCGGGAGCTACAGGCTAATACTTCATTTCCGCTAGTGGTAGAAATTGCCCAGATATTAGAACATGTTCGGGGTGAGGGAAAAAAAGGAAACTAAGGAGACTAAGACGTCTCGAGGTTCTGGGAGATTCAGTGGATTTTACTCTGTAGGTATAAATAATTATGGCGGGGGCTCGGGTAGTCGCCTAGCCCAGTCCGCATATCGGATTACCTGGGGTGCTCCAGTAAGTTCTTTTAATGCACCACTGACATGAGTTCTTACAAATGGTTATTCCAGTTATCTGGCACAGACTCAATATAAGCAGCCAAACCCGTAAAGGGGTTGTTATGAATACGGTGATACCAGGCACATCATGAGAAAATTGTCCAAAACTTGGGAAAGATATATTTCATCAAAGCACTCAGGAAATGTGCCCCATTGCAGTTACTACACCTCCCAAACGATCAGTTAGGGTGGAGGACAGGCGGGTAGAAGGCGTCTTAGAGGTGGAGACCCAGCCGTTGTTATATTTATTTTTATGGTATGGCGGAGGTCGCTACATCAGATGGTGTCGTTACAGGTACGACTTCGATTTAATATAAAGGAATAATTTCCTTAACTTGATTCGGTTCTAAGTATCGAAACGAGTCATCCTATTGTGCTCCACTTATGAGTGAGCTTCGTGATTCTATAATCTACTTATGTGTTTACTCCTGTTGGGAGATTCTATGGAGATAACTACGCCTATCATTCCATGTTGGCAACTAATAAGAGCTGTGAGGCTAAAGGTGGCTTTCTGTTACCCATTTTGGTAAGTTTTGATGTAATTTCCAGATAATTAATTACAAATTGTGAATTATATGCCCTACCGGTGTGGGGTTCATTATGTGTTGTGATTTGGTATAACCGAAATTATTTAAAAGAAGAAAATGAAAATTTTTGATTGGCACGATGTGCATATTACTTGTGATTCGGAACTGAGGATGAGATCCTCACACTTTAATATAAATTGATATGTTTAAACTGGGCTACGAGCTGCGGTGGAAGTTATATAAGGACGAGATCCTTGTGAGGAAAATTCTTGTGTTTAAGTTATCCCTTGTGAAATTAAAGTTGTACTATAGCAACAATAGGGAGTCATGCCTGTTAGGCCTAATTGAAAATTCTTGTATGAAATTCTCTGTGCATACTTGCCAAATTTGTGTTGTAATTATTGAGTTTTAACCTACGAGATAGGTGCCCGCCCAGATGGCGTTAAATGTCACTCGTTAATTTGGGTAAATAATTATGAGATCTGGTTACCATCAGTTGAAGATTAGGGCATCTGATGTCCCTAAGATAACTTTTCGGACTCGGTATGGGCATTACGAATTCATAGTAATATCATTTGGGATTACCAACGCCCCAGCGACACTTATGGATTTGATGAATCGGGAGTTCAAGCCCTATTTGGGTTCTTTTGTGGTTGTATTCATTGATGATATCTTGATTTACTCCACAAGTCGAGAGGATTATTGGCAGCATCTTCGGAGTGTACTTCAGACTTTGAAGAATAATCAGTTATATGCCAAATTTTCAAAATGTGAGTTTTGGTTAGACTCAGTTGCCTTTTTGGGGCATGTTGTATTGGCAAAAGGCATAAATGTGGATACTAAGAAGATTGAGGCTATTCAGAATTGGCCTAGATCTACTTCAGTTACAGAGATCCGTAGTTTCCTAGGTTTAGCAGGTTATTATCGTCGGTTCGTGGAAGGGTTTTCATCTATAGCAAGCCCATTGACCAGAATGACCTAAGAAAGGTGTCCCATTCAGATGGTCAGACGAGTGTGAGTGGAGCTTTCAGAAGCTCAAGACCGCTTTGACTACGGCGCCAGTGTTGGTATTACCCACAGGTTCAGGATCGTATACGGTATATTGTGACGTATCCCACATTGGGCTTGGTGCAATGTTAATGCAAGATGGCAGGGTGATTCTATATGCATCGCGGCAGTTGAAAGTTCACGAGAAGAATTATCATGTTCATGACTTAGAATTGGCAGCCATTGTTCATGTGCTAAAGATTTGGAGCCACTATCTGTACGGCATGCCATGTGAGGTATTCACGGATCATCGGAGCTTGCAGTATTTGTTCAAGCAGAAGGAGCTCAATTTGAGGCAGATGAGGTGGTTAGAGCTATTGAAAGATTATGATATCACCGTCTTGTATCATCCCGGGAAGGCCAATATGCTGGCCGACGCTTTGAGTAGAAAGTCGGCTAGTATGGGTAGCCTTGCATATATTCCAATTGGTGAGAGGCCGCTTGCATTAGATGTTCAGGCCTTGGCCAATCAGTTCGTGAGGTTGGACGTTTCCGAGCCCAGCCGTGTTCTAGCTTGTATAGTTGCTCGGTCTTCTTTGTTTGAGCGCATCAGAGATCGGAAGTATGACGATCCTCATTTGCTTGTCCTTAGAGACACAGTGCGGCACGGTGGTGCCAAGCAGGTTACTATTTGAGATGATGGAGTTTTGAGGATGCAGGGTCGTATTTGTGTGCCAAATATGGATGGTCTTCGTGAGTTGATTCTTGATGAGGCTCACAGTTCTCGGTATTCTATCCATCGGGGTGCCGCCAAGATGTATCAGGACTTACGGCAGCATTATTAGCGGAGGCGAATGAAGAAGGATATAGTTGCTTATGTAGCTTGGTGTCTGAATTGTCAGCAAGTAAAGTACGAGCATCAGAGACCTGGTGGTTTGCTTCAGAAGATAGAGATTCCTGAGTGGAAGTCGGAGAGTATCACTATGGATTTCGTTGTTGGAATCTGATGGATTCAGAGGAAGTTCGATGTCGTTTGGGTCATTGTGGACAGGCTGACTAAGTTAGTGAACTTCATTCCTGTTGCAATTTCATATTCTTCAAGCGGTTGGTTGAGATTTATATCCGCGAGATCGTCCTTCTTCACAGTGTGCCCATGTCTATCATATCTGACCGAGGCACGCAGTTCACCTCGTACTTCTAGAGAGCAGTACAGTGTGAGTTGGGCACGCGGGTTGAGTTGAGCACAATGTTTCATCCTCAGACGGATGGACAGTCCGAGCGCGCTATTCAGATCTTAGAGGATATGTTCCGCACATGTGTTATAGACTTTGGAGGATCGTGGGATTAGTTCTTTCCCCTTGTAGAGTTCGCCTACAACAACAGCTACCAGTCGAGCATTCAGATGGCTCCCTATGAGGCACTATATGGTAGACGATGTCGATCGCCGGTCGAATGGTTTGAGTCGGGGAGGCTCGGTCATTAGGTACAGATTTGGTACAGGATGCCTTGGACAAGGTCAAGATTATTCAGGATAGACTTCACAAAGCTCAGTCCAGACAGAAGAGTTATGCCGACCGCAATGTTTGTGATGTTGCATTCATGGTCGGGGAGAGAGTATTGCTTTGGGTATCACCCATGAATGGTGTTATGAGGTTCGAAAAGAAGGGCAAGTTGAGCCCTAGGTATATCGGACCTTTTGAGATTCTAGAGAGAGTGGGAGATGTGGCTTACCGACTTGCATTGCCACCTAGTTTATGAGCAGTTCATCCGGTGTTCCATGTGTCCATGCTTCGAAAGTATCACGGCAATCCGTCCCATGTGTTAGATTTCAGCTCTGTCCAGCTGGACAAAGGTTTGACTTACGAGAAGGATCCAGTGGCTATTCTAGCCCAGCAAGTTCGCCAACTGAGATCAAAGAGTTACCCTTCAGTCCGAGTGTAGTGGAGAGGTCTGCCTGTTGAGGCAGCTACTTGGGAGTCCGAGTTTGATATCCAGAGTAGATATCCTCACTTTTTCACCAGCTCAAGTCCTTTTCTATGTCCGTTCGAGGACAAACAGTTGTTTTAGAAGTGGAGAACGTGATGACCCAAAAGGTCATCTTAGGTTTTAGAACTCGAATCTGCGCTCTTAAGCCTTTAAAATCTCATTTTTACCCTCCTCGATTTGCGTGCACAGTCCGGGCGTGTTTCAGAAAAACTTTTATGTTAAAAATTGATGAAAACAAGATTTTTTGCCTTAAAAGTTTATTTTAGTTGACTTCAGTCAATATTTTTGGTAAACGGGCCGGATCCGTATTTTGACGGTCCCGATAGGTCTGTATCGAATTATGGGACTTGGGCGTATGCCCGGAATTGGATTCAGAGATCTCTAGGTTGAGTTATGAATTTTTGATGAAAATTAAAAGTCTGAAATTTAATGGTTTTTAAGAATTGAGTGATGTTTGGTATTGTTAGTACCGGGTCCATATTTTAGTTCCGGAGCCCAGTACATGTTCATTATAATATTTAAGACTTGTCTGTGAAATTTGGTGAGAAACGGAGTTGGTTTGACGTGATTCGGACGTCTAGTTAAGAAAATAGAAATTTTAAAGTATTTTTGAGAATTTTATTTGATTTGGTGCTACATTCGTTGTTCTAAGTGTTATTTTGGCGATTTAATCGCGCGAGCAAGTTCGTATGATATATTAGGACTTGTGTGCATGTTTGATTTGGAGCCCCGAGGGTTCGGGTGAGTTTCGGATAGGCTACTGAGCGAAAATTGGACTTGGTGAAATTTCTAGTGTAACTCATCTTGTTGCATGCCTCTGATCTCGCATTTGCGAGATCAGGCATCGCAATTGCGACATCCGAGAGTTCGGCAAATGCGAGCTTCCCATCGCAAATGAGAAGAGAAGCTGGGCAGGTATCGCAATTATGCCCCTTCGCATTTTCGAAGCTCAGGTATCGCAAATGCGACATCTGCAGTTGATCAAAATAACTTTTGGACGGGATTTTTGATTCATTTCCCAAATCTTCTAAACCTAAAACACAAGAGGCGATTTTCCAAAGACCATTTCTTCCCCAAATCATAGGTAAGTGATTCTAAACTAGTTTCTTTCAATCTTTCACTATATTTTATAAGATTTCAACCTAAAATCTAAGGTTTTCATGGTAGAATTAGGGGTTTGGGTAGAAACTAAGAATTTCAGAATTTGGAGATTTAGACCTCAATTTGAGGTTGGATTCAAAAATCAATTATATATCCGGGCTCGGGGTGAATAGGTAAATGGATTTTGGCTCGAACCTCGAATTTTGATCAAGCGGGTCCGGGGTCGATTTTTGACTTTTTGGATAAAAT
This sequence comes from Nicotiana tabacum, assembly GCF_000715075.1. NCBI lineage: Eukaryota > Viridiplantae > Streptophyta > Magnoliopsida > Solanales > Solanaceae > Nicotiana > Nicotiana tabacum. Next base: position 26,107,044 of record NC_134083.1, read on the forward strand.
TTTGGGAAATTTAATTTATGCAATATAATTGATTCTTTTAGCAGTATTTGATATTATTGAGTCATTTCTGAATAGATACAAGTGGTTTGGAGCAGAATTCTAGAGGAAAAGCTGTGATTGATTATTGAGTGGCCTTCAAGGAGAGGTAAGTGTTGTGTCTAACTTTGACTTGAGGAAATTAGGAACCTTAGACTACTTGCTATGTGAAATTCATGTGAGTGGCGTATATGTAAGGCGACGGGTACTTATGCGCCACCAATTTACCCGTTTTCCCCTTTTTTCTCCCGTTTTCTCGTGTTGTCTCTTTCCTATGCCTAATTGCTACGTGTTTATACTAGTGTTGTTAAGTTGATCGTTCTTATCATGTTTACGGATTTTCTGGTGATAATTGAGTATTTATTTCAAAGTTGAGATTGATATTGTGGAACCAAATATTGAAGTAAAGCTTGTAATTGTTATTCTATCTCCCTGTTGTTAATTATTCATTGTATTATGGTAAGGGAGAGTGTTAATGTACGAAGGGAGATGCCGTGCCATATTGTGAGTGTAAAAGCACAAAGGGTGATGTCGTGCCATATTATGAGTGTAAAATCACGAAGGGCGATGCCGTGCCATATTGTGAGTCTAAAAGTACGAAGGGTGATGTCGTGCCATATTGTGAGTGTAAAAGCACGAAGGGTGATGTCGTGCCATATTGTGAGTATAAAAGCACGAAGGGTGATGCCGTGCCATATTGTGAGTGTAAAAGTACGAAGGGTGATGTCGTGTCATATTGTGAGTGTTAATGCACGAAGGGTGATGATGTGCTATGATATGAGAGTTAATGCACGAAGGGTGATGTCGTGCCGGTTTTATTGATTTTATGGTGAGATTGAGAGTAAAAGCACGAAGGTTGATGCTATGTATTTTTTTCCTTTACTGTATTCGTTGTTTCTGTTGATTCATAGTATATTGGTTGTTATAGTTATCATTCTGCTATAGTTCCTTATCTCGTATTTTTTCCGGCATATTTTTCCCTCCCGATATTTCCTGTCTAGCTCTTCATTACTGTTATTAGTATATACACTGTTAAATTATACAGGATGATTTGTAGGTGTCTTGCCTTAGCCTCGTCACTACTTCGTCGAGGTTAGGCTCGACACTTACTAGTACATGGGTCGGTTTTACTGATACTGTACTCTGCACTTTCTGTGCAAATTTTAGTACCGGCTCGGGTTGATTGAGAATTTAGCTATTGGACCCGTTATCCGGAGACTCAAGGTAGATCTGTCGGCATTCACAGACCTTGAAGTCCCCGTCTATCTTTTCTGTTTTACTATTTCTTTCATCCAAACAGTTGCATTTCTTTCAGACTATTACTTGTAGTGAATTCTAGAATACTCGTGAATTGTGACTCCAGATCCGGGTGGTAGAAATTAATGCAGTTTTTATATTATTCCGCATTCACTATATTTCATCTTAGCTAATTGTTGTTATCTACTTAATGGAATAAGGATTGGTTTAATGATTCTCTAACGTTGGCTTGCCTAGCAAGTGAAATGTTAGGCGCCATCACGGTTCCAAAGGTGAAAATTTCTGATCATGACAGATTTATTTAGGAACACATATTTTAAAAGTCTTTATGATATAGATAATACATAAATAGAATAAATTTTCAATGAAGAGAGATTATATCTTAAGACATAAATACGGGTAGAATAGTATAATCATTTTTCTTATTAATATTTCTGTATGAGTGTGTAAAAGAGAAACACGACACATAATATGTGACGAAGGGAGTACACATTAATGCAGAATCTTTTGGCAACTCTAAAGTTACATTGAAGCAAGGAATCGTTTCGACTTCTCCTCACCATCTTACCATAAAATATATGTATTTGAGTTTTTTGATGTCGTGGATAACTGAATTGTGCTCTCTCTAAATCTATTCCCAATTTATGATGATTCTGAAATATGTTTTTGTTAGAAAATATATAAATGAAGAAGAACACGGAAGACAAAGGCTTGACGATATGAATTACGAACACAAAATTGAAGGTTTGAAACACGTACGAAACGCTTTTCTAAAAGCGATATTTGCTCCCTCTCAACGAGATTGCTATGGGATTGTATGTAAATAACTTTAGTGGATATGACAAGACTTTGAATTTCTACGGAATAAACTTCATAGGTGGTTATTCTACTATGTCTTCGTCATGCAAAAATTATTTTTCTTCTTTTTGTTATATAAAAATCATTCAACTTTGTGTTCATTACCCAAAAGTCATTTTTCTTTCTTTTGTTAAAAAAAAATCATTTTACTTTGCTCTATCCATCACAAAAGTCACATCGGCCAGATTTTATAATATTTTTACTTGAAAAGTCTATTATGCCCTTGACATTATAAATCCTCTCATTTATGTAATACCTTCTATATTATATACTATATAATATATTTTTACCTAGATATTTTACTTATAATTAAAATAACTTTATATTATTTTATTTATTATTTTTATGATATATCAGTACCATTTAATTTTTCCACGGTACTCAATTTGTTTAATCATATTCAAACATGACCATATCTTAAATATAAAAATGTTAAAAAATATTTATTTTTAATATTTGTTTGAAATAATAAAAACAGATTTGTTTAACAAATGATAGTTTTTTATAGTCAATAAATATTTTTAAAAAACTTTCAAAGATATTTGTGTTTAATATTAAGTTTTTTAAAGCTTAATCTGTTAATATTATTTATTTGAAAGTATTAATCTGATGTGTCATTGTGCTAAATGTGGGTATTTTATTTATTGAGTTAATGGGTATGACTTAGCTGATAAATCAGTGAGCTTTGAATTTATATTTTTTATTAAAATATCTCATTAAGCATGGTTAAGAACGTGGATTTGAGATTTGTTCACAGTAATGTTACCGAAAAATTTAATAATGCTAGTTATTATAAAATAATATTAAGTTATTTTAATTATAAGTAAAATACCTAGGTAAAAGTATATTATATAACATATAAATAGAAGGTATTACATAAACGAGAGGATTTATAATGTCAAGGACATAATAGACTTTTCAGGTGAAAGGTTTGTAAAATCTGGTCAAAGTGATTTGTCACGACCCAAAATTCTAACTTGTCGTGACGGCGCCTACTCGATACTAGGCAAGTCGATAATATCAATAAACCATAATTTTTTTTAAGTTTGAAAATATAATATTTAAATAAAATATAAAATCTCACAAATACTGATACGAACACTCCCCAAAACCTGGTGTCATCGAGTGCATGAGCATCTAATATGAATACAAGTCTGAAAAAATACGGTCTATAATAGTCTAAGACCAAAATACGATAAACAAGGAGATAGGGAAGGAGAGACAAGGTCTACGAAATATAGCAGCTACCTCTGAATCTCCGAAAGATCAACTGTATGAGAGAATCAACACCCGCTATGTCCAGAAGCACCTGAATCTGTACATGAAGTGCAATGTGTAGTATGAGTACAACCAACTCATCAAGTAACAATAATAACTAAGGAACTGAAGATAGTGACGAGCTACACAGTTATAGTTCACTTTCAGTAATTCCAGCAAAGAATAGACATGCTTTCAAATCTAGAAGTTTAAGTCAAAACAATTTTATACAGTTCATGTTCATGTAATCCGGATATAGAATCTTTCAGAGAATTTCACAACAATAACAGATAGCAACTAAATGCAATACCAAATGAAAAGTAAGTACAACCTCTCAGGGCAAAAGTCACTCAACTCATCACAACAGCTCAACCACTCGGCTCTCAGCCCTCAGCACTCACATTCAATGGGCACCCGCGCTCACTGGGGGTGTTCAGACTCCGGAGGGGTTCCTACAGCCCAAGCGCCATAATTCGTACGGATAACTCACGTGCTATAATATCCTGCACGGACAACTCACGTGCCATAATATCCTTACCTCACCAACATGCCGTCGACTTTACTCAGTCCTCAACCTCTCTAGTCTCTAGGGTTCTCGAAAATTACAAAGATCAGCCCAAACAAAGATAACATAGTGAATCAACAAATATCAAAAAAGACTGAGGTATGATGCACAAGTAAAATCATGACTAAGTACAAGACAATAATTAACAAATAATTCAACAATATGCGACTTTTGTAGGTCCCAACAGTACTATCACATAGCCTAAGCATGATTTTTAACATGATTTACAATCAAATTTCTTCAACACAAAGAGAGCATATAGCTAATAGCAAGTTATTCAACTTTACAGTTTTACAGGACGGACCAAGTCACAATTCCTTCGGTGCACGCCCACACGCCCGTCACCTAACATGTGTGTTTTACTCTGCTATGCCTTTGCCTCGCAAATCGGCCTCCGAATACCTCAAATCTAGTCACAAATAATTCGTTCCAGTCAATAAAATTTATTGGAATTAATTTCATAAAAAAATACTAATTTTACATAAAAATTCGAAATTTAGCTCAAAAATTGCCCGTGGAGCCCACGTCTCGGAACCCGACAAAAGTTACAAAATCCGAAAGCCTATTCAACCACAAGTCTACCCATGCCAATTTTACCAAAATCCGACCTCAACTCGACCCTCAAATCTATAAATCTTATTTACAAATTTCTAAGTTCAAATCTCCGATTTACACCTCAAAAACATATAATCTAGTCAGATTATTTGATGATAATTCAATATTATGGATTAAAAATGATCACAAGGGACTTACCTCAAGTTTTACTTGAAAATCTATCAAAAATCGCCTGCCCAGACAGCCCTTGATCCTTCCTCGATCCTGGGCCTTCGATCGTGTTCCTCGATCCTGACCCTCGATCCTGGGTCTGGATCCTGACCCTCAATCATGGCCCTCGACCCTAGCTTCGATCGTGGATTCGATCCTAGCTCGATCATGGCCCTATTCTGGGCACGATTCACGGCTCGATTATAGGAGATTCCGGGCTCGCTTTTGGGCTCGATTCTGGGCGAAGGAATTTGTAGCAGAAGGAAATTGCAGCAGCAATTTTAGTCCACTATTTGATTAGTTAACCATCTGAAACTCACTCGAGGTCCTCGGGACCTCAACCAAATATACCAACAAGTCCTAAAACATCATACGAACTTAGTCGAGTCTTCAAATCACATCCAACAACACTAAAAATACGAATCATACATAGATTCAAGCCTAATGAACTTTGAACCTTTTCATTTCTACAAACAACGCCGAAACCTATCAAATCACGTCCGATTGACCTCAAATTTTGCACACAAGTCATAAATGATATAACAGACCTATTACAATTTTCAGAATCGTATTTCGACCCCGATATCAAAAAGTCAACCCCCGGTCAAACTTTCCAAAAATTTAACTTTCGGCATTTCAAGCTAAATTCCTCTACGGACCTCCAAAAATATTTTCGGACACGCTTCTAAGTCCAAAATCACCATACGGAGCTATTGGAATCATAAATAATTCAGATCCGAGGTCGTTTACACATAAGTCCACATCCGGGCAACTTTTCTATCTTAAAATTTTCAATTATGAGACTAAGTGTCTCATTTCACTCCGAATTCCTTCCGGACCCGAACCAACTAACCTGATAAGTCATAAATTAATTGTAAGGCATAAATTGAGCAATAAATGTGGGAACATGGTTATAATATTCAAAACGACATGCCGGGTCGTTACATGGCTATTGTGATAACTAGAGCATAGTAAAATAATTTTTGTGTAACAAAAGAAAAAAAAATGACTTTTGGATAATGAACACTAAGTTAAATGACTTTTACGTAACAAATGAAAGAAAAATAACCTTTGGGTAATGAACACAAAATTGAATAACCACCCATAAAATTTATTCAATTACTGCGCTAAGCAAATAGTGAAAGAAGTTCTATTGGAAAAGCAAGAAATTGAACTTGATCTTCTTGGAGATTTGGTGAATATTGTAAAGAAAGATTCTCTGTAAAAGTTACTTTAGAAATCAGAAGAAGTTGGCTTTAAATAGAATTGATGGTAACTGAAGAAAGAAAGGACACACCCTTTCATTTAAAAGACACCTCTTCATTTAAAATACTTATTATTAATTTTATTTAAACAAAATTCCAACAGTTTTCGCCGTCTGCTTGGACTGTTTACAAATATGGTGCTTTCGACCGGCAACTTCTGCAATTGAGAAATGATATTTTTGGTATCTACCATTCCCCAACATATTTTAGGAATCTATATTGAGCAATATTAAAAGGAACAGTAAAGAGTCCTCAAGCTTGCAAGATATATCAACTAAGAAGTCACTTGCTGTCTTCCAACAGGTTCATGTATATTTTTTGTTTTCTTTTTGCTTTTTTTCTCTTTGTCAAATTAAATTCAAATTTTTGGTGAGTTTTTTTAATAACTAACGTAATTCTTCTTGTCATTGCCGTAGGAAAATGATACGTGAAAAATTATAATCATGATATTTGAAATTTACTACTTTTTTGTTCACTGTTTTTTGTTTTCTCTGTGGCAACAAAAATATTCCTTCTTGGTGTTTATTGTCTTTTCGAAGAACTTATGAAAAAGAATATACGAGCCAATCACATATTAATCAGTGATGTATCTAGAACAAGGAGATCTATGTAACTCCAACATATATATTTGATGTTCTCCCTATTAATGTTTTGAAATACTCTTTCAAAATAATTTGTAATATGTTCAAATGGAAAAATTCCTAAAATACTTTTACATTTTGTAATTATTTAAATGTTACTTATAAATAAAAATTTACTCGCATCAAAATATGCTCTAAAAGTTACTAAAATTAAGTTTTAAAGAACTTATAGTGACAACTTATGTGAAAATGGTAATGGTTCTTCACTTATATATTGTATCTTGTGGGACACATAAGATAAAAGAAGGGACGTGCTTTGGTTTTATTCTCTTATGAAAAAAAGTAGACCGTGTTATAAAATATAATTCAAAGTAACAATATGGAACAAAGAAAAACAAGCTAAGAGATATATTAAGAAAAAGAGAAGAGATTATTATTTCTTCTTCAATTATGTGTATTTTCCTATTTATTACAAGGTTTTTATATAGGCATGAAAAGTGAAGAAAATATGTCATTGAATATGTCATCAAATATAGTAAATATGTCATTGAATATGTCATTAAGCATTTGAGATGAAGATCATGGAGGAAGATTAGACATCCACCATAATTTGATATTTCTTATAATACTCCCCCTTGGATGTCCATAGATAATATGACTCGTTAAAACCTTATTAGAAAAAAAAATCCTAGTGAAGGAAAAAAAGTACACATGTTTAGGAATACACTTTTGGTTGCCTCATTAAAAACCTTGCAAGAAAAATCTAGTGGGACAAAACCTTATAAGGAAAAAAGAGTACACCGCGTATTAACTCCCCCTGATGAGAGTATCAATTCACATCCTTGAGCTTTCACATCCCAATCTTGTACACTAGTTTCTTGAAGGTTGACGTCGGTAGAGATTTGGTGAACAAATCAGCCATAATATCACTTGAACGGATTTGTTGTACACTGATATCATCATTCTTTTGAAGATCATGTGTGAAAAATAACTTTGGTGAAATGTGTTTTGTTCTATCTCCTTTTATGAATCCTCCCTTCAATTGAGCTGTGCATGCTGCATTGTCTTCATACAAAATTATGGGTAGTTTGTCACACTTCAAACCACATTTGTCTCGAATAAGGTGTATTACAGATCTCAACCATACACATTCTCGACTTGCTTCATGAATAAAAATTATCTCAGCATGATTAGATGAAATAATCACGATTGATTGCTTAGTCGATCGCCAAGATATTGTAGTGCCTCCACATGTAAACACATAGCATGTTTGAGATCGGGCCTTGTGTGGATAGGTTAAATACCCAGCATCGGCATAACCAATAAGATCGGGACTGCAATCATTGCCATAAAATAAGCCCATATCGGTAGTCCCTTTTAGATACCGTAATATGTGTTTGATTCCATTCCAATGTCTCCTTGTCGGAGCAGAGCTATATCTTGCTAAGACATTAGCTAAAAAAGTTATGTCAGGCCTTGTAGTGTTAGCAAGATATATTAGTGCACCAATTTTACTAAGATATGGTACTTCAGGACCAAGAAGCTCTTCATTCTTTTCTTGAGGTCGTAACGGGTCCTTATTCAGATCAAGTGATCGAACAACCATCGGAGTACTTAATGGATGTGCTCCATCCATGTAAAACTGTTTCAATACCTTTCTATGTAGGCAGATTGATGAACAAAAATTCTGTTTGCCAAATGTTCAATTTGCAAACCGAGACATAATTTTATCTTACCGAGATCTTTCATCTCGAATTCCTTCTTTAAATAATCAATTGCCTTTTGGAGTTCTGTAGGAGTTCCAATAAAGTTTATGTCATCAACATATACGGCAAGTACAACAAACTCCGATGTTGTTTTCTTTATAAAAATACATGGACAAATGGAATTATTTATATAACCTTCATTTAATAAATATTCACTAAGGCGGTTATACTACATTCTTCCTGATTGCTATAGACCATACAAAGATCTTTGCAATTTGATTGAAATATTTTCCTGGAATTTGAATTATGCGCGTCATGCATTTTAAATCCCTCGGGAATTTTCATGTATATCTCATTATCAAGTGAGCCGTAAAGGTAGGCTGTAACAATATCCATTAAATGCATGTCAAGCTTTTCATGGACAACAAGACTAATGAGATAACGGAACGTTATAGCATCCATAACAGAAGAATACGTCTCTTCACAATCGACACTATGCCTTTGTGAAAATCCTTGTGCAGCAAGGCGTGCCTTATATCTTTGTACCTTATTTTTTTCATTCATTTTACGTACAAAGACCCATTTATAGCCAACAGGTTTAACACCATTAGGTGTTTGGACTACAGACCCAAAAACTTCACGTTTCGCAAGTGAATCCAACTCAGATTAGATTTCTTCTTGCCATTTTGGCCAATCACGTCTTTGTCGATATTCTCCAACAGATTGAGGTTCAAAATCCTCATTATCTTGCATAATGCTAGATGCAATATTGTATGCAAAGACATAATCTACCATTATGTTCAATCGATTCAAATTTGTCTCAATATCGATTGGGTTTATTGATAGTTCCTTATTTTCTTGAGTCTCAGGCTCATTGATTTCCTTATGAATTTCAGGATTGGTTAAATCATGGGTTTCTTTATGAGACTCATTCGTAGTGTCATCTTGATAATTTATTTTTCTTTTTCTAAGATTTTGATCCTTAGAACCCAACGGTCTGCCACTCTTTAGGCGTGCTTTTGACTCATTAACTATAACACTAGAAGATTGTCAAACAGGGACATCAATACGAATTGGAACATTCTCTGCAGGGATATCTGATTTCGTTATCCTTTTTATATCCGTAAATACATCTAGCATTTGATTTGCTATTTTCTGTAAATGGATAATCTTTTGCACCTCTTTTTTACAAATAGAGGCACGTGGATCAAGATGAGACAATGATGTATTTTTTCATAAAATTTCACATTTGGTTTCACCAATTTCTTCCCCTAATTTTGGAGAAAATGCCTCATTGAATCGACAATCTACAAATCGAGCAGTGAAGAAATCTCCCGTTAATGTTTCAAGGTAGCGAATAATGGAGGGCGATTCAAACCCAACATATATTCCTAACCTTCTTTGGGGACCCATCTTGGTGCGATATGGCGGTGCTACAGGCACATATACAGCGCATCTAAAAATTCTTAGATGGGATATATTAGGTTGATGACTCAAAACTAATTGCAATGGAAAATATTTATGATAATTTATTGGTCTGAGACGAATTAGCATTGTTGCATGCAAAATAGCATAACCCCAAACAAAGGTGGGTAATTTCGTTTTTATGAGTAACGGTCTTGCTATCAATTGCAAACGTTTAATCAAAGACTCTGCTAGGCCATTTTGAGTGTGAACATGAGCTATATGATGTTCCACTTTTATCCCAATTGATAAGCAATAATCATTAAATGCTTGGTATGAAAACTCAGCAGCATTATTAAGTCTAATAGACTTAATTGGATTATTGGGATATTGCGCCCATAATCGAATTATTTGTGCCATTAATTTTGCAAATGCCAGGTTGCGAGATGACAATAGGCACACATGAGACCATCTAGAAGATGCATCTATTAAGACCATAAAATATCTAAACGACCCACTAGGTGGGTGAATAGGTCCACAAATATCCCCTTGTATACGTTCCCAAAAACGCAGAGGACTTAATCCCAACCTTTGTTGGTGATGGTCTAATAATTAACTTACCTTGATAATAAGAAGTGCAAGAAAATTCATTATTTAAAAGAATCTTTAAATTCTTTAATGGATGCCCATTTGAGTTTTTTATAATTCGTCTCATCATAACTGATCCAGGATGTCCCAATCGATCATGCCAAAGTACAAAAGTATTGGAATCAGTAACCTTTTGGTTTACGATAGAATGTGCCTCAATTGCACTAATTCTTGTCCAATACAAGCCATAAGATAAAGATGGGAACTTCTCAATAACCCTTTTCTGGCCAGAGACATTCTTGGTAATGATGAGATATTCAATATTATTCTCATCTATTGTCTCAATATGAAATCCATTTCGACGGATATCTTTAAAACTCAATAAGTTTCTCTTGGACTTGGAGGAGAACATTACATTCTCTATGATAAGTATTGTTCCATTAAGCAGAGTTATAGTGGCTCTTCCAGAGCCTTCAATTAGATTATTACTATCAGAAATTGTAGTAACATCTGCCTTATACATACCTAAATGAGAGAAATATTTCTTCTCTTTGAATATTATATGTGTCGTGCATGAATCAATTAAGCAAATATTTTTACAATTGAAATTTGATCCAAGTTTGTTTTGAGGGATATCCATATTTGCTTCCCATGGTTTGACATACAAAAAAAGTATATGAATAAATATTAGTATTTTCAGAGAAAAAGGAAAAAAAATAAAGCTAAACCAATGATTCAATAGTGGCCTTTTAATGCAATTTCGAGCAAATTCTAATTATGATACAAATAATTACGTAGCAAAAATAATACAATTATAAGTACATTACACATATGACTAATACAACTACAATAAAATTATTTACATGTATAAGTTATTTACATTTTCCTACATATTGCATGAAAAATAATTGATCCGTGTAAGAAAAGAACATACTTAGCTGCTTCTCTTTTCTTTATTCCTAATATTTTATCTATGTACATGAAAATAAATTGAGGTCCCGATGTACTAGATTTTATTTTTTTAAAGAAAGATGGGAATGGAGGGTCAAGTAACAAAAGTTGTTTTAGGGTGCTTGTAAATATTTTCTTAAAGAGAATTAAAGTAACGTAAAGGAAAATCAAAAAGCGTTAAAAGATCACTCAGACTAGGACACTAATTACTTAGATATTACTCCTTGTTTGTGAAATTTATGAAATTTCAAAAATACATATATTTTTAAGAACTACATAAGAAGTATTATTAAGTGCAATAAAAATTACAAGATGTTTATTCATTAGATATCACGAATTGGAAAACATAAAAATCAAACTACTCAATCATCTTTAACCACAAATCTATCACCGATCGAGTGGTTTATTTTTCCATCAGGGTGCTCAAAAAGAATCTGCCATATCCAAGTGGGTGATGTCAAATTCATTGTTATAGATAAAATTAGTTTCAGGGCCTTTAGTCTTTAGAGATGCTTGATAAAGCTCAACCAAATATTTTGGCATACAATAAATATTTGCCCAATGCCCTTTTCCACCGCAACGATAACAATCAGTTTCTGAACCATTTGCCTTTGGCCCTTTCCACTTTTGGTGGTTATTTTTTTTTGGGGGGTGATTAACACCAGAAAAATTTCTTCCTTGGCCACGGCCACGACCACGAACAGGGCCACGACCTTTTCCACGCTTAGAATAATGGGAATACACCTCATTCATTTTAGGCAATGGTGTAGACTCAGTGGGTCGATTTTCGTGATTTTTCATGAGCAAGTCATTGTTTCGTTCAGCCACAAGGAGAAGAGAAATCAACTCAGAATACTTCTGGAAACCTTTCTCTCGGTACTACTGTTGCAAGACCATATTGAAGGCATGAAACGTTGTGAACGTTTTTTCAAGCATATCATAGTCAGTGATAGTATCTCCATAAAGTTTCAATTTAGAAGTAATTCTGAACGTCGCAGAATTATATTCAGAAACAGACTTAAAGTCTTGGAGCCTCAGATGAGCCCAATCATATCGTGCTTGTGGAAGAGTGACCAACTTTAAATTGTTATATCTTTCCTTTAAGCCATTCCACAAAACAGGTGGATCTTTGACTGTGAGATATTTTATTTTTAACCCTTCATCAAGGTGATGGCGCAGGAAAATCAATGCCTTAGCACAGTCTTGGGTAGATGCTTTATTTTTGTCTTTAATGGCGTCTCCAAGACCCATTGCATCTATATAGATTTCAGCATCCAACACCCATGTCATATAGTTCTTGCCCGAAATTTCAAGGGCAGCAAACTTTCTTTTCATAATATCAGTCATAATTAAAAGAGGAGAAAACTTATACCTTAGTCTTCTCAAAGAGCTTCTTGAGACGGTAGAGTCTCGTGCTGATAACGTGTTATAAAATATAACTCAAAGTAACAATATGGAATAAGGAATAACAAGCTAAGAGATATATGGAGAAAGAGAGAAGAGATTCTTATTTCTTCTTCAATTGTGTGTATTTTCCTATCTAGTACAAGGCCTTAATATAGGCATGAAAAGTGAAGAAAATATGTCATTGAATATGTCATTAAACATAGAAAATATATCATTGAATATGTCATTAAGCATTTTAGATGAAGATCATGGAGGAATAATAGACATTCACCATAATTTGATATTTCTTATAACAGATCGATTGTATTTGGTTTTGGTACTTCTTTGTTATGGTCCTTTAGCTATTGAGACTACTACCATTTTACTAATTCATCGAAGGACAACTGTAAAAAATAAAAACGAGTCAATAAAGGTTAGCGTGATCAAAATATTGCGAGTTACTTTATGTAATTGTAGTGATAGAAAAAGTTTATCAATTTCCTTTTTAGTCAATGTTGTGTTCTCAATAATAAAAAATGTTTTCTAAAATGTTTTCACTAATATAATAGTATTAGAAAATTATCATCTCATAAACTTAATAGGTTTTCTTTGCCATTTATATATAAGAGGGAATGAAAAAGCTGAGGTGGCACCGTTCATAGATGAGCATTGCCATTTATGTTTTTTCCTTTTTTTCCAGCTTTTTCCCTATTTTTTTTCCATTTATAGTGTTTATTATGATTAAAAACCTCCATTTAAGATTGGTATTTATGTTCTGAAAAGTCATGCTTCCAGAAAGAGTGAAACTGTTGCACCAATAAATTGGGAAAAAAATGGTTTCAATTTCAAAAGACACCAACCTAGGTATCGGTAAGTTACTACACATTATTTCACTATTTATTACACATTAATGCAGAGTTTTCTTACAAGTCATATTGAGGTTATTTTATTTGATTTTTATGGAAGACAAGAATTACGCATTTCATGTCCCACTCGTAAAATTTCCTTACTTGCAAATACATTTTTATGTAATTCAAATAATATACCTCTGATTGATAAGATTCAATTATTCTAAGGATTTTATTCTTGCCATAAATTTATCTCTCTGGCTAAATTGGATGGCCTGATCGGAAGGTTATCTCCATTCCAGCGTTCTATTGTAGTTTTCTTAGTAAGGGAGGAATCTATGACTATATAAGGGAAGTGCTGATAGAGTTGTGGAAAATGAAAAATGATCCAAACTTCTGAAGAATGTTTCATGCTATGGCATGATTAGAAAGAGTAAGTACTGTCACTTTTAATCATTAAAGTAAGTAGCGTATTTCAAAGTGGTTCTGAAGTGGCTAGCTAGCCCAAGAATAGTTAAGGCACTTATGTCCCTATAATACTCCAAAAGGATCATTATGTGCTGCCATTTCATCAGATGGGACAGTGGTATCTTTAACTCTATTTTTGGTATCTTTAATAATTTGAAGGGGGGGAAGTACATGATTACTTTGACCTTAGTTAAAACAGGTGTTGCTAACTTCTAATGTTGGTGTCGTAAATTAACGAAAAGAAATCTCATCGGCTTGACTGTAAAACGAGAAATTGTTATTTATGCTTTGTTGTTTTTGTTTACCCGAAAAAACGGATAAAGTTGAATTTGTACGTAGTTCTAAGGGTATGTGATATAACTTGACACAAATGGTAAGAGTAAATAAAAATATCGAATATTGACTATATAAAGAATGAAAAATAAGCAACGTTGAAAAGAGGATGATTTATGGATTAAGCAAGATGAATCAATCTATGAAGCTAAAAAGGGATAATTCTTCGATATGAGAGTGTATGATATCTGAGTTACAATGTATGCAAAACTTGATTCTTTACAGAAATATAGTCATCTCTTTTATATTGGGGGCATCCTACTTTAGATATAATTAAAAATACATAGTGGGGAACCCAAGAAAAGTAAGTTTTTCCCTAATTCCCGCCGAGATTATCTCCCTTAATGCGGCTGTAATGACTCTTATCTATGAGCTCGATCTTGATCGGACTCGGTATTGGTCGGTTTTGGTCGGTTTCGAGTTTTAGAGCTCCATGCGGGTTTGAGCTTGATGCCGACTCGGGGTCCGGTAATGACATAGGCTCAGTATTGGTTGGCCTCTGGTCCTTAAGCTCGATTCCATCACATCTCATCATAGTTTGATTCGGACCCGAGCTCGATAATGACTTCGAGCTCGGTATTTGACCTGTCCCTGAAACTTGAAGCTCGTTTGTGCCTTCTTCGGATCCCATCTCGATATTATGAAGACTTTCTTCGGTCCATTATGTTCCCATCACGATCAGTCGTACGAAAGCCGAAATCAGTTTCGACCGTATATAGATAGTCCCCTCGTTTCTCGGGAAGGATGTGGCGAGAAACGATATGATTTCCCAACGGCTCGATTGGATGTACACTGACGTTTGCATCGAGCCCGACCATGACGTAGGTGATAACTGTCCCGTCAGTTCAGTTTACTAAGGCATTTAATGCGTGTCAGACGGTGGTCGGCCACCCCTGATATTAAACCGCCATTGCTCAGTCTATAAATAGCCCCTCCTTTTACCATTTATCACTTTTATATCTTCAATCTCCAAATTTTTAAATTCTTTCTCGTATCTTCTGAGTTCATCTGTAAGTCTTTGTGATTTTTCTGCAAATATCTTTCTTCTGTGATTTTCACTACAAAAATCTTTCTTCGAAACACTACATCTTCGTCATCTCCTTCTTTTTTCCATCTCTAAATCAAAAATGGCAAAAATATCTAAAACTGTTTCTCAAAAAGAAAAAGCTTCTTCTTCACAGCCTGCTGTTGACAAAACATCAGTGGAGCCACAGCCTGAGGAGTGTGTTCCCGAGGCGTGTGTTCTTACCTCCGATTTTAAGGTCGATAAAGGTTCGTCGATTCCCGGTCGATGTGAGCCAATATCGAGGTATATGTGCTCGATAACCGAGGGGCGCCTCGAGCAGCTGAGGAAAGACTGTAACTGGGAGAAAATAGAAGTGATAATCCCGGCTCCCGAAGAAGATATCACTACTTATGTGAAAGGGTTTTTAAGTGTATATACTTATCCTTTCACACTGGGCCCCCTCCACCTTGTCGTCATTGATTTTTGCCTCAAATACCGAATAACCATAGGCCAAATCTATCCTTCATTTTGGCGGATTGTTATTCTGATCCGCTTCCTCGTAAACAAGATCGAGGGGATGCCTTTCACCCTCGACCACCTCATTCGATTGTAGAGCCCCTGCCTCTTTCGAGGCGGGTTAATAAAACTTTAGCGTCGGGCCACCAAGGTTCTGTTTTCGAGTATAGACGAGGACAAGGATTGTGGTTGGATGGGTAGGTTCGTTCGAGTGAGGACTTTGGACCTAATACCGGTTGAGAAGATGCCATTTCCCGAGGAGTGGAACATGAAGCGTAAGTGTAACTCTGTTGTTATCTCCTACTGTTATGTTCCTTCGTTTCTTTCTCACCAATATCCCTTTTTGTGATGTAGCAGTTCCTTGGATGCCCGGTGCAGTTCCTGACCTTAAGAACTGGGTACAGGACCTGGCTTCGACCTCTACATACGCCGAGCGCTCATGGCATGATTTGTCAAAGGGCCGAGGCCAAAAATCATGGTAAGCCTTTTTCTCGTATCTTTGATAGTTCAAACAAAGCGTTTTCCATATATTTAATCAATTTTCTTGTGTGTAGTCCTGGGCAAAGATGCGGTTTTGAGGCCCCCGTCCGGCGAGGAAGAGGCTTCGGCCTTTGTTCCAAAACCGGTGAAGGATAATAAGAGAAAAAAGGCCTCTACTTCCGAAGATCCAAAACCGAAGATGAGGATGGCTCATAAGCCGAGGAAGAATATCATCCCTTTGATCGAAGAATTAATTCGGCATCTAAGGGATGAAGACGAGGAAGAAGAAGACGACAGATCCGTACTGATGGACCGAGTGAAGAAAACCATTGATGCCTCAGAGGCAGCTGGATCGATGGTAGTTTGTGTGTTTCCATCTCTAACTGAGGTGGTATAGGAGATAGATTCGGGCAGAGTCGCCGAATTGTTAAAGATCGAGGATGCTTCCCACCGAAGTCAACAAACAGTGGGTATATCTGAAGGGGTCGCTCTTGAATCTCTCTGAACTGAGGAGAACACCCCAAGTGAGTCGCTTGGGGCAATAGTAATCGGAGACTCGCCCACTCTCCCTGCTTTTTCCGAAGGGGCGATTTGGGAAGCCGAAGCTTTGGGGCCCTCGAGATAAACCAGTCTCATGAAGGGGAGGACCCCTTCTGTGATTTTTTTACTGGTGTCGAGGATGTTGCTAGCCTTAGTGATGTGTCGGGCCTTTTCTGTAAAGTGCAACAAGCTCTAAATCGGGTAAGCTCTAACTCCCTTCGTCTATACCACTTTCATGTTTGCTATTCTTTTCTAACTTTTTTTCTTCTTTCTTCGTAGGCTGTGGCGGTTCATCGAGAAGAATGTTCTCAGTCTCGAGATGAGTTGCGTCGATACGAGGCTGACCTACGACGGGTCACGGAGGAGAGGAATGCCCTTAGACTCCTCTTCGGACAAAGGGAAGAAGAAATCAAGGACCTCCGAGCTGAATTGGCCAAGGCTCAACAAGACCAGACCGACCTGACCGAGCAGGTAATGGTAATCTTAAAAGTCCATGGGCTCGATTTTGGAACGGTGGCTAATATTTCGATCTCACAGCTGTAGCAGAAGCTTGAGGTGATTGGGAAGCTTCGTAAGGAGGTCGATATGATAAGGGCGGAGACCTTGGGATGGAAAGATGGCATGGACTATCTTGCCGCAGAAAAAAAACTGCTCGAGCCCAATTATCATCGGCTGAAAACCAATTTCAAAGCATGAAGGAAAAGAGCTTGGTTCAAGCAAGAAAAATAGAGGAGCTCGAGGCTCGGTTGGCCTCCGAACTTGCCAAGGCCAAATCTGACGCAGAAAAAGCAAAGGCCAATGCGGATGCATTTGTGGCCGTCTATCGGGCCGATGCTGAAGTTGCTCAGGTACAAGCAAGAGAGGCAGTCGAGACCTCTAACACTCGAGCACATTGGGTTGCTGAACTTGCTAAATGCCAATCTCGGAAGGAGACCCTCGAGAAGATCCATGCTCGAGGTTTCGATCTCACCAAAGAGATAAAAAGGGCTAAAGACCTCGAAGCCGATGTTGAAGCCTAGGCTTCCGATAATGATGATGATGATGATGGGAGAAAGAGTAGGTCCGAGAGCGAGGAGGAGCCCAATGGAGAAGAGACCGCCCTCGGAGATAACCAAGAAACTTAGCCCTTAGTTTCCATTTTGGTTTTTTGTGTAGGGTCCTGTTCGGACGTTGTAAACACTCTTGTATATATATAAAGATCTATTCTTTTCCCTACTTGCCTCTGTTTTATTCTCTGCCTTATGAGGATTTTGTTTCATTCATGCTTTATGAAGGTTTTCATAAGGCTTTAGGCCATTTGATCGAATTCGGACCTTGTAGCCTTTATAACCGAGTGAGTGCTTGCTCAAACTCGAAATAAGGTAGCCCGTAGGCTTAGTAGTCGAGTGAGTGATTTCTCGAACCCGAAGTAATATAGCCCGTAGGCTTAGAGGTTGAGTGAGTGATTGCTCGAACCCGAAGTAATATAGCACGTAGGCTTAGAGGTCGAATGAGTGATTTGCAAACTCGAAGTAAGGTAGCCCGTAGGCTTAATAGTCGAGTGAGTGCTTTACTCAAACTCGAAGTAAGGTAGCCCGTAGGCTTTATAGTCGAGTGTGTGCTATGCTCGAACTCGAAGAAAGGTATCCCGTAGGCTTAATAGTCGAGTGAGTGATTGCTCGAACTCGAAGTAAGGTAGCCTGTAGGCTTAATAGTCGAGTGAGTGCTTTGCTCGAACTCGAAGAAAGGTAGCCCGTATGCTTTATAGTCGAGTGAGTGCTTTGCTCGAACTCGAAGAAAGGTAGCCCGTAGGCTTTATAGTCGAGTGAGTGCTTTGCTAAAACTCGAAGTAAGGTAGCACGTAAGCTTTATAGTCGAGTGAGTGCTTTGCTCGAACTCGAAGAAAGGTAGCCCGTCGGCTTAATAGTCGAGTGAGTGATTGCTCGAACTCAAAGTAAGGTAGTCTGTAGGCTTAATAGTCGAGTGAGTGCTTTGCTCGAACTCGAAGAAAGGTAGCCCGTAGGCTTTATAGTCGAGTAAGTGCTTTGCTCTAACTCAAAGAAAGGTAGCCCATAGGCTTAATAGTCGAGTGAGTTCTTTGCTCGAACTCGAAATGATGTAGCCCGTAGGCTTAGTGGTCGAGTGAGTGCTTTGCTCGAACTCGAAGAAAGGTAGCCCGTAGGCTTAATAGTCGAGTGAGTGATTTCTCGAACTCGAAGTAAGGTAGCACGTAGGCTTTATAGTCGAGTGAGTGCTTTGCTCGAACTCGAAGAAAGGTAGCCCGTAAGCTTAATAGCCGAGTGAGTGATTGCTCGAACTCGAAATAAGGTAGCCTGTAGGCTTTATAGTTGAGTGAGTGCTTTGCTCAAACTCAAAGTAAGGTAGCCCGTAGGCTTTATAGTCGAGTGAGTGCTTTGGTCGAACTCGAAGAAAGGTAGCCCGTATGCTTAATAGTCGAGTGAGTGATTTCTCGAACTTGAAGTAAGGTAGCCCGTAGATTTTATAGTCGAGTGAGTGCTTTGCTTGAACTCGAAGAAAGGTAGCCCGTAGGCTTAGTAGTCGAGTGAGTACTTGCTCGAACTTAAAATGATTTAGCCCGTAGGCTTTGTGGTCGAGCGAGTGATTGCTCGAACTCGAAATGACATAGCCCGTAGGCTTAGTGGTTGAGTGAGTGATTGCTCGAACTCGAAGTAGTGTATCTCGTAGGC
Source organism: Nicotiana tabacum (assembly GCF_000715075.1). Taxonomy (NCBI): domain Eukaryota; kingdom Viridiplantae; phylum Streptophyta; class Magnoliopsida; order Solanales; family Solanaceae; genus Nicotiana; species Nicotiana tabacum. The sequence continues at coordinate 26,126,541 of NC_134083.1, forward strand.
TTAGTGGGACTTGATCTCGTTGATTTTTCGGTTGGCAGTCCCCGATTTATGGGGTAATGGTCGACCTGCTTGCAAAATAGATCACGAAATAGAGGATGGATTCAGAGATATCGGTAAGAAATTCTCTTTATGTCATTATACATGTGTTTATGTTCTGTCCCAGGGATCGAGCAAACTACATGACCATGGTTCGTTTTGACCATTTGGCTCTTACAATATTTCCTATAGAAACCCGCTTTGAACTTTGATAATCGAACTTGATATATTCTGATAATCAAACTTTGATATTCGAACTTGATATATTCGAGGGTAATACCCCCCCCCCCAGTATTTGAGGTTTATTGTAAAGAGGCCTCGAATACTGTTGAATTGTTCCGAGTTAGCACAATCAATGGTTGCCTCACTAAAAACCTTGCCGAAAAACCCATTTGGGATAAAATCGGTCTAAGGGAAAAAGAGTGCAACGTGTGCTTTCAGACCTAAGGCTTCGTGTTGAATAATCCATCTGTGTTCCTGATCGAACTCCTGCAAGGGTTAGTTTCAAAATATAAATGAACATGGGAGGGTCGTACCTTAGAATTAGTACCGTTTTAGGTGCGACACATTCCAATTTCTTGGTAGTTATTTGCCATTTATAATACCGAGCTTGTAGGATCCTTTACCGACGTTTTCGAGAACCTGATACGGTCCTTCCTAGTTTGGACCCAATTTTCCTTCATTTGGATTTCGGGTGCTGAGGGCAACTTTCCTTAGAACTAAGTCCCCGATTTTAAAATGGCGATGATTGGTTCTTCGATTATAGTATCTTTCGATCCGCTGCTTTTGGGTGGCCAATTGGACGAGAGCGGCTTCTCGTTTTTCATCCAATAATTCGAGGCTAGTATTCATAGCCTCGTGATTTGACTCTTCTGTTGTATATCGAAACCTGGCACTGGGTTCCCCGACTTCGACTGGAATCAAGGCTTCGGAGCCATATACTAAGGAGAACGGGGTTGCCCCCGTACTGGATTTTGATGTTGTTTGATATGCCCAAAGAACTTCGGGTAAAATTTCTCTCCATTTCCCCTTAGCGTCGTTCAACCTTTTCTTTAGGTTTTGAATGATAGCCTTGTTCGTCGATTCGGCCTGTCCGTTCCTACTAGGGTGATACGGTGTTGATAATATCCTTTTTATTTTATTGTCTTCGAGGAATTTCGTCACTTTGCTGCCGATAAATTGTTTCCCATTGTCACACACTATTTCGACGGGTATCCCAAATCGACATACGATATGATCCCAGATGAAGTCTATAACTTCTTTCTCTCTTACTTTCTCGAACGCCTGTGCTTCAACCCATTTAGAGAAATAGTCAGTCGTAAATAAAATGAATTTAGCTTTACCTGGGGCCGATGGCAAAGGGCTGACAATATCCATTCCCCATTTCATGAATGGCCATGGGGATAGGACTGAGTGAAGTTGCTCTCCGGGCCGATGGATCATTGGTGCAAACCTTTGTGATTTATCACATTTTCGAACAAACGCTTTTGCATCTTTTTCCATATCGATCCAATAATATCATGCTCTGATTATTTTTTGGACTAATGAATGGGCACTGGAATGATCTCCATAAGTGCCTTCGTGAATCTCACGTAGGATATAGTCGGTGTCTCCTGGTCCTAAGCATACTGCCAATGGTCCATTGAATGTCTTTTGGTATAATGTTCCATCTGCAGTCAATATGAATCGAGCAACTTTGGTTCGTAGGGCCCTCAAATATTTAGGGTTCGATGGGAGCTTTCCATTCTCCAAGTATTCAATATAATTATTCCTCTAATCCTAGGTTAAGCTTGTAGAGTTTATCTCGGCATGACCTTCCTCGATCACAGATCTCGAGAGTTGAACGACAGTCCCCGAGCTGATCTCATCTTCATCAACCGATGACCCCAAATTTGCAAGTGCATCGGCCTCACTGTTTTGTTCTCGAGGTACATGCTGTAAAGTCCAGTCTTTGAAACGGTGCAAAGTTACCTGTAGTCTATCCCAATACCTTTGCATTCTACCCTCTCGAACTTCGAAGGTTTTGTTTACTTGATTTACCACCAGTAAAGAGTCACACTTGGCTTCAATGACTTTTGCTCCCAAGCTTTTAGCTAGTTCGAGACCTGCAATCATGGCCTCATACTTGGCCTCGTTGTTAGTCAACCAAGTAGTTTTGATGGATTGCCTAATAGTGCTACCCGTGGGTGGCTTTAAAGCGATGCCTAGCCCGGACCCCTTCGCGTTCGAAGCCCCATCTGTGAAAAGGGTCCATACCCTCGATGATGTATCCGATTTCAACAAGAGTTCTTTTTCAACTTCGGGTACGAGGGTTGGCGTGAAATCGGACACGAAGTTCGCTAAAATTTGAGACTTGATGGCCGTCCAGGGTTGATATTCGATATCGTACCCACTGAGTTCGACGGCCCATTTGGCCAATCGGCCTGATAGTTCGGGCTTGTGCAAAATATTACAAAGTGGGTAAGTGGTTAATACGCATATGGGGTGACATTAAAAGTATAGTCTTAACTTTCTAGAGGCGCTTATCAGTGCAAGTGCCAATTTCTCTAAGTGTGGATATCTAGTTTATGCATCCCCTAAGGTTCGACTTACATAATAAATGGAAAATTGCGTACCTTGCTCTTCTCGAACTAGGACTCCACTTACCGATATTTTTGATACCACAAAGTACAAGTAAAGTTTCTCATCTGCCTTTGGAGTGTGAAGCAGCGGTGGGCTCGATAGGTATTGATTCAATTCCTCTAATGCCTGTTGGCATTCCGGGGTCCAGGCGAAATCGTTCTTCTTTTTGAGTAGAGAGAAAAATCGGTGGCCTCGATCCGATGACTTCGAAATGAATCGGCCTAAGGCAGATATCCTTCCGGTTAGCCTCTACTTGACTTTTACACTGTCTACGATGGTGATGTCTTTGATGGCCTTGATTTTATCGGGGTTGATCTCGATTCCCCAATTTGATACCATGAAGCCAAGGAACATGCCCGAACCGACCCCGAAAGCACATTTCTCGGGGTTGAGCTTCATGTTGTATTTCCTTAAGATTTCGAATGTTTCCTGCAAATGAGCCAAATGGTCCTCTGCGCGCAGGGACTTAACTAACATGTCATCAATATAAACTTCCATCGATTTACCTATTTGCTCTTCGAACATTTTATTTACTAGGCGTTGGTAAGTAGCTCCTGCATTTTTTAGCCCGAAGGGCATTACATTATAACAATATGTTCCATACTTGATGATAAATGAAGTTTTTTCTCGGTCCTCCGGGTTCATTTGGATTTGATTATACCCAGAATAGGAATCGAGAAAAGTAAGGATCTAGTGGCCGGCCGTGGCATCGATCATGCAATCGATGTTAGGCAGCGAAAAAAAATCTTTGGGGCACACCTTGTTTAGATCCTTATAATCTACACACATTTTAAGTTTGTTCCCTTTTTTAGGGACTACAACTACATTGGCTAACCATTCGGGATATTTCACTTCCCGAATGGACCCTATTTTGAGAAGTTTAGTTACCTCGTTCTTTATGAATGCGTGCTTTACCTTGGACTGGGGTATTCTCTTTTTCTTCACCGGTTTGAACTTAGGGTCCAGACTTAGCCGATGCGTCGTTATATCCGGTGGGATCCCTTTCGCTCAGGAAGGTACTCGATCAATATAACCTGCTCCAGCTCTTCGACCGTTGATTTGGTGGCATCAAAATCTTCAGGAACGATAAAAGTTCGAGGGGTCAGAAAATCCTTCTCTTCTCCTTCTACCTCCTGCTTCCTCGATTCGGTTGAAGCTGGTGGCTGTGATTGCATTTGACTTCCTGTTTACCTTTGATGTTCGAACTTTTCGAGGTTGATAGTGTTGATATCAGTGTTACCTCATCGACCGCAAACATTTTCTTTGCAGCATGCTGCTCCCCGTATATTGTTCTTACACCGTCCGACATTGGGAATTTCATCATCTGGTGGAGAGTCAAAGGGACTGCCCTCATATTGTGGATCCAAGGCCTTCCGAGCAGGGCATTGTACCTCATGTCACCCTCGATTACGTGGAACTAGGTAGCTTGAATGGTTCCGGCCACATTCACCGGTAAAGTAATCTCCCCTTTAGTTGTTTCACTGGACATATTGAAGCAGTTTAAGACCCAAACTGTGGGCACGATTTGATTTTGTATGCCGAGCTGTTCCACGACCCTTGATCGGATGATATTCGCCGAGGTGCCTGGATCCACTAAAACACGCTTAACTTGTACTTTATTTAATAAGATAGAAATTACCAGAGCGTCGTTGTGGGGCTGAGAAATGCCTTCTGCTTCTTCGTTGTTCAATGATAAAGTGCCTTCGGGCACATAATCTCGGGCTCATTTTTCCCTAGTGATTGATACCTTAGTGCGTTTGAATATGGGTCCCTGTGGAATGTCGACCCCACCGACGATCATATGAATGACATGTTGGGGTTCCTCCTGTTCGTTTTTCCTATTGGCATCCCTTTCTCTGAAATGATTCTTAGCTCGATTGCTGAGGAACTCTCGAAGGTGTCCCTCATTGAATAGACGGGCTACCTCTTCCCTTAATTGCCTATAATCTTCGGTCTTGTGACCATGCGTGCCATGATACTTGCACATCAAATTCGGGTTTTTTTGGGAAGGATCAGTTTGTATGGGTCTGGGCCACCTAATATCTTTGATCCTTTCGATTGCCGACATAATGTATGATGCATCGATGCTAAAGTTATATTCCGATAACCGAGGTGCTTCTGTGGGATCGGCATACTTATCAAAACCACTTTTGCTCATAAGTCCACGAGAATTCTATCCTCGATCACTTCTTCGATTATTCCAGGCGGAATTGCGTTCTAAACCATAGTTCCTTCGATCTGCGGTATATGGTTGATATCAGTCTCTGTTCGACCTTGAATCCCCAACGACATCCCTCTGGTTTTTAACTATCGACCTGTTTGGATGTACGGAACCGGAAGGGGCTCCTAATTGGTCGCCCTCGACCCTGATCTTCGATTGATATCGGTTGTGCACATTTACACAAGTTATAGCTAGATATTCGATCAAATTCTGTTTCAGCGGACGTGATGCTACCGAACTCTGCTCATTCAATCCTTGGGTGAAAGCTAGAACGGCCCAATCATCTGTGACCGGTGGCAATTCCATGCGTTCCATTTGAAATCGGGATACGAATTCTCTCACCATTTCATTATCCCTTTGCCTTACCTTGAAAAGGTCTGATTTCCTCGTTGCGACCTTTATCGCTCCTATGTTTGCCTTTAGAAAGAGTTTGCTAACATGGCGAATGAGTCGATGGAGTTTGGTGGTAGGTTGTGATACTAAACCCAAGGGGAACACAATCCCACTGACTATGGAGTCAGTCCAAAGACTAAGGGATGAATTATTACCCTTGATGGCATATGTGTAAGAGGTGACGTGTTCGTTGGGGGCGGTCGTTCCATTATATTTAGGAATCTCGGGCATGCGAAATTTTCTAGGGATCGATTTTGGAGCTGCACTTGGTGGAAAAGGCTTTTGCACGAATTTTTCGGAATCTAGCCCTTTTAACACTGGCGATTCCCCCGAGATCTGATCGAACCTAGAGTTATATGTTTCCATTTTTTCATCGTTTGCTTCGATCCATTTTTTGAGTTCCTCGAGTATCTTAGGAATTCGGAATTATTCCCTAACTCTTGCTCATTTGATCTTATTATTGTTGGATCCGTTCTGTGGGTGATTTCTCGGGGTAGACTAGGCTCCGGCCTGCTCGGTACCTAGGTTTGACTCTGCAACTGAGCTATCGCTACCTGTTGATCTTGCAATATTTCGAAAATCATATGCAAGCTGATTATGTTTTTCTCAACATTACGGGTTTCTCGATCTGCAGATCGAGTACCACCATGAATGTTATTTTCAGGTTCAGAACGTAGGGTTGCCTCAATGGCCACTTGCGAATTAACTTCTAATGATACTTCGACTTGGCTCCAACGGTGTCGACAAGTGGAATTCCGGCCCAGGGCATCAAGTTCTTGTTCTAGCCTTGAAGGCCAGCTTCATTGTTGATAGGTAAGGCCATTTAATTCGAGAGCTCGTCGTTGCTAATCCGAAATCAAAGACACTTCCGAAAACAAGCGTAAAATGGTGTGTTTTTGCAGATTCGTATCAAATAATCACTATTATCCTTAGCCCCACGGTAAGCGCCAACTGTTTACCCGAAAAACGGATAAAGTTAAATTTGTACGTAGTTCTAAGGGTATGTGGTATAACTTGACACAAATCGTAAGAGTAAATAGAAATATCGAGTATTAACTGTAAAGAATGAAAAATAAGCAAAGTTGAAAAGATGATGATTTATGGATTAAGCAAGATGAATCAATCTATGAAGCTAAAAAAGGATAATTCTTCAATATGGGAGTGTATGATATCTGAGTTACAATGTATGCAAAACATGATTCTTTACAGAAATATAGCCATCCCTTTTATAGTGGGGGGATCCTACTTTAGATATAATTAAAAATACATAATGGGGAACCCATGATAAATCAGCTTTTCCCTAATTCCCGTCGAGATTCTCTCCTTTAATGCGGCTGTAACGGCTTTTGTCTATGAGCTCGATCTTGATCGGACTCGGTATTGGTCGATTTCCAATTTTAGAGCTCGATACGGGTTTGAGCGTGATGCCGACTCGGGCTCCGGTAATGACTTGGGCTCGGTATTGGTTAGCCTCTAGCCCTTAAGCTCGATTCCATCACATCTCATCATAGTTCGATTCGGACCCGAGCTCGATAATGACTTCGAGCTCGGTATTTGACCTGTCCCTGAAACTTGAAGCTCGTTTGTGCCTTCTTCGGATCCCATCTCGATATTATGAAGACTTTCTTCGGTCCATTATGTTCCCATCTCGATCAGTCGTACGGAGGCCAAAATTAGTTTCAACCATATATAATTTTTGTCCCTTATTTAGTTTTAATCAGTTCCTTTGTCTATAATTAGTTTCATGCCACAATCTGTGTAAGTAAGGCAAATAACTCTTTCCATGTGGATTATCAAGAAATTAAACCAAAAATGGATTTTCACTCTTTTTTTCCCTCTACTGCAGTTCAGTCATGAGTATTTCATGGATTTGTTTCAGCGATTTTCCCTATGAGATAGCACGGTTAATTCATGATTTTAGATGAAAAGCCATAACAGTAGTGATAGAAACTAAGGGTCCACCAAACTATATAGAGAACTGAGTTCTCTATCATTTTCCACAGAACGCACGCACACAACAATAAGTAAATGACACAGTAGAGTTTTACGTGAAAAACTCCCAACTCACGGGATTAAAAACCACGACCTACCCTTGTAGGATTTCAACTTCCCTACTGAGCAAACTTCAGATTACAAACTGTTGTAACCTAGGAATTAACCTCTTAATCCCTTACTAACTTGTAACAACTCTATTACAAGCCCCTTTGTAATAACTCTATTACAAAGCTTACAACTCGACTAACTCTAGTCAAGACATAAACACGTGGTTTATAAGTTTACAAAGGTCTCCTACACAATGCTTCTAACTAAGCTAAGTAGGAATTACAAGTAAATCACTTTGACAAAGGTGCTACACAACTAAGGACATATGATGACTCAATGCAGGAAACTGTTCCTTCGTTATGTTGCTCTTTGTTCTTGACACCTTGAATGTCACTTGCAGGCTGGCAATACACTTGAGAGAAATCTTGATGAATTCTAGAGTGTGCAAGTGTTGTTTTGCCTTTCCTTCATGTTAATATTGCATAAGTGACATCACTTGAATGATGTAAGCATGTTTGGTACAAAGGCATTCCCTATAAAGTGACTGCTCCACTGTTTGCACTGTTGCGTGTGTGCAGAGGAACAATTGCAGTCACTTTACAGCTGTGGGGAGTTGACTGGTACTGTCAGCAAGGGAACTGATATCGATCTGTTCCCTCTGTTGTTTCTTGGACTCTGAAAGTTGGAGCATGTCCCAGACTTGAGACTTGTTAATCTTGAGCACTCAGAGGATGTGGAACAGGTTCCCCATCTAGTTCTTAACATTAAGTTTGTCAGATCATCAAAACATAGCAGGACACATAACTTACCATTTCTCCCCTTTTTGATGATGACAAACTTGTAATTGAAATTCCCCCTGAGCCTGCGTTGTTCCCCCCTTTGTTCCCCCTCAATTACTTTTCCCCTTTTGGCATCATAAAAAGATTAGGCACAAGCAATAAGCAAAAAAAAGTCTAGCTTGGTTAACTCATGCCACATGTGTGCACACAATCATGATTAAAACAGAGCAGAAGAGCAAGATATGCACAGCAAAAGGATGAGAAATTCATTAATTTTGGAAATAAACAGGGAGTAGTTCCATTGTTACACAATCACCACAAAATAAAAATAGCAAAAAAAAGTATCAGTCAGCAAACATAACCAAATATAGGAAATAGAAACAACATGAACTTGAACTTGACACTGGGAAGGGAATGACTCTAAGGAGCACTGGAAGAGGGAGGCAGAGAGGAAGAGGCAAGAGTTCTAAGGAGGATATCCATTCAAGCATTTGCAGACCATTGCTCATTGAGCAACCTCTCCTTCAGGTTCTCAACCTGTTTCCTAAGATCAAAATTTTCTTTGGTCAGGCGAGCAACCTCTGCAGTTTGTGAGCTACTGGAACCAGGTGCCTCCTGGGCCTGACTGAGCTGACCCTCAAGGATAACATTCCTTGCCTTCAACTTCCTTATCTCTCCATTAGTGATATTTTGAGCTTTAATCAGTTGAGAGATAGTGGAATTGCTGCCAACCCCTCCTTTTTTATCGATGCACTCACACTCTTCCAAGGTGGTTTTGGAGAAAATCTGCTTGCGAGTACCCATGGTGGCCTTTTCCAGGGGAACTTTGAAGAACTCAAAGACTTTGGTGAGAAGAAACCCATAGGGAAATCCATGATTACTATCCTTGAAATCTTCTACCTTTTTCATGTGCTCAATCATGATTCCCGACAGATTTATAGTGGAGTATGCATCCAGAGCCTCCATGAGGAATAGATCTGCTCGTGATGTAATAGAACATCTTTCTGCATGAGAGAGCAACACTTTGTTCACCATTTCGAATAACATCTGGTAATCTGGAAGGAGGGCCTTCTTGTGCACCCGTTCCCCCTGCTGGACTGCATCATCCTTCAGAATGACATTTCTAAAGTTTGAAGAGCATGTCTCTTCAATTGAGGATATACCATCAGTAGGCACTCCCAAGATGGTTCCCAATTCATCCTCATCAATCATAAAGTCAACCCCATTTACCTTCAAGCAGATGTTACCATCCTCAACAGTGAACAGATCGGCATAGAAATGGCGTACCTCGGCCTCACACACTTTGGGACTCTCATGTGTGAACAGATGTGTCCACTATTGAAATTCACAAATTTCAACCAGTTGTCGCATTCCCGTCAGGTCAAGAATGTCAGGGGCAAAGGTTCTCCCCCAAAGCACCTTATGTTTTCTCAGATTTTCCCGTCCAACATCCTTGGTTACACTAATCTTGGCCTTTTTCGAGGAACCAGGTGCCTCATTGCCGCCAGCCTTTCTCTTCACTGATTTTCTAACACTTTGTCCTTTCTCAGCAGATTTCTCAAACGCCTTCTTAGACACATTCTGCTCAGACACCTTTTCGGCACACTCTTCAGCCACTTTCTCATCAGACTTGTCCACCGCAATGTTGCTAACTTCCATCACACTCACGAATGACTTTTTACCAGATTTTGGAACAGCGGGTTTTTTGGAGGATTTATGGATTAAGGGACTGTGTTCCTCATCCACCTCGTCATCAACATTTACCACAAGAGCTGTAGGTACTACCTCGTCATGTACTAACTTGCCACCCTTCATCAACCTCCTTCTCTTCTTTTCATTCTTACTTTTCTTCAGCAATAACTCAAGAGCTTCCTTATTTTGCAGTCTAGCAGTGGGCCTTTTAGGAGTGAGCAGTTGGGGAGTTGCCCTTTTACTCCTAGCACTAATTGTCATGACCCAAACCGATGGGCCGCGACGGGCACCCGGTGCCTTACTCAACCGAGTACCAACATTACATATCATTCTTATCGTACTATCATTGGCAAATGGGCCTAATGGGAGGTCATGGGCTAACCAAAATAAACATAAGGGATATTCAATATAGGACAACCCAATCTGATATAAAAACTTATACATGTGACACACGGGCCTATAAGGCCAAAATGATCACTCGTACACTGAATATAGGCTGACAGGGCCATACTATCTTTCATATACATGACATATGTCTACAAGAATCTAAGAGTAGATCAATACCATAAAGGTCGAGACAGGGCCCCGCCATACTAATCAATAAACATCCAAATCATACTGACCAAATAAGCAACTCCTGAACAAATGGAGCACACCAACACCTTCCGCTGAGCTGATAGCCTACTTAAAGGACTCTTGACCTGTCTATCGGGACCTGCAAGCATAAAACGTAGTGTCCCCAGGCAAAAGGGACATCAGTACAAATAATGTATCGAGTATGTAAGGAATGAAAATGAGTGAATAATAGACATGAGAGAAACATGGAGTAAAAGACTCAACATGTATGTCTGAATAGCTCTGTGAATCATTTAATATTATAATGTCATGCATATGCGTATAAATGTCATACCATGCATGGGCATATACGTTCATAACATCATCAAGCCTCTGAGGGCATTGTCACAACCCGAAATTTCCACCTTCGGACCGTGATGGCGCATAACATTTCACTTGCTAGGCAAGCCAATGTTATAATAATATTAACTATTTTTAAACAATTTTTAAATTTATTAATAACAAAGGAACAAATGCAGAAGTAAGGTCTGAAATATAGTGATTAATCCATACAAATAACGGTGTCTAAATACCATCCCAGAATTGGTGTCACAAGTGCACGGGCTTCTAGAATAATACAAATAAAGGTCTGAAATAAATAAGCTGTCTAGAAATAAACACATTGCAAAAGTAAAATAGACGGGGACTTCAGAACTGCGGACGCCATGCAGCTATACCTCAAGTCTCCTCTGGAAGCTGAAATCTGAGCAAGTCTATGGTACGCTGCTGGGACCAACTCCAAAATCTGCACAAGAAGTGCAGAGTGTAGTATCAGTACAACCGACCCCATGTACTGGTAAGTGCTGAGCCTAACCTCGACGAAGTAGTGACGAGGCTAAGGCGGGTCACTTACATTAACCTGTACGCAATATTAGTAACAACAACAAATAATAGAAATAAATCAGGTAACTCATTTATAATAATTGAAGCCAACTCAGCAGTCATAACCAATTATCATTTTCATTAATTTCCGTTGCAGCGTGCAACCCGCTCTCACAATATATTCATATTCAATTCTATTGCGGCATGCAACCCGCTCCTCCAATATATTCATTTCAATCAAGTATGTTGCGGCGTGCAACCCGATCTCCATAGCGTACAAGCCGATCCTCCAATATGGACTTTTAATAATTTTGTTGCGGCGTGCAACCCGATCCTCCAATATGGACTTTTAATAAGTCTGTTGCGGCGTGCAACCCGATCCTCCAATATATTTATTTCAATCAATTCTGTTACGGCGTGCAACCCGATCCTCCAATATATTCATTTACAAATTCTTATAGAAGAAATTACCCTAATGAATGCAACGATTCATATAAAGTTTTTAAGATAACAAGCATACAATAATTATGATTTAATTATGAAACAAACAATGACAAATAGCAATTTATTAAGGAAATCAGGGAGAAAATAGGTAGTTTAATATTAAATATGCTAAATGTTATGTAGCAATTAATACACACAAATCAAATAACATGTAACAATTATTGCAGGAATTCAAGAATTAATATTTGTCAAAGAATAGGAAAGAAACAATTATTATAACAATTATTTCATGATTAAAACAATTTATGATTTTTCAAGTAATTTGCAAACAGTTAATTTGACGACGTATAGATACTCGTCACCTCGCCTATACGTCGTTCACATGCATTTCACATAACAAATAGTTTAAGGGTTCAATTCCCTCAAGTCAAGGTTAACCACAACACTTACCTCGCTTTGCAGATTCCAATCAATTACTCGACCAACACTTTTCCTTTTAAATTTGTCTCCAAAAGCTTCAAATCTATTCACAAATAATTCGATATACTCAATACGAATCATAAAAATTAATTCCATATGAATTTACTAATTTTCCGAATAAAAATCTGAAATTCATTTAAATATTCGATAGTGGTACCCACAACTAAAATCTCGAAAAAACTTATGAAATCCGAACACCCGTTCCGATACGAGTTCAACCATACAAAATTTATCCAATTCCGATGTCAAATGGACCTTCAAATCTTAAATTTTCGTTTTTGGAGAATTTTATTAAAAAATCTGATTTTTCTCCCAAAATTTCACAGATTCATGATATAAACGAGTATGGAATCATGAAATATAATTAATATAGGATAAGGAACACTTACCCCAATAATTTTCCGTGAAAATCGCCCAAGAATCGCCTTACCTGAGCTCAAAAATTGGAAATGATTGAAAATGGGTCGAAACCCCATTTCCAGAACTTAAGTTGTGTTTTTCAGATTTTTATTCATCGCGATCACAAAAATTCGTTCGCGATCGCATAGAACAAAATTTGTCCAAGTTTGTTGAACACTACACGATCCCAAAGAACAATTTCTCAGCCTTACGCGATCACATACAGGTTTATGCGATCGCGTAGCATAATTTTGGTGCTTCAGCTTCTGCATCATTCCTTCTTCGCGATCGCAGCTTTGTGCTCGCGTTTGCAGTGCACTGGAAGCTAGTCTTTCATGTTCTCGTGCCTATCTTCGCGAACTCGAAGAGTAAAACTCACGGCTCAAAATTCTCTCTTCGCGATCGCATGAATGGCTTCGCGATCTCGATGCACAATGCACCAGATGACAGCAGAAGCTCAAAAACCAGATTTTCTAAGTTCAAAATTATCTCGTAGCCTATCTGAAACTCACCCGAGCCCCCGGGGCCCCAAACCAAACATGCACACAAGTCATAAAACATCATACGAACTTGCTCGCGTTATCAAATCATCAAAATAACACCTAGAACTACGAATCGGACACAACCGGGCGTCCGAATCACATCAAATCAACTCTGATTCTCCAAAATTTGACAGACAAGCCATAAATATTATATTTGGACATATACCGGGCTTCGAAACAAAAATACGGACCCGATGTCAATAAATCCAACATCAGTAGATTCTTAAAAATTATTAAGCTTTCAAGCTTTTAATTTTTCATCAAAATTTCATATCTCGGGCTAGGGATCTCGGAATTCGATTCCGGGCATACGCCCAAGTCCCAAGTCATGATACGAACCTACTAGAATTGTTAAAATACTGATCCGGGTCAGTTTGCTCAAAATGTTGACCAAAGTCAACTCAGTTGAGTTTTAAAGCTCTATTTCACATTTAATCCATTTTTCACACAAAAACTTTTCAGAAAATTGTATGGACTGTGCATGCAAGTCGAGGAGTAAAAAATAGTACATTTCGAGGTCTTAGAACACATAATTATTTATTAAATTTAAAGATGACATTTTGGGTCATCAAATGCATCCCATTATATCATCTCGACCACTGCGGGCAAAGTCATCAACGTATACCAACTGATCAGGTAGTGGTGCGTATATAACGTTATAACCTTTTCCCCTATCCCATATATATATACGCATATATAACACCATCTGGTCATGGGTAAATGTACATGAATAAATGAATGTAATGCATGAGAAGTACGTCAATAAAATCTCTCGGAATGTCATAAGACCATTATGCCTTTGATTAATATCATGAAATAAACTTTATCAATTTACGTATTTTCTGAGACCCATGAACAAATGATAGAACAATAGGACACATGGGGAATCAAGAACATAGGCATCTCTAGTACTTTTATGAATAGAGTCATTTATGAAAGTTGTGCATTTGCTCATTTCGTTTATATCGCATGGATCATGCAAAAAAGAAAGAAAGGATAGCCTTAACATACCTGAGCCGATTCTCTTGACAATCCCTCTAACACACGTCAATTGCGACAATACGTAACGGCCGATCGAAGTAGGGAAAAATTCGTATGATATTCTTGAGAAAGATTGCACCGTACTCCCTTAGAATCGCAAAATCCCGTTGCTATTATGCTAAGATGTGTCGTATGAATTCTTGTTGAAGTAACTCACATTACTATCATATATGTTCTTTGATGAAATCTTGCTGAAGATCTTACTTAGAGATGGGATGTAAGCATCTCTATTCTATATATTAAAGAAGCCTTTTGTGAATTTGAGAGTCTTTTATGGCTTAGCCAAGAGTCCGTCTAAAGGTTCCACCTAACAATGTAAGTAAAGAGTCACTAATTAGCTTTTGAATCCCATTTCCCTTGCTGCCACGCTGGCACCTTAAACTTATCCAATAATCTTCATTAATTATCCATCAATCTCTTGGTTAACTTGCTAATTTTCTATTAACCAATAATTAACCAATTATGCACATAATTAAGAATTATCTCAAATTACTTAAAATACTACTCACTTTTAACATACCTTATACACCTCACTATTATGGTCATGTGGTACCTTGTATGGCACAAGTCCATAAATATCGGGTATTATAGCTTAGACCGTATTTTATCCCAAAAATATCAAACTTCGACGAAAATCACCTTCATGAATTTACTTATCACTTTTTTGAAATAGCGTAATACTTATAATCCCAAAATAATCTCCTTCCCGAACTTACGTCGATTAACGTATGACGAAACTTTAACATACGAAAATTCGGAATGTAACATCTCATTTCCGAGCTTATATCAATTTACTTATGGCTTACTTCCACGTACGAAAATATGGGGTGTAACAACTGTCTCCCTTTGGAACATTCGTCCTTGAATGTTGACTGATGCACTTATCATTCTCATAACCCATAGCTGTTGCGAAACCTTTAGTACTCTCCTTGCCATCTAGGCAACTGTTCCGTGAACAAATCCAAAGGCCAGGGCATTCTCCCCTTTAGGCCTCTTTCTCACACCACGGTCTGTGGTCGGAATTCTTCCAATCTCGTAACTCTTGCTACCTTTTGTTATGCAGCCTGTACGACTATGACCTCGTAAGTGCGCCTATGCGATTCTTCTCTCCTTTTTTCCTCCAGTTTTTAGCCAATCTCTAGGCATCACTTTGTAAACATATACAGAGCTTGACAAGATGTCCCTCTGGGCATCTATAGGTATACTGAAGTTCTTCGCTCGGTACTTTGTCGAACTTACGAATATTGTTATATCTTATTTCATAGGCCCAGTTATCTATCCGTGTGACTTTACTTCATCTAAGTAGGTCATAGTTTACCATAACACTTACCTCGATTTATCGTTACTGAGGTCTGCTACCAAACTCCAGGTTACTTTCGTTGATTATCCCATATGTATAAATTTAAGTCCTTTAATGATTCTTCATTACTGTTCATCTTAAGAATGCCGGCCTAATCTCATCTCATACTTTGTGACTTTTGTCCATCCATTGTTGATTCACCTAAATATTGATCTACAATCTACCACTGATAACTTGAAACCTCTTACATAATCACTAGGGCTCACGTTGCATCGTGGAACATTTGAAGTGATTTTCCTGATCCACATGGGGGCGATAAGATATTATACTTCCATAATCGTATTTCATAGCATCCCAATGTGATTTACCTTACGTGGTATTTTAATCCTGTACAATTCATGAAATCATTACTCAATCGAAGGCCCAAACGTCATCCTTCATCTGTCACAATTACACCTTCATTCTACTACCAGGGCACCATTCCATCTCTTCTAAATGCTACTAATCCTAGACTCTTTTGAGTTCATTCAGGCTATACTGAGCTTTCTATAACTTAGAGAAACCATCAGCTCTCTTGTTTTCATGAGCTTAATCCTGAGGACTTATCCATTTTCATCACCTTCTCACTCGCTCTTTTCTTATCCTTACTCATGTCTTCCTAAAACCTTGTCGCTTTACCATACTTTAGCTTGCGACCTACACATATTCATTTATACTACTCGCAACCTTCCTTCAACTTGCTTGCACCATAGATTTCCTTGTGTTATTCTAGAACATCAAATGAGACATCACATCGTCTCAAACCCTTCTTTACTCTTTTAACTAGACCTCTCGATACCTAGAAACCATAGGCTGGAAGATATGCCACTAATGACACCGCTATCCTTCCTGGATACTGAATCCCAATGCTTCTAGCCCTCTATCTGAAGTATGGATTATTCACAATCTTCTGCACCTGAGTATCTCATACGTTGTTCGCCTTTACCTTACTTACCTTATGATATCGCTTCACCTCTTCTATTCCTTTCATAACCTCCCTTCCACATAGGTATAATTCACCTCCATAACTTGAGGCTCTATTATAATTCACCTTTAGGGGAGTACTAAGATTTAGTGCTACGATGATCTACATATAGATGTTTTACCTCTTCATCTTTGGCGTATTTTCACATCATCGATGACCCTTACTTGCCTCGCGGTAATCCTTCTGTACCAAGGATAATAAAATTCCTTACTCACGAGGGAGACACCTAGTGTAACTGGCACATACAGTCCCTTAAGCTTAACTTTGCTCACATTGCTTGTTTTAGGGAAGCGTCTTCCTGAATGACCTTTAAAGGTTATTCTTCTGTCGTCCATTCTATTATCGCCGGAATGCAATCTCTGAAATTCTCATGATGCCGACTATTATCAAATCACTCAGTCCCTAATTCATGTTTAGTTTATCTTATTCACTAATCCATACTGATTTCTATTATTCTTGGGTCTAACTTTTCCTTCTGGTAGTCGCGTTGGAGTCACGAATTTATTTCTCGAAATGAGGATATGACTATATGGCCTATACTCTTTTGTGGTCTCAAGGCCTGTCACCTATCGTATTTTTCTTCACTTGACTATAGACTCTGTAATATTGTCATCATTTATTTTTATCTACCGTTGTCATCCATGTATCACATCTTACTCGTAATGCTTCCTTAACTTTCTTCTTATTTCGCTGCTAACATTTCTGTCTATCACTTTATTCTGAAAACTTCAACAAGACATTCTTCTGCTTCTACTCCCCTTGCTCCATCCACTGGGTCTTCGAGTTGCCTAACATTCTCTCTCTACTAGGGACGGGAGCCATACTAAGGTAATATTTATCCCTTCCAGGATTCCAGTTCCTGTCTTTGTAATTTTGTTTTGAACATTCTAGTATTCATATCTAGCTGTACTATTCTAGAATGCACCATCTGGGTGTCTTACAAGGAGAATTATAACCATGTTTGTAATATCCTTCGAAAATGTCAGCTAACGCTAACAATCCATCTAACATTTTGGGCTACTTTAACCCCAGCTGGATTCTGATATCCCATCCTTCTCTTAAACTATATTTGTTGGCTCCCATGGAGCATAACTTAGAGAGGTGTGACTAATTGTACATACCTCTGTTGCAATTAAAGATAACTCAAAATGCTTATATTTCTCTGCTTGAATTGTAAATACTGTTAATCTTCATTAACTGGGTACCTCGTATCCTTCTTCACCTTGCTTCTTTTACTTGCTGAAACTTGTGCCTACCTTCCGATTCTCTTATTCTTTTTTTACCGTAAGAGTGGATAGACATTCTTGCCTTAGGGATCCTTATCAAGAAGCTTACACATCTTAGTACACATATGATCTGCTTAATACCTCATATTTATCCATCATAAGCATGATGCAAAAATCGAGTTCCTCTGACTCAACTCTTCCACAGCTATATCTCTTACCAACCGTCTTTCTGGATGTAGGCATCGTCGTATTATGAATAAGATAGAGTTTAGGAAATTGAGTTCTTACAACTGAGCTCTATCACACGATCTAGAGTAAGAATAAAGAGTGACTGTCCTAAATTCCCTGTAGCCTCCTGCTTATAAGTGTGGTGCACGACACACCCATAAACAAGACTCTACTAGACACGGCTTGTAGACTCCCTATGACAGAATTGCTCTGATACCACTTTTGTCACGACCCAAACCGATGGGCCGCGACGAGCACCCGGTGCCTTACTTAACCGAGTACCAACATAACATATCCTTCTTATCCTACTATCATTGGCAAATGGACCAAACAGGCCGTCATGGGCTAACCAGAATAAACATAAGGAAATATTCAATATAGTAAAAACTTATACATGTGACATACGGGCCTATAAGGCCAAAATGATCACTCGTACATTGAACATAGGCTGACAAGGCCATACTATCTTTCATATACATGACATATGTCTACAAGCCTCTAAGAGTAGATCAATACCATAAAGGTTGGGACAGGGTCCCGCCATACTCATCAATACATATCCAAATCATACTGACCAAATAAGCAACTCCAAAGCAAATGGAGCACACCAACACCTTCCGCTGAGCTGATAGCCTACTTAAAGGACTCTCGACCTGTCTATCGGGACCTGCGGGCATGAAACGTAGTGTCCCTAGGCAAAAGGGACATCAATACAAATAATGTATCGAGTATGTAAGGAATGAAAATCAGAAAATAATAGACATGAGAGAAACATGGAGTAAAAGACTCAACATGTATGTATGATTAGCTCTGTGAATCATTTAATATTTTAATGTCATGCATATGGGTATAAATATCATACCATGCATGGGTATATGCGTTCATAACATCATCAAGCCTCTAAGGGCATCCCATCATATCATCTCGGCCACTGTGGGCAAAGTCATCAACGTATACCAACTGAATAGGTGGTGGTGCGTATATAACGCCATAACCTTTTCCCATATATATATACACACATGTATATACGCGTATATAATGCCATTTGATCATGGGTCAATGTACATGAATAAATGAATGCAATGCATGAGAAGTACGTCAATAAAATCTCTCAGAATGTCATAAGACCATTATGCCTTTGATTAATATCATTAAATAAACTTTATCAACTTACATATTTTTTGAGACCCATGAACAGATGATAGAACAATAGGGCACATGGGGAATCAAGAACATAGGCATCTCTAGTACTTTTATGAATAGAGTCATTTATGAAAGTTATGCATTTGCCCGTTTCATTTGTATCGTGTGGATCATGCCAAAAAGAAAGAAAGGATATCCTTAACATACCTGAGCCGATTCTCTTGACAATCCCTCTAACACACGTCAATTGCAACAACACGTAACGGCAGATCAAAGTAGGGGAAAATCCGTATGATATTCTTGAGAAAGATTGCACCATACTCCCTTAGAATCGCAAAATTCCGTTGCTATTATGCTAAGAAGTCTCGTATGAATTCTTGTTGAAGTAACTCACGTTACTATCATATATGTTCTTTGATGAAATCTTGCGGAAGATCGTTACTTAGAGATGGGATGTAAGCATCTCTATTCTATATATTAAACAAGCCTTTTGTGAATTTGAGAGTCTTTTATGGCTTAGCCAAGTGTTCGTCTAAAGGTGCCACCTAACAATGTAAGTAAAGAGTCACTAATTAGCTTTTGAATCTGATTTCCCTTGCTGCCACGTTGGCACCTTAAGCTTATCCAATAATCTTCATTAATTATCCATCAATCTCTTGGTTAACTTGTTAATTTTCCATTAACCAATAATTAACTAATTACCCACATAATTAAGAATTATCTCAAATTACTTAAAATACTACTCACTTTTAACATACCTTATACACCTCACTATCATAGTCATGTGGTACCTTGTATGGCACAAGTCCATAAATATTGGGTATTATAGCTTAGACCGTATTTTATCCCAAAATGTCAAACTTCGACGAAACTCACCTTCACGAATTTACTTATCACTTGTTTGAAATAGCGTAATACTTATAATCCCAAAATAATCTCCTTCCCGAACTTACGTCAATTAACTTACGACGAAACTTTAACGTACGAATATGCGGAATGTAATATCTCATTTCCGAGTTTATATCAATATACTTATGGCGTACTTCCGTGTATGAAAATATGGGGTATAACACTAATGAAACTTGCAATAGCCATATTATCATAGTCTTTTTCACTCCATTCGTTTTCCTTCTCAAGCAGAGATCTCATCTCTGGAGGAACAATGGCCAATGGCTCAACATATAAATGAGGATAGGGAGCGGTATCAGTACTGACCTGGGGTTCTTTAGAAGAATAGGGAGTTTCATCCTAAGTAGGAGCATAGGGCTCCTCTTGTGTGGAGGGATCAGGTCCCTTAGAAAGTTCCCTAGTAGTACTGTCTGGTGCTAGATTCTCGACAGGCACCAGTTCCCTTATCTCCACTAGTAGACTATCACCTTCCCCCTTAGACCCATTTATTTAAGACACGCCTTCATACTCACCAATTACACAACCCTCAGCAGCGATTGACAACATATTCTATATTACCTCTTGTTCTTGTAAACCCAAAGAAAACCCAGAAGACATGGGAAGAGCATTACCTGTAGAATCGGTGACATTCAAATCAAGGCATGGGGTAGTCTTTGCTGATTCACCACTGTTACAACCCACTCCTTGCATCTCAGAACTTTCTTCCACTGGCTGACTAGAGATTTCCTGATGTTCTTTTTCCGCCACTGTATCTACTTCTACCATTTTTTCTGACGAGACAGAAGGAGAGGTCGCTGCCACAAACTTCTTGGGATTCGAAGTTTTGCGACTCCGATGAGAACCAGTACTTGATTGGGTTGGGGAAGAAGTGGTAGGTGGTTGTGACTCTTGCTTAGGGTTTGGGCTGGAGAGCGTAGGGGTCGTAGACTCTGTTACTGTTTCGACGACAGGCGGAGACATAGTGGGGACGATGCTTGGAGCATTTTTGGATTCAAGATTCTCAGACATAGTGGAGTGTAGTAAGGATTTTTTGAAGAAGAAGATGTTTGGTTGTTGAAGAGAAAGGGAATTTTGGGATGTTAACAGTTGTGAGAGTGACAGTGTTTAGATTTATTAAAAAGGGTGAGGGACCAGTTAGGAAAGGGTATTAAATTTTCTAGGTAGACGGGTTGTTTCGGAACGGGTATGACTCTTGGATTCCAAAAAGATAAAAGGAGCAAGCTGGAATTTTAATGACGTGACACCCTTTTTAGCCATTAAAAAATTGTGCATGAGAGTGCAGAAGGAACCACTAACCTGTGTCACGGGAACCAGGTTCCCTGACAGATTTTGTAAATGTGAGCCTCGTCCTATTGCAAAACTGCCATATATTAGCTCCTTGTTTGCTCTATAATTGCCATGCGTGTCTACCTGTAATGGTATAGAAGTGAGTTAGACCTTGCCAGAAAACGCTTTTTAGTAGTTTTACCTGTACATTTCTTTTATAGCCAATAATCGAGGGACCAAGTCTTCAGCTTAACTTTAACAACCCTAGTGCAAAATGATTCTTCTCAAAGTGCTCTCTGCTTAGTTCTTTGGTAAAGATATCTACAATTTGATCTTTTGACCTGCAAAACATCATGCAGATAACCCCTTTTCAACATTATCTCTGAGGAAATGATGTCGCACGTCAATGTGCTTTGTTCTCTTATGTTGAACTGGATTCTTTGCCATGTTGAGAGCACTGGTGTTGTCACATAGTAAGGGCACACAATTAGAAAACACACCAAAATCTTCTAGCTGTTGTTTGATCCACAATAGTTGAGCACAGCAAGAGGCAGTTGCCACATACTCAGCTTCTGCAGTTGAAAGAGCCACTGAGTTTCGTTTTCTTGTACCCCATGAAATTAGACATGAACCCAGAAAGTGTGCCAATCCAGAAGTGCTTTTCCTATCCACCAGATAACCAGCATAATCAGCGTCAACATACCCGATGAAGTCAAAATTGTCTCCTGATGGATAGTAGAGAACCAGGTCCTGCATTTCTTTGAGATACCTAAGGATTCTTTTGGCGGCCTTCAGATGAGATTCCTTTGGATTAGATTGAAACCTGGCACACAGTCCCACACTGAAAATGATATTTGGTCTACTTGCTGTGAGATACAAGAGTGATCCAATGATACCTCTGTACATAGTCTCATTCATAGGGGAACCGGGTTCATCCATATCCAGACGAGTGGCAGTGGAAATAGGAGTATTAATAATTTTTGAGCTTTCCATTTCAAACCTGTTCATAAGCTCTTTGATGTACTTATGTTGACTTATAATTGTGCCCTTAAAAGTTTGCTTGACTTGCAAACCCAAGAAGAAATTCAATTCTCCCATCTTGCATATTTCAAACTCACTTCCCATGAGCGTTGCAAGCTCTTCACATAGAGAATCATTTGTTGCACCAAAGATGATGTCGTCAACATGAACTTGCACAATAAGCAGGTTCATCCGCCGTTTCTTCAGAAATAACGCGTTGTCAATTTTTACCCTTGTAAAGCTATTTTTTAGAAGAAATTTGGACAACCTTTCATACCATGCACGAGGAGCCTGCTTTAGCCCATATAAGGCCTTGTCGAGTTTAAAAACATGCTCAGGATGCTCATGACATTTGAAGCTAGGTGGTTGCTTGACGAAAACTTCTTCTTTTAGAAAGCCGTTCAGAAAGGCACTTTTGACATCCATTTGGAATAATTTGAATTCCATATGAGATGCAAAGGCAATAAGAATTCTGATGGCCTCCATTCGAGCAACTGGAGCAAAAGTTTCATCATGGTCAATCCCTTCTTCTTGATTATACCCTTGAACTACTAGCCTTACTTTATTCCTTGTTGTGTTCCCAAACTCATCAAGTTTGTTTCTAAATACCCACCTAGTTCCTATGATAGTTCTGTCAGCAGGTCGAGGAACCAAGTGCCACACGTTATTTCTCTCAAATTGATGAAGTTCATCTTGCATAGCAGTAATCCAATCAGCATATTTCAATACTTCCTTGATATTTTTGTGCTCAACTTGAGAAAGAAATGCAGAGAAGGTTAGTAAATTTCTTGACTTTGATCTAGTTTGAATCCCGGAGTCAACATGAGTGATCATATTTTGAAGAGTATGTGAACTTTTGTGCTTCCAGTTAGATACCTGAATCTCATTACGAGAGGATCCAGGTACTTCTGAATGTGATCCTTGGTTGGCGTGAGATCCACTTCTCAGCTCAGCATCTGGAGCTCCCTGGACAACATCTACCACTATGTTCTCAGCTTCAGTTATTGTGATTGAGGGACTAGGTTCCTCCACATCAGTTGGAGGTATAGCTGAACCATCATCATTTGACTCCTTGACATGACACACGTCAGCCTTTCCATTTTCCATGTCAATGATTTCTCCAGGAACATTTGACTGCTCTCCGTATTGATCCATCTTATCATGTAAATCTTTCCCACATAGGTGGTGAGATTCATCAAAGATTACATGTATGATTTCCTTAACACATTGAGTTCTTTTGTTGTATACTTTGTAAGCTTTGCTTTGTGATGAATAGCCTAGAAAGATTCCTTCATCATTTTTGGCATAAAAGTTTCCAAGTGCTTCCTTACCATTGTTGAGAACAAAACATTTGCAGCCAAATGTCCTCAAATGCGTTAGCTTGGGCTTCCTTCCGTTCAGCAGTTCATACGGGGTTTTGTTCAGGAATGTAAAGGTTGCATGACCCAATCTTCTATGCCATAGATCAGCATTATCATCAACAGCACTCAGACAAGTGAGATCCCCATTTTGCAAGGACTCAAAGTCTGCAACATAGATATTTTTGTATCTTTTAGCCACCAGGACCACCTCACCAGTCACAAGATTTGTGACCGTGCATATTTTTGACACAAATTTCACTTTGTTTCCCTTGTTACAGATTTGGGAAACACTCAGCAGACTGTACTTCAAGCCGTTCACATAGTACACATTTTCAATTGAGTGAACAAGAGACTTCCCAATCCTTCCAACTCCCAGAATGTATCTTTTTGTACCATTTTCAAAGGACACACTCCCTCCTTACAGAGCTTTGAGTGAAAGGAAATCATTTGTGCTTCCAGTCATGTGTTTAGAGAAGCCACTATCCATGTACCATTTTTGGCTTCTTCCTTTCACTGCTCCCTGCACAAGAAAATCAAGGGTTAGATTTAGGAACCTAAACAAATTTGGGTCCTTTGTAGTGAGGAAAAAGGTGAATCAGACTTCTTCTTGTCCAGGCAGGCAATATACTTTTTTTAGTGGAGGGACCAGGTTCCTCAGCAGTAGTTACCTTTTCAACGAACACCTTGTTTTTCTGTTGGGACTGAATTCTAGCCTTACAGTTTTCTTTAAAGTGACAAGTGTTGCCACAGTGAGTACAAAGCCAGTTATCAGGGACAATAACATACTTGTTATGTGAATTGTAGGGAGTCTTTTCTCTTTGGAACCCGACTCCCTAACTATTCCCACCGTTGCTTGTATACATAGCAGCAATTGCATCAGAGGACCAGGTCCAATTCAGAGATTTTTCGAGATCACTTTTAACTCTGCATAGGTCTTCTTAAAGTTGCCTGTTTCTTTCAAGTTCTGCACACAGACTAGATTTCACAGTTTGGAGTTCATTTTCAAGCTTAATGTGTGCCTCACTTGCAACTTCCTTTACCTTTTGGGTGATCTCATGCCTACCTTCCCTTTTTAGTTCCTCGATTGTTTCCTTTAGGTCCATGACTACTACTAATAAGCCATCTCTCTCATGTTCTATGCTAGCAATCTTTTCAGTTAGAGCTTTTTTATCATTTTTTATGCACTCAATGGTCTCTTTTGAATCGACCACAACAACCACTAGATCATCCCTCTGATGTTCTATTTCTCCTAATTCCACAGTTAATGCATTTTTATCATTTATATGACTATGATAAGAATTAATTAAAACATTTGCCAAGATATAAGCTTTTTCTGAGAGTAGGACTTCAAATTTCTTTGAACGTCCAGAAAGTTTACCTCATCATCATCATCTTCGTCATTGTCTGGTTTTGCTATCAATGCAAAGATAGAATCATATTCAGCTGCTTCACTCTCTACTGCCATCATGGATTTGTGACCTTATTCATCATCCTCTCCAGATTCACTGGACGAGTCTCCCCATACAACAAGAGCTTGCTTCACAACATTGTCAGCTACATCTTTTCTCTTAAATCATTTGTCAGGAATCGGGTTCCTTTTGACTGCTTTGCCTATGTTGTGTTTGTATTGATCTTGCTTGAGGAGGGGCAATCCTTGATGAAATGTCTTGGATTCCCACACTTTTAACATAGGTAATAGCCTCTTGGCTTGCTAGAGCTTCCCCTTTTTGGAATACCTCCATTTCTGCGAACCATTTTCTGAAATCTCTTTGTCAGGTAAGCCATATCAGCATCCTCACCACTTGAGTTATTTTTGTCTGTCTTGAGGACCAGGTTCTTCTCCCTTTTGGGCTCTCTTCTCTCATTGTCCTTCTTCTTATTCATTTCATAAGTTTTCATATTGCCAATAAGTTCATCAATGGTCAGCTTCTGCAGATCCTTTGCCTCCGTGATAGCATTTACTTTGCTTTCCCAGGATCCAGGTAATACGCTGAGTATTTTTCTGACAAGCTTGTTTCTTGAAATGATTTCTCCCAGAGAATGGAGCTCATTGATAATAGAAGTGAAGAGAGTGTGCATGTCCTGAATGGACTCATTGTCTTACGTCCTGAATAGCTCATACTCAGTAGTTAGCATGTTAATCTTCGACTGTTTGACTTGAGTAGTCCCTTCATGTGCTATTTGGAGAGCTTTCCAGATCTCCTTGGCAGATTGGCAGGCAGAAATCCGATTGTATTCACCTGGTCCAATACCACAGCCGAGGATCTTTTTGGCTCGGAAGTTCTTCTCTATAGCCTTTGAGTTAGCATCGTTGTATTCTTTCCTAGTCTTGGGAACTGACACTTCTGGTTCTCCAATGGTCTTCATAGGAACAAAAGGACCATCGCAGATGACATCCCAAAGTTCTGAGTCTTCAGCCATGATAAAATCATATATCCTTGTCTACCACCATCTATAATATTGGCCATTAAATCGTGGTGGTCTGTAGGTTGATTGACCTTCTTCAAAGTTTGGTGGAGCACCCATGAGGATCCTTTCTAGGTTTTAGCCTGGTAGAAAAAAACCTGCTATGATACCAATTGATAGAAACTAAGGGTCCACCAAACTATATAGAGAACCAGGTTCCCTATCAGTTTTCACAGAACGCACGCACACAACAGTAAGTAAATGACACAATAGAGTTTTACGTGAAAAACTCCCAGCTCACGGGATTAAAAACTATGACCTACCCTTGTAGGATTCCAACTTCACTACTGAGCAAACTTCAGATTACAAACTATTGTAACCTAGGTTAATCCCTCACTAACTTGTAACAACTCTATTACAAGCTCCTTTGTAATAACTCTATTACAAAGCTTATAACTCGACTAACTCTAGTCAAGACACAAACACATAGTTTATGATTTTACAAAAGTCTCCTACACAATGCTTCTAACTAAACTAAGTAGGAATTACAAGTAAATCACTTTAACAAAGGTGCTATACAACTAAGGATATATGATGACTCAATGCAGGAAACTGGTCCTTCGTTATGTTGCTCTTTGTTCTTGACGCCTTGAATGTCACTTGCAGGTTGGCAATACACTTGAGATAAAGCTTGATGAATTCTAAAGTGTGCAAGTGTTGTTTTGACTTTCCTTCATGTTAATATTACATAAGTGACATCATTTGAATGATGTAAGCATGTTTGGTACAAAGGCATTCCTCATAAAGTGATTGCTCTACTGTTGCGTGTGTGCAGAGGAACAGTTGCAGTCACTTTACAGTTGTGGGGAGTTGACCGGTACTGTCAGCAAGGAAACTGATATCGATATGTTCCCTCTGTTGTTTCTTGGACTCTGAAAGTTGGAGCATGTCCCATACTTGAGACTTGTTGATCTTGAGCACTCAGAGGATGTGGAACAGGTTCCCTATTTGGTTCTTAACGTTAAGTTTGTCAGATCATCAAAATATAGCAGGACATATAACTTATCAAGAATACTATAGGGGAAAAGAAGGACATGGGTAGTTACTTTGTGATCTTAAAGACAAATTTATTGATTTGGATTGCTACAATTGGAATAGGAGAAGAAAATAGTGTAGAGATATACAAAGAAAATTATTAGTAACTGGGAAATTCAGTCCTACCAATAACATGATACATTTAAATGATTTTTTTCTATTTCTTT
This sequence comes from Nicotiana tabacum, assembly GCF_000715075.1. Classification (NCBI taxonomy): domain Eukaryota; kingdom Viridiplantae; phylum Streptophyta; class Magnoliopsida; order Solanales; family Solanaceae; genus Nicotiana; species Nicotiana tabacum. Next base: position 26,153,815 of record NC_134083.1, read on the forward strand.
TGTTTTGGTTTCCTTTCCTTTTTTAGTTTATTCTTTTATTTTTATTTGAGAAAAAGATCAAAAAGTCTATAACCTTGCTTTGGAACAAAATTCTAAAATAAAAAACCTTACAAGAAGAAGAAGAACCGGATGCATCTTATATTTATCTCCCCAATTTTTACTATCATTTCTCTTTTTTATTATTTTTTGTTTTTATTCTTCATGTTTACATATACTGATTCAAATGGGCCAGGTTATTTTCAACTTTCATATTTAACTTGGATTACAATTTGACATGTTATTTCTGGCGAAGAATTTTAAATAAATATTAAAAGAATAGAAAAAAGATGACATCCTCCTTAAATATTTTTTGGTTAGTAAAGATTGGGCTTTTTACTAAAAATTATACATATTAATATTCTGTCATATTTCTTTTGATGACAACACGAAGCGCGAATAGTTTCACGTAATAATTAAAAGGATTTCTGCTACCCAAATCACACCTTTAGGTTTTGTTTCCATCCCTTTTGCATAGTGAACGAATAGAATGTATAGCTATATTAAGATTAGAGATTATATGTGTGTATGGGCAAAATCGAGGGTAAAATATTTTCCGATTCCCCGATGAGGGAACAAAGGGAAAGCACGACTCGACGTGATTATAATCGATACCCAGGAGCTCCTCGTATCGAAACCCGGGAGGAATGAATGATGTATATGAGATCGGACACGGTTAAATGACGGACCCGGACCAAGTATAGATTCTGAATCTCGGGGGCGCGGTGAATGGTTATGCATGACGAGTAGAGGGCCGTAATATTTGCCCTCACCCGGATATTACAGCGCGAATTCCGTTCAGTATCAACTATATATCAACATTTATCGAAAAATAAGTTTTTTACCTTATTTAGACTTGTATTAAGACTGAAATTTTTCTACTATATAGGAGGGGAGGGGGGGGTTCTTCATTCTAACACATTGTGACACGCAAATCAAAACAATAAAAGTTTACTTTTGTCTTCTAGCTATTGTTCAAGGCATAATTCATTTATTCTTTTCTTTACTCGCGACCGAACTTGTACCGAGGGTCCAATCGAGGACGAATTCCACTATTCACTCTAAGATCAGGCTTGGTCACTATATTGCGATTGATTTGATCATTTATTTTATCTTTAATTCATTTACCTGTTGTTCTTAATTATTCGTATTGAATTAAATCACGTATCCTTTAAACCGCATACAAATTTAATTGTTACTCATTTTTGGGGTAAGCAGTTTGGCACACACCGTGGGGCTAAGGATATTAGTGCTGATTTGATACGAATCTCCATACACCCTATTTTACGCTTGTTCTTTGAAACTTTAATTCCAGGTTAGCTTAAGGATGTCAAACTCTCAGTCTGCTCACTTGAGTGTTGACGCTGAGTCTGACAATCACAGTGAGAATAGTATCGTGATGCCTAGTAATGATGTGCCTTTGTTGATCCCAATGGTGTCCCAACCGCCGAATCGGTCGATGCTAACTCGAAGGTGGCCATCAATATCAATTTACCAACTGATCCCAAAAATAGCGTCCGTGGGGGACCTCGCCAACGGCTTGAGAAGCGCCTGAGGGTGAAGGTGATGGGGTAAGCCTGCGGTTGATCTTCGAAATGTTGTAGGCTCAACAAGCGGCAATAACACAGTTGCAGAACCAAATTCATGCCCCTAACAAGGTCGTAGTCGAACAGTCCCGAAAAAATACTTGAAGGGATGAACAAATTGTCGTGGAACCGGGTGAGCTGAGACCCGGGAAAACTTTCGAGGTGATGAAGATGCTCGAAGCATTAACAAAACGAGTGGAGTCAGGTGAGAAAAAGATTGAGGCCAACGACAAGAAGGTGGAAACGTACAACTCCAGGGTCGATCAGATCCTGGGAGCGCCTCCGATATTGAAGGGGCCAGACTCCAAAAAGTTTATTAATAAGCCTTTCCCCCCAAGCGCAGCACCAAAGCCAATCATGAAGAGGTTTCAAATTCCCGACATTCCCAAGTATAATGAGACCACAGATCCAAATGAGCGTGTAAACTCCTATACATGTGCGATCAAAGGGAACGACTTAGAAGAATACAAAATTGAGTCGATATTGCTTAAAACATTTAGGAAAACCTTGTCCAAGGGAGCTATGATATGGTATCACAACTTGCCTCCAGATTCCATCAACTCGTTTGCTATGCTTGCAGATGCATTTGTGAAGGCCCATGCCAAGGCCATCAAGGAAGAAACAAAGAAGTCTAACATTTTCAAGGTCAAACAAAGGGATAATGAGATGCTTAGGGAGTTCGTGTCGAGATTCCAGATGGAACAGATGGATTTTCCACCGGTTGCCGATGATTGGGCCGTTCAGTCATTCACTCAAGTGCTCAACCCCCGAAGTTTTGTGGCCTCTCAGTAGCTAAAAATAAATTTTGTTGAGTACCCAGCGGTTACCTGGGCCGACATCCATAATAGGTACCAAATGAAGATCAGGGTCGAAGCTGATCAACTCGGGGCCCCTTCAGGATCTATTTACCCAATCAAAACCAATGACAGATCTAAGAGAGCCATTGATCAGGAGCCAAGTCCAGTCTGAGATCGATATCATCCATATAGCGCGGATCGGAGGGAAAACGGATTTGGGCGCTCCTGATAAGGAATGAAAAGAGAAATGATCGAGGACCGAGTGGTCGAGGCCTGATGATAAATAATGGGTTTGACCAGTTGCTTGTGAGTAGGGAAGCACCAATATTATCTGTCACGACCAAAATACCTAACTAGTCATGATGGCGCCTATCGTGGAACTAGGCAAGCCGAAATTCTCAATATGATTTAATTATATAACAGAAGTGAGCTAAAGCAATTAAACTAACTGAAGGTTTACATAATAACGGGGTAAAAACCCAAAACACAAGTGCGGAATGATAGCCCGACATCGGGGTGTCACTAAGTCATGAGCATCAAACAACCAATCTAAAAACAGAGTCTACTACAACCTGTGCCAAATGCCAATACAAGAGAGAAAAGAAAATAAGAAAGGAGAAACAAGGATTGCGGACGCCGACAGCTACCTTGTAAGTCTACAATAATTAGCTCGCGCACGAACTTAGCGACCACCAGAACCGTACACACCTGGATCTACACATAAAGTGCAGGGTGTAGCATGAGTACAACCAACTCAGCAAGTAACAGAATTAAATAAGGAACTGAGAAGCAGCGACAAACTATAAAAATACAAACCATTTCAAAAGTTTTCAGTAAAGAGCGGACATGCTTTCAAATCTGATTGTACAAGTCAAATCAGTTCGAGCTCAAGTAAAACAAATATGAATCTTCAAGAAATTTCACAACAACTAAGTGCAACAATAAATAAAAGCAAGTACAGCCTCTCAAGGTAGCAGTCACTCAACTCATCTCAACAGCTTATACTCTCTGCTCTCACTGGGGGTGTACAAACTCCGAAGGGGCTCCTTCAGCCCAAACGCTATATTGTTACGGCGTGCAGCCCGATCCAATATTGTTGCGGCGTGCATTCCGATCCAATATTGTTGCGGTGTGCAACCCGATCCAATATTGTTACGGCGTGCGACCCGATCCAATATTGTTGCGGCGTACAACCCGATCCAATATTATTGCGGCGTGCAACCCGATCCAATATTTTTGCGGCATGCAACCCGATCCAAATATATATATATAGCCCGAAGGCTTGTTGCGGCGTGCAACCCGATCCATATACCTCACAACTCGTAGCTCGGCACTCAGGCCCTATCTCAGTCACTAATCTCTCCAGACCCTCGGGCTCACAAAATATCATAATAATTAGCCCAAACAGAGAATACAACAAGTATCAATAAGAAATGAGAGGGAACGTAGATATCACACACAAGTAAGACTATGACTGACTACAAGACAGCAATTAATAGTCAATTTAACAAGTATTCGATTGTTGCGGGTCCCAACAGTGATATCATATGGCCTACTCATGGTTTCTAACATGAAAGGGAGTCAATTGCTCAAAGACAAGGAAAAATAAGTAATAACAATGGCTATTCGACTTTACAGTCTCACGGGACGGACCAAGTCACAATCTCTCACAATGAACGCTCACACGCCCGTCACCTAGCATGTGCATCACCTCCAAATATTCACATCACACCAATTCCCGGGGTTTCGTACCCTCAAAACCAGATTTAAGACCATTACTTACCTCAACCGTGCAGAAATCCTACTCCGAAATGCCTTTGCCTCTCGAATCGGCCTCCAAATGCCCCGAATCTAGCCACAAACAGTACGAGATAATCAATATTGGCTAAAAGGATCAATTCCACAAGAAAAATACTAAAATATAGTCCAAAATCCGAAATCGGCTCAACCCGGCTCCTTGGGCCCACGTCTCGAAACCCGACTAAAGTCACAAAACCTGAAAGCCCATTCACTCACGAGTCTAATCATACCAAATTTATCAAAATTCGACCTCAATTGCCCCTCCAAAATCCCAAAATTCACTCTCCAATTCCCAAGCCCTAATCTCCCAAATCTCACCTCAAACACTCACCAACTAGGTGTAAAATTCAGTGGGGGAAATACCATTATTGAAGATAAATAGTCACAAGGAACTTACCTCAGTGATTACTCCAAAATCTCTCTCGAAATCCGCAAAATTCGAGCTCAAAAATGATGAAAATTGTGAAAAATCTCGAAGTCTTCTATTTTTAAGTTCTGCCCAGACTTCTCGCACCTGCGGCTCCATTTCTGCATCCGCGGAGCCGCATCAGCGGGCAAAACCCCACTTCTGCGGAAAAATCACTAAACACTGCCTCCGCTCCTGGGATCAAGTGACCGCATCTGCGCTCTTCGCGGGTGCGGGAACTACATCGCACCTGCAGTCCAAACTCGCACCTGCGCCCCTAAATCCACTTCTGCGACCATCGCAGGTGCGGGAATGCCATCGCATATGTGTCCTCTGCCCAGATCCTCCTTAGCCACATCTGCGGCTCCTCCTTCGCTTCTGCGGCCTTGCACCTGCGGTTCCCACTCCGCAGGTGCCGTTACACCAGTAGCAGTAGCTTCAGCTGTAAGTTCCTCAACTCCCATCAAGCCGTTAACCACCCGAAAACACCCCGAGGCCTACTAGACCTCAACCAATTGTACCAACAAGTCCTATAACCCAATACAAACTTAGTTGAACCTTCGTATCCCTCAAAACAACATCAAAACACCAAAGTACACCCGAATTCAAGCCTAAAGAACTTCTAAACTTTCAAATTCCACAAACGACGTCGAAACCTACCAAACCATGTCTGATTGACCTCAAATTTTACACACAAGTCAAAAATGATACCACAAACCTATTCCAACTTCCGGAAATGCAATCCGACCTCGATATCAAAATTTCCACAGCCGGCCAAAATCGCTAAAATTTCAACTTTCGCCAATTCAAGCCTAGTTCCACTACGGACATCCAAATCACATTCCGGACGCGCTCCTAAGTCCAAAATCACCTAATGAAACCATAAAAATTCAAATCCGAGGTCGTTTTCCCACAAGTCGACATCTGGTCGACTTTTCCAACTTAAGCTTCCAATTAAGAGACTAAGTATCTTAATTCACTCCAAAACCACTCCGGACCCGAACCAACCAACCCAGTAAGACATAATATAGCTATAAAGCACAAAAGAAGCAGAAATGGGGGAAACAGAGCTATAACTCTCGAAACGACCTGCCGGGTCGTTACATCCTCCCCCTCTTAAACAAATGTTCATCCTCGAACGGGTCTAGAAACATACCTGGAGTCCCAAATAGGTGTGGATATCTGCTCCGCATCCCCCGCTCGGTCTTCCAAGTGGCCTCCTCCACAGGCTGACCTCTCCACTGCACCTTCACTGAATTTGTATCCTTGACCTCAACTTCTGAACCTGTTGCTACAAAATGGCCACCGGCTCCACATCATAAGTCATATCACCATCCAACTGAACCGTGCTGAAATCCAAAACATAGGACGGATCACCGATATACTTCCGTAGCATAGAAACATGAAATACTGGATGCACACTCAACAAGCTAGGTGGCAAGGCAAGCTTGTAAGCCACCTCCCTGATCCTCTGAAGTACCTCAAAAGGCCCAATGAACCGAGGGCTAAACTTGCCCCTCTTCCCAAACCTCATAACACCCTTCATGGGTAATACCTTCAGCAGATGCTTCTCCCCGACCATGAAAGACACATCACAGACTTTCCTATCGGCATAGCTCTTCTGCCTAGACTACGTCATACAAAGCCGCTCCTGAATCAATTTTACCTTGTCTAATGCATCCTAGACCACGTCTGTACCCAAGAGCCTAGCCTCACCCAACTAAAACCATCCCACCGGAGATCTACACCGCCTCCCATATAAAGTCTTGTACGGAGCCATCTGAATGCTCGACTAATAACTGTTGTTATATGCAAACTCTGCGAGCGGAAGAAATAGGTCCCATAAATCCCCAAAATCAATGACACAAGCGCGTAACATATCCTCCAATATCTGGATAGTGCGCTAGAACTGTCCGTCCATCTGAGGGTGAAAGGATGTACTCAACTCAACCTGAGTACCCAACTCTCGCTGCACGGCCCTCCAAAACTACGATGTAAACTGTGTGCCTCTATTTGAAATGATGGAAACTGGGACACCATGAAGGCGAACAATCTCTCGGATGTAAATCTCAGCCAACTGCTCAGAAGAATAAGTAGTACCAACTGGAATGAAGTGCGTGGACTTGTTCATCCGATCCACAATCACCCAAATAGCATCAAACTTGGGTGATCTCTAACCTCTGAAGCATGGTGATCTGCTCCCACTTCCACTCTGTGATCTCTAACCTCTGAAGCAAGCCACTCGGTCTCTGATTCTCATACTTAACCTACTGACAGTTGAGACACCGAGCCACAAACCCAAATATATCCTTCTTCATCCTCCTCCACCAGTAGTGATGTCTCAAATCCTGGTACATCTTCGCGGCACCCGGATGAATGGAATACCGCGAGTTGTGGGCCTCCTCAAGAATCAACTCCTGAATCCCATCCACATTGGGCACACATATCCGGCCCTGCATCCTCAATATGCCATTATCACCAACAGTCACATCTCTAGCATCACCTCGCCGAACCCTGTCCTAGAGGACGAGCAAATGGGGGTCATCATACTGACGCTCCCTGATATCCAATGGGGGTCATCATAAAGAGAAGACCTAAAGACCACACAAGCCAATACCCGACTCAACTCCAAAATATCCAATATGACAAGCTAGCTAGTTAAGGCCTGAACATCCAAATCCAAGGGTCTCTCTGCTGCTAGAAGATATGCTAAACTCCCAAAACTCTCTGCCCGGCGACTCAAGGCATCGGCCACCACATTATCCTTCCCGGGATAGTAAAAAATGGTGATATCATAGTCCTTGAAAAGCTCCAACCACCTCCGCTGATGCAAGTTAAGATCCTTCTGCTTGAACAGACGCTGCAAACTCCGGTGATCAGTGTAGATTTCACAATGAACCCCGTACAGATAGTGCCACCAAATCTTCAAGGCGTGAACAATAGTTCCTAACTCAAGATCATGGACAGGATAGTTCTTCTCATGGGTCTTCAACTGGCATGAAGCATAAGCAATCACCCTACCCTCCTGCATCACAACGCATCTAATACCTATCCGCGAGGCATCACAATACACTATGTAAGAACCAGAAGTTAATGGCAGAACTAGAACTGGAGTCGTGGTCAAAGCAGTCTTGAGCTTCTGAAAGCTCTCCTCGCACTCATTCGACCACTTGAATGGAGCCCCATTTTGGGTCGATTTGGTCAAGGTCAATGCACTAGATGAAAAACCCCCCACAAAATAAAGGTAATAGCCCGCTAAACCAAGAAAGCTCATAATCTCCATGGATGAGGACGGTATGGGCCAACTCTGTACCGCTTCTATCTTCTTCAGATCCACCTGAATACCCTCGTTGGACACCACGTACCCCAAGTACGCCACTGAACCGAGCCAAAACTCACACTTGGAGAACTTTGCATAAAGCTTCTCCTCCCTCATTCTCTGTAACACGATCCTCAAATATTGGGTATGCTCCTCTTGGCTTCGAGAGTACACCGGGATATCATCAATTAATACAATAACGAATGAGTCCAAATAAGGGTGAAACACATTGTTCATCAAATGCATGAACGCTGCTGGGGCGTTAGTCAGCCCAAAGGACATCACAAGAAACTCATAATGTCCATATCAGGTCCTGAAAGCTGTCTTAAGAATATCCGAATCCCGAATCCTCAGCTAGTGATACCCTGACCTCAAATCAATCTTGGAGAACACCCTCTTCCCCTGAAGCTGGTCAAATAGATCATCAATACGTGGCAAAGGATACTTGTTCTTGACTGTGACATTGTCCAACTGCCTGTAGTCAATGCACATCCTCATAGAACCATCTTTCTTCTTTACAAATAGAACCGGTGCACCCCAAGGTGACATGCTAGGCCGAATAAACCCCTTATCAAGGAGTTCCTGACGTTGTTCCTTCAACTCCGCCGGTGCCATACGATACGGTGGAATAGAAATGGGCTGAGTGCCCGACATCAAATCAATACCAAAGTCAATATTCCTGTCAGGCGGTATGCCCGGCAGGTCTGCAGTAAACACATCCGGAAAGTCACGCACCACCGGAACAGAATCAATGGCAGGAGTCTCTACACTAACATCCCTCACAAAAGCCAAATTGAACAGACAACCCTTCTCAACCATCCGTTGAGTCTTCAAGTATGAAATCACTCTACTGGGAACATAGTCTATAGAACCGCTCCACTCAACTCTTGGCAACCCCGGCATCGCTAACGTCGTGGTCTTTATGTGACAATCTAAAACAGCATGACATGGAGACAACCAATCCATACCCAATATCACGTCAAAATTAACCATACTAAGCAACAAGAGATCCACGCTAGTCTCTAGACTCCCAATAGTCACCACACATGACCGATATACACAGTCCACAATAATAGTATCACCCATAGGAGTAGATACATGAACAGATGAAACTAAAAACTCATGGGGCATATCCAGAAAATGAGAGAAATATGAGGAAACATATGAATAAGTAGAACTAGGGTCAAATAATACAGAGGCATCTCTGCGGCAAACTGAGACAATACCTATAATCACAGCATCTGAAGCAATGGCATCTAGTCTGGAAGGGAGGGCATAAAAACGAGCCTGGCCACCCCCTAATTTGCCTCCCCCTCTCGGGCGACCCCTAGCTGACTAGGCTCCACCCCAGGCTGGCTGAGCGGGTGGTGGAAGGGCTAGTGCTGATGACATAGACTGTCTCCTCTGCGGAGCAGAACCTCCCACTATATGGGGACACTCTCTCCTTATGTTAACAAACTCCCCAAACTCATAGCAACTCCCTGGTGCTGGTGCAGGGTACTGAAGGGAGCCCCGAGAACTAGGATAACTGGTAGAAGGCCCTGGCATAGACGAACCCTGACCTGATGGAGCACGGGATGAACTCTACGCTGGGAGGGCACCGAGGGATGAACGGCCCTGCTGATAACTGTGAGAACCATGGCCAGATGATGCACCACGGTGGACTGGGCGAGATTTGAGCATGTCTGAAAGGACGACCCTACCGTGGTGGAACTGCCCCCAGAAGGAACACCGCTAAATCCACCCTATCCATGAGGCCTCTTGGCCTCCCTCTCAACCCTCTCCTGACTGTGAACCATCTCAATCTGATGCGCAATGTCGACAACCTCATCAAAAGTAGCACCAGACACACTCTCTCTGGTCATAAGCAATCGCAGCTGAAAAGTGAGGCCATCTATAAACCTCCTGATCCTCTCCTTGTCTGTGGGAACCAACCAGATAGCATGACGGGCCAATTTCGAGAATCGCATCTCATACTGCATCACAGACATATCACCCTAACAAAGCTACTCAAACTGTCTGCGCAGTCTCTACGGGACTAAGGCACAGACTTCTCTAGAAAGATAACGGAGAACTGCTGCCAGGTAAGGGGAATTGTGCCAACTGGCCTACGCCTCTTGTAAGCCTCCTACCAACTGAATGCAGCCCCGGAGAAACTGAAAGGTAGTGAACGAGTATCCTCTGACACCTATCCAAGAAACCCTGTGCATCCTCTCCCTCTACACCACTGAAAGATGGAGGCTGGAGTCTCCCAAACCTCTCCAATCTACGATGCTCATCCTCAGGCATAGCAGGAACCACATAGTCCTAAGCAGCTACAACCGGCTAGGCTGGTAGTTCCTCCGGTGTCTGGAATCCCTGTACCACCTGCTCTGGTGTACGGGTAGCAGGAGTCTGAGCACCTCCCCCGGCCTGAGAAGTGGTTGCTGCGGCCGGAACAGAGACCGCCTGAGCAAGACTAGTACACGCAGTCAGAATCTGAGCTAAGGCCTCCTGAAAGCCAGGAATCATGATAGGCACAGGTGGTGCCTGAGCTGGTGCATCAACAACTGGAACCTGGTCCTGATCTGGGGCAACTGGTGGATCTGCACGTACTGCCCCAACTGCCCCAATACAAGAGAGAAAAGATAATAAGAAAGGAGAAACAAGGACTACGGACGCCGGCAGCTACCTTGTAAGTCTCTGATAATTAGCTCGCGCATGAACTCAGCGACCGCCAGAACCGTACACACCAGGATCTGCACATGAAGTGCAGGGTGTAGCATGCGTACAACCAACTCAGCAAGTAACAGAATTAAATAAGGAACTGAGAAGCAGTGACGAACTATAAAAATACAGACCATTTCAAATGTTTTCAGTAAAGAGTGGACATGCTTTCAAATATGGTGGTATAAGTCAAATCAGTTCGAGCTCAAGTAAAACAAATATGAATCTTCTAGAAATTTCACAACAACAATAGATAACAACTAAGTGCAACAATAAATAAAAGCAAGTACAGCCTCTCAAGGCAGCAGTCACCCAACTCATCTCTACAGCTCATACTCTCGGCTCTCAGCCCTCAATACACACTCTCAATAGGTACATGCGCTCACTGGGGGTGTACAAACTCCGGAGGGGCTCCTTCAGCCCAAGCGCTATATTGTTGTGGCATGCAGCCCGATCCAATATTGTTGCGGCGTGCAACCCGATCCAATATTATTGCGGCGTGCAACCCGATCCAATAATATATATATATATATATATATATATATATATATATATATATATATATATATATATATATATATATATAGATAGCCCGAAATATTGTTGCGGTGTGCAACCCAATCCATATATATATATATATATATATATATATATATATATATATATATATATATATATATATATATATATATATATATAGAGAGAGAGAGAGAGAGAGAGAGAGAGAGCTTAAAAGCGTAATAGAGCTTAAAAGTGTAATAGCTTTACTTGTAAAATTAGGGACCTAAGTGTTAATACTAACCTCTCCAGCCCTCAGGCTCACAGAATATCATAATAATTAGCCCAAACAGAGAATACAACAAGTATCAACAAGAAATGAGAGGGAACGGAGATATCACATTCAAGTAAGACTGTGACTGAGTACAAGACAGCAATTAGCAGTCAATTCAACAAGTATTCGACTGTTGCGGGTCCCAACAATGATATCATATGGCCTAAGAATGGTTTCTAATATGAAAGACAGTCAATTGCTCAAAGACAAGGAAAAACAAGTAATAACAATGGCTATTCGACTTTATAGTCTCACGGGACGGACCAAGTCACAATCCCCCATGGTGCACGCTCACACGCCCGTCACCTAGCATGTGCGTCACCTCCAAATATTCACATCACGCCAATTCTTGGGGTTTCATACCCTCAAAACCAGATTTAAGACTATTACTTACCTCAACCGTGCAGAAATCCTACTCCGAAATGCCTTTGCCTCTCGAATCGGTCTCCAAATGTCCCGAATCTAGCCACAAACAGTATGTGATAATCAATATTGGCTAAAAGGATTAATTCCACAAGAAAACTACGAAAATAGAGTCCAAAATCCGAAATCGGCTCAACCCGGGCCTTAGGGCCCATGTCTCGAAACCCGACTAAAGTCACAAAACCTCAAAAGACCATTCACTAACGAGTCTAACTATACTAAATTTATCAAAATCCTCCCTCAATTTTCCTTCCAAAACCCCAAAATTCACTCTCCAATTCCCAAGCCCCAATCTCCCAAACCTCACCTCAAACACTCACCAACGAGGTGTAAAAATCAGTGGGGAAAAACCATTATTGAAGATACATAGGCACAAGTAACTTACCTCAGTGATTACTCTGACATCTCTCTCAAAATCCCCAAAATCTGAGCTCAAAAATGATGAAAATGGTGAAAAATCTCAAAGTGTTCTATTTATAGGTTTTGCCTAGACTTCTCGCACTTGCGGCTCCATTTCCACATCCACGGAGCCGCATCTGCAGGCAAAGCCCTGCTTCTATGGAAAAATAACTAAACACTGCCTCCACTCATGCGATCAAGTGCCCGTATCTGCGCTCTTCGTGGGTGTGTGAACTACATTGCACTTGCGGTACAAACTCGCACCTGCGCCCCTAAATCCGCTTCTACGACCATCACAGGTGCGGGAATGCCATCGCACCTGCGTCCTCTGCCCAGATCCTCCTTAGCCGTATCTGCGGCTCCTCCTTCGATTCTGCGGGCTCGCACCTGCGGTTCCCACTCCGCAGGTGCGGTTACACTAGTAGAAGTAGCTTCAGCTACAAGTTCCTCAACTCTCATCAAACCGTTAACCACCCAAATACACCCCGAGGCCTCCGAGACCTCAACCAATTATACCAATAAGTCCTATAACCTGATACGAACTTAGTTGAACCGTCGAATCCCTTAAAAAAACATCAAAACACCAAATTACACCCGGATTCAAGCCTAAAGAACTTCTAAACTTTCAAATTCCACAAACGACACCGAAACCTACCAAACCACGTCTGATTGACCTCAAATTTTACACACAAGTCAAAAATGACACCACGAACCTATTCCAACTTCCGAAAATCCAATTCGACCCAGATATCAAAATTTTCACTGTTGGCTTAAATCGCCAAAATTCCAACTTTCGCTAATTCAAGCATAATTCTATTACGGACCTCCAAATCACATTCCGTACGCACTCCTAAGTCCAAAATCACCTAACGGAGCTAACAGAACCATAAAAATTCAAATTCGAGGTCGTTTTCCCACAAGTCGACATCCGGTCGACTTTCCCAACTTGAGCTTCCAATTAAGAGACTAAGTGTCTTAATTCACTCCAAAACAACTCCGGACCCGAACCAACCAACCCGGTAAGACATAATACAGCTGTAAAGCATAAAAGAAGCAAAAATAGGGGAAACGGGGCTATAACTCTCGAAACGACCGGGAGGGCCGTTACATTATCGGAGTACAATTTCAACGTGGACGCTACAAGCATTGTGTCGGCCATAGGGCGCATCAAAAAGACCAAGTGGCCCCGACCATTGCAGTCTGACCCTGCCCAGAGATATCCTAATTTGATGTGTAAGTATCACAACACTCACGGTCATAGGATCGAAGATTGCCGACGGTTAAGGGAAGAAGTTGCTTGATTGTTCAACAATGGGCACCTCCGAGAATTCCTAAGCGAGCGAGAAAAAAACCACTTCAGAAATAGGGACGCCAACAAGCAAGTCAAATAAGAGGAGGCTCAGCACGTAATGAACATGATCATTGGGGAGTCGATGTCCCCCAAGGGTTGATGATAAAACGCACTAAAGTGTATATTACAAGGGGAAAATGCACCCGGGATTACGTCTCAGAATAAGATATCTCGTTCAGCGACGAAGACGCCGATGATATCGTATAGCCTCACAACGATGCACTGGTAATATATGTACTTATCAATAAATCTTGAGCTAAGAGTGTGTTGATTGATACAGGTAGCTCAGCTAACATCATCAGATCGTGGGTCGTAGAGCAACTGGGGTTATAGGATCAAATCGTACCGGCGGTCCGGGTATTGAATGGATTCAACATGGCATGTGAGACCATGAAAGGTGAGATAACTATACCGGTAAACACTGTCAGGACAACCCAAGAAACAAAGTTCTACGTGATCGAAGGGTATATGAGGTACAACGCTTTGTTCGGAAGGCCATGGGTCCACAACATGAGGGCGGTACCTTCGACATTACACCAGGCATTGAAATTTCCTACCTCGGGGTAGTCAAAATGGTCTACGTAGAACAGCTGGACACAAGGGAAATGTTCGTTTTCCATGAAGTGATCCTGGTGCTCGCGGTTTCAACATCAAGAAGCACAAAACCGACCAAAAAAGAAGAAACTAAATAGCAATCAATGATACCAGCCTTAGTCAAACCGGAAAAATAGGAAGAGCAAGAAGTAGACGATGATGGCGATTACAGTGTCCCAAGAACATTCACAGCACCCGATGACACCGACGCCACTAAATCAATAATCGAGGAGTTGGAACAAGTTATATTGATCGACCACCTACCGGATCGAAAGGTATACCTGGGCACGGGGTTAACCTTTGAGCTTAGGAAAAAACTTAATGATTTTCTTAAAGCTAATACCGATTGTTTTGCCTGGTCCCATCTAGACATGATAAGGATCCCACCGGAGGTAACCATTCACAAGTTGAGTTTGGATTCGAAGTTCCATCCGGTTAAGCAGTAGAGAAGGCCACAGTCCAAGATCAAACACGCGTTCATCCAGGACGAGGTATCCAAACTTCTGAAAATAGGTTCCATCCGAGAAGTTTAATACCTAGATTGGTTAGCTAACGTAGTGGTAATACCTAAAAAATGAAATAACTGAGGATGCATGTAGATTATAAGGATCTAAACAAGGCATGTCCGAAGGATTCTTTCCCTTTGCCTAACATCGATCGAATGATTGACGCGACGGCCGGACACGGGACACTTAGTTTTCTTGATGCTTAATTCGGGTACAACCAAATTCGGATAGACCCGGACGATAAAAAAAAGACTTCTTTCATAACCAAGTTCAGGACCTAGTACAATAACGTAATGCCATTTGGATTAAAGAACGTCGGTGCCACATACCAAGGCCTAGTAAATCAGATGTTCGAAGAACAAATAGGAAAATCAATGGAAGTTTATATTGACGATATGTTGGTAAAGTCCCTCGGAGTAGAGAACCATTTGAAACAATTGAAGGAAACCTTCGACATATTAAGGAAGTACAACATGAAGCTAAACCAGGAGAAGTGTGCATTTGGGGTCGGCTCGGGCAAGTTTCTCGGACTCATGGTATCTAATCGAGGAATAGAGATTAACCCCGATAAAATAAAGGCCATAGAGGACATCACCATAGTTGACAATGTCAAGGTAGTTCAAAGACTGACCGGGCGGATAGTCGAGTTGGGCCGGTTCATCTCGAGATCGTCGGATAAGAGTCATCAGTTATTCTCACTATTGAAAAAGAAGAACACTTTTTCTTGGACTCCGGAATGTCAGCAAGCTTTGATAGAACTCAAGCGATACCTATCAAGCCTTCCTTTACTGCACACTCCGAAGGCAGATGAACAATTGTACCTCTACTTGGCGATTTCTGAGGTGGCAGTAAGGGGTTCCCTATTCCAGGAGGAAGAAGGTACACGACTTCCTATTTATTATGTTAGTAGAATTGCCGAAACAAGGTACCCTCACCTAGAAAAATTAGCGCTCTTCTTACTGAGCGCTTCTAGAAAACTAAAACTATACTTTCAATGTCACCCCATATGTGTCGTAACCTCTTACCCGCTGAGGAATATCATGCATAAGCCCGAGCTATCAGGGCGGCTAGCCAAATGGGCTGTAGAGATTAGCGGGTACGATATCGAGTATAGACCCCGTACTTCCATAAAATCTCAGATTTTGGCAGACTTTGTGGCCGACTTTATGCCGGCCTTGATATCCGAGGTCGAAAGGGAATCGCTGCTCACTTCGAGACTAGCTCAAGGATCTAGACCCTATTCACAGATGGTGCCTCCAATGTGAAAGGGTCCAGACTCGGTATCAGTTTATAACCACATGTGGGTAACGTAATTATACAGTCCATTAGAACTGTAAAATTGACTAACAATGAAGCCGCGTATGAAGCTATGATTGTAGGTCTAGAACTGGTTAAGTGCCTCGGGGGATGGAGTGATCGAAGCCAAATGTGACTTTCTTCCTTGTCATAAATCAAGTCAACGGAATGTTCGAAATAAAAGAGGAACGGATGTAGAGGTACTTGGACAAATTGCAGGCGACCCTACACCAATTCAAGGAATGGACTCTGCAGCACATACCTCGGGATCCAAATAGTGAGGCTGATGTACTAGCCACCTTGGGGTCATTTGTCGACTCCGATGAATTCGACTCGGGGCGGTGGTACAGCTGATGAACTCGGTGGTAGAATAAGTCATGCCGAAGTTAAATTGACAAGTTTGACTTGGGATTGGAGAAACAAATATATAGACTACATGAAGATAGGGAAATTGCCATCAGATCCTAAGGAATCGAAGGCCATGCGCACCAAAGCTGTCAGGTTTTTCTTAGTCGAAGGGAAATTATTTAGAAGATCCTTCTTTGGCCCACTAGATAGGTGCTTAGGTCCGGGGGAGACCTAAAACGCCATGAGAGAGGTCCACGAGGGTACTTGCGGGAACCACTCGGGGGCAGAATCCCTGGTTCGGAAGCTAATCAGAGTCGGTTACTACTGGAATGAAATAGAGAAGGATGTAACAGACTTCGTATGGAAATGCAACAAGTTTCAAAGACACGCCCCAATGATTCATCAACCGGGAGAGATGCTTTACCTGGTCATGTCTCTATGGCCGTTTATGAAATGGGGAATGGATATCGTCGGTCCCCTGCCATGGGCGGCCGGTAAAGCCCAATACAGACTACTCATGATCGACTATTTTTCCAAGTGGGTCGAGGCTCAGGCGTTCGAGAATGTCCGAGAGAAAGAGGTCATCGACTTCATCTGGGATCACATAATATGTCGATTTGGAATACCGACTGAGATTGTTTGCGACTACGAAAAACAATTCGTCGACAGCAAGGTAAGTATGTTTATGGAAGACCACAAAATCAAGAAGATATTATTGATGCCTTACCACCCTAGTGGGAATGGGCAAGCGGAATCGACGAACAAATTTATACTCTAAAACCTGAGAAAGAGATTGACATATTCAAAAGGGAAGTGGATGGAAATCTTACCCGAAGTCTTGTGGGCATACCGTACAACTTCGAAGACGAGTACTAGAGCGACCCTGTTATCTATAGTCTACGGAGCGGAAGCCTTAATACCAGTCGAGGTAGGAGAACCAATCCTCAGGTTCTAGTATGCTACCGAAATGTCAAACAGTGAGGCCATGACCACGAGCCTGAAATTATTTGATGAAAGGCGGGAAGCCGCCCTAGTCCGGTTAGCCACCCATAAGCAGCGAGTAGGGAGGTACTACAATCGAAGAGCCAACCTTCGACATTTTCAAGTCGGGGACTTGGTGTTGAGAAAAGTAACGCTACTCACCAGGAACCCGAACGACGGGAAACTGGTCCCGAATTGGGAAGGACCGTATAGAGTTGCCGGATTAACCAGGAAAGGCTCGTATAAACTCGAGTCATGAAATGACGTACTAGCGGTACTACTGCTAAGGTACGATCTCAATTCCATTTTTTTAATTTCATTATATTACAGACTAACTTATGCAGGTACTCGGCCGAGGGCAAATCTGACTATTAGACCTAAAAGCACGTATTGCACTCTTTTTTCCTTGAACTGATTTTTCCCCAAAGTGGGTATTTCGGCAAGGTTTTTAATGAGGCAACAATAAAAAGTGTTACCTTAGCTTCGAAATTCGGCCTTAAATCGGAGTTACTGATCATTTGCATCTAACCATCAGTATTCGAGCCCTCACGAGTTCGCCTCAAATACTAGGGGCCATTACCCCTAGGTTAAGATCGTTAGAAAGGGCAATCACTTGATATTAATAGCCAAGTTTTGGTAGTTAGGGTTCATTGTAAGGGTCAAACAGTCAAACGAATCATACCCATATAGCCCACTCTAGCCACGACACAAAGCTTATGCACCTCTGAGTATGTACTCTACATATAAAACAATGAAAGAAATATTTGCTTTCTTTATGCTTTATTACTATGCATTTTTCTTCATCGATGCTTCATAACGGATCCTAAATCCCAAAGCCCATGGGTTACCCGACTCGGGGACTATCATCCGATAAAAAATTGGATGGCCCGGGCTATCGAATCTCGGAGGCACCGAGCCAATTAGGCAGGGCCCGAACATGAAAGGTCACAGCCGCCCTAAAACGGCTCGGAGATGTCTGAAATCTGTACTCAGAAAGTAAGGCCCTTACGTATAATTAAAATATGTTAAACGGTTACCCTAGGCAAAATATCGTCGCATATGATTAAAACACTTAACTATCTTAAAGGCCTTTGATTTTTATCAAAATTCGAAGCCACGAGCAATACAGAGTTACCATCGAAATTGGGCCCCATTCAGGCTTCCAGAGAACGGATGCTCCAGATTATGTCTGATTCTATGCTAAGGCATTAGGGACGATACACAAATAAGAAACTGCAAATAGATGATGAAAAGTAAAAACACGGTGTTGCCAAAGGGAAATATTTTATATATATCTCAAAAAATATTTACAAAGGAATGATAAATGGCCTCAAAATGAACAAGAAAGAAAATGTACAAAAACGGAACAAAAGAAAAAAGAACTAAGGCATCTCTGCCTGATCTTCATCGGAGCTCGACTCGGCACCGGAACCTTCGGGCTCATAAAGTTCCTTTGCCTCAGCCTCAAGCCTCTTGGCTACTTCAATCTTGGCCAACAGGTCAAATCCCTGGGCGTGAACCTCCTCGAGGGTCTCCCTCCAAGACATCCTCTTTACATACTCGGTCTTCATTCTTAAGCGGGCCTTGGCTATCTCCATATCAATTTTATACTGGGCCAGCATTTCCTCGACTTTAGAGGAATCAATCGAGGTTGCTTCCAATTTGGACTTTAGCACAGTATATTCCCGACGAAGGGAAACCCGTTCAGAGGCGGCTAAATCTAGTTGTGCCCGGAGTTTGTCATTTAGCCGAGACCAGTTGTCGGCCTTGTCCTTTTCCACCCGGAGCTTGTCCTTGACCGATGCTAACTCCTCCATTGTAGCCTCCTTTTTTGAAGCTAGAAGGTCCATCTTGCTCCTCAGTGCCTCAACCGTAGCTTTGACCTCATTCATCTCGGCACGAAGCTGATCAATCAAGTCTATCTTCTCTTGGACTTGCGAGGTTGCGTCATTAGTCACTACGCATAACCTCTTGTTTTTAAACTAAAAAATCCTTACCTTCTCGACCAGTTCTGCATGCTCCCATTTCACGGACAAGGCCTCCTTATATGCCTTTTCCAGCTCGGCTCGAAAAATTGGGAGATCCTTGAGGGCCTCATCTTTTTGTTCATTGAGGACCCTATACAAGTCCTTCTACTGGACTTGATCTTTGAGCTTGAACTCGAGCTTGCTGACTTCCATTCAAGACCGAAGGAATCTTCCATGGTGGAGCACCGAAGCCTGAAAAACAAACGATAAGAACGTAAGAGCATGCAGAAACTAAGAAAGATTCACAAAGGGCAGAAGGAATAGACAACTTACCCGGTTCAGTGCATGTTGTGCCTTGTTGAAGAGTCTCAATGTGCCTACTTCGTTCATCTTTGCCTGGCCCTCCTTGGTCGCCAGCCAACAAAGATAGCTGGATCACACCCACTGGAGAGGACTGCTCCTGGACGTCCACCGGGAGAGTAAACACGACCGTTCTTTTATGTCGGGATCCACACTCGGGGCAGAGAACTACCTCACTAGCTTCGGGCTCGAGCTCGACTCGCTAGCTCCCGACGGCATGTCCTCTTTTGGGATTTCTAGGTGACCAAGCCCGGAATAATCCACCAACGCTCATGTCCATGACGTCGAAAAACTTGTCAAGGTCATCATCTGAGCCCCAGGCCGTCTCATTTGATTTCTCTTTATCGGCTTGAGTCTCGTCGAACATAGACTCTGTGTGAGACGACGACTCTGCGATGTCGATGACACCGACGACTTTCTTCGTGGCAGGGGTGGTTTCTCGGGATTCCGTGGACTCTGATTCTCCTTCTGGCTTTCGAGCTAGAGGGAGATCGGCCTCTCAGCCACCTTCTCTGGTTTTTGCCTGTTCTCCTTCATCGATGGTCGACCAATGAGCGTCAAATTCTAGATCATCGTCCTCAGGGTAATCCCTAAGCCGAAAGAGGGAATCGGAGTCTGGTACCCTATCTTTGGTACTTTTTCTATTGCTTTTCCAGACCTAGACAGTTACCCTCTTCTTCTTGACCTCAGCGTCCAGGGAGCCGGAGGATTTCCTCTTTCTCTACTTTTTCTCCTCATGTGTAGCAGCTCCGGGTTGTCCCGAAATTGAGGGTTCAGCAAGCGAGGACGGGGCCTCGTCCTCATCCAATGGTTGAAGCTCAGTGGTCTTGGGCAACCTGTAAAGGGGAAAAAGACTTAGCAGAAATAAAAGTTAAAGTATGAAAATGGAATTGTTTGGGAGGAGGACTCACCATGGGAACGTGCCTCCCACTTGCCCTTTGAAAGCTTGCGCCATTCGCGCTCAAAATAAGATATTTGTTTCCAGATCCTCTCGATTCACTAGTTTAAACGGGGGACTGCATTGGGAACTTGGGCGACCCTTGCACAATGGTAGGCACATGCAATTAGAAAACAGAACAAAGGAAGTACTAAGTACTCAGGAAGAAGAGAAAACTTACGAGATGAGTTCCCCTTTTTCAGGGAACGGTAAGAATTCGGGGGGAATGAGGTCTTCGGTTTTCACCCGAACGAACCTACGCTGCCAACCTCGATCTCGATCTTCGTCGATGCTTGAGAATGGAGCTTTGCTTGCACGACGAAGGAGCTTGATCAACCCACCCTCCCCCCCCCTCCCCGAAAAACTCGGAGATTGTAGAGACGAAGCAGGTGGTCGAAGGTAAATCGAGGTGCTTCAGTGTTGTTGATGAAGTGGCAGAGGAGGATTATGATCCTCCAAAAGGACGGGTGAATCTTCCCAAGACAGACCTCGTACCTTTTGCAGAAGCCGAGGATTATAGGGTCCACCGGGGCGAGCGTGAAGGGGTAAGTGTAAACACTCAGTTACCCCTCCTCGTGAGTGGTAATATCCTCGTTGGGCCCGGGGACGACCACTTCCTTGCGCTCCCATCTGCAGTCCTGAATTGTAGGGAATGTGTCCTCAGTAACGGAGCATATGTACCTCCATACTCCTTCGCCTCGGTCTTGTTGACTGGAGGCCTTCTCGACTTTGAAGTCGTTCTCAATGGAGCAGCCCATGGGGATGAAGCTCTTCAAAGGAGGCTCCGAGCCACCTCAGGAACGGCCACCTCGACATCTATGGTCAAGTTGGAAGTTGAAGGGACGGTCTGTTAAGGCACAGATTTGGAAATTTTTGCCATCAGATTCTGAAAAATATGAAGGCTTGAAGGTAAGGATGAAGGTTGAAGATAAGGATAAAGATTTGAAGATGTGGATGAAGGTATGAATGTTTGATATGAAGATTTAAAGAAAGAGTATGAAGATTTGAAGATGAAGATATGAAGATATAGGAAACAATATATGAAGATTTGAAGGGGTTAGAATTAAGTGAAGAATTCGAAGGTAAATGAAGGAGCTCTAGAATCGGAAAGTTAAAAAAATGAAAAACGAGTCGGAGCTTTTATTGAGAAAAGGTAATCAATGCATGACGTTTCATATTCGAGGATGGTTAACCGGCGGCTAACACGTGTCCGAAGTCAGAACGATGTGACTGATGGGACGTTTTCCTTACCCGTCAAGTCGGTTGTAGCATACGGAAGAAGGAACCGAGGTTAAATTATCGCTTCCCATGGCATCAATAAATCTACTCTCCAGAAAACGAGGGGACTATCTGTGTATGGGTAAAATCGGGGGCAAAGTTTTTTTCGATTCCCAGATGATGGAACAAAGGGAAAGCACGACTCGACGTGATTATAATCGAGGCCCAGGAGCCCCTCGTATCGAAATCGAGGAGGAATGAATGATGTATCTGAGATTGAACACGGTGAAATGACATACCCGGACCAAGTATATCTTCTAGACCTCGGGGGACGCGGTGAACGGTTATGCATGACGAGTAGGGTCCGTAATATTCGCCCTCAATCGGATATAACGGCGCGAATCCCGTTCAGTATCAATTGTAGATCAACATTTACCGGAAAAATAAGGTTTTTACCTTATTTAGACTTGTACTAGGACTGAATTCCCCTACTATATAAATGAGAGGCTTTCTTCATTCTCACATTGTGACACGCAAATCAAAGCAATAAAAGTTTACTTTTGTCTTCTAGCTATTATTCAAGGCATTATTCATTTATTCTTTTCTTCACTCGCGATCGAGCTTGTACCGAGGATCCAATCGAGGACGAATTTCACTGTTCAATCTAAGATCAGGCATGGTCACTACATTGCGATTGGTTTGATCATTTATTCTGTCTTTAACTCATTTACCTGTTATTCTTAATTATTCGTATTGAATTAAACCACGTATCCTTTAACCCGCGTACAAATATAAATGTTACTCATTCCTGAGGTAAACAATATGAACTAAGGCGCAACATTATCTTTGATTTTGGTATTTCAATTCAGCCATATGAAATATTTAAATCCGAATGACGAATCTTGCATCTTTTTGTAATAAAATCGATCAGTTAAAATGCAAATCAAAGAATGTAATTATATGGTGGAATATGCAGAATGTGAATGTGTTAGGTCTGGATAATGCAGAAATCTGAGATTTATTTGATTACTATTTAATGTGTATTCTTTGATTTTGTATAGATTTTGTTATATTTCTGTACACTACATGAAATAATAAAATAATAACTCATATTTATTAAAATAATTTAATATATTAGATCATAATTTTATAAAATTAATATTCTGTCAAATTATCCGCGCATCGCGCGCGTTCGACTACTAGTTTATGAAAAATAACATAGGGGTTTCGTAGATAGTCATGCACATGTTATAAAAACTGATATATTTTGTTCCAAAATGTTGCACCTATAACCAAGTTTAATCTAAGTAAATATATACATAGATTTTACAAAAAGAAACAAGTGATTGGAAAACTTGAAATACAGAACATTTACAATTACTATAACTCATAACTCAGTGTAGATACATTGCCCTGTTTGTCAACGTTAATAATCCACGAAGAACTGTTGAATAGCCTGAGCATATTCTTAGCAGTCAGCAGTAACAGCCATTTATCGAAGTCAAACAGTTACAACGCCTCACATTTCCACCAACTGCAACAAAACAAGTTGGCCAGCAGTACTGGCATTTCATCATACTCAATTGAAACTAGTTTGGCAATCAAATTAACTGGTAGACAACAGAATCATGTTGCAAAGGACATTGTCCGTAAGCAATTATTTCGTACTCTTTTTAGATTGAACATGTTTTCCACCATGGATACCCTCAGTGGCAGCGCTAAAAGCTTATAGCTGTCATACAAGCTATATGGTTGGGGCGTAACTGATAGCAGAGGCAATATGGTACGGAGGTAAGATCAAAGTTAACATGCATATCAAGTAATGACATGAGCATTTGACTACAATGAAGTAGTCAAATTCAGACATAACAGACATTACAAGCAGATGCCAACCCCTTTTTCGCGAAATGTGGCTAATGCCTAGCCGTATAGGATTGGAGAAGTTTCCTTTTTTTTTAAAACCAAAATAGGAAGTAAAGATATAAAGACAAGATTAATAAGATGGAGAGCCTTACAAAAATACGGCAACATTGGTATCACAAATCAACACCCTCGTCAAGCCCTTTAGAACTAATTATCACATTTGAATCAATTTGTTTGTCGAACTTCTTTTTACGCCTGGTTTCAAATTCTTGAAATCCTTCCATCTGAAAGAAAAGTAGTCAGTGGAGATCTCCATTAGTGACTTTTTTCAGGATGCACGGAAGTGAGCACAATAGTAACTTACTTGTTGAAATTGGTCCATGGAAATTGGATTGCCATGTAGGGCTATGCTCTGCAAGCCCTTGCATTCTTTTAATAAATTTAGAGGCATCTGAGAGAATGAGAACCAACATATAAATAGCTAAAAGATGTCAGTAAAATAAGAACATAAGCTAGTAGAAGAGTAAATTCCAGGATGACAATGCCTTAAAGACAAGAAACTACTTAGAAGTTTAAGCAAACGACTTCAGATGAAGATTACTTTGCAAATAAATATATTTGGCACAACAACTATTTCATATCTCAAGTTAAACACACGAGGATGTTTCAATTACAGTATCCCTATGCAAAGCTGCTTCTTCATTAAAGAAAATGATTTTCCATGCTTGTCTTCTGGTTGATGAAGAGCTATATAACATACTTATATACAACTCTGCTAAATAGTTTTTTGTAAGGAAAAGAGAGAGAGAGAGAGAGAGAGAACACTACAAGCATCAAAAGAAAATTTCAGTCTATAACAAAGTAAATATCAATTTTACTCAAAAATATTACGTGATACAGAGAGTAAAAGCTTAGATCTACTTATGATTCCCATGCTTTTGCACATGTCCATTAGTACGCGCGTGTGTGTGAGAGAGAAAGAGAGAGACTAGAAAGGAGAATTTGAAAATTACCTGATTGAGATTATTATTGTTCAAACAGAGTGATTTTAGTTGAATGAGATTGCAAATTGAACCAGGAAGCTCTTCAATAGAGTTATCTGTGACAGAAGCAATCATAGGCTCAAGAGAAAGCAGTAAAAGTAATAACTGTGAATTTGAGAAAAAGGAGAAAAGTAGAAAACGATATCGTATATCAACTCAAAATGGTAACTACAATTGCTAGTCTTCTCACATGTAAGATGGGAAAGAATTTCTAATGTTCAATTGATATGCATACAGAGCTCCGACACCCAGGAAACCAAAGGAAAAAGAGAGACAGAAAAATCAGAAGGATTATGAGCTAAAGATAAAGGTACCATTTGCTTGCAGTTCTTCCAAAGAAAAGCAACTTCCAATTGATTCCGGAAGAAATTTTAACTTGTTGTTTGAAACATTTAACAAAACCAACTGCATTGCCAAAAGATATTATCAAACTCTAATGGTCAAAATTTTTCCGTGAATAGGAACTGAGAAGATGCCAATCTAAGCAGTACGACCTTCACACATAGACAGAGAAACAACATCATATAGAACTCGTAAGTAGCTGAGAATCTTTTAATAACAATATGTGCAATTATATAAACAGTTCTAGAGTCAATAGAACAATTGAACTTGATTCTTAGCCCCGAATTCATCATCCCAAAACAACAACCAGAAGAATTTGAATGATAAGTTACAACTACGAAGTTCACAAAGTAATTACTTTGTTTTAACAGTGAAAATGAGAAAGATAGTGGGAAACAAATTAAAATATTAAGTAAGATGTGTAACAAGTTAATAAATGTCACAATAAGGTGGCTTAATAGCATAACTTGAGAAATAAGTCAGGCTTTATTTCATAAGAGCATGCATTAACAGAAACATGCAGTTTAAACAAAATAGTCCTGGATATCAATTTACAGAACGTTCTCCAATCAAAGGCATTGGCAAGATCAAAACTTAAGTAATTTTTTTTCACCTAAACACGTTTACAGTAAAAATATTTAGCCAAACAATTAAAAAAAGTACTTAATATTATTGGCACATCAAATAGAACTGAGAAAGCAGGTAACATATAAAGTGTAATAAATCACTCACACTCCGCAAGCTCCCGATTGTGTCAGGCAAGCTTGTCAACAAGTTTGCTGAGATAGACAGACGCTCAAGTTTCACCAACTGTCCCACTGAACATAGTAATTTTATGTAGTTAGAACAGAGAGTGCAGACGAACAAAAAGACAAAAAGGAAACCACTTAACATGAGTGATCTAACATATCTGGACTTACATTCATCAGGCAAGTTTGTGATCCGATTCCCATCAAGTGTTGCCACTTTCAAAGACTGAAGCAACCCCAGATTCATGGGAAGGCGCTCAATAACGTTATCAGCTAAAATCTGAAAAGAGTTGGAGATAAGTTTTTTTGCTCTTAATTCAGATAATCAACTTAAGAAGTATGTTCATCATTAATAGGAATATGTTCAATTTTAAGAAACGAAATAAGAGAGGGAGAGCAGGATATTGTACTTACAAGTCGTTGTAAGTTATTTAGTTTGTTGATCTCCATGGGAATTTCAACTGTCACAACAGAAGAGTAAGAATTAGCTTCCAGGAATACAATCATTAGGAAAATAAGATAAAAAGTATATGAAAATAATCTTCTAGTAGCATTTGTTTTTATACTCTAAAGTGATAAGAAATATATAAATCATGAGCTCAAGAAACTAAAGAGCAGTACCCAGTTTATTGTGTGTTAAGTCGAGGGTACGTACAGATCTTTCCAGGTCAAAAACTTCATCAGGAAATGTCTGTTTACAGAAAAAGAAAGGATAGTCAGGAAACCAAAAATATTTGACCTTTTCAAATGGGCTAAATGAATTGCCTTATTTAACTGTTTTTTAGCATTTCATCACAGTAAGCATCATCCATCAAACGCTAATCAAACATACAATGGATTTAAAGTCCAAAAACGTATTTTCCAGAAATAGTTAAAGAAAGGTGATGCATTAAAAATAGCATGAGATAAACATTATGAATTGTGATGCAATAAGCTGTAATTGTAATCAGAAAAAATGAAAATAAAGCAATTAAGAAAAGAAGAGTCATGTAGAGATGTGTAATTAACTTTAATCAGATATAACAGAGAAAAATAATAAAGGGAGCAGCAACAAAAGGCGAGAGATAATGGGGTAAGGAAATGCCTTCAATTTAGAGTCGCGTAAAGCAACGATGCCAGTGGAACGCCATCGCGAAATTGTGCTAGCATCAGCTGCCTTGCTGCTGCGGCAACCCATTATCACTCGAATATTATATTTACGCACACAACGCTTTGAGAATTAGATTGAAATCATGGGTTAAATGATTGGAAAATTTTAGAATAAAAAGGTCTTCAACTGGTTCAGGGAACAGCGTTGAAGACCTTTTTGTTTGCCGGTCCCCGGAGGGACCCAAAGGCGTTGAAGTCGACGATTATATGAAACTCAGAGAAAAAGGGAATGGCGACGACTTTTGAATGGTTTGCTTTCGGTGTTATTGCTTGAGGTGGGGTCTTGGGTTCTATTACGATTTTGTCATACGAGTGGCGATATAAACTATTTTTTGTCAACTCAATTTTTCTTTTTTTCTTAATAGAGGTTGGCCTTGAATTGTGCAAATGAAAGGTTGAAGACAACTCGCGGTGGAATATTGAACAACAATAATAATTATACACATTTGAATCTTATACTCCCTCCGTTTAAAATTGGATGATGTACTTTCCTATTTAGTCTGTTCCAAAATAAATGACACATTTTTAAATTTGAAAATAACTCAACTTTAAACTCTTCATTTTACCCTTAATGAGAAGTTTTTATAAACACACAAATGTCACGACCCCACAAACCTTTTACCCCTTAAGCTTTTAAGACCACAAGTTTCAAAAGTCTTCTTTTTTTTCTTAAACTTCATGCATAGTCAAACTAGTTCATCTAAATTAAAACGGAGGGAAAAGCAAACAGTTTCGACTACACGTGTACCCGAGAACGAGAAGATTACAGAGAAAAAAGCAGAAAAACGGACAAGCTAAAGCAGAATG
Organism: Nicotiana tabacum; assembly: GCF_000715075.1. Classification (NCBI taxonomy): domain Eukaryota; kingdom Viridiplantae; phylum Streptophyta; class Magnoliopsida; order Solanales; family Solanaceae; genus Nicotiana; species Nicotiana tabacum. Next base: position 26,181,630 of record NC_134083.1, read on the forward strand.
AAATACAGTGCTAAAGAAAGGCATTGTATAAATGTGATCTACCATGACAAATAACAATCTACTCACAACCGACTACAACATAACTAACCTACAACCGAAGCTCATAACCAAGCATAACAAGGTCATATTTAGAAGTTTATTGAAAATTTTGTCATGGTTTGCCTATAAAAAGAGGCATCAATCGTGAAATCAAGGGGGCAGAGAAAGAAAGCTTAGAAGTTAGAAGTGTACTATCGAAATCAAATTTTAAGCATACCGCTATTTCCTTTCTCTTTCTTCTTTAGTTTCTCTTCTTTTTCATCTTTTAGCCATTATATTGGCTTCGTCTCTAGTTTCGAATAAAATAGTGTCACAAATTACTCTAATTCCTATTTTTAATTAAATAAAAAAAAATATTCTTCTTGAATATTTCTTTGTATTCTCTTATTTAATGGGCAAGAATATTTTCGTTGTCGGTATTAACTCCAATATGAATTAACTTTTCTTGTGTTGGGAGAATGACACATCTTAATATTTCTATATAATAATAGATATTATTCTATAATTTCATATGCTTGAGCTAAATTCTATTTTATGTTTATCTGCTTTATTGATAGATGTTCATATTTATGTAGTGATATCTATCTATATTATGTTATAATTAATTCTTCATTTATTTGTTATCGAGAGAGGCAAATACTGTAGTAATCTATTATAATGAGTAGGGTAACCGAAATGGACTTACTAAAAAGAGCATGTTTCAGTTCAAGCCTTTATTTCTGGTTCTTTAATATTACTATTTTGATAATTAATTTGTATAACGGAAAGGAGTGCAACTAATTGTTCAACTTAAGTAATAATATATAAGTGTAATCGTGAGAGACATTTATACATTTGAGAGAAATAAAAATTAAAGAATAAACATATTTACTATATTATAGAAATATTAAGTGAAGTCAGTATCCCAACATCTTTTTATATTTGTGAAACAAAAAAAAATATTTTTCCATTGCTTTATTTACGCATTTTTATTTAGTTAACTCACAACTCAACTCTTTCTGATTATTATAAATAGTAATTAAAACAAAAAATATATATAGAATAAATTAACCAATTTCTATGCGTTGGACATCTTGGTATATTATTATTCGATAGAGTACGGTCACTTATCAGTACATTTTGATAAAAAATGTATTTATCAATTTCGGCTGTAAGTGCTTTTGAGCTATTTTTAACCAGCTAATAATCCAAAAGGGCTCTTAATTAGCTTCGTAGGCAACTTTCCCAAATTTACCTCCCTAAAAATCCTCCGCATCTCATGGAATAAATTCCATTCGACAAATACGGGTAACTCAAAGATCGTCGACCGAGATTTTTACAGCGAAGTTGCTTCTGCCTGGTAAATCGATATGTGCCTTGCATATTCTACAACTGTATTTGAAATTTTTGCAATTTTTTACACCAAGCAAAGGAATTGCTCTGTTCCTGATTAAACGTGTTGTACTTTTACTCATTGTAGTGTTAATCTGGGCTATTTACAGTTGAATCGTTTATCTGTTGGTGTAATGTAGTGTTGTTCCTTAAAGCATCAAAATCAATGGGCCCCTAAGAATTTTGTAATGAAAGAGAGAAATATGGGGAAAATTGGGACTTTTAATTGGAGTCTGACGAATGGGTTGGGTTGCTATCAAAAGACCCGTGAAGTAGTTCATTGAAAGAGGCAATCAGCTATAGATTCAGGAAGGATAAGTGTAAGGTAACTGACCAAGGTATATTAAGTGAGTTAAATCAGCTATATACTCGGGAAAGAAATATGTGCGCTCTTTCTGTTATAACAAACCATGGCTGTGTACGAGTCTAAGTCGTCATCTCATACAAAGTGTATAAAATCAAACAAATTTATCGCAGAGGTGGTACTTAGAAGTTAGAAATTGTCAATGGACGCCGATGGCTGTAAAGTTTCTGGCAGTCATGGCCATGTTTTGGTAATGACTTGTCCCTTACAAGGCCACGCAGCGCCCCTCATCAAACTTTCACATCGTATAGCCGAGTATGGGGTGAAGGTCTCATTTGTGAGTACAGAGTTCTCGTCCGCGACTCTGTCCCATGAAATTCCAGATTCTGGGGAAGGAATGATTCGTTTAGTCTCAGTTCCAGATGGACTTGATCCCGAGAATGATAGGAAAGATTTACAAATATTGTCTGAGAGTATTAGGAAAGTTATGCCTGCTCATTTGGAGGACTTGCTCAACAAGGCCAGTGACAAGGTTACTAGTGTTATACTTGATTCACCATTAGGATTTCTGCTGGAAATTCCTAAGAAAATGGGGATCAAGACTGCTGTTTATCTCTGTTCTACACCAGGATGCTTGGCCTTGGGGCTCAATATATCTAAGCTTATTGAAGCAAAAGTCATTGACACTGATGGTAAGCTAATGCCCCTTATATATAATCCTAAACTTTTTATTGTTAGTATTGCTCGTCTGCCCATGGACATAAGCATAACAAAAGAGATTTGAGAAGTAACAATTTAAACTGAAGCAATGTATGATCGACTGAATCAAAACATTTTTTATACGGAACATAAATATATATATATATATATTAAAATCTGGACTCGTAATTGCAAATTAGTGGTGAGAATATAAAGGTTGAAGTCATCTAAGTTTAAATTTTGGACTCGGCTCTAAACGTAGTGCCATGACAAACGTAGGCTGAGGCACTTATGAATCTAATCTTGGGAAGATTGTAACTCTTGCAGGAACTCCATTAAAGAATGAGAATATTCAAGTTGTGCCAAATTTACCAGCCATGAGCACTGCTGAATTTACGTGGTACCATCCGCAGGGCGCGGATAAACAAAAAATAATGTTTGTATCAATTAAAGAAATTTTTGAATGGATGATAAATTCGGACTGGATTATTTGCAACTGGTTCACTGACCTTGCCCCTTCAGCTTCAATTTTGACTACCAATATTTTTCCTGTTGGTCCTTTACTTGCCAATGGGCAGTCTGCTGGAAGCCTTTATTCAGAAGATTCAAGTTGCTTAACCTGGCTAGACAAACAAGCTCCAAAATCAGTTATTTATGTAGCCTTTGGCAGCACTTCAAGATTCAGCCAACAACAGGTTGAAGAATTGGCATTAGGCCTCGAGCTTATGAATCGACCATTCTTATGGGTGGCTTGGTCAGGCCTGGGAAATGGTTCATTTGCTCTGTACTCGAGTGATTTCTCAGAGAGAGTGGCTAAGCGCGGGAAGATTGTCGAGTGGGCACCTCAAGAAATGGTGTTGGCTCACCCTTCAATTGCCTGTTTTGTGACTCATTGTGGTTGGAATTCCACAATGGAGAGTGTAAGTGTGGGAGTACCTTTTCTATGTTGGCCTTATTTTGGAGATCAATTGTATACACAGACTTGTATTTCTGATGGTTGGGAAATAGGCTTATTGTTGAATGCAGATGAGAAAGGGATCATTTCCGGATATGAAATTAAGAGAAAAGTGGAGGATTTGTTATCAGATGACAGCATAAGAGCAAACTCACTTAAGTTGAAGGAAATGGCTAGAAACAGCATAAGTATAGGAGGATCTAGCACCAAAAACTTGGAATTCCTTGTATCACTAATGAAGCAATGAACATATAAGGCTTGATTATTAATTTAATAAAATAATGTTTGTGGATAAGTAAAGCGAAATTGATTATTGGCGTGTTATGGGTAGACTCTCTCTATAAATACAAGTTAATTTATTACTCTCTCTGTTCACTTTTACTTGTCCGATATATTAAAAATATATTTTCACTTTTACTTGTCCATTTTAATAAATCAAGAGAAAGATAAAAAAAAAATTATTTTACCCTTATATTAATTACTCATTTCCAAAATTATTTCCCAAGACTTTGAAATGCTATCATTATTAGAGATTATATGGTAAAATACATAATATATATTTCTTAAGGGACGTAAAAAGTAAAAATAAACCGAGGGAGTATTTATGTGGATAGATGGGTTAAATCGAGGTATTGTGTTCATTTTGTTTCTTACTCTAGCTCTTGCGGTCATAAATAAATCTATTACACTAAAAGCTATAGAGAATGAGCAGAAATTTAGAAAAATATCGATAAACCCTCTATTGATTCAAAAGGAATCATTTTCCACAATACATCACGAGTTAAAATTATTGGTCGCTTCAAAATTCTGACCAAATTGCCAGTTAGCAGGAACAACATCATCAGATTGAACCCATTGGCCATCACTAGTTTGTACTTGGAAAGACAAGCTCTGTCCTACCAATTGTGCAGAAGTCTGCCAATTTTGGCCCCAATTTCGCGACATAGGAATCCAACCAGTTTTAGATCCTTTGATTTTGAAATTGGCAACATCTCCAACACCTCCCACATTGTAAACAAGAACAAGAATCCAATTAGGATTTCCTTTGATCTCAAACTTGATCCCTCCTTTTTTGTGGCACTTGACTCTCCTATAAACTACAGGGACAACCCCTGCTTTATATTTGGCTATTTTTAAGAACATTGGCTCTGACAAATCAAAGTGTTCTTGTGGAGGATTGCACCAAACATCTACAGTTTTTGTGTAATTTGGAGGGCAGAAATTGGTGGCTGTTATTGTAATTTTTACCCCTGCATTGCACCATTGAGGAGCATTTACACACATTATTTCAAAGCAAGCTCCACAGGTTGCCCCATTGTGAAAAAGTGCTGTGCTTAGTGCTGCTGTTTCCAAGCCATATCCTTGCTGGAATAAATTTCCATAGCCACAAGCTCCCTCTGCAATATTATCCAAATATTTGTTAATATCTATGTCGTGAACAAATCAAACTTATAAAGTTGCAAATATTTTTTACACATACATGACAACATTCCTTTAATATAATATCATATTTTTCTATTTCTTTCTTTTAACTTTGACATTTAGACGAGTCGATAGTAATCTTACATACTCGTGTGTAACCAAAACCACTAGCCTATCATTAATAAAGACGTTTTATCAATTGTCAAGCTTCACTCGTGTTTCTCGATTTCTATTTAGATGGAAAATTTATTTCATTTCGAAGAAGAAAAGAAAATTATAATTATGAAATTGGCGTTCATCATGCCATCCATCTCATGGATTGGAAATCATTTGGCTTTTATAACTATACTAACTAATATTTTTAGTGTAATTATTGTAATATAAGTATAGTACAAGTATAACTTACGCATAGTTTCGCCACCCGTTTGGTCTCCATAAAATGTAGCACGGGCATTTCCCCATCCATCGCCATTCAAAGCTCCTTCTACCTGTTTAGTTTCAAATGCTACAACCATAAAACTAACAAAAACGGCGATGACCAAACATAAAAAATTTTGACGTTTTGCCATTTTAGGCTTAACAATATTTCTCTAAATTAGTTTCAACTCTGTGGTTGATTTGCCTGGATAATGGAGTGCTTTGGCGTGAAATTTATAGCCAAAATCTTAAGAGCGTAACAACATTAAGGCCATGAAAAAAGGATAATCCCAATAGAGATTACAATTGTTGTTGTAAATTTGGAGATAATGGAATGATTAACTTCGCAAACTAATGCAATAATTTAGTCATTTGCTATTATAGTAAGATTGCTGCAATTTAGCTGATCTTCCCAATTAGTCATGATTTGCTTTTACGTGCATATAAATAGGCAATCTGCATCAGTTTTGCTAAAAATAAATGGGATTAAGTTACTTCATTTGTCTTATATTTTAATGAGAAAAGTAAGATAATAGAAAATTAGAAATCGGTTAGCACTAAAATGTAAGGAAGAGCTTTTTCTTTCTTTTCTAATATTGGGTCTTTAATGTAATTTATTATACATTACAATAATCAGATTACTTATAGTAATGTGGTTACTACTAATTACTCCATCCGTTTGGCTTTACTCGTCTACTATATTAAAAATTTATTTTCACTTTTACTTGTCGGTTTTCTCAAATTAACAGAAAGATGATTTTTTCGTATTTACCCTTATCATTAATTACTTATTCCCAAATTATTTCCCAAAATTTTTTGAAGTGCTATTATTATTATGAGTAAAATTATAAAATATATATTTAATTTTTTTTTTTTTGGAGTGCAAGGCCAAAAGCAGACACTAAAATGAACTGAAGAGTAAATAAGACAAAAAAGAAAGAGGAAGTCAACTATAAGAAGGTATAATTGCATAAGATTGTGAATATCAGTGAGAAAAGATATTACTTTTTTAGATTATTTAATGATCATTTCACTTTGATAATTAAGATAAAAAGAACTTGTCTTGTCTTGTAAATTCAATTTTGTTTAAAGCGAGTCATTGAACGAAAAAAAGAGAGGATAGATTTACATTGTGGTTATTGATAAAATTTTGAGCCATGTAATCAACCATTAATACTTATATCAGAGTAATTAAGTTGTCTACATCACATCACTTGAGGTACAATTATTCCTCGGATTTTGTATGAATACGGAATATCTCGTGCACCAGACTGCTTTTTTTGGTGCAGTTATTGATAAAATTTCAAAGAGTTTACATTTACAATCATTATTTCAATGGATAAAATGTCTCAAACGTACTTTAATTCAACTAAGAGAGAAAAACGATGTCAATTTCTTTGTAGATGTTAACTGCTTTCAATTTTACAATACGTTCAGATAAATTATAAACACTAAAAAGTCAGAAATGTTTTCTAGATATTCAAAAATCTTCGTCAGTATTGATTTAATAAAATTAAATGAGTAAAAAAAGTAAAAGAAATGAGAAGACCAAAAACAAAACAAATAGAGGTGACGGATTCGCATTCTCGATCTTTTAGTTATTGATAAATTCTTATTTTGATTCTCGTAAAATTAGGCAAAACACATATAACCTTAAGTTAATTAAAATGTATATTCTTGGTCTCTTTATAATATTTAGATAACTTCTCGAATTATATTATCTTCAAATATGGAGTAACAATATAGATTCACACATTTTCGATTAAACAGTTTAACACTTAATAATTTCTTATATTTGTGAAGATTTACAATCAGAGGGATCAAAAGTACATATATCAATTAATTGAAGGTTGAATGTGCTTACTCAAAAATCACAAGGACCAAAAATTCGAATTGGTTGATATTTGAGGGGCAAAATAAAATATCTTCGGGCTGAGGCGCGGATATCTCGCCCTCTTTAAGGAGATTCCAGCCCACTGCAGCAAAGTCTTCACTAGTCCAGCAGTAATCTTCTTGACTTGTCTCCCCCAGGGTACAACAGCCCGATCACGTCGTATGGCTCGAACAAACTCTAGACAAGTTTTTGAGTCCAAAGCTCCACCAAGATGAACACCTTCCTTCAACAAAAGTAAAAAACTCTCCTCTTCTTCTTTCATAACTTTAACCTCACTTTATTGGAACACTCTAAATGTCACGACCCGAAATCTCCTCTGTAGGATGTCGTGATGGCACCTAGTCTCTAACACTAGGTAAGCCTAACAATATGCGGAAACATCAAATAAAAACTTAAAATTTCAAAACTTCAACAATTTCATCAATAGACTATAAGCTCAATACGTACAATTTCCCAAAACCCGGTGAGATATAAGTCACAAGCTTTAGATACAATGCTAAACAATCATATACTTCACTGTCTATAAAAAAACATAAAGAAATAAGGAAACATGGTAGAAGGGGACTCCGAGGCCTGCGGACGCGGACAGGTGTACCTTAAAGTTTCCAAAGCAGCAACACAGCGCACTACTACCGAAGCTGATAGGAAGTACCTAGATCTACACAAAACATGTACAGAAGTGTAGTATGAGTACACCACAACAGTACCCAGTATGTGCCAAGCCTAACCTCGGTAGAGTAGTGACAAGGTCAGGTCAAGGCCCTACTAGAGATAACAAGAAACAAGATAAATAATATAATGATCTGCACAAAACATGTGCAGAAGTGTAGTATGAGTATACCACAACAGTATCCAATAAGTGCCAAACATAATATCGATAGAATAATGACGAGGTCAGGTCAAGGCCCTACTAGAGATAACAAGATAAATAATATAATGACATACTGAAATAACATGGAAGTAAAACAGTAAAGAATTTACGGAAAGTAACAGCATGGAATCAAGGAAAACTAATTCGACACGAAAGGAAAATAAGAATTTTACATGTTAAGGAAACAACAACCAACAATACAACAAATAAGTAAGATCAACAGGGGAACTCTCGAGATACCGCCTCGTAGTCCCAAATCATAAAATAACTCATTTTCCTTATATCACCGGGGGGCCATTACATTTAGTTTTGAAAATTATTTTTCCGAAATAGCACCCCGCGTTTTAGCTCACCTTATCACACCGCATGGCTTCTAGTAGTTCCCCTACTAGCCATGCGTATCAAGCCTACCTTATTTCACCGCATGCGTTTCAACACCCAGACCTTATACCACCGCATGCGTATCAATAATCATAACGGTACGACAGAAAACTCATGCAACAATAACAAATGCACGGCATAAACCTCGTGCAACAATAACAACAGCTCGGCAGAAACCTCGTGCAAACAATCAACACAATCACCTCAATAATAACATGAAAGCCAAGACACAACAACTAAGTAAATGATATTTTACAACTTATACCTTGCCTCAAAATAACCACGACCTTGCAATTCAACACCAAAACTCAACAACAAGATATTTCAAGGACAACAATTTCAAGTAAGGAGTTCCACAGTTAAGTAATGAATACGAAAATCAAGAAAATCAAGTAATTCAACTAAGCATGTGATACATGTTGTAATTAATAGTTAAGACAAGTAGACATGTGAAATTAGGCTAAATATGATGACTATAACGTGCTAAAGTAACTCAATTAAGGCATGAAAAGGAAATCACGTAGAAAACCCCAGAATTTCAACATTTAGCTCGTGTACGCACTCGTCACCTCGCGTATACGGCCTTCACATATAACAAATTATCACCAAAATACCAAATCCTAAGGGGAATTTTTCCCACACAAGGTTAGACAAGTCACTTACCTCAAACCACGCTCAATCAATCAATTAGAAGGCCTTTCCCTCGATTTTCCAACTCCGAACGGCTCGAATCTAGCCAAAATAATTTCATACTATAAATATAACTATAGGAAACTAGTTTAAATAATGAAATAATAATTTTTGCAAGAATTGGAAAAATTACTCCAAAAAGTCGACCCGAGCCCACGTCTCGGAACCCGACCAAAATTATAAAATTCGAACGCCCATTCGATATCGAATCCAACCATACAAGAATTATCCAAATCCGACCTCATTTAGCATTTCAAAACCCAAAAACCTAGTCTAAGAATTTCTACACTTTTTTCCCAAATTTTAAACTCCAAAATAATAATTAAAAGATGTAATTAACAGTAGATACATGGAAAGTTATCAAAAACAAATCAAGAATCCTTACCCAAATGCTTCCTCTGAAAATACCTCAAAATCTCGCCTCAATCCGAGTTGTTAAAGTCCCAAAGTGAAAATGAAATCAAACCCTTGATTTTTTCCTTTTCTGCCCAGCGACTTCCGCATCTACGATATTTTGGGTCACTTCTACGGTGCTGCACCTACAGAAAAACATCACAGGTGCGGTCCCAACTTAAATCTAGGGCTTCCGCTTCTGCGAATGGGGGCTCTTTTCTGCGAGACCGCTTCTGTAGGAAAAGGATCGCACATGCGATCAAGCCCCAAGGTCGTTTTCCCAGTTCCGCTTCTGCGAGGGGACTTCCGCATCCGCGAGTCCGCTCTTGCGGACACATGATCGCAACTGCAATCCCAACTAGGCTAGACCAAATCTGCTCCTGCGACCAATGACTCGCATTTGCGAGCCTGCACCTGCGGCCAATCCCTATGCAGGTGCGAAGACACCAGAACCAGCCCAGCATAAGCAAATTTCCTCAGTCCAAAAATGATCCGATTTTCATCTGATTCATATCCGGGGACCCCGGGACCCCGTTCGAATATACAAAAAGTTCCAAAATACATAACGGACCGATTTGAGGCCACAAATCACATTAAACAACATCAAAAATACGAATCGCACCCCAATTCAAGTCTAATGAACTTATAAACTTCCAAATTCTGAAACTGACGCCGATTCATACCAAAACAACTCCGATTGACACTAAATTTTGCACACAAGTCATAATTGACATTACGGGCCTATTTCAACTTCTGAAATTGGGATCTAACCCCGATATCAAAAAGTCCACTCCCGGTCAAATTTCTCAAAATTTCACCAATCTCTAACTTTTGCCAAAACATACCGAAACGATCTACGGACCTCCAAATCAACGTCCGAACACGCTCTTAAGATCAAAATCACCATACGGAGCTATTGGAACCATCAAAATTATATTTTGGATTCGTCTTCATATAAGTCAGACTACGGTCAACTCCTACGACTTAAACTTCTAATTTAGGGACTATGTGTCCGTTTTTACTCCGAACCCACCCGAACCCAAAACCAACCATCCCGGAAAGTCACGTAATCACATAATGAAATAAAGGGAATAATAAATAGGGGATCAAAACTAATACTCTCAAAATGACCGGTCGGGTCGTTACACGACAAGTGTTACCACACTCAAAATAAGACATTGGGGGACGTGGCTATTGTGGCTGGCTCGGGCCTGACCGGCTAAACTGACCGCTGAAAGCACCCCATGCAGGAGGTGCACTAGACAATGACAGTGCATAATAGGGAGCCTAATGCCTAGGAGTGGTCGAAATACCGCTGGAAGTTGGAAGTGCTAATTGAACAGAGTGACTCATATAGCCCTTACCCCGACGAGCTGCAAATGGGGCACGAGTACCACTGTATGTGCTAGAATCTCGAGACCTCTTGGCCTCCCTCTCCTCTCTCTCCCGAGTCAGCATACCCTCCAATCTTCTAGCAATCCCCACTACCTGCTGGTATGCGATGTCCATCTCCAACTCTCGGGCCATGCTAAATTCGATACTGGGGTTGAGCCCCTCGATAAATCGACTGACCCACTCTCTAACAGTAGCAACCAAGGTTGGTGCATGCCTAGCCAAATTACTGAACCGAATTGCATACTCCGACACAGGCATAGAACTGTGGCGCAACTACTCAAACTTTGTGCGCCATGCATCTCTAAGACTCTGGGAACATACTCCATCAAGAACATATTCGAGAACTGAGTCCAAGTGAGTGAAGCTGCTTCGGCCGGACTACCCAACTCGTATGCTCGCCACCACCGATAAGTCGCTCCCCTAAGATGGAACGTAGTGAAAGCAACCCCACTAGACTCCATAATACCCATAGTACGGAGGATACGATGTCACTCCTCAAGAAAAACCTGGGCATCCTCTGACGCCAAGCCACTGAAAGTAGGAGGGTGGTACTTCTTGTACCTCTCGATCCTGAGTTGGTCCTCCTCAGAAACTGATGCCCTAACCTCAGGCTGAACTGGGGCGACCGGCGACACTGGTATGACCTCTGGGATCTGGTCAACCTTGATCTGCTGCTCTTGGGTATGGGCAGCAGGAGTCTGTGCTCCTCCCATAGCCTGAGATGTAGCAAGAGCAAGTGGTATCAACCCTACCTGAGCTAAAGTGTCGAACATGCTCGGAAATTAAGCGAGAGTCTCCTGGAGAGCTGGTGCAGTAACAGGCATCTCAGGTGTCTGCCCTCCAACTGGAGCTCTGGTGGCTCCTCTGTAGCATCTCGTGCGGGTGCTCTGGCTGCACCACGTGGGCGTCATCAGCCTCTACCCCAGCCCCAGCCTCTCGCGGCTCTAGTAGGGGGTGCGGGTCTCTAGTCATCTGATCCGGATGTACGTGTCCTCACCATATGTGAGAGAATAGAAAGAAAAAAATTTAGAATCTGAAGTCAAAGATTTCGCACGATAAGAAATCAAATAAGTGAAGCTTTTCCTAACAGTTCCATAGCCTCCTGAAGAGAAGTACAGACGTTTCCGTATCGATCCGTGAGACTCTATTAAACCTGCTATATGAACCTATAACTCTGATACCAACATGTCACAACCCCAAATCCCCTCCGTAGGATGTCGTGACGGCACCTAGTCTCTAAGACTATGTAAGCCTAACAATATGCGAAAACATCAAATAAAAACTTAAAATTTCAAAACTTCAACAATTTCATCAATAGACTATAAGCTCAATACGTACAATTTCCTAAAAACCGGTGAGATATAAGTCACAAGCTCTAGATACAATGTAGAAATATCCTATACATCATTGTCTATCAAAAACATAAAGAAATAAGGAAACATGGTGGAAGGGGATTTTGAGGCCTGCGTACGCGGAAAAATGTACCTTGAAGTCTCTAAAGTAGCAACACAATGCACTAATATCTAGGTTGATATGATGTACCTGGATCTGCACAAAACATGTGCAGAAGCGTAGTATGAGTACACCACAATGGTACCCGGTAAGTACCAAGCCTAACCTAGGTAGAGTAGTGACGAGGTCAGGTTAAGGCCCTACTAGAGATAATAAGAAACAAGACAGATAATATAATGACATAATGAAATAACAAGGAAGTGAAACACTAAAGAATTTACGGAAAGTAACAGCACGGAATCAAGGAAAGCTAATTCGACATGAAAGAAAAACAAAAAATTTACATGTTAAGGAAACGACAACCGCATACGTTTCAACACCCAGACCTTATACCACCGCATTCGTATCAATAATCACAACGGTACAACAGAAAACTCGTGCAACAATAACAACCGCACGGCAAAAATCTCGTGCAACAATAACAATAGCTCGGCAGAAACCTCGTGCAAACAACCAAACAATCACCTCAACAATAACACAAAAGCCAAGACACAATAACTAAGTAAATGATATTTCACAACTTACACCTTGCCTCAAAAGAACCACGACCTTGCAATTCAACACCAAACTCAACAACAAGATATTTCAAGGACAATAATTTCAAGTAAGGAGTTCCACAATTAAGTAATGAATACGAAAATCAAGAAAAGCAAGTAATTCAACTAAACATGTGATACAAGTTGCAATTAATAGTTAAGACAAGTAGACATGTAAAATTAGGCTAAACATGATGACTATAACGTGCTAAAGTAACTCAATTAAGGCATGAAAATGAAATCACGTAGAAAAACCCAGAATTTTAACATTTAGCTCGTGTACGCACTTGTCACCTCGCGTACACGGCCTTCACATATGACAATTTATCACCAAAATACCAAATTCTAAGGGGAATTTCCCTCACACAAGATTAGACAAGTCACTTACCTCAAACCACGCTCAATCAATCAATTAGAAAGCCTTTCACTCGATTTTCTAACTCCGAACGTCTCGAATCTAACCAAAATAATTTCATACTATAAATATAACTATAGAAAACTAGTTTAAATAATGAAATAATGATTTTTGCAAGAATTGAAAAAATCGCTCCAAAAAGTCGACCCGAGCCCACGTCTCAGAACCCGACCAAAATTATAAACTCTGAATAACCATTCGATATTGAATCCAACCATACAAGAATTATTCAAATCCGGCCTCATGTAGCCTTTCAAAACCCAAAAACTTGGTCTAAGAATTTCTATACTTTTTCCCAAATTTTAAACTCAAAAACCATAATTAAAAGGTATAATTAACAGTAGATACATGAGAATTAATCAAAAACGAGTCAAGCATCCTTACCCAAATCCTTCCTCTGAAAATCCCTCAAAATTTTGCCCCAATCCGAGCTCTCAAAGTCCCAAAGTAAAAATGAAATCAAACCCTCAGTTTTTTCCTTTTTTGCCAAGCGACTTCCACAACTGCGACCTTTTGGGTCGCTTCTGCGTCACCGCACCTGCGGAAAAACCATCGCAGGTGCGGTCCCAACTTAAATCCAGGGCTTTCGCTTCTGCGGATGAGGACTCGCTTCTGCGGAAAATGGATCGCACATGCGATCAAGCACAAGGTTGTTTCCCCAATTCTGCTTCTGCGAAGGGACTTCCGCATAATTAGGCTAGACCAAATCCGCTCCTGCAACCAATGGCTCGCATTTGCGAGCCTGCACCTGTGGCCAATCCCTCTGCAGGTGCGAAGACACCAGAACCAACCAACATCAGTAAATTCCCTAAGTCCAAAAATGATTTGATTCACATCCGGAGCCCCCGGGACCCCATACTAACATACCAACAAGTTTCAAAATACATAACGGACCGACTCGAGGCCACAAATCACATCAAACAACATCAAAAATATGAATCGTACCCTAATTCAAGCCTAATGGACTTATGAAGTTCCAAATTCCGAAACCGATGCCGAATCATACCAAAACTACTCCGATGGATACCAAATTTTGCACACAAGTCATAATTGACATTACAGACCTATTCCAACTTCCAGAATCAGGATCCGACCCCGATATCAAAAATTTCACTCTCGGTCAAATTTCTCAAAATTCCACCAGTTTCTAACTTTCGCCAAAACACATTGAAATGACCTACGGACCTCCAAATCAACGTCTGGATATGCTTCTAAGACCAAAATTACCATATAGATTTATTAGAACCTTCAATACTCCATTCCGGAGTCGTCTTCACATAAGTCAGACTACAGTCAACTCTTACGACTTAAACTTTCAATTTAGGGACTATGTGTCCCACTTCACTCCGAACTCACCCGAAATCAAAACCAACCATCCCGGCAAGTCACGTAACCTCATAATGAAATAGAGGGAGAAATAAATAGGGGATCGGGGCTAATACTCCCAAAATAACCGGCCGGGTCGTTACACTATAATTATTTTTCACACCACATTATGGAAGAAAGACTCCTATTTATAGGTGTAGGAATTCTTCCTTGAATTAAATTGGAAGAAAGTGGGGTAATAAGTTATGAAATTATGGAGAACATGGGATAATGGTTACAGTATTATGTAATTAGTGGTAGAACATATGAGAAGAGTTACAAAAGAGTTATGACCATTTTCTATATCATGGAGTAACGAGAGTTATGGCATATTTTATTTTAATAATAAAATTGTATTATACTAACATTCCCCCGCTCATTTTAATATTAAAATAAGAGAGTTTACTAGTTGAAGGAAAACTATCATGCATAATGAAGGTGTGCTCTGCATTAAACCTCCATTTAGCAAAACAATGATCTTTACTCTAGAGTCAGTAGTGGACTCAGACTTGAACTATGACTGCTTTAGGAAAATATATTATCACTGCTTACACATAATAATGAAGGTGTTGACATGAGTTTTATTAGTCAGCACATTACGGCTTTGTGCTATCCCGATTTTCATAGGTGTTTTTGAGAACAAGCCCAATTCTCATAGGAAGCGGCCTACTTCCACACTCACATAGGTGAAATCTGTCAAGGGTGCTCCTGTAACTCTAATACTCCACTCATACGATCTACAGATTTTCATTAAGAGTTAATAAAACTCAACCTCGCAAACCATTACAGGATAAATGCACTCACATTAAAGGGACGGAACAATAATAAAAATAGTGCATTTCAAACCAAGTCATCATATGATTCGTTCTTCCCATTGAAACTCGTTATATGATTTCTAGTCCTCATGTTGGGTTTTTCCATATACTACTTATGAGTTTATGGGCTTTAATCCCACACCCCTCGATGTGCTCCAGGCCTTTTCTTTTGCTAAGGCCTTAGTCAGTGGATCTGCAAAATTATCACAAGATTTAACATAATCAACATGTATGGTACCACTTGTCAAATATGATCTCATAGTACTGTGTTTTCTCCTTATATGTCTGGATTTACCATTGTAATAACGGTTTTGTACTCTACCAATTGTAGCGGTGCTATCACAATGAATTAAAATATTATTTTAAATTTTTTAAAATAAAAAATTTAAAATAATAAATCTCTCAACCAATTCTCTTCCTCACTAGCTGAAGCTAAAGCAATTAGCTCAGCCTCCATGGTAGAGTTACCAATTATTGTTTGCGTTTTCGATTTCCAACAAATACCACCACCTCCCAAAGTAAAAAAATATAACATGTAGTAGAACAGGAATCACCATATAAAGTATTCCAATCTGCATCAGAAAAGCCTTCGAATACAACAAGATATTTTTTATAAAATAAATCATAAGTTTTTGTACAAAGTAAATACCTCATAACTCTTGTTATGGCATGCCAATGTTCAATACTTGGCTTGCTTGTAAACCTGCTAAGTACTCTTACTGCGTATGCAATATCAGGTCGAGTACAATCAGTCACATATCTTAAGCTTCCAATTAAGCTAGCATATTCCTTTTGATTTATCACATCATTGTCACTTTGTACAGGAAATAAGTAAACACTTAAATCAAAAGGGGTTACAACATGCTTGCAATCAATAAAATTATAGTTTTTCAAAATTTTCTCAACATAATGTGACTGGTCAAGAAACATTCTATCACATGTTCTAGTAATTTTCATTCCAAGAATGAAATTTGCCTCACCCAAATCTTTCACGTCAAAATGGCTACTAAGCATGCTTTTAGTTTCTCCAATAACATTCATGTTAGATCTAAATATTAACAAATCATCAACATAGAGGCAGCCAATTATATGTGAATTATTCCAAGACTTATGATAGATGCACTTATCACACTCATTTGATTTAAAACCATTTTCAATCATGCAGGAATTAAACTTTTCATGCCATTTTTTAGGTGTCTATTTCAATCCATATAGGGATTTAGTAAGTTTACACACTTTACTTTATTGGCCTGCTTCTATAAAACCTTCAGTTTGATCCATATAAATTTCTTCATTTAGGTCCCCATTTAAAAAAGTAGTTTTTACTTCCATTTGATAAATATGCAAATAAAAAATTACAGCAATAGTAATTAAAAGTCTAATGGGTGTAATTCTAATTACTAGAGAAAAAGTATCAAAAAATTCTAGGCCTTTTAGTTGCTTAAAACCTTTAACAACTAACCTAGCCTTATACGTATCAACGGATCCATCCGGTTTTTAACTTTTTTTTAGGACCCATTTGCACCCAATTGTTTTACAACCTGGTGGTAAATCAACCAACTTTCAAGTTTTATTAGAAATTAGTAACTCCATTTCATCATGTACAGCCTCATTCCAAAAAATAGCATCAGGTGACAATAAAGCTTCTTGTAAAGTAATATGGTCATTTTCAATATTAAAAACATAAAAATCATGACCAAAATCTTTTTCTATTCTAGCTCTTTTACTTCTTCTTAACTCAAAAGCATCATTTTCTTTATTTTGCAAACTAGAAGTAGAAAAACTAGGCATAGACAAAAAATTATCTTTATCTCTTTGACCCCCACTATTTTTAGACTCAAATAAAAATTTATTTTCATGAAAAATAGCATCACCTGATTCTATAATTATATTCTCTTCAAGATTTAAAAATCTATAGGTTGTACTAATAGAAGCATAACCAAGAAAAGTACAAGTGATAACTTTTTTACCCCAAACTCTAAGATAACCCAAATTTGGCTTGTGATTTTTTCACAACTCAAATGGTGTCAATTTTATTTTCTTATGAGGCACCCTATTCAACACATAACATGCAGCCAAAATAGCTTCACCCCACAAATTTAAATATGTATTTGACTAAATAAGCATGACATTAGTGAACTCTACCAAAGTTTTATTTTTTCATCCACCCACACCGTTTGATGCATGAGAATAAGGTGGAGTAGTTTCATGAATTATTCCCAATAATCTAACAAAAGAATTAAATTCATTAGATTCATATTCACGGCCTCTATCACTTCTAATTCTTTTTTTTTTCTACCGAATTAATTTCAACCTCATGGAGATAATTTTTAAAAATTTTAAACGCATCACTTTTATTTTTCATCCAAGTAAACATATGTGCACTTAGATAAATCATCAATAAAAGTGATAAAATATCTATTTCCTCCACGAGTTAAAATTCCTCCAAGTTCACAAATATCAGTGTGAACTAATTCTAACAATTCAGTTTTTTTTTCAACTTGGAAATGAGGCCTTTTATTTATTTTAGCTTTACTACAAGCCTCACATTTTTTAATTTTTTTTTATCATTGGGATTAATCCTAAACTACTCATGATTCCCACATAATGATTATTAATATGACAAAAACGAGCATGCCAAAAATTAGTAGAAGAAAGCATATAAACATAACTAGAAGAAGTTTTATTCATCTCAAAAATACATTTTTTTACTATTACATATTGATCACTCTCAATAATTTGTTTGAAGCCTGCCTTGTTAAGAAGAAAACTAGACATCAAATTTTTTCTCATTGAAGGAGTATAAAGTACGTCTTTCAACGTTAATACTCTTTCTGAAATAAACTTCAACTCGACTTCTTCCTTTTCAAGGACCTGGGTTGTGTGAAAATCACCAAGCATGATGGTTTTGGGCTCCTCAAATGGAGTGTATACTTTAAACCAATCTCTATCATAGCAAACATGACGGTTTGCTCCAGAATCAGCCCATCATCTATCAATATTTTCTACCATATTAATATTTGTTATCACCACCACAAGTGGCTCTTCATGTACATTTGCCTGTGGTGTAGGACCACGTTTCCGAAATTTGCAAAATCGAGTAATATGTCCACTCTTGCCACAGACAAAGCATGGTTTCGCAATTTGAACTTGTTGATTCTGTGCTTGGTTGTTTGCACCATTATTCTTCTTGGGAGGTCTAAGATAATTTTTCTTAAAAGTCTTCTTCTTCGGCTTCAAAGAAGTATTTTTGTGAGTTTCAGAAGTAATATTATTTGAAATAATTAAATTTACCTTAGTAGTGATGGGTTGTAGAGTGCTCTCTTCCGATTTCATAAGTACATCTTGGCCTCTTGCCTCTTCTTCCATGCGAATCTGCATTATCAACGTCTCAAGTGAAGTTTTCTTTTGTTTGTGGCGCATATATAGTTTTTTGAAATTCCGTCCATGAAGGTGAAAGTTTATCTATTATGCCACAAACAATAAGGTTGTCTCCAATTTTAATATCCTCGGACCTGAGCTCTCCAACGATTATTATGAAGTCTTGAGCTTGGTCTACTATAGATTTGTTGTCCACCATTTGAAATTGTCCACCATTTGAAAACAAAAATATCGGCTAGCATCATATTTTTTCGCACCTGCCTCCTCGGTATCATACTTACTCTGCAATACTTTCCAAATTTTCTTTGCAGTAGAGTAAGTTGTATCATAATAATCATAAAAATTATCAGATAGACAATTATGAAGATAATATCGACACTTGTATGAATCATCGTTGTATTTGTCAATTTTTTCTTGAAGGGCAATTAGCTCATCATCATTCATAGAGGAGTTGTCTACTTTGCTTGGATCCAAATAAATAAGTACTTTACCCTTCCATCTCTTGAAATGAGTACCGTTGAAAAGAAATGACTTGTTGAGATCTCCCACCTTGATATCCGCAGATTTTTCAACTGTAGCCACAATGAATCTCCTTAAAATTGTTGGTGAAGGTATGGAAATCTCGTTCTTTTTAAGGAGATTCACAACTGCAACAAAGTCTTCACTGGTCGAGCAATAATCCTCTTGACTTGTCTCCCCCAGGATACAACAGCCCGATCACGTCGTATGACTCGAACAAATTATGAACAAGTTGTTGAGTCTAAAGCTCCACCAAGATGAACACCTTACTTCAACAAAAGTAAAAAACTCTCTTGTTCTCCTTTCACAACTTTAACCTCACTTTATTGAAACACTCTACAATTATTTTTCACACCAAATTATGGAAGAAAAACTCCTATTTATAGGTGTAGGAATTCTTCTTGAATTAAATTGGAAGAAAGTGGGGTAATAAGTTATGAAATCATGGAGAATATGGGATAATGATTAAATTATTATGTAATTAGTGGTAAAACATGGGAGAAAAGTTACAAAAGAGTTATGGCCATTTTCTATATCATGGAGTAGTGAGAATTATGTCATATTTTATTTAAATAATAAAATGCTATTATACTAACATAAAGTAAAACAATTGATATAATATTCATGAATTTTTTATGATGGTTAGAGCTGTCAATATGGGCGGGATCGGGCTAGCCCAACCCATCCCACGTAGGTTTTAGCAATTGACGGGCTGGGCTGGGCTAGCCCACCATTTTGATGGGCCTTATAATGGTTAGCTCACCCCAGCCCTATGTGGGCTGTGGGCCCCCACGACCCGGCCCATTATTTTTTAAAAATATAATTTTATATTTTTATTTAAGTTCTAACCTAAAAAAGATAAAAATTTAAAAGTTAAAAAAATCTTATTGGAAAAATTTCAAAAAATTTAATAACTTTTTATACTGTTCCAATATATCACAATAAATACTAAAAAAGTAAAAGACATGACTTTATTTCATTCACTAAAAATCAAAACTCAAAACTCAAAACAAATTATTCAAGAGAACGTCCATGACGCGTATGGGATATCCAACATATCATCTTCATCAAACACATTTGAATCCGCTTGTGAGAAGGTTGTCTTAATATCTTCACTTTCATCTACATCTACAATACGTATCCAATATTAATTAGTTAAATATTAAGAATAATTAAATTTTTAAAACTAATTAACGTTTTAAGACTTTGATATTTTAATATGATGAGCTTAATAAACTTTAAGCTTGGGATACCCTTCTTCTTATTTTTTGTGTCATATACTTTTTATATTTTATATATTAATATGTATTTTTATTAGGCTCACGGGCCGGCCCGACCCATCTTCAGTCAAGTCTTACGGGCCACGGACTTACTCGGGTCGGGCTTAAAAATCTCATTTTTAAATGGGTTCCAAAAGTTGTAGTCCAATCCTGTTAAATCACGGGTCAAGCCTATATTGACGGTTCTAATGATGATCAATAATGAAAGATCAATAAAGAGGGGGGAGGGGAGGGGGGTGATAGTCATTTGATTGAAAACATCGAGGCTGGTGTTGGGAAAAAATTGCTGTCAAATTTAATTTTAGCTTATAGCTTACCTAGATAAATTTCTCTCTCTCTTATTATAGCACGAAAAGAAATAATGTAAAAAATGGCAGTTTAAGAAAATTTCAAAAAACTTCCGCTTGAAACATGGAGTATATTTCTCGACTAATTTCCAGTACTGCAAATCATCTCTTTAACGTATTTACAGGGGCAAAATTATTCTATAACCTAGAAATGAACAAGTTTGCTCTTCGTGTGTTATCTTATTTTGTTCTGTTTTTTGTAACAAAATTAACTTATTTTCTTCTAACTTTTCCTTATTGCATGCATATACTTAATCTTTTCAAGCGACTACTTCAAATTAAAGCAAATACAAAACCATAAAGGAAGAAAAGAAAATTGAGAAAAAAAGAAGACATTTCTCTGCATACTATGTTTTAAGCTTGTCTTTCTTCTCTTTTACTGTATTTTCTATTTATATTCTTGAGAGTTAAAAAATTATTTCAACAAATTGAATAAAGGATAACCTCAATTCTGATTTGTCAATATTTAAGTACCATTGTTTCACATGAATGTGATGTGAAATACCTAAAAGATAGAGTTGTAGCGCTCACTGCTTTAAGCTCTGGATATAAATTTCAAATATTACGCAATCTGGCCAAGGAATTTTATGTTTTGGATATGTTAACCTATTAATTTCAATGAATGGACCTTTTCAAACTATTGTTTATATTTTTTATCTCAATTTTTTTTAACGAAATATTTTTGCGTCGGAATTTTAAAACACACTCGATAGAATTTTGAAGCACCAAAACTTTTGAGAATCACCAAAATTTCAGCGTCCTGGCGAGCGAACATTAAAATTCTGACATGAGACTTTTTTGTCATTTCCCCGTGTTAACTAACATCAGATGTCGAGCTTTTTCCTAGGTGTAGCCCATATAAACTGACTAATGTTATAGATAAAACGAGGTTATTGGGCTTTCTTTCGTGAAGCCCGAGTATTATGGGCTTATTATAAAACAGGGAGGCCCTTTATGATCGATGTTTCACAAATATAAACCCTAACATCCTTCTTATTAACTTACAAACCCTTGTTGCAACTCGTAGGAGAGAGACGCACAGGCGCCGCAGTAGCAGCAGAGCCAAAAAATGGAGCCAGCGAGAAATGTGAAGGATGTTTCACCTCACGAGTTCGTGAAAGCTTACGCCGCTCACCTCAAGCGTTCCGGCAAGGTCTATTTCTCTCTATATCATTCTTCTCTCAAATCCACTTCTCTTTGTAAACGATAGATATATCCATTTCTCCGTAGTGTAAAGTTTTCTAGTTTACAAATTTGTCCATTTCTCCGTAGTGTAAAGTTTCTCTAGTTTACAAATTTATCTGATGGAGTATCTTTCTGCTTCTTATTTACGTGTATGCTTTTAATCGGATCATTGATATTCTATCGTGTCTCTATGTTTTATGTGTGGTTTACTTATATACTTCTGGCTAGGATGTCCTTTCAGTGTATTTTCTAGTGTTCGCTAATAAGTATTATAGCTGTAGAAGTTTGATTTGCATAGTAGTCCAATCTATTCATGACCAAGCTGTTATGTCTAGCATAAAAATAACATAACAAGGCCCTCTAATTTGAGAGAACATTTGTCTGCTATATCCCGTTAAAGACCGAAAGCTATTATTTTGGTTTGTACTGGAATCTGTTGCCATATTTTATTCATTTTACATACATTTCGTTTCTATATTGTTTACACTCATATAGAGTATGTAGTCTGAGGTGATAGAATGAGATAGCTTTATGTTAGGTCAAAAGTTGTCTGATATCACAGTTTAAAGCTATTATGTATTATGATCAATTGGGAGAGTGCCTGTCTGCCCTTTTCGATATAGTAGGCTGTCTATTTGACCCCCTCCTTTTGGTTTAGTTTTAGGCAAGCTTGCTGCTGTAATTTGGTTCGGATGTGAGATAAAAAATACAATTGTCTTATTTGTTTGCTGATTATTAAATTTCATTCCATAGATGGAGCTTCCCGAGTGGACTGACATTGTCAAGACTGGTAAACTGAAAGAGCTTGCCCCATACGACCCGGACTGGTACTACATTAGAGCTGGTATGTATTTCCTTTATCTCCTCACGTTGAAGAAGAAATTATGTGACTAAAACATTACTGTTCCTAACTTTTCTTCCATTCTGTTTTGTATTGTATGGACAGCTTCCATGGCAAGGAAGATCTATCTGAGAGGAGGTCTTGGTGTTGGTGGATTCCGAAGAATTTATGGTGGTAACCAGAGGAATGGAAGCCGCCCACGTCATTTCTGCAAGAGCAGTGGTTCAGTTGCTCGCAACATCCTTCAGCAATTGCAGAACATGAACATCATTGACTTTGATCCCAAGGGGTAAGTATTATTGTCACATTCAAATTGCATCTTTCAAATTGTCGGGACGGGTTTCAGTTGCGTAGGAAAAACTCCTGGGATTGACATCTCATTTTTGAAATGTTATTCGAGTGAAATGAGGAATGCAACAGGAGAATAATAGTTGTTTCCCCTGATTTTGGAGTCTTTGCTATTCGAAATTAGCGGATGTAGTTCCCCTAACACCATATTTTGTACTGATGCTTTGTGTGCGGAAACATGAATTTTTATTTTTATCCTTCCATATAACCTGAGAAATAGGCATAAATGAAAAAGGGGGGTTGGAAGGAGTCATCTCTGAGATTAAAGGGTTGAACTGCTACTAATTATCTTTCTGATACTTATAGAAGAATTACTGTTTGATGTTTGTTGCTCTTTTTTTTTTCAGTGGAAGGAGAATCACATCCAATGGCCAGAGAGATCTTGACCAAGTTGCTGGAAGAATTGCTGTTGCCATTTAAGAGAGATGAAAGCAAGCCTTATTATGAATACATGAGTTTCTTCAAACTTATAATTTCAGCTTGGACCAGTAGGGTGTTGAATCAATTTTCTGCATGTTTTGCCCTTTTTTCTTTTATCATGGGATTCTTTTTGCATCAGTATGCTAGTTGTCCTTTCAGTACTTTAAGATGTTACTTGGGCCTGCCCTCTATTTGAGCATAACATTCTTATTTTCGTTAAGGGTGTGTTTTATATGGAGGAAAATATTTTGCTAAAACAGTAAAAACTAATTTTCTTTTTCAAATAGCTAAACTCACTCTATATTTAGTCATGCTGTCAATCTTTATTATTTTGAAAGGATCTGAGTTCTATGCACTGCAAAAGTACAAAAAAAATTCCACTATAAGTCTAATTTAAATTGTGATGGAAATCCAGGTTATTCTACTATAGAAGTATATTTGTAATTGCTTTATAGGTAAATTGATTGTATAAAAGCTTTACATTATTAGTGTAAATAATTTATACTTTATTTGAATTATGTCAAACGTATATTCATATATTACACTGCTCGGACAATTACAATATAAAACTACTTTTCCTGGTTAGAAGATATCAGTGGCCTAGAAGCGAAACGAGAAGAGGTAACACCTGAATGGTATTGTCTAGGTTTCACTCTTTAGACTGATCGTACATGTGCCTATTTTTTTCTTTCTATTGTATTACGGGCCTAAAAGATAACATGAAGTTACACTATGAACCGAAGGCGTGGAGAAATATAGCGTTACTTGCTCTCCCTAAGCTATTTGGCTGTGCACTCAGAAAGCTCAGTGTTGCAATTTGAAAGTCCGCCTATCCTGTCTAATATCGTACTTACACCACACAGTAAATCCCAAATTTTAATATGCGGCATCTTCTACTAATTTCTTCTCCATTAGGTACATAAAATATTTTAATGCCCTCCACTTTCCCCTACTGCCACGCTCACTTTTGCGACTTTGTTTCAAGATCTTTTAATTGGCAAGTCATAACATACACATCTTTGACGTGGTATTTTTTGTAAAATAGCTAAAAATATAGATTTCTCAAAAATATTTATTGGCAATTGGGCAATGGCAAGAAAGCCCACTACCATAATGGCGTGGTATAGCCACTTTTTAAAGTGGTATTTACCTTTTAGCCAGTGTTTTTAATGTTGAGTAAAAATAGTCACTACTCTATTAAAATTGATACGAAAAGTCTTTTTTACCCTTTCTTCATGAATGATGTGTAAATATTAAGGACATGGAGTCCTTAACTTTATGAGTGATGTGTAAAAAATATTAAGGACACCATGACTTTAACATTTACACTGCACATATGAAGTTAATGACACAATGTCCTTAATATTTATACATCACTCATGAAGTTAAGGACACCTTAACATTTACACTATACATATGAAGTTAAGGACATGATGTCCTAAAGTTTAACAACAGAAGTTGCAAATACAACTTAATGATATTATGTCTTTAACATTTACATTGCACACATGAAGTTAAGGACACCATGTCCTTAATATTTACACTGCACATATGAAGTTAAAGACGCCATGTCTTTAATATTTACATTGCACATATAAAGTTAAGGACACGTTGTCCTAAAGTTTAACAACAGAAGTTGCAAATACATTTACACATCACCTATGAAGTTAAGGACATCGTGTCCTTAATATTTACACATCACTCATTAAGTTAAGGACACTATGTCCTTAACATTTACATTGCACACATAAAGTTAAGGACACCATGTCCTTAACATTTACACTGCACATATGAAGTTAAAGACACCATGTCCTTAATATTTATACATCACTCATGAAGTTAAGGACACCATGTCCTTAACATTTACACTATACATATGAAGTTAAGGACATGATGTCCTAAAGTTTAACAATATAAGTTGCAAATACAAGTTAATGATATTATGTCCTTAACATTTACATTACACACATGAAGTTAAGGACTCCATGTCCTTAACATTTACACTGCAAATATGAAGTTAAGGACATGATGTCCTAAAGTTTAACAACAGAAGTTGTAAATACAAGTTAATGATATTATGTCCTTAACATTTACATTACACACATGAAGTTAAGGACACAATGTCCTTAATATTTACACTGCACATATGAAGTTAAGGACATGATGTCCAAAAGTTTAGCAGCAGAAGGTGCAAATAAAGGACACTTTGTCCTAAATATTTACATAACATTCATGAAGTTAAGGACACCATGTCCTTAACATTTACACTGCACATATGAAGCTAAGGACACCATGTCCTTAATATTTATACATCATTCATGAAGTTAATGACACCATGTCCTTAACATTTACACTATACATATGAAGTTAAGGACATGATGTCCTAAAGTTTAACAACAGAAGTTGCAAATACAAGTTAATGATATTATGTCCTTAACATTTATATTACACTAATGAAGTTAAGGACACTATATCCTGAACATTAACACTACACGTATGAAGTTAACGACATGATGTCCTAAAATTTAACAACAGAAGTTGCAAATACAAGTTAATGATATTATGTCCTTAACATTTACACTGCACATGTGAAGTTAATGACATGATGTCCTAAAGGTTATCAGGAGAAGATGCAAATATAACACACTTCGTCCTTAATATTTACACATCACTCATGAAGTTAAGGACACTATGTTCTTAATATTTACAATGAACACATGAAGTTAAAGATACCACGTCCTTAACATTTACACTGCACATATGAAGTTAAGGACATGATGTCCTAAAGTTTAACAAAGGAGGTGCAAATACAAGTTAAGGACATTATGTCTTTAACATTTACATTGAATACATGAAATTAAGGACACCATATCCTTAACATTTACACTATACATATGAAGTTAAGGACATGATATCCTAAAGTTTAAAAACAGAAGTTGCAAATACAACTTAATGATATTATGTCCTTAACATTTACATTGCACACATGAAGTTAAGGACACCATGTCCTTAACATTTACACTGCACATATGAAGTTAAAGACACCATGTCTTTAATATTTACATTGCACATATAAAGTTAAGGACACGTTGTCCTAAAGTTTAACAACAGAAGTTGCAAATACATTTACACATCACCTATGAAGTTAAGGACACCATGTCCTTAATATTTACACATCACTCATGAAGTTAAGGACACTATGTCCTTAACATTTACATTGCACACATAAAGTTAAGGACACCATGTCCTTAACATTTACACTGCACATATAAAGTTAAAGACACCATGTCCTTAATATTTATACATCACTCATGAAGTTAAGGACACCATGTCCTTAACATTTACACTATACATATGAAGATAAAGACATGATGTCCTAAAGTTTAACAACAGAAGTTGCAAATACAAGTTAATGATATTATGTCCTTAACATTTACATTACACACATGAAGTTAAGGATTCCATGTCCTTAACATTTACACTGCAAATATGAAGTTAAGGACATGGTGTCCTAAAGTTTAACAACAGCAGTTTCAAATACAAGTTAATGATATTATATCCTTAACATTTACATTGCACACATGAAGTTAAGGACACAATGTCCTTAATATTTACACTGCACATATGAAGTTAAGGACATGATGTCCAAATGTTTAGCAGCAGAAGGTGCAAATAAAGGACACTTTGTCCTAAATATTTACATAATATTCATGAAGTTAAGGACACCATGTCCTTAACATTTACACTGCACATATGAAGTTAAGGACACCATGTCCTTAATATTTATACATCATTTATGAAGTTAAGGACACCATGTCCTTAACATTTACACTATACATATGAAGTTAAGGACATGATGTCCTAAAGTTTAGTAGCAGAAGGTGCAAATACAGGACACTTTGTCCTAAATATTTACATAACATTCATGAAGTTAAGGACACCATGTCCTTAATATTTACACTGCACATATGAAGTTAAGGACACTATGTCCTTAATATTTATACATCCTTCATGAAGTTAAGGACACAATGTCCTTAATATTTATACTGCACATATGAAGTTAAGGACATGATGTCCTAAAGTTTAGGAGCAGAATGTGCAAATACATGACACTTTGTACTAAATATTTACACAACATTAATAAAGTTAAGGACACCATGTCCTTAATATTTACATAATATCTATGTCTAGCACAAGAGTACTTTTGTCTGACGGGTAAAAATTTATTAAGCATTTATTAAAGAGTAAATATATTTAAAATAGTGACTAAAATATAAAGACATCTCTAATCGGTGACTATACGTGCACTTCCCCTTCGTTAGGATGATCACGGATCAGTAGCGTGTATCCGACGTTTGCTCCAGTATAAATCCGATTGTATAGGGCCCACTCCAATATACACTAGCAGAATGGGCCTTCTTCAATATACACTATGAGAATAAAGAATCGCTCCACGTGTACTGTCTCCGAAGCGTCGCCCCTCCTCTAGATGTAGGAGGAAGACATAAGATCTGTAGAAACTTATAAATTCATAATCATAATTAAGCCGTTGCCTAACGCACTTTAATAACGTTCAACAGAGGAAAAAAAGGAGGAGATAAAACAAGGATTAAATTCTCCATTTGATTAAAGCAAAAGAGCAGAGCAGATTTGGGCTTCGGCTTTTGCATTCTTCGCTCTACTTTGCTTCGATTCTCCATTTTCTCCTTGGCCTAGGGTTTTGCAGCTACTCCTCTGTTATAGAAATAAACAGAGAACGCGACTAATCCCGATCTCTCTTTTAATTTTGTTAAATACGGTAAGATTATTAACTATGTAATGGTTTTGTTGATTTGATTGACTTGTTATTCACGAACTATGATCACGTTGCTTTCTTCGTCCTTCCTTTCAAAATGAGTTTTGACTTTTGAGCCATTTCGTGATTGTCGGTTATAATATCAGTTTAACTAATTATTTTGTTTTGCTTCCATTTCCTAGAGATTTCGTTTGAAAGTTGTTTTATCAAACGATTTAATTCGAGAAGCAAGTACATTGTTCTTTGACTCAATGGGAATGATAGTTGTTTCCCTGTGCAAAAAGTGGCATATGAATACTATATTCTAACTTGTATAACATTTATGCAGTATAATAGTTTTACTTTCTGTTTAATGTTAGGTAAATGTATACTGTATACATGTTCAATTTATTCTTTCCTTAGCTAAAATTAGGTTAACATTAGAAGAATTCAGCCACGGTTTAGTGGGATATTTCTGGGCACTTGTCTGATATAAATTTTATTCTCATATTTGCAGGTTATTTTTGTTTCTTACTGTGTTGATTCGATGGTTTAAGGCCCTTCCAGGATCAAAGTGAATAAGTAGGATTTCAAGGATGAGATGAACTGAAGTATCATCATCTTTAGACAAAGGTTTCGAAGTAGTAAGCTACAATATATGGCATATTAGGGGTAAAACGAAACCCAACGTAGGATACTAACACCAGCTTGGCTTTAGATTGTGGATGTGTTTGTGGAGGAGGTGAATGATGCTGTTATTCGTAGCCTAATGCTTGCCTAGGTTCTTATTTATACTGACATACCTGTATTTGTGTACTAAGTATGGAATTATAGAATTTTAATATGGAAGACTATAGAGAATCAGAGCTTCCACTTCTTAGCTGGATCAGCAAAAATCCTTCTGAGATGGCGGAATCCCCTCTGTTTATTGTCTCCTGTGTCATTGCTGGTTTAGTTGGAATTTTAACTATACTTTACACAGCTTTCCAGTGGAGAAGGAGCACAAATGGTAGTTGGATGAAAGCCATAGCCAGATCAAAGAAAAACCCGAAAACAAGGAATAAGGTCCCTGTGGCTCCTCATACTTGGGCTTTAGAAACTGTTTCTCGAGGGAAAAGTTTAAATTGTTGTGTCTGTTTAAAGTCCATTTCTCCATCTCAGACTCTTGGCCCAATTGTGGCTTCGGAAAGTTTCTTTAATCGTTGCAGCATATGTGGCGCGGCAGCTCATCTGAGTTGCTCATCTAGTGCTCACAAGGATTGCAAATGTGTATCTATGTTTGGATACCCTAATGTGGCACATCAGTGGGCAGTGCGCTGGACAGAGGTAGCTGATCAACCTGATGAATCTTATTTCTGCAGCTACTGTGAAGAGCCATGCAGTAGTTCATTTCTTGGTGGGTCCCCTATATGGTGTTGCCTGTGGTGTCAGCGTCTAGTTCATGTTGATTGTCATGCCAATATGTTCAATGAAACTGGTGATATTTGTGACCTGGGCCCTTTCAGAAGGCTTATTCTATCGCCACTTTATGTGAAAGAGCTTAACAGGACTTCTTCGGGTGGACTGCTGAGTTCTATCACACAAGGGGCCAATGAGATTGCATCTTCAGTACGTGCTACCATAATGAGTCAAAGCAAGAAATACAAACACAGTAATGAGAAACATGGGAGCGGGACCCCTGCAGAGACAAGCAATGGTGATGCTACTGGGGACACAACTGCTGAAAGCACTGCTGATAGTCATCAAGTAAATGGTGATTGTAGAATAGAGGAAAATTGCAATGGCTGTGTAAATAGAGAGGGTGTGGATCAGCAGCAAGACAGTGGTGTGAAAAAGATGATATCTATGCCCAGCTTCCAGAGGAGTTCATCCATTAATCAGAAGGATGAATCTCAATTAATAGTGATAAGGCAGAAATATGAATTGACTGATTTGCCTCCAGATGCCAGGCCTTTGCTAGTTTTTATAAACAAGAAAAGTGGAGCTCAACGAGGAGATTCACTTAGGCAGCGGTTAAGCCTTTTATTAAACCCAGTGCAGGTGAGGTGAAGCTCCTTAGCTACTTACTGTTCTTTTAGCATCCATCTTGTGAATAATTCTTGCTCTCTCTATTTATCTATCAGTAGTGAATCAGTGCTACAATTACATTTTGAGGAATGTTACCATAGTTAATTCACCTGTCCTTTAAATGGCTCCGAGGGCTTGCGCTTGTAGCTGCTAAAAAGATTCTATGAGCCTTATTTTATCTGCCAACATGCTTTTTTTCCCATGCTTTTGAAAGTGTTGTAACACATTCCCTTGGATAATTGTAAATGTACCGCCTAATAATGTTTCATTATCAACGATTGACTTAGGCAGATATCTATCAGGTGGAGGAACAAATATGGTGATAGATAAATACATTATCCCTTTACAGGTTTTCGGTGCGGCGGAGTGCTATCCTTTTTATGCTACTTGATTATATGCCTTATGAACATCATTAAAGATGTCTAGTCTTTTCTGTTTAAAGGCTTTTTTTGTGGTCCAGCTTTTTCAGTAGATTCATGAATGTTTTTGCCAGCAAGCCAATGTGTTGATCTGATTTTCCATGGATATGCTAATAGGTCTTTGAGTTGAGTTCAACCGAAGGGCCCGAAGTTGGTCTGCATCTTTTTAGAAGGGTGCCTCACTTCCGGGTTCTTGTATGTGGAGGTGATGGTACTGTAGGCTGGGTTTTGAATGCCGTAGATAAACAAAACTATGTTTCTCCTCCACCAGTGGCAATACTCCCTGCTGGGACAGGAAATGATTTGGCTCGAGTTCTTTCCTGGGGAGGTGGCTTGGGTTCTGTAGAGAGACAAGGTGGTCTTTGCACACTTTTGCATGATATAGAACAAGCTGCAGTAACTATCCTTGATCGATGGAAAGTTTCTATCTTAGACCAACAGGGCAAGCTGCTTCAAGCCCCGAAGTTCTTGAACAACTACCTTGGTATGGTAACTGTTCTTCTGTGGACGGCAGATGATATATTAAGTTTGCTGTACTGGAGAATGTTATGATCATCATCTCACTTTCCCACTGTTTTTTTCAATTTTAATTTTTTTTTGGTTGCAAATTTTGATGAGTGTTCGTTATTGATGTTCCAGGGGTTGGTTGTGATGCAAAGGTTGCATTAGAAATCCATAATATGAGGGAGGAAAACCCCGAGAAGTTCTACAATCAGGTATGCAGATCATCTTCTATGATCATGTGGAGCATGATAATTGGGTTTGTGAATTTGGTTTGATAAAGAAATAGGTCTGTAGAGTTTAAAGTTTGCTTTTGACTTACCTAATGAAATGCATCATCCGTGTATTCATTCATCTCTTGTTTGTAGGATCGTATGGTATTTTTTTTGGCGTAACTGAGAGTTATCTTCCATGTATGTCTCCTTTCTATTTTATATGCATTTGTGACTGATTTTTTTTTTTGGTTGCAAAAATGCTGCAGTTTATGAACAAAGTTCTTTATGCCAGAGAAGGTGCTAAGAGTATCATGGATCGGACATTTGCAGATTTTCCATGGCAAGTTAGGGTGGAGGTTGATGGTGTTGAGATTGAGGTTCCTGAGGTGGTGACAAAAGGCTTAACTATTCTTGTGGAAAAAACATTTTTGCTTCGAATTATCTACTTTTAGTCATTTGATGTGTGATTCTTACTGCAGTCTATCTTTTAGTAACTCTCATCATTCTTATAGAAGTTGCAATAATACTATCAACTCTCTAGAGATACTAGGAAATATTCTAGTCATTTGATGGTGTTGAGATTGAGGTTCCTGAGGTGGTGACAAAAGGCTTAACTATTCTTGTGGAAAAAACATTTTTGCTTCGAATTATCTACTTTTAGTCATTTGATGTGTGATTCTTACTGCAGTCTATCTTTTAGTAACTCTCATCATTCTTATAGAAGTTGCAATAATACTATCAACTCTCTAGAGATACTAGGAAATATTCTATCACGATAGTCGATAAAAGATGCAAAAGTTTATAAGAAAAATTTGGTGGATAATTCTGTATATTCTTCTTAAAGATGTTTTATCGAGTCATCACGGTCTTGAAACCACCTTCAGCAACTAAAAGATTATTGATCTGTAATGATAAGTTATTACTTTGTGACTTGATCTGCAGGATGCAGAAGGTGTTCTTGTAGCTAATATTGGAAGCTACATGGGTGGAGTAGACTTGTGGCAGAATGAAGATGAAACTTATGACAATCTTGATCCTCAATCCATGCATGACAAGATGCTGGAGGTTGTCAGCATTTCTGGGACCTGGCATCTTGGGAAGCTTCAGGTATATAGGAAACGATTTCTGAGACGTTAATGTAGCAAAAGTAATTTTCATGGTCCTGGAGGCTGTTTCTTTTTTGTTGAGGAAAAATTTCTCGAGTCTTAAAGTAGCTTCATCTCAGCCCTCAGGCAGTTGTCTATGTTGTGTGTTCATATCATTACTGGAGAGACGTTCAGTAATCACATCTGGTGATCCTCTGACAAGAGTTGCTGCAGTTGTATAACTGGAAGAGCACTTTTTGATGGTTATTGGCATGATGTGTCTATTTGATCTTTCAGCTACTTTTGGATTTCACTCTTTTGTGATAAGGTTACTACTCTTGCAAACAGGTGGGGCTTTCGAAAGCTCGGAGGCTTGCACAGGGGCAATTGGTCAAAATTCAACTTTTTGCTGGATTTCCTGTTCAAATAGATGGAGAACCCTGGTATCAGCAACCATGTACATTGACAATAACACATCATGGACAGGTCAATTACACTTGCGTATCCTTTGTTTTTTTCCAAGGGTGTGGAGAGGGGGAGGGAGAATGGGTTTTCACGTTAAATTTATTGAACTAATGCAGAATCTATAATTTGTTCTTGCTGCTGTTACAGGCCTTCATGCTGAAGAGAGCAGCAGAAGAACCTCTAGGTCATGCAGCAGCAATAATTGCTGATGTGCTTGAGAATGCGGAATCCAATCAAGTGATTGATGCGTCACAGAAGCGGGCACTTCTTCAAGAAATGGCCCTTAGACTCTCTTAGACACACATTGATTTATTAGGTTGCAGCAGTTGATAGGAAGTTTTGTATAAAGTCCTCTACCTTTTTGTACAGGTTCTTCCATCTCACATGTAAAATATATGGAAATTAGAAATGTATACAAAGCTAGTCAACATCGAGTGAAGAGGCAAATTTTATGATGGTTGGACCAGTGTCCTCGTGGCCCTACGGTCTAATTTGTGCTCCCTTTGGGCGTGTGTTTATATAGTACCCCACAAACAGTGACTGTAACAATATCCAAACCACCCAGTAGTTGAAGATTATGGGTTGGCCGATGCTTGCAGCTTTTAGCTGTTTGGACCACCGTAGTGGGTTAAGGATAAATGGTGGTGTAGCAGCTTTCTTCTATTGCCTGTTGTTTCGATGAACATCTTACAGGAAGGAGTCATACATAGGGAAAAGAAGGCAAAATACCTTAAAACTCCCCTAAACTTGGCACACATTATTGGTTACATACTTGAACTATCTACGGTCTTTATTACCCCCTATATTTAGTTATCCGATAGCTGTTATCCCCTTGGACGATCTCATCCCAGGAAAGTGGCATGCACTCACCTGCCACGTGAATTTTTCTGTTTGTGGCATTTTTTTGAAAAATGAAATATATTTTTAATAATATTTTTCGAATAAAATTTATAACAAAACTTGGATAACTACATTATTTAGGTTAATTTTTTTATTTGGCTAAAAATAATAAAGTTTTAGTTATTCTTTTTTTGAATTTGACCCGACAATAAAGATTTATACAATTGAAATAAATAGTCAAGGTATCTAAAAAGTTATAAAAAATACATAGTTTGAAATTTATTATTTTGGCTATAATATTTTATATAGCTCTAAATTATGGTGCTCTAATTTTTTTTTTTTTTTTTTACAGATTTTACCACAATTGCAAGTTTATTTTTTTGGCTATACTTTTTTTATTTGGTAAAAAATAATGGAGCTATGGCCAATTTTGTTTTTATTGGTTTGACTCGAAAATAAAAATACACAATTAAAATAAATAGACATTATATTATATATATATATAAAAAAAAGGAAATATACACAACTGGTACTCCATTATTTTTGCTAAAAGTTTTTTATTTGGCTAAAATGATAGAGTTCCTACCACACGTTTTACAAATTCAACCAAAAACAAAAAAAGAAATATGCAGTTGGAACAAATAGACATTATATCTTAGAAGAAATTAAAAATAATAGAAGTTAGAGTAAAGTCCACATTGTATGTTAAGATGAAGCAAGAAGAAATACATAGTTGTAACAAATAAATCATTATATATGACTATATGACAATTAAAAGTTAAAAAATAACCTATTTGAAAGGTGATTTTTCAATTTTTCTTCACTCCCACACGTTTAAAAAAGAGTGCACCCACACTCTTTGCCATAGCAATGTTAAGGGGGTAATGGCTCTCAAAAGGCCAAGTTGAGGGGGGTAATTAAGACCACGAATAGTTTAGGGTTGTAACTAATAATTTGTGCCAAGTTTATGATTTTTTTAAGCTATTTTTCCGAAAAAGAATCATTTCTGCCTGTGAGTAGCAAGTTTGAACGTGCTTCTCAAAGACAACATTTCGTTGCTCTTCACGCTGTAATTCTTGAAGCTCTTCTATAACAAAATAGGAGATTGTTTCCTCAGTTTTTATCTTCAATCCAAGTTTTATCTTACGTCTCGAGTGATACAAAGTTCCATTTCTTTTATTTGGAGTTGGCTGATTTGTTTTTATTATTTTTAACTGTGCGAGATTGATGCCCTTGTTGACAACATTGGGCCTCAGTCAAAATAATATTTGTTTTGTAGACATATCCGACCCAATTATATTAATGACCCTATTGTATTTTCATTTGTATGGTAAAGATATATGTAACTAGAACCTTCTGAAAATAAATGACAATTCATTTTTTCCTTTTTCAGATATTTTCACATGCTACTCTCTCTTTCTCTCTCAAATTAGGGTTCTTACTCATTTCATTTATTTCACAATTATGGGCTGATTTCTGCACATTAACATGGTATCAGAGCCTAGAATCGGTTGATTCTAGCTCCGCTCTATCGATCGATAGTAGATTTACGAAGTTTTGTGGTAATCTCCGCAATAAATTTTCTCTATGTTTGATTTTTTTCAGTGGAATTTTGTGCGATTTAGCTTCAATACAACTTCTGGTTGTTTTACGATGTTTTAGCGGGGAATTTCTCCAGAACTTTGTGTGGTGATTTCTGGTGGTTCGCGGTCTAATAATTGGACAATTGTTGCCGTGATTTTGGGTTAATTTTCAAGGCCTTACTTCTTTAGGTTGCAAGGAAGGACGGTAATACCTTCTATTAATTCTCTTCACGTTCAGTATTGACAAAATTCTGTCAGTCATCTGCATTTTGTGAAACATACCTAATTAGGGTTTTCTCATGGATAGTCCTGAAATTAGTTCATCCTCTACTGCTGATGGATTTGATGACTTTACTGTTCCCCCTTACCATCCATTTTATGCCCATCCCCCGGATAGTCCAGGTACTCATCTAGTATCCCCACCTTTTGATGGTAGTAATTTTGTTATTTGGCGTAAAAACATAATGACTGCACTTTCTTCTAAAAACAAGTTAGGACTTATAACTGGTAGAGTCCCAAAACCTCAATTCCATTCCCCATACTATCAATTCTGGGAACGATGCAATGTGTTACACCATGTGCGTCTCAAGGTGACGTAATAAATATGAAACTTGTTAATCATTATTTAAATGATTTTAAAGTCATAATTTGGCTATATATGATGTTTGGATAGAAAATATGAAGTTTGGAAAAAATCGGATTAAAGTTGCAGAAAAACCGACTAAGGATTTGCCTTGTAACCGAGCTTTTTGAGAAATAAATTTCGTGTGCTATATGAGGTATTTTTGGGACATATTATATACCAAATTTAAGGTCTTGGAATTTAGTTTCCAATTCTCTTAACCGTTTATTCATACAACACTCGGATAAAAAGTTATAAGTATTGGAAGAAGGACCAATGCTAGAGTGCCAAGTAGCATCTTTTGACTTTTCAAACAAAATGGATATTTATATCTTTATCTCGTTTCTTTCTTCAATTTTTTTAGAACACACAACCAAATAAGACCCCTAACTTTACTATTAAGCTCTCTGCAAGAGCTTCAAACAAGATTATCATCCCGGGCACGGAATCAAGAAGTGATAACATTAAAACGATCCCTACGACGTAAGTATTGCTATATCGCCTCTCTTTTTCTTTGTAGTTTGAGTTTTGGAAGGTACTTCATAGTTAATAAAACATGTACTTTCTATATTTAAGTGTTTAAATATCAAGGAAGGTTGGTAAATTCATTTTCTAATAGTTAAAAATCACGGAACGGTGATCGGAAGCCGTGAGTTCGAGTTATTCACTTGTAGCGGACTATTTTGTGAATTATTTTGTATTGTTATTGGGCTGCATGTTTTACTACTATTTTGTGGAGTTTTGTAGGAGTAAGGTTGTGGAGAAACACTACATAAATGCAGGGTGGTGGGATGGTCGTTCGTCGTAACATTTTCGGGCCGTTTGACACTATTACGGTGGTTGTTTTGTGTATGAAGAGATTGGGGTGTGTTGGGATATTTTGTAGTATTTTGTGGTATATATAAGGTTGGAAAATAATGTATACATGTTGATATTATTGTGTTTGGTATTATATTGAATTTGAAGGAAGTAAGGATTATAGGGGAGATGCTGCCCGTTTTAATACAAAATAAGCTTGTCGTTCGTTGTACGATACTTGTACCTTTCGTAACTTAATGATAGTATTATTATTGTTGTTGTAGATTAAGGTACGAAGAGGCGAGTTCAACTTGGTGATTGGAAATATTATGATAAGGTATGTTAAGGCTATCCATTCTTTCCTTTTGGCATGATCCATACGATACAAACGAAACGAACAAATGCACAACTTTCATAAATGACTCTATTCATAGAAGTACTAGAAGTGCCTATGTTCTTGATTCCCCATGTGTCCTATTATTCTATCATCTGTTCACGGGTCTCAGAAAATACATAAGTTGATAAAGTTGATTTCATGATATTAATCGAAGGCATATTAATTTTATGACATACCGAAAGATCTTACGAGCGTACTTCTTATGCATTTCATTCATTTATACATGTACATTGACCCATGACCAGATGGCGTTATATACGTGTATATTATATGTATATGGGATATGAGATATGAAAAAAGGTTACGGCGTTATATACGCACCACCACCTGATCAGCTGATATACGTTGATGATTTTGCCCACAATGAATGAGATGATATGATGGGATTCCCTCAGAGGCTTGATGATATTATGTACGCATATACTTATGCATGGTATGGCATTTATACGCACATGCATGACATTATAAATATTTTCATAATTCACAGAGCTATTCAGACTTACAGGTTGAGTTCCTCACTCCATGTTTCTTTCATGCCTTACATACTCAGTACTTTATTTGTACCGCCGTCCCTTTTACATGGGGACGCTGCGTTTCATGCCCGCAGGTCCCGATAGACAGGTTGAGAGTTCTCATAGTAGGCTATCAACTCAGCAGAAAGTGTTTGTGCACTCCACTTGCTCCGGAGTTGCCTATTTGGTCAGTATGATTTGAATATGTATTGATTGGTATGACGGGGCCCTGTCCAGACCTTTATGACATTTATGTACTCTTAGAGGCTTGTAGACAGATGACATGTATATGGATACTTGTATGGCCTTATCGGCCTTATAGTCTCGTATGTCACATGTATAAGTTTCTATATCATGTTGGGTCATCCTATGTCTAGTATTCCCTTATGTTTTATTCTAGTTATCTTATGACAATCTTTCCGGTTCATTTACCCATGATAGTATGATAAGAATGATACGTTACATTGGTACTCGGTTGAGTTAGGCATAGGGTACCCGTCGCGACCCTACGGTTTGGGTCGTGACACAATGACATGGTCATTACATGGATAACAAACTCACTATCTAGGGATATAACCAATAGCATGATGTGTTTTGATACTGCTAATGATATGTGGGTTGATATTAATGAAAGATTTGGTACCTCAAATGTATTTAGAGGGAAGTTAGTACTACTTCCTAGGGGTCTTTGGACATTGCCACTTATTTCACTAAACTAAGGGGTCCTTGGGATGAACTTAGTATTGCATATGTAGGACCCGTTTGCTCTTGTGGAGCTTTGCCTAAATTCATTGAAGAACAAAAAATTTACCAAATCCTTAGTGGGTTAGATGAGTCCTACTCTACATGCAAAATCAATATCCCGATAATGCCATTTCTCCACTCTTTGAGCAAAGCTTATTCAATGCTTCAACATGATGAGAAGAAAAAGGAGACCTCTGCTCCTCTTCTTAGCTTCTCTAATGATTCTGCTTCATTTTATGCTTCAACTGGACATATGAATAATCATAGAGTTTTCCATCAGAGGGTACAATTTGACTCAAAAGGGGTTCTACTTCCACGTCAAGTCTTTCTTGTAAGCAATGTAAGAAACTTGGGTACACTATTGATAAGTTCTACAAGATCCATGGTTTTCCTCCAGACTTCAAATTTACCAAGAATAAGAGGTCTGGTGCATGTGTTCAGCCTGAAAGTCATATTCCAGAATCTGTTTCTTCCAACCATAGTTCTTCTGAAGTTTCTGGTCATAGGTTCAGTAAAGAACAATATCAACATCTTATGAATTTGTTCCAACAGGTTCACACCTCTCATGTCTTCCACCATGAGCATAATGCTGTTGACAATATTGGTTTTACAAATTTTGCAGGTGTGTATAACCACCTTGAAGTACATTCTACTTCTTTTCATGCATGTGCAGTTTCAACTTTAGGTTTAAATCCTTGGATCATAGATTCTGGTGCCAACAATCACATGACACCATATAAACATCTTCTCCACAGTCTTCAACCATTAGTTTCCTCTTTTTGATAAATTTACCAAATGAATATAAAGTTAAAGTTATATCTACTGGATATTTAGTTCTTAGAGCAGATATGATATTACATAATGTTCTTTTAGTTCCATCCTTCTTTTTTAACTTGATTTCTGTGCACAAATTGCTTCTTTAGTTTAATTGTCTTGCAGTCTTCAACATTTCTATTTGCATTTTACAGGGCTCTTCTCTGAGGAGGCCTCTGGAAATTGGTAAGGCTGCAAATGGGTTGTACTTATTGCATTCAGCTGATCCACAACTTCCTACTCTTGTTACTTGTTATGTTTCTAATTCTATTCATAGTATTATTTCTGCTGTTGTTTTCAATTCTCCTGAACATTCTGTAACTCATAGTTCCACTTGTAATCCACATGTTGTTGCTAATAAAAGTGATTTGTTTTGGAATCAAAGGTTGGGTCTTATTCCATTTACTAGAATGAAATCTATTTCTTTCTTGTCTGATAAAATTTCATCTAAACAACCATTTTTGTGCATTGTTTGTCCTATGGCTAGACAACATAGACTGCATTTTTATGATAGTACTATACATTCCTATGTTCCCTTCTAACTTGTTCACATTGATATTTGGGGTCCTTACAATACTTTAACTTACAGTGGTTTTTGATATTTTCTGACTTAGTTGATGAGTTTACTAGAGTGACTTGGACTCATCTTTTATCTTGTAAGAGTAATGCTCTTTCAATACTTAAAGCTTTCCTCCAAATGGTCAAAGTGCAATTCTAGTCTATTGCTCAGTGTTTCAGGTCTAATAATGCATCCTTCCCATCCTTGTCTTCCAGCCCCTGAAGTTAGAAATCTGGCAGAACTGTTAATCCTCAAGTATGTCTTAAAGATTATGTTTGCACCTCTATCATCCCTTCTCCTCTTCCTGCTTCTTTATCCACTAAGGTGTCTAATGTTGATTTGCATATGCATGAACCTCAATTTTATCAACAAGTTATTTCTAATCCTGCTTGGCAAGAGGCTATGATCTAAATATTTCAGGCCCTTGATGTAAATCAGACTTGGGATATTGTTCCCCTTCCTCCTCATAAGAAGCCAATACCTTGTAAATGGGTATATATATAAAAGATAAACTGAAGTCGGATGGCACTATTGAAATATATAAAGTAAGATTAGTGATTAGAGGGGATACCCAGAAAGAAAGGATAGACTATACTGAAATATTTTCACTAGTTGCCAGACTCACCACAATCATATTTTTACTTACCTTGATTGGTAAGAGAGGGTGGATTGTTTTCCAGCTGGGCGTCAATAATGCTTTCTTACATGGTGACCTCCATGAAGAGGTTTATATGAAGATTCCTCCTGATCTTGTGGTATCTGAATCTTCCTCTTCCTCTCCCTTGGTTTGCAAACTCAAAAAATCACTTTATGGACTTAAGAAAGCATCCAGATAATGGTTCGCTAAATTGTTTGAGTCTTTGGTCTCCAAGGGTTATGCATCTAGTAAGAATGACTACTCTCTCTTCACTAAGACTTATGGATCCTCCTTGGTGATGATTGTTGTTTATATAGATGATATTTTGTTGGCCGGTGATGATGTGAGTGAATTGAATTCTCTGAAAACTTTTCTGGATGACACTTTCAAGATAAAGGATCTTGGAACTGTTCATTACTTCCTAGGTTTAGAAGTCATTCCTCATCAGCAGGGTTATCTTATGAGCCAATAAAAGTACACCTCTAACCTCCTAGCTGAATTTCATTATGAAAATTTCACTTTTGTTTCCACCCCTTTGGATCCCAGTGTGAAATTGGTTGCTGATATGGGTGACCCCATTTCTGATCCTAGCACTTATAATGAGGTTGGTTGACAAGCTCAATTTTCTTCAATATAACAGGCTTGACATCTCATTTTCAGTCCAGCATCTCAATCAATTCTTACAGACTCCACATGTTGCTCATATGCTAGCAAATCTTCATGTCCTGAGATATCTAATGAATGACCCTATCCAAGGTCTTCTCTTATCTGCCAGCTTTGATTTCTCTCTTCTAGCCTATTCAGATTCAGATTGGGCTGCTTGGATTGCTTGTGCTTTTCTCCAAAAGATTCATAACGGGTTGTTACATCACCTTGGGGGCAGTCCTATTTTCTGGAAGAGTTAGAAGCAGTCTATTGTAGCACTTTCTTCAGCTGAAGCTGAATATCGAGCTTTGAGAATGGCTGTGACTGAGATTTCTTTGCTGGTCTGCTTGTTTGGTGATCTTGGCTTGCGTATTTCTGGACCTATTTTCCTCTTTTGTGACAACCAAACAACTTTACATATTGCCAAAAATCCTGTATTTCATGAACGCACGAAGCATATTGAAGTTGATTGTCATTTTGTATGTGATAGTCTACATTCAGGTTTGATTTCCTTGTTGTTTGGCCCCAATTTTGCTGAGCTTGCATACATGCTGACCAAGCATCTACCTGGACCTCTACATCCTCACTTCCTGTGCAAGCTTGGAGTGTCTACACCCTCCAGCTTCGGGGGGGGGGGGGAGGGGGAAGTAGTTTGCAACATTGGGCCTCAGTCAAAATAGTATTTGGTTTGTAGATATACCCGGCCCAATTGTATTGATGGCCCAATTGTATTTTCATTTGTATGGTAAATATATATATATAACTAGATTCTTCTGAAAATAAATGACAATTCATTTCTCCTCTTTTCAGATATTTTCACACGCTGCTTTCTCTCTCTCTCTCTCAAATTAGGGTTCTTACTCATTTTATTTCTTTCACAATTATTGGTTGATTTCTGCACAATAACAGAAACTTCTTCAGATATACAAAACGAAAGGTGAAGATACAAAACAGAACGTACACATTTCTCATTTTTTACTCCTCTGCGTAAACTTGTTCTCTATTTTAAAATAGACAATGTAAAAA
This sequence comes from Nicotiana tabacum, assembly GCF_000715075.1. Lineage (NCBI taxonomy): Eukaryota > Viridiplantae > Streptophyta > Magnoliopsida > Solanales > Solanaceae > Nicotiana > Nicotiana tabacum. Next base: position 26,224,127 of record NC_134083.1, read on the forward strand.
TCGATGTAATACTTTGCATCTGATCATAACAAATATCAAGTTATCTGTTTCGTAACACTCTTAACATTTGTAAAAAGTCAAAATAAAGTAGAATTATAAATAGTACAATTTTAAATAAAATAGCCAATTAGTTGACATTTATTCAATTTTACTACTTTTACATTTGATTCACGATTGACTTGATTTTAAAAATCGCGGAAACTAATGCCAAATACGTATTAAACCAATATAAGAATAGTATATAATAAGTTTCAACTAATTTACCAAGAAGATGGCATAATTTTGACCATTTGCACATGACCGCCATGGCTTGTTCTTGAAAGCTAAAGCATTTGCCAGATGCAGCCGTTTCTTGTACTTCTCGTTTTGCTTCTTTTTATATATTTGACCAATTTATAAATTATAATATTTTTTTCATTTATTTTTATTACTAAAAATAATTGGTACATACATTCTTACAAACGTCTATCACACACTCAACTTGTCAACTAGACTCCATCCAGTGTTCGAATAACTTGATTCCAAGAAAGGCTGTGGAGCTTTTATAATTCATCACGCCATAGAAATGTTTTTAAAAAAAAGGAAAAAAAAAGAGTAAAGCTTGAGAAAGGATAAATTGCAAGTTTATATATGCAATCATCATCATTTAACACACGCCCATATGATTTTACCTATTTAAAATTCAATATTTCTTGGAATATCTCTCATGAGTTGTCATTAATAATTACGTACAATGGCAAACAAAAAACCTGATTTTATATGGAGAAATCTCATAAGTATCAGATTTTCAGATCCCAAGGTGACAAATGTAGTTAAGGTCATGAGATCCTCAATTTTGCCAACAGAGTGATTCCTGGTTAAACGATTTCATTCCCTAAACTATCAAAAAAATTAATTACTACATAACAATCGAGGTCTGTGACGTAACCTGGCCACATATCTTTCCGGCTAAGGAATGGAAAACCTTTCTCCTATTACGTGAATTCAATTTTCTTTTCATCCGGAAAAACCCATCTTTTTTTCAATAATATTTTTGTCATTTGATCCAATAGCGTTCCGTTAGATAGGAACAGATTTGATAAATACTGATAACTCTCGGATAGAGTATTAGAACGGTCATTCCGTTCATTTTTACATGTCTAGTATTCTAAAAATAAATTTTACTTTTACTTGTCACTTTAGCATATCAAGAGGAGACAATTTTTTTTTTCCTGTTATACTCACAGTATTGATTACTCAGTTCAAACAAATCCATAAAAAACATGCATCAATTAATATGGGTACCATATTAAATTATGCACATTATTTATTATTTTTCAAGAGGTATGCAAAATTCATAGTGAACAAGTAAAAGTGAACGGATGAAGTAATCATTAAGCTTCCAGAATAATTTTTAAGCATTTATACTGATTGCCTTCCCCAAAATTCGTTGTATATACATAAGAAAATAGTAGAAGTTATTTAGAGTAACAAATTTAATATCTTTAGTACGTTACCGGTTAAATATCTTTGAAGGTGTTATGTAATATGTCTAGACACCATGAATTGCTACTTTAATCGGTGTATGTTTTTACAATTTTAAGAATATATGAAGCATTTTCATCGTTTACTCCTACTGGAAAATAAATTATTTTCTATTTGTTAAGTACTAAATACAAATCAAGAAATGGAAGGCTATTTCCTCTTCGTTTTTCTATAAAAGTGCATGTATCTCTTTAGACTGAATTGATCACCGATCTAAGCAAAACTTCTACTCTTTTTTTTTTTTTAATCAAAATTTTCAAAACCATAAGAAGAAACAACAGGAAATATAATTAGAATTGGAACAAATAAATCATTATATTTGATTATGTGACAATTAATATTTTAAAAATATCCTATTTGAAAGCTAATTTTTTAATTTCTCTTCCATCCCACCTAAAAGAGAGTGTATTCACGCTCTTTGCCACATCAACATCTAGGAGAGTCAAGATTATTAAAGACCACGTATAATTTAAGAATGAACTAAACAAAAGTTGTCAGTACAGAGGGGTCCCGAACATTTCTGCTAATAATAAACTCCTAAATAAAATAATCCAGGCTTTCCTTCCACACTCCAAAAGAAAAAGACTAAGCAAAATAAATTTGTCTCTCACCGTCCATAAGTAGTGAAGTTAAAGCTTGTGTACCACCTTTTCATTTTGTTGCTGAAGAGGCCATTTTTCAGGTACCCAACACGTTAGATCTCAAGCTCTGTTGCCTTCAAAGCAAGCTTTCTAATAAGTACTTCTTGTTTTTTTCCTCTAACCATAATGTATTAAACTATTAATACATGCTCTTAGCTGTAATTAATCTTTCTTTAATCTCACTCAATGCCCTTCGAACAAACGCAACACGTTCTTTCTGAACTTTCTTTTTCTTCTTCTCTTTCTGTTACTGTACCAGTCAAAAACAATTTTCTTGTTGGGTTACAACCTCATTTTCACATGAAAATTGCACCTCTAGTTAAATTGGTTCACTTTGCAACAAAATAATAATTATAAAAAAAAAAGAAGGTTTTTCCACACCTTGTGATACTGTTTTGTTCAAAATCCATTCTTGTAAAATTTAGGTTGGAGTTAAAGATCAATCTACTTGGTAAAAAATATGTCCTTTTTTCTTTTGGTAAATGGATTTTCCTTGTGATCATAAACCAAGACTCTTCTTCTTTTTGCTTGTTTAAAACCCCTTTCCAATTTATTTTACCTTTTTCCACATTTTAATGGGTCACGGTAGTACTTTTGTGGAGGTGTAGCCACGACTTAAAGTTTATGGATTCAAGATTTTAATACTTTTAAGCTATTGAATTTTAAATTAATAATTTATAATTATTCAATGAATTTCTTAAGATAAATATAAGATTTGCATTAAAGTTATTGAGTTTAGCCGAACGCATGATTAAGTGCTAGCTCCGCCACTGAACTTGTGCATAAGCATTTAAGTTATATACACTTACCTTTTTTTTCACTATAGTGAACTTTAAACTGTATTTATTTAATAATAACCTGATTGTGTAAATGCATCATCCGTAACATTAACCGTGCAATGAACTTTAACTCTAGCAGAAAAGGTTTGTAAGAGTATTAAACCATTCTTTCAAAATTGAAACTTGATTGAGAGGGGGTGGTCAGAAACCAGTCCAAGTGTAAAGTTTCTGTCTTTGCTGAAGGGAAAAGGCAGAAAGAGATGGTGGAATTATCTTGTTAGTTACTGAAAGGTCCCTCTTAAAAACGTGTTGAACATTCTGAATCAGACTTTAAATCTTACATTTGGCACTTTACTTAGTTTTTGAGAGTCCATTGGCTTACACCCCTTAGTCTCTTTTCCATTATATAAAGCGGTATTTCCACGTCTTTGAACCATCACTGAAGCTCTTCGACTCCCTTTTCTTCTTGATATTTTCCTTTTCTAAAAGCTGTTTGGAATTCCTTGAGGTAACTTTTATTGAAGTAGTCTATAGTTCTTGTTTCAAATTGCCTGAGGTAACTCCCTAGTTCAATTTTTGTTTAATACTATCTCAGTTTGCTCCTTTCTTTGTCTTCTACTTAGCTTTTTCTTTGTTTCAGTTTCTTTGTGTATTCTTGTGCATTGGTAATAAGATTGTGGAATCTGAAGCTTGGTCCTGAATCTAATACTTGCCTGTTTTTCAGGTTTCATATTGCAGGGAAAAAATGGTGAAGATTTGTTGCATTGGAGCTGGATATGTTGGTGGACCGACGATGGCAGTCATTGCCCTCAAATGCCCCTCAATTGAAGTAGCTGTTATTGATATCTCTGTTGCTCGAATTGCAGCATGGAATAGTGATCAGCTGCCTATCTATGAGCCTGGCCTTGATGATGTGGTGAAGCAACGCCGAGGAAAGAACCTTTTCTTTAGTACTGAAGTAGAGAAACATGTCTCAGAAGCAGACATCATCTTTGTTTCTGTTAACACCCCAACGAAAACTCGAGGACTTGGAGCTGGAAAAGCTGCAGACCTTACCTACTGGGAGAGTGCTGCTCGAATGATAGCAGACGTATCCAAGAACGATAAGATTGTTGTGGAGAAATCAACTGTTCCTGTGAAAACAGCTGAGGCAATTGAGAAAATACTCACTCATAATAGCAAGGGAATTAACTATCAAATCCTTTCAAATCCAGAATTTCTTGCTGAGGGAACTGCAATTCAGGATCTTTTTAATCCAGACCGCGTTCTAATTGGAGGAAGAGATACCCCTGAAGGGCAAAAGGCGATCCGCACCCTCAAACAAGTTTATGCGCATTGGGTGCCTGAAGACAGAATCATCTGCACCAATCTTTGGTCAGCCGAGCTCTCAAAGCTCGCTGCCAACGCCTTCTTGGCTCAGAGGATTTCATCTGTTAATGCAATGTCAGCACTTTGTGAAGCTACTGGGGCTGATGTTACACAAGTTTCCAACGCTGTTGGTAAGGACACCCGAATTGGACCAAAATTCCTCAATGCCAGTGTTGGTTTTGGTGGTTCTTGTTTCCAGAAGGATATCCTCAACTTGGTTTACATATGTGAATGTAATGGCCTAAAAGAAGTTGCCAATTACTGGAAGCAAGTGATCAAGGTGAACGATTACCAGAAGAATCGGTTTGTTAACCGAATGGTCTCCTCAATGTTTAACACAGTTTCTGGAAAGAAGGTTGCCATTCTTGGATTTGCCTTCAAGAAAGACACAGGTGATACTAGGGAAACTCCTGCAATTGATGTGTGTAAAGGCTTGTTGGGAGACAATGCTCACTTGAGTATATATGATCCACAAGTTACTGAGGATCAAATAACAAAGGATCTGTCAATGAAAAAGTTTGATTGGGATCATCCAACTCACCTGCAGCCAATGAGCCCTTGTGCAGTGAAGCAGGTTAACGTCGTGTGGGATGCTTATGAGGCAACAAAAGACGCCCACGGTCTCTGCATTCTCACTGAGTGGGATGAGTTCAAAACGCTTGATTTCAAGAAGATTTATGATAACATGCAAAAACCTGCATTCGTGTTTGATGGGAGGAATGTTGTTGACGCGGAGAAGCTCAGAGAAATCGGGTTCATTGTCTACTCCATTGGGAAACCTTTGGATGCATGGCTCAAGGATATGCCAGCTGTGGCATAAGAAACCTCAGGTTGCCTTCCCCTGGTTTAAGCACTAGGAATGAGAGGAAGATCCAATTCTTTCATTTTTTAAATTACTATGGTTCAAAATACGTCTCTCTTTTTCTTTTCTTTCAGTTTAAACATCAGCTTCCTGGATCATGATGTTAATCCCTTGTACTACAATAACTAATTTGCCTTGTTTTGATTAGTTCGGGCATTTTCTTCTTGATATATATATTTTATAACTCAGAATCTCCGTTTTTTGAACAATGGAGGGAAAAACACTCCTTTTTTTAATATATAGAAAGATGAGCAAAAGCAAAGCTAGTGACTTCTAGAACTTAAAAGTGGCAGTGCCAGTAATAGCAAACGTCACTACACGATTTTTGCAAAGAAAACGAAGAGCTAATGTCATAGAAAGAATATCTTGGGTCTCTACCAGTGCTGGGAACTGGCAAGTCTCGTTGAAAATGATATGGTTTATTAACCATAATTTAACAATTTAACCAAATGACGAACATGTCGGAGGTACGTTCAGAGCAACTGCATTAATGAGTTTTGGACTTAAATCCATAAGACTTTTATGGGAAACGAAAAAAGGAACTGGAAATGACAAAAAGGTTCAAAAATTAATAATAAACGAATAACAAAGAAAAGAATGTTTCCTTCTCAGCCAAGAGAGTTAAAGATCTAACTTTCATGTGGAAGCAAATGAATGACTATCAAAAGAATCGTTTTGTTAGCAGAGTTGTCTCCTACTCTCCTCAATGTTCAACGCAATCTCTGGAAAGATTGCTATTCTTGGATTTGTTTTCAGCAAATTTTCTTGCACTCCGTTCGAAACTATTATTTCTCATTATTGTGTATTGTACTTATGTACTGTATTGTTTTCTAAAAAAACTATGTTTGAATTGATTGTATTGTTTGTCATGGTTTAATAACAATTTTTCAAATCAAACTGATACTGATAAGTTTATTAACTGACTTAAACTGATCCTAATAACAGAATTTATCAATAATTAATCATAAAATAATTTAAAACCAGTTTTTTCTCTTAATTTATCACCAATTATCCTTGAAACTAGATAGGACTAAAGCAGAAGGTGAATTTTGATGTGCATTAGCGAACATACAGGTTCATTTCTAATTATTAAACGACATAACATTGGCACCCACAGCAATCAACTGACAAGCCGTCTGCACATCGTTTGGAATCACGAGTTATTGCTAGTAATCAACAATCTGCCACACTAAATATTACCGAGCTACTGAGGAACAACGGACTTAATTAAGGAAGCCGACTCTAGTTCTATTGACCAAACCATGACCGAATAAAAATGAGTTTGTCACTCTTTTTCACGTACGCCAGGAGAAAAGGGGAAAAAGAATATCAAGAGTACAAAAAGGAAATGTCATTCCGACCATTGAAGAATTTCTTCTTTTGGACATGTTTGCCCCTCATCTTTAGCTAGATTTGTTGACTTATTCTCTCCTGTTTCTTTAAATTGTTGAATCCTTCCCGCAACACCTACACAAACCACAACAGCACGACAATAAGCACAAAAAAAAGGGGAAGGTGGGGTGGGGAGTAGGCTAGAGAAGCCACTATTGATGCAGTTCCTTTATCCCCCCCCCCCCCCCTTTTTTTCTCCTAGATCTTGGGAGCAGAGATTGGGCAAATATCCCGCGGTGATATCTCCGGGAAGCAGCTCATCTACGCCAGTCGGTTATGCTCTAACAATTTTTAAATTCAGTGGCTGATGGGCTAATGAGTTAACTCAGACGTGCACGTCCTTCGTATCACGTGAAAAAAAGGGGGAGGGCGGGCTAACGCAAAAGAGGAAAAAGACAGCCACAGCAGAGCTCCTTTTGGAGAGAGACAGAGAGAGGGGAGATAACATTATAATATAGGGTTAAACACTAATTGTATACATAATCTATAAACAATATTCATCGCTCCAGAGCACAAAATATTTCGAATATCCAATATACAAGCATACAGAAAACGGAAAAGGGTCTGATCTGTCCCTCTACTATGATAAATTGTTTAAATTTGTCCCCCCTTATACTATTGGACCATAAAACTCCCTGCCGTCTTACTATTCGAACACATATACCCCTTCTTTGACGAAGGGGACACGTGGCACCAATCCGTGTCCTTTTTACATCTGGGCACATATTAAATCGACCCATCTCATTTCTTTTAACCCGGTTCACTTCAAAAAAAACATTGCCCGACCCAAAGTCCGCCCACATTGCTTCTCTAATCTCTCTCTCCTCTTTTCCTTCTCACTATTATAACCATGGCCGGAATTTCTACCAGTGAACTCGCCGGAAACGATGGAGAATCTTTATATTTGTCACCTCGCACTTTCTCTTCCCCTTTCTCTATACCTACACACATATTTATACACAGATCTGGAGAAATATACACAAGAGGTCAAAAATCTAGCTGGAAGTGTAGCAACATTAGCCAATTGGTTCTGTTCCTAGGTAATTACAGCACCTCCATTTGGAAATTACCTTGAACACAATTCTTTCCTCTCTATTTTACCATTATTAATAAACCCCTTTGCAACTCACTCTTACATATATCACCAAAAATCATTTTCATCACCATTTGAAGATAATGTTAAATGTTGCCAATTTCTGGTTACCACAAGCAAAAAAAATTAACACAGCAGTGACATTTGGTCATTGATCTTCAAAATTAGCAACGTTTTTTTTCTAAACTCAGTCTAGGTCCTAATGAAAGATTCAACTTAATTCAGAAATTCCCATAAGATGTAAGCTTGTTCCTTAAATTTTGGACTTCCTATTTGTAAAAATGACAATAAAATTGCCTCAGAATTGCAGCAACCTCTTCTTCGGCATTTCAAGATCCAACTGAGTAGCACCATATGGGGTGTCTCAGATCTCCACTATACTTCCAATCTTATTTGGCAGTGACGGCGAGTGTAGGGGGAGGTGGTCGTGGAAGAAGAAAGGAATGGAGGGGGATAAGGTGGAAGAAGAAGAGGGTTAGGTTATAGGTCTTGGGTAATGGAGCGGGTCAAGTTTAATTTTAGACCAGATATACCAAGAGACTTGGATACGTGTCACGTGTCCCCTCCGTCAAAGAAGGGGTATATGTGTTCGAATAGTAAGACGGCAGGGAGTTTTATGGTCCAATAGTATAACGGGGGACAAATTTAACAATTTATCATAGTAGATACCAGCAAACATATTCATGGATGGTTTGCAGCCATTTATGTAGATGAACAGTTTAAAGAGCCTCAGAAACTCATCCCCCACCCTCAAAAAGCCCCAGGGAAAAAAAAAATAGGTCAAGGTTTCTGAGGATGAAACAACCCACGACTTAGATGATCAGCGTCAATGATGTGACATCATGACATTGGAATGTTAGTAAACCATAAATCACCTCTGACAGAAACCAAGCAAACGTTGAATCTGCAAACTCCTATCAAACATGATTAATAATCTACTCCCACTCTATGTATGGATTCTATAGATCATGGAAACAGAAATGTCAATGTTTCTTGCATCACATATGACATTTCATTTGATAATCACCTAACACCGCCTGTGGAATACGGACTGGTCAATAGAGATGGCAAAAGGAGAAGGAAGAAAAAAGTTTGGTAGTCTTTACAGTACACGGCGAGAAGACACGAACATTGGCAACCAATAGCGCAATCTAATAAACACATGTCTCATTTCTCTTCCTGCTCTAAGGAATTCAAACATTCAGAAATAGCCATTCATGTTTAACAATAAGAAAAGCAGAAGTACCTTTTGTATCTCTTCTTGGAACCACAAGGACAGAATGCATTCCTACTAATATGCCCACTCTTAGCCAAGTTCGATCGTGCAACATCCATCGGGGATGAACCCATCAACTTTTGAACCTAATATTAGAAGAACCCAATATAAGTCAACTTCATATAACCACAGAAAAAGGAAGCACCAATACTGGAACATATTGTATGCGTTCTTTTCTCATATTCTGAAGACTCCGTGCAGAACCAATTATTTGGATGAGGACCTTAAGTGCTATTGAATTTCCACCACAACCCATAACTATTGAATCATGAATGGACCAGAGAAACAAACCCGTACACACTTCATAATGATACACATGCACCCACGTTACTGGCATCTATAACAGAAAATTTCTTTTCTTAGAATGCACAAAGAATATGCATCTCTCCACAATGCAACCAAAAATCTCACCAGAAAGTGAAAGAATCAAACAACCAGAAAACCTAATACGGTATATAGAAGATTTAAGAAATTAAAAAAACTATAATACCCTCATTCCCATTTTATGTAAAGAAATTTGACGGGACATGGATTTTAAGAAATAAAAGAAAACTTTTGTCACATAAGCTAATTATTACGCAAAGTACCAAAATTGTCCTTACTACAGACAATTAAATTAGAGATAAGAGTTCCATGCGTCCTTTCATCTTTCTCTCTCCTGATAAAAACATCAGATTTTATATCAAGTGGACTCCAAACAAATCATTTTATTAAAGGTAGAATGATATTTTAACATTTAATAGTTTCCAGGTATAGATAATTCACCAATCTTTTTGGAACATCCTAAAAAAGAAAGTGTCACATAAAATAGAATGGAGGGAGTAAAACAAAGAGTGAAAATATGCCATAGAGCAGCAATCTTAAATGCAATATACAGTACCTCAGCCATGTTCTTTGGCATTGGCTTCCCTTCTTCCTTCATCTTCTCAAGTTTCGTTTGTGCTTCTTTTGCCCAAGTAAACTTTGCCAATGTATTCTCAACATCAGCTATTGTGCACTTGCAATGTTTTGCTGCCTCTTGCTTTTGAATTGTTTGAAGATTCTATTTTAAAAAATAAAGAATTAACGACAGAAAGGGCTTCAAAAGGTTATCCAAGTCTTTTCACGATAACAGTTTCTTCCATCTCTCCGACACATGAATACTAACTTTCTAAGATTGTCTTTCGCATTAGTTTACAAATATATTTTATTCGTCCCGAAAAGAATTTTATAATTTTATTTCTTTTGGGTTAAGTTATGTGAAATTTTCATTTAACTGCAGTAAGAGGTGCACAATATTTTACATAAAAAGGACTTTGAATTCCTTTTCCCACTGCAGGGAATCTATGAAATCCATCAAAAGTTCAGACTTTGTAAACACTACGGTTGTAACATAAATTGTTTCAATCTTCAGGTTGTTAAACCCCCCTAAATCACAAGTTAAAGAGAAAAGCGCTATAGAGAAAAGGAAAATGAGGGGAAAACCTCTCCAGTGGGATCCAAAGCACCAAGATATCTGATAATCGATTCTTGCTTCTCAAAAGCATCAGCAAATGTAGCTTCGCTACTTCGCCCTACAATGTACTGCTTCAGAGTCCCCAATTTCCTCGCTTTGCTCAATTCGTCCGCAAATCCTAAAACATCCCATCAAATAGGAAGAGTAAACTCAGACAACACAATAAAGGATATTACTATATATGCTGTCAGTGTATTACAAATACTTACGAAGGAGAGTGAATGACTGAGAGGTGGGTAATTCAGGTTCAGAGGAGGTCTTTTGACAGCCGGCGAATGCACCTTTAATCTTGTCCATCCAAGAGGAGCCATGAAGTTGTGTTGTCGAAGAAATCCAGCGACGAGAGTTTGATGCTGAGTTTGAACAGAAAGTCTGACGAATCATATATGTAAATTTTTGCGTCTCTCTCTGCTTTGCTCTGCACTGCAATCGAATCGGAAGAGCAAGAGAACTGGGCCACCTAAGGGGTTTTGATAGGGGTTTTTCACTTGTATCTCAGGAGTCAGGACGACGTCGCTCCTCCAAAATCTTCCCCTTTTTCCCTTTTATTTTATTTTATTAACCCACCAAAAAAGATAAGTTTGGTTTATGTCAAGCATAAAATTGTCAATTTCACGGTGTACACCAATAACTATATTTATTTATATCAATAAGCTTTTCCTATATTAAAAAAATATTGGTGCCATGTAATTCATTTTCATATTTTATACGATTCATTAAATATAAGACAGAAGAAAAGCTCTATCTCTTCAGTGGTGGAGCCATCTTGCTCAACGTTGAATAATAGTTTTAAGACATTTGTGATAGTTGGACCTTTTCGTTCATAGAGCGAGCACGACTATTGTCGAGCTCATTATCAACATGAAGAATACAACAACCCACTGAAATTACTCAAGTGGGATCTGGGGTAGGTAGTATGTACGCAAATTTTATCCCTATTCCGGAATGCAATAATATTAGCAAAAAGTCAATAATAACAACTCCATATCTTTCTAATTTAGATCGTTATAACATCCCCTAACCAAATGACACTTCCAAATACATAATATTATCTTCTCTTAATGACATTCTAAGAAGAAATATCAATCTTCAACGAAATTTTAGCATAAATTACAAGATCTAGAGCACTGGCGAGAAGGAAATGTTGTTTAAAAATATGATAAAAATAACATGGGACAACACGAAAATGAAGTTACAGTCGGGAAAAAAAAGGGTGAAATGAAGTTATCAACTAGCGTAATAAGGGCAGTGAGCTAATTTATGACCAGACTTATACATAGTATCAAATTGCTTTACCCTTCGTGTCCCCTCAAACATCTTAATATAAACAAAAGCAGTATAGGAATTAGAGAGCTTTGTTGAATTTAAAGTACTAGCGCATAACAAGAATAGTTTTCTTCTGTAATCACCACTATTTTCTTTTGTTAACTCGTCATAGCAAGCCCATCGTATAAAACAAATGGATTAACCACAATTTATATACTACATAACTAATACACAGTATCAATCACTAAAAGGAGGCGCAGCTCATTAATCAGACAGTTGAGCACCCTCATACAACAAATGCATCAAAAAGACGCACGCACAAAAAATTACAGCCGTGAATTTACAAAAATCATATATACAGTTATCTAATCATCTCAGTTAATGTCCATGGACTTCTTCAGTTAGCAGAGTCCTACCTAGCAGTATAACGAGCAGATTTTCATAGCATAAACCACTCTCTTGACAATGCTCTTTTCTTTTGCAAAAATAGGAGTTGATCCTAAGATACAAGGCCACTTCCGCGAGGCATTTTCTTTGAGCTAGCTGCAGAAGGCATATAAACACAACAATATTACGTTATTTAAATAAAGCAACTGGAACGACATCATATTTTGTGGAATGAAATCCAATTGCCAAACTCCAAAAAAATATGATAACTAATGGCCTCAACATTAAACAGTTTGGTCCTAATAGGCATCAAGCGGATGAGGATTATACTTTGGATATTTTGGCCCCTAATATGCATCAAGCAGAAAAGCATTTTAAACTAAATAGCAATGTCTCCACCCTTAGATGACTCCATTTCAGCAAGGCTCGTTGGATCTAATTCTCTAATAAATGAAACTAGACGCAGCTTATAAGATATCCTTCCAGCAGTAGCATATGGCTGGCAAAAGTAAGGGGTTTCATTTTACTTTTCTGCAGTCACACGCCACTTGAAGTTGGGACTACAGAAGGCAATGATTAAAAAAGTTATATGACCCCTCTTGTAAAAGGTTTTTTTTTAATTATGAAACAACAAGTGCAATCCTACCCTCCTCCGAATGGAAATATCAATATTTTATTGAAAACAAAGCTGAATGCAACTAGTCCCTTGCCTAAAACCAAATGTTCATGTTGGATTGCAAGTCCCTCAACCAGGAGATGGGATGTAGTCTAGCTGTGAGGCACCAATAAAGCAGCCAGACAAACAGAAACCAAAAAATGAAAATAACACAAAAGAGAGTAAGAACGCTTACCGTCTTCAACATCTTTCAACTGATAGTAGTGAGGAGCTATTTCTACAAGCCATTCGGGTTTCAGTTCAGTTGCCTGCCAGGAAAACCCTCAATTACAATCTCTGTAATGATTAAGCACATGCAATAACAACCCTGCTACGAAACAAAAAGAAGAGAGATAAAGGAGAGGTGGACTAACCTGCCGCATGTACTCCTTAGTTGTCAGGACCAGCTCATGGTAGACAACCCATCTAGGGAGCACCTACAATATGCAAGAGCAAATGATTCTCATGTAGTTACTATCATAATTAAGGTTACATTATCTGTCTTGACAACTTAAAAAAACAAAGCACAACAAACTGTGTGCATGCAATTTGAAAGCGTGGAAGGATTGAAATGAGAGGGGTGGGGGAGATAAGACCTCATTGGTTGGCTCAGTCATAATTAGCTAAACAACACACAGAAATACCAGTTCTCAGGGAAGAGCATCACAAGACTAATAAATCCACAAGAAGGAAAAGGTCAGACTGCCTGTCTTCTCAACCTAAAAATACTAAGTAAACCATACTATGATCCTTTGACAGAAGCTAGTTACATATGGGCCACGGCTGAAGGCTCGACATCATAAACAAGAGTTGAAGATTCTTGGTATCAACCTCTTGGAAGGAAATGGTACTGAACATACCACAGATTCCCCAGTCAAGGTGTAGATCGAGGACCATTAACCCATCATGCTAGATGGTAGCGGAGGAAGAAGCACGCACGCCCCTTTCAGATTCGAGAACATGAGGCAGAGACTAACCATTGACCTTGAAAGAATGCCTGTTCTTTCATTTTTTGACTATACATATTCAGATGGTCCAAATTTTTACTAGCTTGACCGACCGTGATAGTCCTCAAGATCAGTTCCTCTCTTCATGAAAGTCATCAGGTATATCATAAGAGACAGTGATCCTAACTCTTCATCTTGGAGGATGCTATGATGCTAGATAGGATGATTGTTTATTCCTACTGAAAGCATGTGATGCATTCTCCTCTACTGCATATCCTTCTGAAAAAAATTAGAAGGCACCAGCAAAGACACGTACCTTAATAGAAGATCAAGGTGAAGGAATCAGCAAATCTGAAAGGAACCAACCAGGCCCCTTCGGGGACACCAATTAAAAAAAGGACGCAACTAGAGATCGGTCTACGATCAGTCTTTTACAGACACCATGAAACAGAGGAACAAGAATATTCAATTGGTAAAGTTTGTAACGGAGCTTGACTCTGGTGTTGCCGTTCTAACAATTTCAAGAAAACAGTATAAACGTGTATTTATCTTCCGACAAGATCTCGTAAATAGAGTAGCAGTACTGGTGGAATTGGATTGCAGTCACAGGCACATCATCATTCAAAATCCAAAAGAAGTTGGAAAAATGCCGAAAGGACAGATACAGGTGTGGAATAGGGAGAATCTTGGAAGGGTAGAGGTGAAGATGCGAGAGTTTATGAGCTGGTGGAAGTTGAGAGGGGGAAAGGGGATCGAGTGCTTTGTGGTTGGAGGAGACTGATACAAGATTCTTCATAGGCAGCAGTGGTGAATAGGAGGCTAAACTTCAAGTCTTTGGAAGAGGATAGAGGGCTATATCAATATGAGGAGAGATAAGAGGAGTGATAGCGCATGCTAGTATAAAGATGAGGTGAGTTGGAAAGCTAAGTTTAAAAGGCTATTGTTCAATCAAATAGGACATGACATGAGCATCCAAGGGTGTGGCCTAGTGGTCAATGAAGTGGGTGAGAACCATGAGGTCTTAGGTTCAAATACCAGGAGGCAAAAAATACTAGGTGATTTCTTCCCAGGCTTGGATAGAGTTACCTAGTACATGTTGCTGGTGGGAGGTGGCAAGTACCTCGTGGAATTAGTCGAGGTGTGCGCAAGTTGGCTCGGACAATACGGTTATCAAAAAAAAATAGGACATGATATGAGGGAGTAGTTGGACAAGGAGATTGAGGAAGACGAGATGAGGGAGGCAGCAGAGAATCGTGCAAGTATTATGGATCCGGACAAGATGGATTCATCTAGCGTTCTTCCAAAAGCATTCGACTGCCAAAGCAAAGGTTATGAAAACCATTGTTGCATTTTAGGCAGTGTTGTCAAGGGAGAAAAGCGTTAAAAAGCACTCCGGGTCTATCAAAGCTTTAAGTGCAAAGCGCAATTAAAGCGTGGGTTTTGGTTTCTTTCTTCACTAACAAACCAACAAAATATATATATATATATATATATATATATATATATATATATATATATATATATATATATATATATATATAATGCAAAAAAAAGTAATATGTTTAGTTATAATGATTTCCTTAGCAATCAATATATCTTTTTGCCAATTATATTTTTGTTACCGCTCTATCAACATCGAACTTATGGGCAATGAGGTGCGCGCCTTGCTACTTTGCCTACATTGAAGCGCAGTCTAAGTGGCGAAGCGCATACCCCTAGGCTTTTTTGAGCTTTCAGGCTTAAGCGCGCCTTAAATGAGCCTTTGCCAATACTGATTTTACGAGACTCCAAATTTTGAAGAAGCCTCAACACATCCTTTAACGTCATCCTACCAAAAAAAGGAGCAATGAACACCAATCATTACATGCCGCCTATAAGTCCAGCAGGAGCATCAATAAGATAATCTCTAAAGTGTTTTCAACTAGATCAAAGAAGGTGTTGGACAAGATAAGACTCCACCTCTCAGAATGTGTTCATGGATAGAAGACAGATCCTAGAAGCTTCTTGGTGGCAAACGAAGTGGTCGATCCCAGAAGGAAGTGGGAAAGTCGAGAATCTTGTTCTAACTAAACCTTGAAAGGGCCTATAATCATGTGAATTGGGAGTTCCTGGATATAAAATGTGAAGATATGACTCGGATAGGTGGAGAAAAGAAAGGGATCAAGTTATGCATATCAGTGGTCAAATTCTCAATCCTAGTGAATGGAAGCACGTGTGATTTCTTTGGAGCTCGAGGGCGTGAGAGAGGATGACCGATCATCCCACATGCTATTCATCTTGAAACTCTAAGTGTTGGGTAAAATAATGGATAGCTATCGCCTTGAGGGACTTCTCTACCGCAATCCAGTATAATATACAATGAAGGTTCACATTTCTTGTTCGCAGACAACACTTAAGTTTTGACAAGAGTGGGTTGCTCTAGTGGTAAGCATCCTCCACTTCCAACCAAGAGGTTGTGAGTTCGAGCCACCCCAAGAGCAAGGTGGGGAGTTCTTGGAGGGAGGGAGCCGAGGGTCTATCGAAAACAGCCTCTCTATCCCAGGGTAGGGGTAAGGTCTGCGTACACACTACCCTCCCCAGACCTCACTAGTGGGATTATACTGGGTTGTTGTTGTTGTTGTTGTTGTAACTCTTTAGTTTCCTCTTCCTTCTGATCAATAACCAAGGAGATAACCTTAGACAGGTTCCTAAATGTTTCCAAACAGTGTCAGCCCTCAAGATCAACCTCAAGAAGTGTGATAGCATTATGATGGATGACATGAACAATATTGAACATTTAGCACAAGTGTTGTGGTTGGAACTCTTCCAAGTTCCAATTACTTATCTAAGCTTACCCTTGGGTACTTCCAATAAAGTGAGTTCAATAGATTCCAGTACCATCTCTACGTGCATTATCATTACTTCACGCACCGGCCAGTATCATAGGTAAATTGGAAATGCTTCAAAGGAACTTCCTATGGGACTCAGCAAATGGGACTAGATAGTTCCACTTAGACAGTTGGAATGAAAGATCTCTAAGTTTTCAGAAAGACCTTATTAGGAAAATGGTCATGAATATTCGTGATTAAGAAACACAATATATGGAGAGAGGTGATTCATAAAAGCACGCAAAAAGGGGGATGGAGGACCAAAAATACCAAATGCCCTTTTGGGTACGGAATGTGGGGGAATATTATGAATGAGTGGGAAGACTTCATCAGCAACATAACATTTTATGCTAGAGGGTGAAAGTAAAATGAACTCTAGGAGTCATAGGTGGTGTGAAAAAAGAGACATTGAGACTCACATTCCCAAACACTCGAGGGTCGTTTGGTTCGAACACAAGTTATACATTTATCATAGTGTAGGAAGTAGTAATGCAGGGATTAATAATACGAAAATTAATAGTACATGGATTATTTCTTGTTGAGTGTTTGGTTCATTGCACTAAAACTGGGTATACAAAGTATCATCTAAATTATTTGTTTACTTTTTAAGCTAAAAAATAATGACTTTATAATTGTACCCTTGGATATTTGGTCTTCATAGGCTTTTAGAAAAAAGACAAGGTACTTTTGTCCTTTTGGTGCTTTATCCATGTATAGCTTGTAGATGGATTAGTTATTCCATGTTGGTGGTTGGATAAGATAATAGACCAATTGGTGTATAAAATAATACATGGATTAGTTATCCTAGATTTAACATCACAAGCAAACAATGTATAAACTCAATACAAATTCTTATACCATTATTGATTACCTAGTACATCATACCAAACGACCCCTCACATTATCTTAAGCCAGAAAGAGATGACAGTACAACAAGTTTGATGGTTTATGGGAGGGAGGAGTTCATCGAGATGTACGGATCAAGCGGAACCTTCAGGAATGGAAAGCAGCTAAATTCCACGGCTTGCTAAACAAGCAAAGCATATCACATGTTATAAATGAAGGTGGTGGGAGGAGGTAAGAGGTGGATTGTTTTCAATAATTAAGCTCTTGGTGAGGGAGGAATCAAGTTTTCCGCAGATTCCAAAGGACCAAGAACATCAAAGGGGGCTATTGACATATGAAAAATTAAGAAAACGAAAGATTATGTACGTCAACTGGTGCTTCATATGCAAATATCATGTGAAGATGTAGACTACCTTTTACAATTTGTTTGTAGTGTGAGATTTTGAGATGGGTCAAACTGCAATGCACTATGCGGCGTACAATGAAGGAGACATTCTCCAGCTGAAATTCAGGAAGACAAGTTGAATAACCTGGAATGTTGCCCCACTAGCACCATGTCTGTCCCGTAGAAGGAACGAAATAAAAGAGCTTTTGACAGAACAGAGTATGACGATGTACATTCCATCCCAGTTCTTGGTGTACCCATGAGATCCCAGCTTATATAGAAGATCAGGTGTCATTCAAAGAGAATCATATTATTTTGTAGATTTTCTACTTTTTGTATACATGAGCTTTTCCATTATTAATAAAACAATTTACCTCATCAAAAAAGAAGTGAAGGATTGAGATGGGAGCGGTGGGGGAGATAAGATTTCGATAGCCGGTTGAGATGGTCATAAGTACCAGTTCTCGGGGACGGGGATGATCATCAGAAAACTAGTAAATCCTAGGAAAGTCGTGAATCTGCTACCAGATAAGCTCAATAGGTGGTCAGTCTATAATCACGAACTTTTAAACTGCATTAACATCTCAACTGTTAAGTTGCCAACACGAATACCATATTTTGGGTCATATGAAGCGGTGAGGCCAAAAAAATAATCCTAAGGAAGATACTGATGCACTACAAATGTCCGCTATTCTAGTAAAAACAACAATTGCAATTTATCTTTTTGCATCTTGAGTTCATTGTCTTTGCCAAGCAATTTAGAGCCTCTTGTAACATGCAACATCTTTTTCTACTTATTTTTCCTTCTCTAAGTAAACAAAATCCTTTACCTGTGCTAAACCTGAGCTGGGGTGAATGTGAACTGTCTGGGCATGTTTAACAGTACGATAAGACCCATTCTTTTGTAGTTTGGCTGAGTGGGGGAAAAATCCTGATGTAATAGACTTCTTTATACCTTCCAAGTCATTAATATTTGAAGTCAACTCAATTTCCACCCTTTCCAGCAGGCCCTCCAATTGATCTCGGATATCCCTGGCTCTCTTCATGCTTCTGACCTAGAAAGTTAAAAGAACGTTTCATTAAACATTACAAGTAACAATGATGAATCAACATCACCCATCAATTAAAGTTACAATCACTCCCCCAAACCCCTTCTATAACAGTTGCAGTCATGACAGGGTCAATTCCCTCCCGTAGCCATGTCTGTGATACAACGATACAACAAGCCTCAATCACAATCAAAATGAGTTTGGTCATATGAATCCTCCTCCATGTCGCTCCATTTAAGCCCATCTTATTATAAAAATCTAGAGAATGGAATATTAAGGGCCTTTTCTTTATTGTTAATAATAAGTGCCTTTTTTAGTTAAAGCGCCGTGGATAAAATGATCTTCTAATGACACTGGTGAAATTTAAACAAAACATGATAGCACTAAAATATTTGTAGCAGCAGAATCATGATTCATAGCTAAATACAAATTTTATTGGGCTTGATGGCTTCCTTCAACAAGGAAAAGAAGAGAGCTAACTCAGCGTAGAACAAGAATTTGAAACTAACCTGGATGCATTTTATTTAGCTATTAAATGTCTTTCATGAAAAAGAGGAGACTATCACAGCATAAAACAGGAATTTGATACTAACCTGGATGTAGTTCTCATAGCACCACTGCGTTGAGAAGTTTGTTTCCTTCCAGGAATTATAAACCTGAAGAACAACAGTAGACAAAGAAGAAAGCCATTTTTAGCATGCATCCAAGCTGCAAACCAGATTTTCTTTTTTGTTTATTTGAAGGTAGCCAGCTAAATTTCAAGTAAATAAATAATGATAGTGCGTTATCATGACATGACAATTATTTTGAAGTGTGATAAAGACATTGCATTTTCTTTAACATCCTACAGATGTACCCTCCCCCCTGACACCAAAAGAAATATATACCCGCATGGTAGCACTTAATTTCACCTGATCATACAAGACATTTCTTTATTCTGGTTTACTGTTCAACAGTCATAAAATTTGTCATGCCTACCTCCCACCCCAGAAAACTACCTCTTGGAGGCAAATCCACCATATGGAAACTTGTTTCTACTTTGTCTCTCTACCTATTGGGGTGTACTTCAGAGGCAGGATTGACCAAGGGGAAGATACAAATATGAAGAAAGAAGATATGCAAAGCACATCATCATGCCACAAAAACCTATATTGACCAGGAATATATTGTACCAAAACAGGTCCATTATCATTCAGCAACTAACCTTTAGCAAAGCAATATGATCTCCCACATTGCCCATATGAAAGTTCATCCGTGCATTGTCCGCATGGACTTGTTTGTCCTTTGGACGATAGAAGATAGAATTCCCCACAGAAAGCATTGCAGCAATACTTATTATTTCATCAGAGCACTTGTACTTATCAGAGGCAACAATCATCTTGGACAGCATCGGATCTAGAGGAAACTCGGCCATTCTTCTACCTACTTTTGTTAACTCGCCAAGCTTATTAAGGGCACTAAGGGCAAAGAGCAGTTCCAGCGCTTTAAGTAGAGCTTCTGCAGGTGGGGGGTCCATGAAGTCAAAATTCAGCAAATCATGAATCCCAAGGCTCTTGAGAGAGAGCACGACATTTGCAAGGTTGGTCCTTTGTATTTCCGGGACTGTGTTGTCTTCCAAATCATTCATGTAGTTATATGCAGTGTATAATCGAAAGCACTTCCCAGGACCAGTTCTTCCAGATCGACCAGCCCGTTGGTTCGCAGACGCCTTCGATATAGGAGTGACCAGTAGTGACTCCATTCCTGTCCGAGGGTTGTAAGACTTCATCTTAGAGAATCCTGGATCAATAACATATTTAATCCCATCAATCGTCAATGATGTTTCAGCAATATTTGTAGCCAGGACAACCTTACGAGCCCCTTCAGGAGTGGGCTCAAATATCTTGGCCTGCAGTTCTGTTGGCAGGTTTGCATATATTGGGCAAATTATCAACTCAGCAATTTTTGTCCCCAGACCCTTTATCCGGTGCTTTATGATCTCCTCTGCTGTTTCAATCTCCTCCTGCCCAGTCAAAAAGATTAAGATATCACCATCACCAGGTGGCTGAGTTACATGGATCTGAAGAGCGGTGACTACTGCTGCATCCAAGTAATCGGCCTCTGGTGCTTTTGTGTAATGTATCTCAACTGGAAACCGCCTTCCAGGAATTTTAAAAATTGGAGCACAGTCGAAATAATCACTGAACTTCTCTGCATCTAGAGTCGCACTTGAAATAAGCAACTTTAGATCAGGCCGAAATCGAGCAATATCCTGTGATAAAGTAAGTAGCTATATCAGCAACAAGAAGGTGATGGGGATGCAGTTTCACACTCATGAATGTCACAATTGAAGGTCAAATGAGACCCATGTAAAGTTGTTACTCCCCATCCTAGTTCACCAATCCATACAAGCCCACCAGCTACCGTAACATTATTAATCATTTGCTTGGAAACTAGGGAAGGGAAAACAACAGAGAACATTTTCTGTTGCATGTTTCCTTTGAAAGAAAGTATAAGAAACTTGGGAAAAGTCCATTTCTTGCCTGGAGAATCAAAGTGAGAATTTTGGGGGAGCCCAATGGAAAAGCC
Source organism: Nicotiana tabacum (assembly GCF_000715075.1). Taxonomy (NCBI): domain Eukaryota; kingdom Viridiplantae; phylum Streptophyta; class Magnoliopsida; order Solanales; family Solanaceae; genus Nicotiana; species Nicotiana tabacum. The sequence continues at coordinate 26,245,527 of NC_134083.1, forward strand.
TTTCTATGAGGAGATTTTTTTTTCAATAAATTTTCTCCAGGTTTCTCTTCCTGAACTGTAGTGAAAATTAGGATATATCCAGTAACAAGAGTTTTTGTCTAATTTCATGTATGCATGCTGCATTGACAAAACAAACAAGTAAAGAGTTCATAATGTCCATTGTTCAGTTCCCAAACAAAGAGCGGCTTCCAATTATGACCAAGAGTGAGCGCATCACATTAAGATTTAAAGGCTAAAATAGGGAGAACTTGCCTTAACCAAGCCAAACAAGATGTCAGTGGATAGCGTTCTTTCGTGAGCCTCGTCGACCATGATGACACTGAAAAGCCAAACACTTGATTAGGCAAATCAAAAGGCTTGGGAGTTGGGTAAGGAATACCAATAAAATCATTTACTACAGCACAGACCTATAGCTTGCTAGATCAGGCTCACCAAGGAATTCTCTCAGCAACATCCCATCAGTCATATATTTCAGCAATGTTTTTTCGGAAGTGCAGTCTTCAAAACGAATAGAGTAGCCAACCTGGACATGACAGATTCAATCATTACATGTTGGAAGCTGATGTAAAGATTGACAAAATATATGTCCAAGTCCTAAGGTACAATTATCATTTGAACAAGGCAATGTCAAGAGATTACGCAAACAACTGAGCAGATAATAAATAAAGATCAGAATGCAGAAGCCTTTGATGTTCTCTGATGTACCAGAACCTATAACCAGAACTCGATTAGCAAAAACGTCTCAGTGCAAACATGATCAAGAGGATTCTCGCTACAAACTACATGAAAACCAGCTTTCCTCTTTTCAACTTTAACATATGCTAAATGAAGAGCAAACACATCATCTACAACTAATAAAAGTAAGAGAAAACATATCATCTGAAGCATACCTCGTGCCCAAGTTTCACTCCCATTTCTTGAGAAACACGTGCAGAAACACTCATTGCAGCAACCCGACGAGGTTGAGTACATCCAATCTGTGAGAAGCAAAATATTAGTTTCAGCAACCATAAACCATATTTCTGGTTCCAGTTTTACATCGCTAAGAATAGGCGTTTAATGGCTTCAACCATGAGGGAGAATACATTGCCTTGACAATAAATCACTGCCAAAAAGAATCACTACAAAATTTATGGTTCATGTTCAAAAACTTAGAGTTGCCTAAAAAAATAAGGAATTGGCAGAGGGCCTTGCTTTCCTATATTACAAGATTACAGGCAGAAAGTCATGTAGGATTCATCTCCTAAAAACATGATTTAGGATAGCCAAATATTCTGGCTTCCCTATTCCCTATTTGGGATTGCTGCAAGGGCAACAGAGAAAACCTCTCTAGGAAGTTTTTTCATTCTACCGCACCTTTGGTTGGGCAGAGACACAGCCCATGAATATGTAGGTTCCATGCATTATTTTGACCGAGCTCAAAAGTAAAACAACAGTGAAAAGAAAGGGACACAGAATAAACACGCAACGAATCTGCAAAAGCAAGATGAGCTAAAAGATCTCTAAAGGTAGAAACACAGAGATGTGGAGTAAGAAAATGACAGTGGAGAAGTCCTCACAGAATCAACCAAAGTTAACATACCATACTGCAGGACCCTTGAAAAATGCTCCTCCTACCCCAAAAGTTTATTCCCGTAGCAATATAGTGACAGACAATCCAATTAACTGAACTGCAAATAAGGTGACCGCAAAGGTATCACCACATTCGTGGACAGCTACAGAATGAATACACAAGATACAAGCAAGCTTCAACAATTCATAAAAGCTATGTGGAAAGATTTCCAAAGGTCTTTGATCAAAGGAAGAGAGAAGTTCAACAATTCCTTACAAAGTTGCTTGCTTCACATGGCTTTTGACCAGAAAAGCGATTTTGACTCGGGATAGCCTAATCAAGAGGGGCTTCAACCTATGCTCCAGATGTTATTTATGTAGAATAGAGGCAAAGACAATCAACCATCTTTTTTTGCATTGCAGGATAACAGAACAGGTATGGAGGATTTTCATTAATCTGAAACGAATCATGTGGGTTATGCCAAATGATACCCTAGAAGTTACTAGAATGCTGGAAAAGATATAGTAGCTCCTCCAACCAGAAAGAG